>NC_138342.1:94979053-96179053 GCF_046562875.1 Panthera onca
ATAAACAATAGAATTATTCAGTTATAGCTTAACAGTTTAATGAAGTATTTATTCGCTTTTGCAAAGTAAAACATGAGATGCATGTTTTCAATGTTTTGGAGTTATATGAGAGTAAATTAAAACATCACCAGCCACCTCAACTCTTTGTGGAGTGAAGTGGTTGTGAGACACCTGGTACATTTAAATTTTAACCTTGAATAAAGGAGAAATGCACAGATCTATACAAATCTATAATTTTCAGGAACTGAGTAAAATAAAGGTAATGGTAAACAGTTAGTCAGCAGCTGTTTATTGGGTGCTTACTGTATACCCATGAGAGTTCTCATTTCTGTGGAGGATTCTAAACAGTTGTCAGACAGGAAGCTGCTTTTAATTATTTTTTTAATGTTTATTTATTTTTGAGAAAGAGAGAGAGAGAGACTGAGCATGAGTGGGGGAGAAGGAGAGAGAAGGAGGGAGAGGGAGACACAGAATCCGAAGCAGGCTCCAGGCTCCGAGCTGTCATCACAGAGCCCGACACAGGGCTCGAACCCATGAACCGTGAGATCATGAGCTGAGCCGAAGTCAGACACTCAACCGACTGAGCCACTCAGACACCCTGACAGGAAGCTGCTTTTAAAAGACAAATACAGAAGAAGCGAAGACAAACAATAGAAGATAGTATATGACTTTGTACTAAATTGTATGGAACCAACAATGTATTAGAGGGAAGACTGGAATTGGCCAAACTCTATTAGAAAAATTGACAGAGGTGGGGTACCTGGGTGGCTCAGTTGGTTGAGCATCTGACTTCGACTCAGATCACGATCTCGTGGTCCATGAGTTGAAGCCCCGCGTCGGGCTCTGTGCTGACAGCTCAGAGCCTGGAGCCTGCTTTGGATTCTGTGTCTCCTCTCTGCCTTTTCCTTGCTCTCTCTCTGTCTCTGTCTCTGTCTCTCTCAAAAATAAATAAGCATTAAAAAAGAAAAGAAAAGAAAAATTGACAGAGGACTTGAGCCAGGCATTGAAAAGGAGATAAGGGGAAATTCTCCCTGCAAGGGTACACTTAAACTTGGTGAGTTTAGAAATATTGGTGAGACAAGCTCATCTGGAAAAATGTCAGAATATATATTAAAGGTTTGCTCTTAATATGACTATGAAGCAAGGGTACAAAAAATCTTGATCTTCAGCTGTGGTCTATGAAAACTGACCTTCAATCATGGTTGGTAAAATAGTTTACATGTTTTCTTGGTTATGTATCCATGAGGAGCTGAAAGCAGGGATTATGGTAGATCTAGTGTGAATACAGTATTTTCAGTGGTGTTTCTGATTGCTAGCAATACCCAGATATGATAAAATAGTGTCCGTCAAATATACTGCTGAAGCACATGGCAGTATAGTATAGTAGAAAAAGCATGAGCTTTAGAATTAGTTATATGTACGTTCAAATCCCAGCTCCACATTCTGAATAGTGTGGAACTTAATACCTGTGAATGTCTATTTCCTTGAGTTGTACAGAGATCTATTACTTACTTCACTGGAAAAATCTTTACACCTAAGAGAACACTTGCACATTCTTCATCAAGCAGTTCATGATAATTCCATTACTGTCATTAGGTAGAGCTTCCCTGCTTATCTCTAGCGAATGGCTTAGGAGAAAATGGAAGTCAACTAATCCCTCAGTTACTAGATAAAAGCAGGGTGTTCTCTGTGACAATCTGATCTCAGTTGAAGGGAACAGCTGAGGGGAGTGGAAGGAGCACTGGGTTTGGAGTCCTCTGGAGTTCAGACCCTGATTGCACCATTTGTGAGTATGTCTTTGGGTGAATGGTTGCCAGCTACAGTCTTCTCTGTTAAATGACCCCAATAGCACAGTTGTGGGGATCAAACAAGATGACATGGTAAATATTCCATAAAGTAGAACCCCCTTCAAAAGATTTAAAACATTAATCATTTTAATGTCATTTAATAGTTTAGCTATAATCCTTTAAAGAGGACCTTTGGAGAGAAGAAGGTGGTTAAAAATAACCCCTAGTATCTTAACCTTGGTAAAGAACTGCCAAGTTCAAATCACCTTAGAAAATTCATATGGTATTTTAATTAATAAAATTCCTTCTTCACTACCAAACAAGTGTATAATCGTATCTATTGTTCTTTTGCCCTAACTACACCCCCAGAGTACACAAAATAGTTTTTTTTTGTGACTACAATTAATACCCATTGTTTGTTGTTTTTTTTTTAAATCCTTTGCAGCTGTGCATTTACGTTATATTTAGGGAAATAATTTGAATCATCCTGGCCTTAAAGCTGGATGATAATTTGGGGATTCTTCCCAGCCTTGTCGCTCATAATGCTAGTTCAAAGGAAGAAGATGATACATGGTATCTGGGATGGTAGCTAGAGGAGTAATTGCCAACCTGTGCTAACCACTGTGTGATGAAGAGTTTCCTAGGAAGTCATGGCTAAGTCTACTGAAGAATTCTGCTCTGTGAAAAAACCTAAATCTTGATACTGACCTTCCTGCAAAAGACAAAAGCCTTCATCAGAAGGGGAATTCTACTTTTGCAAGTTCAAACCCAGTGCTATCTATAACCATTTTCATATTCTACGGTTGGAATTGGGTATATAATTTGTTGATTAGTTTTCTAGTGGATATGAAAAGTATATGTAGTACTCTTAGAAAACTGGCAAAAGGCACATGGCATTAGGGGTATTATAAAGCTTTAAAGCTGTAATTTTCAAATTCTCTTAGATTATAGATTGCTCCATTTAAGCAAATATGCACGAGTGACCTACTTCACTCTTTCTTTCTTATAAATGCAAAGACTTAATCTTTTCCAATTGCAAAATACGATAAAGAAGGGTAACACATGACTACCATATTAGGTTGCTTTGTCTTTGTGTTTTGTCAAAGTTATATGAAAATAACTGTCTAGGATATGAATTCCTTTCCTAAAAACAAAGGAATCAGTGTAGAATATGAGTGGTAAGAGGTTGGCAAGGTAAACCATGGTCAGATCATGTATGACCTTGTTGGACATTGTGTCAGCTAGCAATTGCTCATAACAAATTGTTTCCAAACTCAGTGGCTTAAAACAGCAATAAACTCTACGATCATAACACTTTCCGTGGATCAGGAATTTAATAGTGGCTTAGCTATGCGATCATGGCTCTGAGTTTTTCATGAGGTTGTGATGAAAACGTTGACCATCTGAAGGGTTTCCTAGGGCTCGAAGATTCACTACCAAGGTGGTTTTTCACATAGTTGGCAAGTTGGTGCTAGTTGTTGGTGGGAGGTCTCAATTCCTGCTCACCCGCTTCTCTCCACAGGCTGCTGGAATGTCATCGTGACTTGGCAGCTCATTACCTCCAGAGCAGGTGATCCAAAAGAGAGCAAGGCAATAAGCCAGTCACTTTTAAACCCTAGTCTCAAAGTCATACACAGTTGTTTCCACCACAATCTGTGTGCACTGAAACTGAATTACTAAGTTGGCCCACACTCAAAGAAAGGGGAAATAGGCTTTACCTTTTGAAGGGAGGCATGTCAAAGAATTTGAAGACATATTTTAAGACCCCTGCAGGCATAAAAAGGACCTTGGTTTCTTTTTTTGTTGTTGTTTATTTATTTATTTATTTATTTTGTTGTTATTTATTTATTTATTTTGAGATTGAGAGAGAGAGAGAGAGAGAGAGAGAGTGAGCACAAATGGGGGGTGGGGGCAGAGAAAGAGGAAGAGAGAGAATCCCAAGGAGGCTATGTACTGTCAGTACAGATTCTCACGAATCATGAGATCATGACCTGAGCCAAAATCAAGAGTCAGACACTCAATTGACTAAGCCACCCAGGAGTCTCAGGAACTTGGTTCCTGTTCTACCTTATTCACTCACCCATTTAAATATTTATTGAACATCTGCTCTGTACTGAGAATTGCTTTGGGCATTGAATAAGGCCTCTCAGAGAGGGTGATGCTTATATCAAGACCTGAAAGATGAGAAGGAAAGGGTAAAGCAAGCATCCCTGCATGAACTGTGTCCATTTACCTTCTATTCTCTCCTTAATCTGTGTAACTGGCCAGTCCACCTGGTGGTGCACTCAGTCTCTGCGTTAAAATTTCCTCAACTATAAAATGACGAGTTTCCTTTCAGCTACAGCATTTTCATCTATGAAAATATGGCAAGTTTTTTAATCATTAAAAATTTAATGATAATGATTTAATAAGTTTAGCTGCATAAGACCAAGAGTTAAGACAGGTAAAATAACAATGACTAGTGTTCAGAGATACACCATTTGAAATTTCCATAATCACTGTCCACTCTTAGCTTATGCTTGATCCATGAAATCACCTAAAGTATATCTTTACCTAGGTGGTGATGTGAATTTCAGTTTTCTTTGTTATCTGTCTGGTTAAGAATTAAAAAATTTTTTAAACATACATAAATATAAATATATACAAATTTTTTTAAAAAAGAATTTTTAAACCTGTAAAACATTTTTTCAAGGTGCATTCTTGCATTGGCTTTTACTCATCTTTGGTAATTTTGCTTACTGTTCTTTTACTATTCACTAGATTTGTTATTAGGCTTGGGGAACAGAATTCCCCAAGTGAAATGTGTACCTACAGCAAATGCACTGAGAATTCTCATACAAACACCACATTTCTTGAGAGATGGGGAAAATGAAACCAGAAAATAATAGCAAATAACATTTTCTTTTCTGTAGATCTACTGTCTTGATTTCATTAAGGCCTCCTAATTTCTTCTCAGATCTATGTGCTTGAGCCAAAAGTACCTTTTTTCATGGTACTAATTGCTCGCTCTTTAGTGATCTGATAGCACTTTTTTTGTGCTTCTTTGGAAATTAGTATGTATTGAGCCAACTATATATATATATATATATATATATATATATATATCAATATTGATATATCAATATATCAATAATATAAATATATATATCAATATTGATATATCAATATCAATATATCAATACAATATGTCAATATATATGTATATATATCAATATACATATATATATACATATATATATATATTAGTATGTATTTGCTCAATAATATGTATTGAGCTACAGATGGCCCTATATATGTGTATTCTGTGAACTCTGTTATATTTTCTGTTCATGAGGACATAAACAATACTATATGCATATTCATTACTCTCAAGACGTCTCATCTAAGTGCCTAAGTAACAAACTGTGGACTAAACCTGGTGCTATAAAAAGACCCTCTGAATTGAATAGTAACATTGACTCCAGTTAATATTAGAGTAATTTGATATGATCAATCTTTCAAGTCATCCAATTGATGAATCTCCATTTGTGTAAGGAGAGAATAAGGTTATATGTGGTGATAGAATTAAGTCTGAAAAGTTAAGATCTTAAAAATTGCTAATGATGATAGTTCTTAGAATTTTTTTTATTTTGGTCCTTGTCCCAATCATTGATTCTAAATCATTTATTGCTTTGCATACTGACATTATTTGTCTCTGTATAATTGCTTTGAAATGATATACAAATATCAATAGATCTACTTATTTTAAAAATGTTCTGAAAAGCTTCAATAAATCTACATTTGATAGGTAGATACATAAATAGTAGCTCATGTTCATTTAATTTTCCCAGATAATCCAATTACCTAAAGAAATTCTCACCAGCAGCTGAAATCTGATCACTGGGTTGTAGTTATATCACTAATAAAAACAGGGAAACATTTTTTGTAATATTACAAGGGTTTGAATTCTTGAAACAGCATAATTTCTGGATTTAAGAAGACTGTTATAACCTCAATGATATGAGAAATATTATTCGGTATGATCAATCTTTAAGTAGAATATAAATACATAAATACTAAATTACATTTTAAAATATCAAAATCATATTAATATTCCTAATCCTCATTTCTCAGCTGGATTATTGTAAAAACCTTATTAGTACTTTTCCAGACTATACTCTGGCCATTTTCCAATTCATCCTCCTCAATCCTGGTAAATTAATCTTTCTTTTTTTTTAAGTTTATTTATTTTGAGAGAGAGAGTGAGTGTGCACACGAGCAGGGGAGGGGCAGAGAAAGAAGGGGAGAGAGAATCCCAAGCAGACTCTTGCAGACTCAGGGCTTGAACTCACGAACTGTGAGATCACGACCTAAGCCAAAATCAAGAGTGGGATGCTTAACCCACTGAGCCACCCAGGTGCCCCAAATGAATCTCTTTAAAATGGAAATGTGATCATGCCAAACCCCAGCTTAAAACCGTGATTCCCGTCTTCCGAATAAAATTCAGACTCCTTAGCATGACACATGGGAACTGATTCCTGCCTGTGTCAGCCTCCTCCTGCTGCTAGCCACATTGAGTTATTTGCAGATCCCTAGATGTTCAGTGTTTTCTCATGGGGTTTCCGCTGTTTGAAGTCCCTTTCCTGCGTCTATGCCTAACTTCAGTTTTCGTGATTCAGTTCAAACCAAATCACTCCCCTTGTCTACCAAAGTGTCACTTCCAGTGACTTCCTTTGGATATGATTTCCTTACCCAGTTCAGTTCTGTGCTCTTCTGTGTTCTCTTTATATCCCTCATGTAACTTTCTTTCTTTCTTTCTTTCTTTCTTTCTTTCTTTCTTTCTCTTTCTTTCTTTCTTTCTTTTTCTTTCTTTCTTCCTTCTTTCTTTCTTTCTTTCTTTCTTTCTTTCTTTCTTTCTTTCTTTCTTTCTTTCTTTCTTTCTTTCTTTCTTTCTTTCTTTCTTTCTTTCTTTCTTAGAGAAACGAATTCTATATGTGTTCACTGAACTGTAACATAGTAGTTTCCTCACTTGCCCATCTCAGTCTCTGGACTGTGAGCTCCTAATTAACAGGAACTTTGCCTTTCCTCTCTGAATCACGATGCCAAACACAATGCCTAGCAGTAAAGAGTCACCCAACACATTTTTGTTGAATAAATATACATGAGTGGCAATGGAGACGAATAATGTAAAAATATTTAATAACTGGTTGGTAGAGGCACCTACTGGTCATGCTGTTAATTATCATAACAGCTGATAATTTGGTGCTTGTTAGCATCCTCCTAGTATCAGCCCAGGTTGTGGATCTCTTTGACTTTTTTATACCAACAAGAAGAAAATACATATACTTTTATACCTACCTGCAGCCAGACTATTTTAGAAAGGCATGGAGACATAATACATTGGAAAGCACCTGGAAGCATGGACACAGGCCAGTAATCCTGTGTTATTAATCTATTTATATGCAGAGATAAAAGCTTTCCTGTAAAATTAACAGTGCTGTTAAAAGGCTGCAGTGCCCTGTCCCAATTACCCAGAGGCATGTTTCACATTTTCTGGCGGAGTATTTCTTGTTAAGTAGTATCAGGAAGTTAGGGAAGGATAATTTCCCACGTCTTTGGGACCTGTAGTAAATCTTTATTGCCTTCTTACTTCACATATTTGTAACAGTAAATAGCTCCCTTCCTCCCTCGCCTAGCCAAGATGTTGTTTTGGCTCAGGCTTCCTTCATCTTTTAAATGTACTATCGCAAATACTACAAAATCTGATTAACCCCGTACTTTCATTCGTGTCTTCCACCACCCCAAACCACAGTGGGTGTGGTCCACTCAGTGTTCACCAGAGTGGACGCTCTGAAACGCAGATGTGATCACGGCCCTTCCTGCCCTAAACCATTCATTTGCTCTGCATCACTGATAACAATATTCTTCAGGTAATTTCAAAAATTGAGCTTTTTAAAAATTGCAGGTGCTTTGGCTTCACCCATGGAGACTCCAGTTCAGCAGAGACACTTTCACTTCACTTATTAGCTGTGAGATTTTGGCCAAGTTACCCAACTATCTGAGCCTCAGCTGCCTCAGTTCAAGTGGGGTGAAGAGGGATCGCTGGGTGGCTCAGTTGGTGGAGCATGGGACTCTTGATCTGGAGGTCATGAGTTTGAGCCCTACTTTGGATGTAGAGTTTACTTTAAAAAAAAAAAAAGGATATGGCAGTACCAATGTTGCAGCAATATTTTAAGTATTAGAGATAGTATTAGGCCATTTAATGTGTCATTCAAACTGAGACACTATTAATTATTACTCCAGGGTTCTATACATAAACTTAGACATAAACTTAGACTGTCCCAGACAAACAGACACATACATGATCACAGTAATTAGAGGTGACATCGAAATCATCTCTCATAGTGAATAGCATATAGCAGAAGTTCAATAAATTATTTTTATTGTTATTGTTCTTCATATCTGTATCCCCTATACTGCTGAAAGCTCTTGCATGCTGAGGCAGTGTCACCAGACACAAACGGGATTCATGATGTGCTCTAATCAAGATCCTGAATGTTTGTCCCTGCGCTTTCTCCCCTCCCCTATATGCTATATACTGATATTTCCCCCTTTTCTTTCTCTACCACTAACCCACTATTAACACTTGCAGAGTCCAGGGCATGAATGGAAAAGAGGCCTGCTTACAATATACTTTTTTTTTAAAGCTTATTATTTATTTTGAGAGAGAGAGAGAAAGCACGAGTGGGCAGAGGGGCAGGGAGAGAGGAGAGAGAGAATCGCAAGCATGCTCCGTGCTGTAAGTACAGAGCCCAACTTGGGGCTTGATCTCATGAACCGTGCAATCATGAGCTGAGCTAAAATCAAGAGTCAGATGCTTAACAGACTGAGCCACCCAGGTGCCCCTACAATATACTTTTGAAATTAAAAGCTATACATCAAGTTAACTTTAAATAAGTATCTCCTATCTTCCTATCTTGACAAATATATCCTTATAACAATATGACGGGTCCAAATTTAGACTTCTCAGAAACCTTGGAGTTCCACACAGGATTGTGGCTGGTGGCGGGGTGGGGGCGGGGGTGGTGCTGATTCTAAACCCTGGCCTACAGCGGGTTCCTCTTCTTGGCCCATCCCTGGATCCATCCTCCCCATAGAGCATCATGTGTAAAGGTGTGAACACCCTGACCTGCACCTACTACTCTGACCTTCCCTAGCAAACAGCTCCTGGGGTGTCTATTAGATTCCTGTTGCTGCTGTAACAAATTGCCACAAATTCAGTGACTTAAAATAACACAGATTTGTTATTTTATAATTTTAGAAGTCTGAGATTAGGTTTAGGACTAAAACCAAGGTGCTGCCCCTGCTGGTTCTTTCTGGAGGCTCTAAGTAAAAATCTCTTTGGATCACGTCCCCTTCTTCCATTTTCAAAGCCAGCAGTATGGTGTCTTTTCTCCTCTCTGACCTCCTGCCTCCTTCTTTTAAAAACCCTGTGATTGTGTTACACCCAGCTGAACAATCCAGGATAATCTCCCCACCTCAAGATCCGTAACCTAATCACACCTGTAAAGTTCCTTTTGACATATAAGGTAACATCTACAACTTCCAGAGATTAGAGTGAGGACATATTTGGGGGCCATTGGTCAGTCTGTCACACGGTGTGCATGGCACAGACCTTTTGGAGAATGAACCCAAAGAAGAAGTCTGAGCAAGCACTGGAACCATGCTGGGGGCTGCTTAGTCAAGGATTATGGGTAACTTCATGCCTAATGTGTGGTCTGGAAGCAGGAGAGCTGCAGGATCAGGATGGACATATCCCTTTGGGCATCTGGATCCCTACCCTGTTCAAATAGAGGAGGCCCCCTCTAAAGCCCAGGACCTAGGGTGGGAGGCTAAGAATGGTACATTTTTTTTCCCTGTTGGTGTGGCAACCACGGTCTATCTCCCTTTCTCCTGATCTACATCCAAGATTCTGTCAGAGGAAAACATGTAAGCAAAGTGTTTTACTCTATTAAAAGTTCTGTTCCGTCTTTTTTTTTCTTTGCATCCTGCCTTTTCCTTGTCATGAAAGAGCCCCATTCCACACCCACTCATTGTTTTTAACCACACTCACTGGCTTTCCCTTCCTTTGAATCTCTAATTCCGTCCTTCCGCCACCTCTTCAGTGTTCTTAAAATACCCAAGATTTCACCTGTTTGCTATGTTTTAAAAAAATATGCTATCCAACTAGCAATCTATTCCTGCATCCTACAAAATTGTCAATTCATTCCTTTGACAATATTTCTTAGTTTAAAAATGTCCTCCTCTTTTGAAGTCTGCAGATTTTCTTTTGTAATCAAATTTAAAATTTCTTTTCTTATTCTACTTCTATATTCTGTATTTTTATATTTTGCCAGATCTTGGCCATCTTAAATAATGTTGCCACACTTAAATGATGCATATAGAAGAATTTTTCAAAACAGTTATTTTTTTCTCCTTTTATGGTTTTGAAAATCCCTTGTTTTTGCTTATTCTCATTAATGCATAGAATTTTTCAGGGAATCAACAACGTGTAAGGCTCTGACATTGTTCTGAGAGAATTGTTAGATTTAAGAGTTTATGTAGTGTCCCATGTTTTCTATTTTTTTATGAAGTCTTTTTTTAATGAGATGTTACCTATTGCAAAGGATCTGATGAAAAGAAAATTTGCCAATTTAAACTTAATTTTAAACTCAAGCTGTACAATTTCAGTGATTCTTTTAACCGTGACTATGTAATAATGTTATAATATTACCATAGTATATGTTTCATGAAGGCAGATGTCTGTCTTATTTATCAGTGTATCCCAGTGATGTCCCAGCTACCAGTGGCTGGATTTTAGTAAATAACTGAATACATGAATATGGGAATTAATGAATGATAGAATTTCAGAATGGCTTTAAAAATAATATAAAGATGTTCAGTATAAACCATATTACTTCAATCAGAATACTGAAATTTAGATTTTTTTAAAAACCTTTTCAATCAGATTTGCAATCACTCCTAGCCTAGTCTGGAATGAGTAATAATTTATACCTTTAAAAGTGCTAATTAAACTACATACATTCAAGATAATGGTAGCCTGTTTAAATAGTTTATGATTTAATAAAGTACAGAAGATTGGGGTCCCTGGGTGGCTCAGTTGGTTCAGCTTCAGACTCTTGATTTTAGCTTAGGTCATGATCTCACCGTTTGTGAGTTTGAGCCTTGTATTAGGCTCTGCACTGACACCGTGGGGCCTGCTTGAGATTCTCTGTCTCCCTGTCTCTCTGCCTCTCTCTCTCTCTCTCTCTCATAAATAAGTCAGTAAACATTTTTTTAAAAAGTATAGGAGAGGGGCATCTGGGTGGCTCAGTCAGTTAAAGGTTTCGGCTTCAGTTCAGGTCGTGATCTCGCGGTTGTTGGGTTTGAGCCCCACGTCAGGTGCTGTGCTGACACCTTGGAGCCTGGAGCCTGCTTTGGATTCTGTGTCTCCCTTTCTCTCTGCCCCCCTGCCCCCAACTCGCACTCCATCTCTCTCTAAGAAATAGATAAACATTAAAAATTTTAATTAAAAAAGTACAGAAGATAGTATATAAATAATATTTTATAAATACACTACATATAATGAGAATTTATATGTATGCCATAGGATTATATTAAAATTCTAAATATCTTTAGTTTTAACAGGGTTAGGTAATGGGAAATGTAAATCTCTAGAACTGAAGTGAAGGTAGGGAATTTGGTAAATATTGTTTCCATATCACTTTGTCCTCATTCTTTTAGGAATTATGTGTAGGAATTGGTTCACTTTGATTATAGCTAGTTTTATAATAGTAAATATATGTATACTACATTGTGAAGATGTGTTATATGTATCATCATTTCAAAAGTTTACCTCATAGTATTCTCTCTTTCCTTTTCTGGTACTCTTCCCTGGTTTAAACTTTACAAATGATTAAAGATGTCTTTTTTATTGTTTGCCCTCAGAATGGCTTCACTCCTTTATACATGGCTGCCCAAGAGAACCACATTGATGTTGTAAAATATTTGCTTGAAAATGGAGCTAATCAGAGCACTGCTACTGAGGTAAGACTGCCAACCCAGAGGTTCAAATTCTTTGGTCTTAATGTCCATATTCTTTTTATCCAGCTGCAAAGGATCTCCATTATCTTGTCTAAAATATGCTAGAATGTTCATGGGGCACCTGGGTGGCTCAGTCAGTTAAGCATCTGACTTTGGCTCAGGTCATGATCGGGCTCTGTGCTGACAGCTCAGAGCCTGGAGCCTGCTTCAGATTCTGTGTCTCCCTCTCTCTGCCCCTCCCCTGCTCATGCTCTCTCTCTCTCTCTCTCTCTCAAATAATAAACATTAAAAAATTTTTTTTTAAGTAATAAAATATGCTAGGAGTGTTCATGTTACTTGTGTAATGTACAATGATGGCCATGAACAAAGGACCCAGTGCACACAGTTGAATGAGTTTATGCCTTGATTTGGGATTCATGCCAACTTATTCTTACATGAACTCATGCTTCCATCAATTTGCCATTCTCTCGGTTTTGGGAGTTTTTATACTATTTTAAAATCAGATTACAGTAAATCCTTTCCATCTCTTTTCATCACTATTGTATCTGTTAGGATCCAATTTAATTCTCTAAATGAACAATTTTTAACGATCAGAAATTATTCATAGGTATTTGTGTTAGCACAATTTTATGAGGAATGTGTGACAAAAATAAAGCTGTTCACATTTTCTGAAGCGCAAATTATGGCATATAGTTTTATGACTATGATTATAGCAACGATTAAATAGGATGTTCAAAGTCCATTTAGTATCAAAACATTCAGGACATCTAGACATAAGAAAGGGTTAGAGTGGGCCAGTTTAGAACATCACTTTCCTTTTCAAACTATGCATGTCCTCCAAGAAACAGACTTGCTTTGTTATTTTCTTTCTCATTTTTGTGTAGGCACGTTAAGGAGCAAGTTCAGTGGTTGCTTAGAACTGTGATTTCTAAGCGATCCTCCAGAAACCCTTGAGTTTGGAGAAACTGTCTCCAAACCACCACTGTGAGGTGGTGCCTCGTGGGGCCAAAGCTTGGAAGTGAGTGACACAGAGAAGGGAAAAAAGCTCCACTGGGTCATGCCACTCCTCACCCCTTTCAACCAGATTATGCAGGCTGTGTTTTTCCTTTCTCATATTTTGTGCCTCCACTGATAGAACTTTAAAACTCCTGGCTTGGAGTGAGAGATGATTGATAGATGCTTGCCCTCCAGAAACTAAGTTGGTAACTTTTGACGTCTATTAAGGACTTCTTTCTTTCTGAACGATTAAGTCTTTAGGTGAAATAAACATGAATTCCTTTCTATCCTGCCCTGGGGGAAGAGATCATCATAATCTATTAAATCCATTTCCAGTCCCTTTGGCAGAAAACTTTTTATGGAGCCAATTGCAATAACTTTCTGACAGCTTATTCTTGTTACTTAAAAAAAAACAATCCCAAGAAACCACTATTAATGGGGCCATGTTTCTTATTTGTTTATGACTGGAAAACACAACTGCCCAATGTAAAATGATTTCAAGTTCTGTATTTAACACACAGATTTTGCACTCTTACCATGTGGGTAAAGTGTGATTTTTATGATTTGAGGCCTTTTTTTTTTTTCTTTTTTCCTGAGACACTAATTATGTCAATGAGTAGCATATGACTATCTTCAGGTAAATCTTGAGTAACTATGTGAGACTCTATCTCTGTATCAGGACAACTGAGAAATGTACCAAAATAAGGAAATCTGTGTCTGTTTTATTTTAGTTTCTTGAATGCAGAATCACTTCCCCCAAGAAACCATCACAGTCCAGAGTTCTAGTCACCAGATAGATTTATTATTTCTAGTGTGTATGGTTTAGAGAAATTCTGCTTGCTGGTATTCATAGCTGTCTCAAGGCTGCTTTGGTGTAGCTCTCTGTAGCATTTCAGTCTGGTTCCAAAAACATCCCTTTATATACACTGCATCAGCAGAGGCCATGTTGCACTGTGATTCTCAAAAAATGAAAACCCTCTCTGATTTCTACACAAAAATGCAGCTTTTGCAAGTGAATCGTATGAGGTTTGAAGCTTAGCTTAGACATGTGTATGCTTGTTGCTTAAGTTTTTAATCACTTAAATAACTAGAATTAATTTTTAACTGACTGGACATATATAAGCTTAGTTGATTAATCCCCCCCTTCCCTTTGCTGGCCCTAATGATTATCAAGTAACACGCATATGGGCATTCCCTTTTAGTCTCTTGTTCTGTAAAACTTACCATGTTTCCAGGGCTTTAGGACTGATTACTGTTTGATATTTTATATTGTATTGCCAGATACCTTGTACAGTCTCATGTGCACACGTGTGAATATGCCTAAAGAAGACATTTCCTCTGTGCCCAAAAGTAGGCCTAATTTGTAAAAATTAACTACTAATCAAGACATTGTGACCACTTTAAAAACCAGATAATCATGAGATTATTCAATACTTCCATGAAACTCATGTTTGAAAATAAATCTTTAAATATTTGAAATTTCCCATAATTATAGCAATTAGCATTGGTAAATAAACGATGAAAAATGAAGCTACTGAATTTTCATATGGGTTTCCTTTTTCATGGAGTTAGTTGAGGTGCTTGAAAAAATCATTTCAAATATTCACCCCTCCCTCATGAAGCATAGAATAGAATGAAATCCATGTGGTAGACATACAAAGTTAAATTCTTTTAGGGGAATTCTCTGTCCCTCCAGTACTAATTTTATAACTCTTAACTCTCCTTCTTCCTGAACATTACCAAAATTGAAGGCTAAAAACTTTTTAATTAGGTTCTGTACTGTCAGTAAATGCCTTGTCTCTAAGAAAAAACAAAAACAAAGTTCATACTCTTTTCATATAAACTATCACAGTGTTGCGGGGGATAATCGAATATGTATATGATAATGAGCCTGTTCTTTCTTTCTGAACAGAAAACTTAATTTGTGCCAAAGTTCTAAATTTAGGCTACTATTTTTCATTTTACAATGCTACATGTTGTATTCTTCCATTCTATTAAGTAATGTGTTTATTTAAAATTCAATTCTTATTAAAACAAATTCAAGTCTTTTTGTGGTAGTGCTATAGGAAATCACTTTTTCTCAAAAGCCTACAGTTTAAAAAAGTTATCATTGAAAACAAATCGAGTAGTTAGATTATGGTAAATTGCTGTTGTCTCTAAAATGTAATCATTAATATACAATCTTATTGTCCTCATCTCTTCTATGAATGGAAACTTCTAACTGAGACTTGTTTTCAAGCTTTTGTGGAGTAAGGGAGGTTTTAAAATACACAGAGCCTAGGATATATATGATATATATAGATTTTTTTCTATTTGTCACCTTTCCACTAACTGAATACTTGTTTCTAGAAAGAAAACATAGTTTCCAAATTTACAAGCATGGTTATCCATCTACCCCTAAAATTCCTTTACCTTTGATGATCTGTGCTATTGTTTTATTTTTTTAACTTGTTGCCAAGTTTAGAATTAAAAATCTGTTTTTTCATTACCTAGCACATTGTATCTAAATGATCTAAGTAACATAAAATTCAATGAAGTATAAAATTAATGAACTAGCCTTATTTATCAAAAAGTTTTAGGTTACATTATGTTCCAAATTTGCCACATTAATTGGTAATAGACCATTCCATTGATAATTATTATTGTTCTCCCCTAATCGATATAGAGACATTTAGAAGCTTGCATATTTAATTACAGAATTTATTTCCCTGTCTTAGCTACTGTGTCTTTGCTTCTCAATCAGACTTGGTCTCTCTTATTCCAACCCTTCCCACTTTTTCCTTTTGATTAGCCTGTATACTTAACGTTGGTTCTGATTTTTATTTTCCCATTCTAAACATACATTTAAGTTCACCTTATGTGAAGTATGCTTTGTTAGGGAATGCAGATGTTTTTCAAAATATTTAGAACAGAAGCTAGGAAAATAATCTGATGAAACCAGTCCATAGTACAGCATAGGACAGTTGATCATCTGCTTTAATCTTCACAGGAATATTTGATCCCTTTGCTTTTCTTCTCCATCTTAATTCTTATTTTAAACATTAGAGGCATTGCTTACAGTTGAATCTCACGCTTCCAAAATTTAATTGAGGGTTTTTCCTTCTATTTTGCTAGGATGGCTTTACGCCACTAGCTGTGGCACTCCAGCAAGGACACAACCAGGCAGTGGCCATCCTCTTGGAGAATGACACCAAAGGGAAAGTGAGGCTGCCGGCTCTGCATATCGCAGCGAGGAAAGACGACACCAAATCTGCCGCACTCCTGCTTCAGAACGATCACAACGCTGACGTACAATCCAAGGTAAAAGCTGAACACATTTGTGGACAGGAACTCTCCGGCTGCCAGCTTCCTCCTGGGGGATGATACAGAAGTAGGCCATGGTGATAATGCAAAATTACTTCCGGTCATCCTAAGAGATAAATTACCGTCGGAGGTATTTCAGAAAGAAGGGGACCGGCTGTTGGGTATAATAACAACAAAATTTAAGATAATTGTCTCTTAAAGATGGGGTTCAGCTTTTTAGAAATCTGCTTACTTATTCTATTGGTATGGAATAAGAAAGGTATGGAATAAGAAATGGAATTAGAAAGGTAAAATTGTATTGTATGGATAGCATTACGGATGTCTTTTCTCAGTAGAATGTATTTTGGAACAGTGTATCCAGTTGCAGTGAGCAGATTGACCGTTTACTTAATTTTGCACTGTGTAATATCTTCCCTCTTCTTCCCACACAACACTGCTTCAGATGATGGTGAATAGGACCACCGAGGTACAGTATTGTGGTTATACCAAAATATACCTTGTTTTTATTTATTTTAGTTTTTTGCCCAGTTAGAATAAATGCTCACTAATTCATACTAATGATTGGAATTTCCATTATTAGGAAATTGATTTTAGAGACTTTTCCCATAATTAAGGCAAATGAATAATTCAAAAATTTTAATGTAATATATATTTGATGTTTTTTTTAAATCAGTGAAACTAATTAAATAGCTTACTAGAGTAAAGCATGAAACAAAACTCCTTAATATGTATTTTACTGAGTTAGCTTTACTGTTAACTTTTTGCCAGTAAGAGATATGACCTTCTCTTAATGAAATTTCTCTGCTTAGAGTTTAGCAAAGTGAAATTTAAGGAGGTTTCTTTGCAACTGTTTTATCTTCTTATCTCATTGCAGTTGCCCTTTTCTTCCTGTACTTTTTAACCACATTGCATATAATCAATAGTGATACCGAGCATATTATTATCGAAGCATTTGCTTTTATCTTGCTAAGTCTTAACAGTACTTGACATGAAATTATCTATTTTCCACATACCAAAGTAAGTCACATTGATCACCAAGAATATTCAGTTCAGAAGTCTCTCAGTAGTGTGTGTGTGTGTGTGTGTGTGTGTGTAGTCTTTCGACCATTGCTACTGAGATGCCTTCTATTGTTGAAAGTATATTATAAAATTTAACTAGTATTCAAAGGCAAATGACTGTGTAGATTGATTTTCACTTAGTTGAGGGGACTTTGTAGACTAACCTCTCATGATCACTGGGCTGTGGACCTAGAGAGGTTTTGAGCATTCATTTGGTATTTAGTAATATTAGAGTATTTCTAAAATTAAAATCTTGTTTGTTAACAAATGTACCTATTGAGATATGAATATATTTGAATTAGTCATATTATTTCTTTTGTTCCATATCTGTGCATGGAACTTAGGTCATAGATTTTTTTTAAAAAGGCCCAATTGGTTGGTGAAATTTCTCAAGACTAGAAACATATAAATTGATATCTTAATTGCTGGTTTTAATAACTTTAATTTTGTAGGTGATTTTTGGTGGTTGTTTAAGAGACATTTTTGAAAGCAATATTGGCTGTAAACATTGTATTGAAAGCAGCAGTTTGGGAAGATTCGTACTGAGTTAGAAATATTTCTCTGAGGATAATAGAGTAACAAAGAGGGGAGCCCTTCCATTGATTCCCCTGTAGAAAAGTGAACTGAGCTTTCTACCTCCATGGTAACCAGGCAAGAGTTTCTCTGAGGGGCTTCTACGAGCCACATGTCGATCCAAGAGTCACATTCTGAAGCATCCTCATGGACGGTTGATGAGGCTGTGTCAGACAATAAATTGGTTTATTTTTGCAAATCAGAAAAATAATTTGAAAATGATTCACCAGCAATCACTACGTTCTTTTCCTGAAATGAAACTGTAACTTAAATGGTAGACTTACATTCAGGATATGTCTAGGTGGCAGGAACTATCAAGATACAAATGAAAAACTTCCAGTCAATTATTTCCTAAAATATAAAAATTTGACATTTTATAAAATAACAGCCAGGTTGTAGATTCATGTTTCCCTCCATTTTGACATGAGTATTTGGCATCCTGTAGACACAAAAATATCTTTACCACAAGTGTGGGATTTGGATTGATAGTTACTATTATTATTTTGTGTCTTGTTTCTCTATAGTCAGAAATCATTTGTAGCTAATTTGGTTGATAGCAGGGAGGAATTTCCATTACCTAAGATATCTGAATGCTTATTTAGTCCATTTAAAAAGCAAAATCAACAGAAACTATCAAATGAATAGAAAAATAACGGTTGTGATTCATATAATATTTCTTAAAAATAATATTATATACCTCAAAGTTCATTTCAAATAAAAGGGAATGATACAAATTAACCTCAAAGCTGCAGGATTTGATATCCAATTCTATAGGAACAGTCTTTATTGTTCCTCTCATCTTTTATTGAGTAATGAGAATTATGAAATTATGGAGAGCAAGAATAATAGACTTTTTAGCATTTTAATAATGAAAGAGTAAGTATACTTCTTTTGTGAAAATGGCAAAAATTTCTAACTAAATTTCATCAGAATAAGGAATGAAAGAAAGTATACTTTTCTTCCATGAAGATTTTCAGATTCATTTTTTAAATATTTTGAGAGTAGGAGTGCAGTTGGTTAAGCGTCTGACTTCTGCTCAGGTCATGGTCTTGTAGTTCATGAGTTTGAGCCTCTCATTGGGCTTTGCGCTCAGAGCGCAGAACCTGCTTTGGATCCTGTCTATCCCCCTCTCTCTGCCCCTCACTCACTCACACTCTCTCTCTCTCTCAAAAATAAATAAACATTAAAAAAATTCTGAAAGTAAACAGTTCTCTAATGTCCATACATTTGATTTAACTTGCTTATTATTTTATGTCAATCTTATTGATAAAATTTGGTTTAATTAACATTCAAAATTGTGTTCAGCTAAATTTTTTTTCTTTATTTTATATTTACATTGATGCCAGGTATATTATTTAATTTTTGTTTTTTTTAATTTTTTTCTTTGTAACAGCATAGTCTCACTAAACAGTTATTAGAGAAGACAGAAATATCATGACAGTGTAAATGATGTGGAATGAATTGTACACCTCTGTAAAAGTTTCTCACAATATTTTCATTGTTCCAAAGACACAATGCCAACCAATGTTGGTTTCTTTTTTTATTGAAAATCCCCAAACTAGGGGCGCCTGGGTGGCGCAGTCGGTTAAGCGTCCGACTTCAGCCAGGTCACGATCTCGCGGTCCGTGAGTTCGAGCCCCGCGTCAGGCTCTGGGCTGATGGCTCGGAGCCTGGAGCCTGTTTCCGATTCTGTGTCTCCCTCTCTCTCTGCCCCTCCCCCGTTCATGCTATGTCTCTCTCTGTCCCAAAAATAAATTAAAAAAAAAAAACAAAAAACGTTGAAAAAAAAAAATTAAAAAAAAAGAAAATCCCCAAACTAAACAAAACTATAGTTTTGTGTCTTTCTCTGAAGAAAAAATTTTTAATTCATAATTATGTGAATTCTGTGGCTGAAACCTTATGTCGTTTAATCATATTCTGTTTTTCTCTAAAGCTTAACCAACTCAAGATACAACAACAAATCTCATAGACAGATAAATCATGAAGCTAATTACAAATAATGTTGCCAAGAAATATAGGGTATTTATTTACCTGCTTATAGCCCTAGTTATTTACTATCTTGTAGTACTAAAATTTAAAGAGCTTTATTAAAGCATTTATTATCTTAATTGTGTTGCTCACATGTTAGGTAGACAATTACATGTGATTTTCTTCACTAATCCAGGGACTATAACATATGGAGGTGAAATGATTTACTGTTATTCTCTTTGCTTTCCATAGAGTGGTTTTACCCCTTTGCACATTGCCGCCCACTATGGAAATGTCAACGTGGCAACTCTTCTTCTAAACCGGGGAGCTGCTGTGGACTTCACAGCAAGGGTATGGTTTAAAATAGTTTCTCATTTTAGATAGCAGTAAATGAAAATTTTATTAAAGTAAAAATGAATAACAATAAAGTTTTTTTTTCCTTGACTGAATCTGTGCTGGATATATTAGATTTTTCATTTTTTTCTTTACATCATAGCACATCATCATGACCCAATAAATGAAAAATAAGAATGTGTAAATTCACAGGCACACAAATCATTTGTAGTAGTTAAGGAGGATATTAGTTCTGACCTCAGTGTGAGTAGTTATATTTAAAGATCACTCCATGAATCATGAATGAGCAACTTCAAGTCAATAAACAATTAAACTGCTAAAACATTAATTATCAAATGTAAAAGAACATTTATACAGTGTTATGATCATTATGGGGCATATAATTTGACAGAAAAATGTTTTTAATGAATTGAGAATGTGCTCATATAAAGAGTCTAACCAAAATACATAACAAGACATCATGTTGCATTATATGTTTAATGGTATGCTTTCACTGGAAAGAATTCACTTACATGCTAATTACAAAACTCAGTGTACTCAGTATGAATCAGTAAATGCAATATTTGAATATTTGCAAAATTACGACATATAAAAAATTAGGTACCTATTCTTGCCATAATGATGATATATGATAGCCAATAAAATAAATAACTACGATTCATATATATGGTGTTTTTGGCCCTGAGAAGTCTTCTGTATTGAAACTGTGTCGAGTTATTTACAAGTTGTTTTTCATATTGAAATATTCTGAAGAAGATGTTTTTAAGAATCTTTTTTTGTAACGGTTATTGAATATGTATGTTTACATCCTGTTTTTAAGTATAGGAAACTTTAAGATGTCAGAATCTTTCAGTTCATGGATATTTTAGAAAGAGTGATAGACTTTGGACTAGAGCTCTGTCCTAAGTAGAATCTGAAATTTTGTTTATTATGCGAAAGTGCTCCCTTTGTCCCTTGACAATGTGTACAATGTAATGTGTACATTCAATTCATATGTTGTGGTTATAGACAAACTTAATTATGCAGCTTCATTCCATTTTTCATTCTCTAACTATAGTGCTTTGTGGTTTGTGTGCTTTTTTGTTCCTTAAAAATCAAAGACATGAAACTTGAATCAAATTACCACATGGGTCACAACCTTCTTTGTGCCTTTTAACACAAAGTTTTCACCATCATGCCCTGTCATACCCAACATGCTCTTATTTCGTCTTCCCATGGTGTAGAATGGAATCACCCCTCTGCATGTGGCTTCCAAAAGGGGAAACACAAATATGGTGAAGCTCTTACTGGATCGTGGTGGTCAGATCGATGCCAAAACTAGGGTGAGTGTCTCTGTTCTTTGAATTTCCTACCATTTTGTTTTTTGTATTCTTGAAGCAGGCACCTTAAAATACCAGTGCTTAAATATAAACAATGCATTTTCAAGGAAATTGCTTTCTTGGATTCAATTTAAATTTCATACAATATTTAAAGGTTTCTCATTGTAAAGTGAAATTAATATTTGCTCATAAGTGCTGAAGAAACAGAATGCTAGGTCCTCAATGAGACAGTTTTTTAAGTCCATGCTTATTTTGGGGAACAAAGATCAAAGATTGAACGGAAGCGTCTCTGATTATCAGCTGTACTTTTCAAAAACCCAAACTCATAAACATACATTAAGCTTTGAGATTGTGGCTTTTACATAAAATATTTTAATACATGTTGACAATCCTTTGCTTCTAACTTTCCAATTTTTAGATCGTTTTTCTTAGGTGGTCATACTATACTGACCTGAACAATCTGCTATATGCTTATGGAACAAAGGCATATAGTTAGTAGATTGCACCTTTAGTCAATCCAATTTGATACGAGTCAGTGCCCTTCATTCACTTCAAATTTGTTAAGTAAAATGTAATTCTGAGCTTTCTATACTCCCAACAAATAGATAATAAGATAGGCAGGAGAATACAACTGTTAGAAGCGCAGCCTCTGAAGGCTGACTACCTGATTTCAAATTTTACTTCCACAACTTACTAGCTGTATGATATTGGCAGTTGACTTACTATCTTCTCTGAACTTAGGCTACTGTTGGTAACCAATCTCATACGGTTGTATGAGAATTAACTCTTAGATTCTTATTATTTATTTTTTTTAAAGTGGGGGGGGTCAATTACTTAGCTACTCATAATTTTTTATTATGTTACTGGAATTATAAGTAGTTACTTGCTTAAACATTAAACCAGTACTTCAATATTCGTTCTCTGGAATACATTTGCTTCATCATAGACTTCAGCAAAATTTTAAATATTCCTATAATGTGAACACTTTCAAATACACAGTGGTGTAAGAAGTCTATAAAAGATTGGGGAATAGGATGCATCCCTTGTGATATTTTATTCACTTTGTTTAATCCTGGGACTTTATATTTTCAGAGTCAAAGGACTAGGGATCAAATCTAGTTCTTTTGCAAATCTTGAGGCTAGCAAATGCTTTTATTTAATTAGCCTTATCATCTTTGTGCTTCTAAGAACTACACCAGTCCCAGACTGTACATTCTGTTTTTTAATGACCTCAGGAACTGTTGCTTTCTTAATCTCATTTCTCTAAGACATTTGATCCAGATCATCTACGTCATATTATCATGTGGGAATTCTAGAGTGGTTTGCTTTGTCTGTCAAGATCTTTGTTGTAGTGTCTACTGTCTTTGCATTAGAGTTTTATATGATTTCTACTCTTTGCTGTGTTGGCATGCCTTTTCCCTTGCTGTGCTGTAGGTATGCAGAATTTGGAACAACTATGCACAGTGTTTCATGCCTTGCTTACTTGTTTTTCATGTTTAAAGGACAGTTTCTGTGCCTCCTCTTTTAAATACGTTATTAACATAATGTCTCCCTTTACACTTACCTCTCCATTTCTATTGAGACTCTCTAATAATTGAGAGTACCAATGGAAAGAAAGCACTTGGCAAATGCAACAGAATTTTATCTTGGCCAATGTCTTCAAAATCCGCATGCTCTTGTTAGTATTTTTCTGGGATATTCATTCATTTTGAGGCAATTGATTTTGTTCTTATTGATCATTGCAATATTTGCTTAGTTCTTTAAAAGATGCTCTAATTTGCATAGCCTACATACATTTGCATATGTAATTTAAGTCTAACTCCAATTAGGGAGTGCGTTTTCGTAAAAAGCATACTAAGATATGGAGAGAAATGGATTCTTATGCTAGTTCTGCCATTAACTAATTGTTCTTGAGCAAGTTAATCAAATATAAGCTTTGGTTTCTTCTGTAAAAGGAATATTTGGGCTGTATTTCATCCAATGAAACTTTTAGATATACAAATAAGTTGAATTTCATTCAAGACTTATAAATCAAAAAGTAGATTTTATAATTGTATACATTGTGTGGATCTTCTGTTCATTCATTCCCTAAACAGATAGTTTTTGAGTTCCTACTTAATGCCTAGAGATACAGCAGTTAATATGATAGACTAGGTCCCTTTACTCACAGAGATGCAAATTAATAGTACCCAAAGAATTAGATTAGCAGTATGCTAGTAAAAGTTTACTAATTGGCTTTCAAAAAACAAACAAACTCTGATTTGGAGCTTCTGCCTTTGCTGACTTCTGTAGTGTAAATACTCCCCATACCTCCATCATGGCCAGTTAGAGCTACCAATAGGGTATCACTGAATACAAAATTGGGAAGAGATGTGCAAAAACTTGGCTCTCGCTAGTTTGTGTGGGTTGGCTCCGGCACACCCCAGGATTGAGTACAGTACAGTATTGAATGGTGGTACTGAGCTTTTTCCACCGTAAGTTAAAATACTTCCTTATCTCTAAGAAGTAGGATTTTAAAAGCAATTGAATTCTTTTAATTCTGGCTGTAACTAAAACAACTATATCTTTCTTACCAAAGGCAAAGTCAAGTAGGAGGTAATACTGAAATCAAGGACTGCGGTCTGGAATTTGGAGGCTGGTTCTGCAACTATCACATTTTATTATTAAAGTAAAAGGAATCTGGTTAGCTTTCTCTTTTGTCTTTTGAAAGTATATTTTAAAACAGAAAAATTTTACATTTACTGTTGACTGCTTTTTAGGTAGTACAATGGAGGCTCTACATAAGGAATTAAGAATAATATTTTTTTTTCATTTTTTATCATAGAGATCTCAGTTTCTTGTAGCAAACATACTAGTCATAAACATTCTCAATCTAGTATATTCTATCAAGGATTTTCCACCTGATCTTCTCATTGTTAATCTCGTATATAAGGTTTTCATTATCTGGAGAAAAGCAGAATATGTAGAGGCTTTCAGGTAATTAAAAATATCTTGCCCACTGATCCTTTCCCACTTTTGCCAGCACTTTGTCAATCATTGAGACATTGTGCATGTCATTGACATTCTCATCATTGACTGGGATCTAGTGGGAAACTGAGACATTTTCACCAGAGCTTGGTTTTCTGCTATCTGAAAAATCTCACGTTAATGTTAAAAACATTAACAGAAATTTCATAGCTGGTTTAAAATGGTATTACTAATCCAGGTTTTATTAAGAACATTATTCTGTCTTTATTTTTAAACTTATATATTATTTATATGTGGAGATACTCCATATAAGGTTAAATTATTGAAATGCATGTTTCAATGCAAACGATGAAAGTATACAAAAACATTAAAAGGTGATGAACAAAAACCGATATATCAGAAAAAGTGCTCATAATTATTAAAGCAACAGCAATAGTGGCCACCAATTGTCATATGCTCACTGTTCTAGGCCCCCTGCTAAGTACTCTACAAATATTTTATTTCCTTTTCCTAACAATTTATGAAGTGTGTATTATCTGCTTGTTGAGAAAATGTGGAGGCCTTCATTTGAGAAATGAGACTCCCAAGGAGAAAAGTGACTTTCAGAGGAGTTATGTAACTTGACCTAGGATACACAGGGTAGTAATTACAAGAGCCTGTGTTCATACACAGACTTCAGGCTACATCTACAATCTAAGCAGAGGGGAGGAAGGGAAAAGGTAAGGAAAGAACTGGTTGTAAACAGCTAATGCTGCGGGCTATCAACTGGAAAAATGGTGTCCCTCTAATGTTGATTGATTTAACCTATTAAGGATTATCAACATCATGGTGTGATATGAACTGATTCTAGTGAAGAAAAAAAAAGAACAAAAGGAAAGGAACTGTGGGAGGGGAGGAATGTAAGCTTTAAAACAGTCTTAAGAATTTAAGTTAAAAAAGGTATTGAACAGATCATTGCCCCTAGGAGTTAAAAAAAGTAAATAAAAAAGTCCTGGAACACAAAACCTTGGTAAGATTCAGGGGGTGGGGGGCAATAATGAGACACTATACTTATAGAAAATATCTAAAATCTATTCAGATTGAGCATGTTGGGAAACTTGAATTTAGTATAATTCCCATATCCTTGATAAGGGTAGATAAATTGCATCAGATTTACAATCAATGTAATCCTTACTGTTCTTTGATGTTCCTGTGTGGTTTTAAGCGTTCTCTATATTTTCCTATTGTTATTCTGAGAATATCAGAAGATTTCAACATGATTATACAATGAATATTTCATGTATTCTGTAGGAAAAATACCTATTCTAAAAATGATTTAAGGCAGAGTCCCCTCATCTTTCAAACAAAGGTTGTAAGTTAAATAGGATAAGAAGAATTATCCCCATTTTATGTATTGTGAAGTTGAGCCTCACAAAGAATATCCATAGTGGCTGATCTGAGACTCACACCTGAGGCTCCCTGATTCCAGAGCCCATTTGCTGGACCATTGCATATAATGCCTTCATTCACTATAGTTGATTTCTCAAATTCTAGTTCTCCATGGAGCTCCCACCAAGAATATGTTTGAGAAATCAAACTATATCTAATAGTTATATAAATTAAGTAGCAACTAACGCTCTGTACTTTAACCACAAGGTATGTTATCAAGATACAAAAGCACAATCATCTTAATCGCTTTGCCTGCACAGTTACTTTTTTTAGACTCCTCTCTGGCAAACTTTAAAATAACTTGGCATCCCAACTACAGTAGTTAAATACTTTTTTTTTTCTGGAAAGGCAGTCTTTTCATGCTAATTCCTACATATCTAAAATTGCAAGGTCTATTTTGGATATTCAGTATCTTAATACTAGCTAAGGAGATTTAACAAAGCAAAGTATCATTATAATTCAAGGTTCTAGACCAGGGCACTTGAGTGGCTCAGTCAGTTAAGTGTCTGGCTCTTGATCTCGGCTCAGGTTATGATCTTGTGGTGCCTGAGTTTGAACCCCACCTTGGGCTCTGCGCTGACAAATAACTCAAGGTCCTAGCCAGGACCAGAGTGCATGTTCAAATTTGAACATTTGAATATGGATTTATTAAAGGATCTGTTTATAACATTGAGGGTGGATTGTAGGGAAGGCACAAAGGATATTAGAGTATCCCCAGAGCTACCAACAGCAGGGCTCATTACCAACCCTAGGCCTCCAAGGTGAGAAGTAGGTTGCCAGAACAAAGGAGAAAACTACATGATGGAGGCTGCTTTGGCAGGAGCATAATATTTGGTAAAGAGACACAGCCAGACTAGGGAGATCCTTTACAGAGTGGCTTCAGGTCTTGCTGCATTTTCCGTAGTCAACCAGAAGCCAGAGGGCAAGGTGGCTCACCAATACAATCTAGAGTTCTTTCTGTCAGACATGGAGCAGAGGAGAGAAAGGTAGAGCATGGATCTGGAAGGTAAAGGGAAAATACCTAGCATAGGATCCCAGAATGTTGGGATAGGAAGAGTGTTGTGATTCAGATGACTTATATTTATTAGGGGGAAAACATAATTCAGAACAATGGTCCTGGAAACAGAGACACAAAAGATAAGCTATTAGAGTTCTGGAAAATTCAGCTTTTGAAGTCCTCTTAACATCCCCATCCCTCATTTTCTCTGAATGCTACCTACCTTCTCAATGTCTTTCCCCATGACAATCTGTTTTTTTCCCTTAAGCTTGAAATCTCTAGTTAATTTATGTACTCAGGATTTCATTTTCTCTCTCACTTCTTACCCATCGTTTGTACATTTTGCCTGATATTAGCCATGCACTCTGCTCTCTGGCCATTTCACCCTAAAGAGAAATAAAATCCAAAAGACAGAGGGAATTTGAGGATTTCTCTGGAATCAGAAACTACCTGAGAAGCATCAAGGTCAGAAAGTTTTATAAGTAACATAACACACAGTTGTGCCATAATTCTGTTTGACACCTTTTTAATGCTATTATTATTAATAACAAATTTCACCTCTGAGAAATATCTATGTAGTTTTTAAAATGTTGAAAAATATATGTGGAAACCTTTAGAAGAATGTGAATAAAATGACTTTCTTCTCATGAGCAGCAGGGAGCATTTTAGGAGAATTTATAAAACTAGTAACAATTCAAGAGATGACATAGATGGACAAATTAGGTTAAGAAGAATTTGGGGGTAAAATTATGTTAGGGCAACCAAAATGAAAATAGTTTAATGATATAACATCTGGTTGTAGTTTCAAGCAAGTAGGGTTTTCAAGTTCGACAAATGCAACAAACTCTGCCTTTCCGTCTTCCCAAACAGGAAAACACAGGGCCAACAACATGTGTTTTTACATTGAACCTCTGCATGTGAGATCTCGCTTGCCTACACCCTCACTCTGTTTCATCCCTATCTTTCTTTTTCTCTCTCTTGCCCTCTGTCAGGATCTCTCACTGTCTTGTCTTCCTCTCACTCTTCTCCTCTATCATTTAACTAATAGTTCTATTACTGATGTATTGAATCACTAGGAACAAGTTCAGGAAACCTTCTCTTTGAAGTGGCATAAGAGGCAATCTGTGTGTGTGTGTGTGTGTGTGTGTGTGTGTGTGTGTGTTTAAGTTAACTCAGGCTTAATTCTTCAATTCTTTGGACAGGATGGGTTGACACCCCTTCACTGTGCTGCAAGAAGTGGACATGACCAAGTGGTAGAACTTCTGTTGGAACGGGGTGCTCCCTTGCTGGCAAGGACTAAGGTGGGTCATTATGGGTAAGATGGGATCTAAAGAACTCTTTAAGCCACTTTTTTGAATATGTCTTTTCTTCTTGAAATCAAAGCATTAATCAAGTAGTTTCTAATTACTCAACAATTGCGTGCTAGAAATGAGGAGTGTATATCAAACTGTTTTAAAGTTATTTAAAACTAAAAAATACAGGCATTAAAATGGGTTGAATGTATACCTTCAAGTTCTTTCTATATTTTTACCACAGATGGAAATTTGAATATATTTCTATTATATGTAAATGAGTATATTGTATATAAATGAGAATATTCCTTACATTCTATAGATCTGTACTTTTATGATTCTGTGGGATGCTATAAAATACATATAAAATTGTCTTTTAAAGTAGCACAATTAGCAATACAAGATATTCTTTTGGCTCTCTAATCTTTATCTCTTAGGCAATACTAGTAAAAAGAATTACTTATCAATGGTGTTGGATGATTGTATTTAGGATTAGTAGATGACATGGAAAGCACAGTTTAGGATAGGCCATCTACGAAGAACCATTAAACAAGCCTAACATTCTCTATGGCACAGTACATCTAGCATTTCTTGTCTTATTTCATCCATATGCTCAACTATGAAGAAAACTCTAACCAAAACCTGCACCGGGAACTGATTTGTTGGAGGTTTTCATTACAAAATGTATTTTACAAGCATTATTACTGTGCAAGTCCCCATTTTCTAGCCACTCTTTGGGTTACCAAGGAATATCATGAGATACAGATAAAAAATAATCACACAGAACTATTTTATAGCATATGCAACAATCAGATCCTTAATACAAGAAAAATTTAGACAAAGGACACTTCTTACATTTTCTCTGTATTCTACCTCGCCTAGCCCCTGAACAGGATTGGCACCAACTGATGCTTTTACTAGGGTAAACTGAGAAGAATAGACAGCCAAAATAAACAATTTTTTTTATTTGTATTATATTTTAATTGAATATTTATTTGAAATTATTTGGAGCAAAACCCAGCCCACATATTTAAAATATGTGTAGAATGAACTTAATCTTTAAAGCTGTGCCCTATAGGCCATGAAATGGTAGTTTCAAATCGTATGTATTATTTTCATTCTCATACTGATACCATGAGTGTTGTAGAGTTTTATCTTTAAAATGTGACATTTTGGGCTGGATAATGCAGAGATAATTGTAGAAAGTTTTGTGGAGAAAACTTATTGAAATTTAAATGAAAATAACAAAATTTCACCAGTCATGTTGCAACCAATAAAAAACATATATCAAATTGAGAACAGACAGATTTGCTTTTCCACAAACTATAAAATAGTCTTGTCTACAGAGTTCACCTAAAATTGTCATGTCACTAATGAAGACAATGGATTACCTAGATGAATTTTTTACTGGCTTTCTTATAATATCAAATATCACTTATATGTAAGGATCTAGCATAAAGTATCTGTGACTGCATGATTGTATCTATTCATTTATTCAGTCATTCATTCATCCATGCATACAATTATCATATTGAGTAGCTACAATGCGCCAGGCAGTGTTCTGATCACTAAGGAGCTATCAAGGTAAATAATACACAGTGTTTGTTCAAGAAGCTCAAAATTGAGTGGGTAAGATAGATAAGGAGATAATAACAAAAAGTAGAGCTATGTTCAGGGTAAAGAACAGGGAGAAGATGAACTAATCAGGTTGGCAAGTTGATACCATAAGACTGTGAGTGGAATAGGCACCTAATGCCAGACTATTCTTCCCCTTACATAAAACTCCCGGTTTTGAATCATCCATTAGTCCTCCTTGAAGCAAATATTCATCTATCTACTCACTCCCCCCCCCCCCATTATTTGAAAATGCTAGCTCTTGGCAAACTGACTCTTCACCACAACCCCTCTTCTAATACATGATGACTTTAATGATTTTGGCCACAGCTGTAGATGACCTTTCTGGTTGGCCTCTCAATTTGGTAACTGTAAACCCTGTGTAAACCCCCCTTTCTGTGTCTAACCTCTGACTCTCCAAACACCCCTGTATGTTTTAGCTACCTTTCTCTGGAACCCCAACTCTAGAAATGTGTTTATTCTTCTGAGTCCATCAGCCACTGTTTTACTGTCCCTCATTTACTTTTATGCCCTCACTTTTGCCCAGCATAATCATTCATATCACTCCCTGACATATTCATGCTCACTTGCTATATTTGACCCTGATCAAATCTTGCAGCTGAGTGTGGTGGCAGAAAACACCCGGCCGTACTGACTGGGTTCACTATAAATTCATAATTGCTCACCTCAACTTGACCTCTAATGCTGCCTGACAATCACGATATGTTTCCCAAGTGTGTTCGCTCTTACTCCCTGCTACCTGACTGTTCTATACTTTTTTCTTTCTTTAGACTTCTTTCTCTGTTGTCACTTCTCACAGCACTGACAGAACTGAAGTAATCAGAAGAGAATTTCTATAGACTCCTGTCTTCCTATCTACCAATTACGTGAATCTGTCCATATAGTCTGTGTTCTCTCCTCTTGCTATCGTCTGACACAGTTGCTTGCTCCTCTCTTCTCAAAACACTTTCCTTTCCTTATTTGTCTTCTGGGACATTACACCCCTCTGTCTTTCCTTCTGCTTAGTCTCCTTGCCTGTCGCCTCTTCTCTCCCACGTCGCTGAATGTTAGAACCTCCAGAGCTCACTTTGTTTATTTGTCTATCCATACTCACTAAGAAATCCCATCCAGTTTCATCTTTAAATACAACTTATACGCTGATGACACACATCTATGTATCTCCAGAGCTCTATATTGTAGATGTCAACTTACCATTGCTGCATAGATGTCTACTGTGCATCTCAAATTTAGTAAGTTCAAAACTCAGCTGCTGATATTTCCCTCACCCCTACTCCTAATCCTTCTTGTAGTCTTTTGATCTCAAATGATGTTTATTATCCCATTCTTTCAGTTTCACAGGTCAAATACATCATGCAGTGCTTGACTCTCCTCTCTCTTCATATCCTATCACTAAACCTTGTCACGTTTTCCCTCAAAATACCTCATAATTCAGCAATTTCTTAACAGTCTTATTACCACCCCCCTGGTCTAGATCACTATCAACCCTACCTCAATGATTGCAAGAGATGCTAATTTGACTCCCTTTTTCTCATTTAACCCCATTCGGTATATTCTCAACAGAACAGCCAGAGTAATCCTGTTGTCTTAAACCTTTCAAAAGCATCCCAGCTCCCTCCAAGTAGAAATCAAAAAGTCCACCCTGCCTTGTAGGTCTCTTGCCTGAATTGCTCTCCTTATTCACTCCTCTTATTCACGTGTCTTCAGCTGCATTCTGCTCCCTACTGTTCATCAGTCATGCTGGTGGTCTCAACCGGACATGCTTGTATTTGCTTTTCCTCATCCTCAAATATTCTCCCCCAGATGAGCAGGACCAGCTCTCATACTGTCATCATGTCTTTCACCAAAACTCACCTTGTCAGCGAGGCTACTTCTGGCTAGCCTATCCACAGTGCACTCATATACACAAACTCCCTTGGCCATCCAATGCTTTAGTGTTCTTCTTAATACTGGTGGCCTTCTGGGGCACCTGCATAGCTCAGTTGGTTAAGCATCGGATTTCAGCTCAGGTCATGATCTCCCAGTTTGTGAGTTCAAGCCCTGCATGGGGCTCTGTGCTGGCAGCTCGGAGCTCGGAGCCTGGAGCCTGCTTTGTTTCTGTGTCTTCCTCTGTCTCTGCCCCTCCCCTGCTCACACTCTGTCTCTCTCTATCTCTCAAAAATAGATGTTAAAAAAAATTTAAAAAAAAACAAAACACTGATGGTCTTCTAACATACTATATATTTTAATTCTTATTCTTTTTGAATTGTCTGTCCACCACATGTTACCTCCATGAAGACAGGGGGTCCCTGTCTGTTATGTTTCTAGTTGTACCCTCAGTACTTGATCAGAACCTAAGTAGGTATGCAGTAAATATTTGTGAAATGTAACAAAGAATTAACTGCTGAAGATTTTATTTTCCACATAACTTTTAAGTGGATAAAACCACATTAAAGATTGGTAGACTGTCAGAGACACATGCCACACATCACCCCAGATACTGCCAAGGCCTGAATTTCTTCTACACTTTGCCCTTATGCTATCTCCCCTCCAATGCATAAATACCTTCTCATCACCCTGCTCTTCTAAGTTCATTTCAAGAATTTTTTAACATAAAAGCAATAATTATGGGCAGAGTATTCAAAAAACAAAGAAAGTATATTAATAATTTCAGAATCGCATACTTCTGCCACCCCAAATCACAAGTGAAGACTTTGCTGTATTTGGTTTCAGTTGTCCCTCATTGTTGAAATCACCTTCCTTGTTGAGAATATCAGGCCTTCAGCACATTCTGGCTTTTTATCCAGACACAGTTTCTACTTCTTTGAATGTAATGACTTCCAAGCTGGGTACTTGGTCAACAATTATTCCCTAGTCACTGTATTTGCATTGCTTATTAAGAAAAGACTCTTTTTTAATGGGCAGATGTTTTCTAATTTAGTTTCTGCCCTAATTTGACGTATTTTTTCTTATAAGCTTATTTATTTAAATTTTAAAACTGAGTGTCTTACCTAAACTGATAATCCTCAGTGAATTACCCTCCTATCTTACATTCCTGCTATTGACCTTCTCCGACAATTAAGACTAACGCTGTTTTGGGCACCATCAATGATGATAAATTTATATTATTTTCAAAATTTAAAAGCTGGAAGGTCATTGGCACATGATCCACATTTGTCTCACACTTTTCAGCCCTTACCTGACTGCTTTCTCCAAGTCCAGTTCACGTCTCATGATAGGAAAAAGGAATTCTAGAATTTCAGAGCAGCACGGATCTAAGAGACGATCAAAATATCTTTCTCTCCTTGATGAACCCACTTTACCCTCCTTCATCCACACACACCCCCCCCCCCATTTAGAAGTAAAGAAAATCTTGCAGAGAGATTAATTGAGTGGCATTGGATACAAATAATTTCAGCATCAGCCATCGCTTGTTTTAAATATCTAACATTGCCCTAAGAATTGTGAGAGCCATCTGAATTGCCACACAGTATCATGTATTCATTCACAAAAGACGTATTAATTTCTGTTTTGCCTAAAATAGCATAATTATGAAATTAAATGTTCTCTTAGCTTCCCTCAGCACCTCACACAGTCTACCATACATTTAGATGTCAAGTGGAGATTATTTTTCCCTCTGCTACCAACTGTACCAGATATCAAGAATTGACTTTGCTGTGTTTCACAACCTGGAAGTCATGACTGAAATGTGGACTTGGTCTTGTTGTGTTTTCGATATGCAGAACGGGCTGTCTCCACTTCACATGGCTGCACAGGGGGACCATGTGGAATGTGTGAAGCACCTGTTACAGCACAAGGCGCCTGTTGACGATGTCACCCTAGACTACCTGACGGCCCTCCACGTTGCTGCACACTGTGGCCACTACCGTGTCACCAAACTCCTTCTGGACAAAAGAGCCAATCCAAACGCCAGAGCTCTGGTAAACCTGGCCTAGTCCACATTAACAGAATAGAGACTGAGATCAGTATACCGTAGTGATTGATCAATGGTGCACCAGCAAAGTGTGGTTACATATATGAAGTTAATTCTGCTAAGTTTGTTGCCGCCTACAAGTGGCCTGCCTACCTCATGCCTTCACAGTTTGCTATTAAATGATGGTGAGCAAGGATAGATTTAGGAAAACACCAAGGTACCATTTCCACAACTAGCAAGCTTCAGATAGATATGAAATTTCTGTAGTGGTAAGCACTTTTAAATGGAAAATAGAAGTTGAAAATAGGAAATCACAAAATAAATTCTAAACACCTCTATGCCAAGTCACAATGAAAGTGTAGAAAAGTTGAATGTTATTAATCTCTATTTGGGGAAAAAATGGTTTTAAAGTGCTGAGTAAGTTTGACCATGTTAAGACAGGGTAAAATGTAAGCCTGCAAAGAGTTCACTTAGAGAATTTCCTTACTGACCTGATTCCCCAAACACAGTCTAATAGAAAAGTGATGCTTAGCACTTTCCTGCTTCAAGAAACATTTCATGTAAACTATTATGGGAATTGGTCAAGAGAAATCTACAAGAGGCTGTCCCTAGAGCAGCATATGTATTTCCCAAGGTCTAATATTGAATAAATCTTCCTTGCTTCACTTATATTCTAACAATAATCGTTGGGAGTATTAGGCATGTACTAATTTATGCCTCTTGTTTCCTAATTCTCAAACTAAAAGCAAGCCTTTATCCTATACATGTACATGGTTTATGCCAGTTAAATTAGTCTTCAGATAATATTTAAAATGAGAGAGTGCCATGAGAATTATTAAACAATAAATCTTATTTTTATTAGAAAATTTTCCATTGGAATCAATTTATTCCTAATTGCCCAGGAAGCAAATATATTTTTAGGGTTATATGAAATTATGTAAGGATATTTATTTTCTTATAAGGAGGAAAATACTCACTTTCATTTGGATAGTGGTCAATAAGCTTATAAAATATTACACTCATAATTAAAAATCACTTAAGTGCTACACATACATTTGGCTATTTATACCTGGCTTACTACATAACTTATAAATGGGAAGTGACTTGAACATCGTGAAGAATAATAAGTCATTAGGTTAAGTAAGACAATATGCTTTCTTGAGAACTGCTAGTGTAGAAAAATATTGACTGATGATCAGTCCCCATTCGGACAAGCAAAGTAACTAACTGGCAGAACAGACATAGCCATTCTGTATGTAGGGATCATTGTTCAAATGATAATTGTTCAAAGGGATAATTGTTCAAATAAAATTATAATACTTACACATAAGGGTTAAGCATGGGACTAATTAACAAATTTTTATGTAATTGCCCCCAATTCCTACACATTGCCTAGTTTGGAAAGTTAAAAACTGTCTTAGAGACATCTCCACATTCATTTGCCTCAGAGATATCTTATTCCACTAATTCCAGAAATTCTCCATACTTGTCTTGAAAACATTCAAGAACTTAATAATCGTATCTTTATAAAATGATAAAATTGAAAATGTTTTAATGTAAGAAATATAACTTCTGGATATAAAATATTATCAGCATAATGATTTCTGCTAATACACAACAATTCCTTATAAAAATTTCTTAATGGAAGATATATAACTTTTGGATGTAAAAATTATTAGCATAAATAATGATTTCTGCTAATTTGCAACACCCCCTGCCTGAAGATGTTAGCGAAGCTGAAACATTTGTTGTAGAGGCAGTCATGCTTGTAGAGTTTTGAAGTCAAACAGATGAACAGTTTTTATGCCCTAAGAAATGGTCTTTCATCAGAAAAATAGATGTTTACCTTCCATGCACCTTCAAGCCATTTCATCACCTGACCAATCAGTACACTTTAAAACATCTCCGAACTTCTGGTAAGGAGGCCCATGCAGTTTTCTTTACTTTTGTTTTTCTCTGTAACCACACGAATAGAATTCTATACAGGCCCCCCACATATAAACAAAGTTGGGGGCCTACGGGAGCACACACCACTTTTCTTTCCAAATTTCCAACACCTACAGCATTTGAAAAAATGGTAACATTATGTGACGATGTAACATTATTGCCTGCAATGTGCCAGCATGGAGTTGCGTGAGGATCGTTTCTGCATGTTTTCAACTAACTTGATTGTCTTTTGCACAGAATGGTTTTACTCCACTGCACATTGCCTGCAAGAAAAACCGCATCAAAGTCATGGAACTGCTGGTGAAATATGGGGCTTCAATCCAAGCTATCACAGAGGTAGAAAAATGTTTCAGCTTGTCACGAAACATTCCTTCTCTTACTCCTTCTTTCCCTTCCTGTCCCCCATCTTCTGTCCTCTTTACTCAAGTGTTATTTATCTGAAGAAGTCCCCAAAGCCCCCACTGGTGCAGAGGAGTAAAACTGCTGTTGCTTTGTTTCGCAGTCTGGCCTCACACCAATACATGTGGCTGCCTTCATGGGCCACTTGAACATTGTCCTCCTTCTGCTGCAGAACGGAGCCTCTCCAGATGTCACTAACATTGTGAGTATGGCTTGGGTCAGAATAACCACAGGGAGAAGGAGCGAGAGGAAAAGAGAGTCTGGATGTGTGTAGGGATGTCCGTGTGTATGTCATCATAGGTAGAGCAGCCGAGTTTTGAGAAGAGCCTCCATAATAACAAGTTATTAAAATAATCACCAGACCTTCGCTGAGAACAATTGTGTTAGAAAATAGAATGTAAGCTGTGGAAGCTGTTTCAGCTTCCTGGTGCAGATGGATTAAACATGCATCGTGAATCCATTTATTAGAACAAAATACATTCTGAAAGCTCCTCAGAATGTGAATGAATGATTGGTTGGAATAAAATCTTAAGGACACATTCTAGTTGCTTGAGTGAATTGTAGTCCAGGTAATTTTGATTGTCATATGAAGTCAGTACCACAATGACTCATAGCAGATAGTTAACCAGAGATAGACCCATATTATGGATTTTCATTTGATATCAGATTCTTCCTCTTTCAATAACATGGACTTTTCATTTTCTAACCTCACTTTGATTTTTCATTTTGATTTCATTTTGTTTGCTAGAGTGGAGCCTCTCTTACCTGAAATAATTATACCATTATGACTTTTTCGTGTATCTTGAAATGAATGTTGATCTCCAGACGTTTATTCTGCCAGGGACTACTGGATGTCCCAGAATTCTTCTGCCTAATCTGAATTAGGATTTTAACTTCCAACTTCCTTATGTTTCTTTAATTTTCTTGGAGTCTGCCACTTTAAACTTTGATCGTTGAATGCAAAATTGCTCCTTACCCTGCACAAGGTGTAGTCAGTATTTGGAGCTCAACAGGGGGCCACTGGAATATTGAGATTTTTTTTAAGTATACGATAGAGATAACTCTCCCCCAATAAGCATCAGTGCTTATTATTGAGTCATATTTTCAAAAGCAATTGATTGACTACCGTTGTTAAATTTTGGTATATCATTCCATTTGAGTTGTGAAACAGAATGTTTTCATTTGCATTCCCTCTCACTTTCTCATGTCTTTGCATTTTACACACTATTTCTGTGCTAAGTTTCTGATGCATGGACAAAATCCATGTGAGATGAATTAATTTGGTTTAAATATTATTTAATACTCTCTCTTTATATTATTTCCCAATTGGAGCATAAAACCATTAAATCATTGAAATATAGTCTATGTTTATATTTCCCTAATTATAGCTTATTGGTCCGAAGGTAATAATATCATAAATTAATCTTTAATTATTCCATTAAGGATAAGAGTAATTTAAAAACATGCCAATTTGAGTTTAATTTCTAGTTACTTCTTAGAACTTTAAAAGTAATCAACATCCTTTTTCTGTGCAGAGATGGTGACCACCTCTCTTTTTTAAACTGAGACCTGTATGAACCAGTAACTTTCAAGGAAAGTGCTCTGTATATTTTCCCACTATACTGTATTTTCCGTATTTACATTTCAATGCCTTCAGGATCAAGGAACAATGGTGATACTGTGTTAAATTATGTTATCATAAGAGTAACATATATAAGTATATTCTATGTGATGCTTTATTGAAATCCCCTAGGTTAATATTTTTGAGGGGAGAATTTTATAGAATCTTCAAAGAAACTCCACATGAAATGGTTGTGTGATTCTATGGCCACTGTTAATTTGTTTCTTAACTGACCAATTCCAAACCATTTGATGGTTATGGATTTATTCCATATTCATATGCTCCCCTCTGCAAAAAAAAAAAAAAAAAAAAAGAAAAGCACTATGTAGGCTATGTGTAGATTTTCAAATAAAAATAAATAAAATATTAATCAAAACAATAAAAAAATGCTCGCATCCTTTAGGCTGCGAAATCCCAATTTCGGTAATTGTAATATCAAACTAAACTTCAACATACCAGTCACTATAAAGTTCACTTTGTTTTATCTTCTCACTTGTCTCTTACATACTCTTTCCCTTCAGTTCTCTCAAAACAAATACTTGAGAGGCACCTGCTAATGTAATCCTCTTAACATGTTTCCTAGTTGTTTTTTTGTTTTTTTGTTTTTTGTGTTTTTTTTGTATTAAATGTCCTTCAGGGAGCAGACACCATGTAGATAGATAGGGTTATCAGATAAAATACAGAACTCCTGGTTAAATTTGAAGTTCAGATAAATGACAAGTAATTGTTTTTAGTATAAGTATGTCCTGTGCAATAGTTGAGACATATTTATCTTAAGATAATTATTCATTGTTTGTCTGGAATTCAAATTTAACTGGTCATCCTGTATTTTTATTTACTAAATCTGGCAACCTACATTTAGAGGAATTTCATTTCTCTAGCAGTGGGATGCCTGTGAACTTGTGCATTCTCAGGACATGAGGATATAACTACTGGATCCAAAACTCTGTGCAGATGAAGAAACTGTGTGAACCCTGACTGCCTGCGCGCTGTGTGAGAGTTGGTCATTTCCTGACCCCAAAGTACCCCACCCTTGGAGCCTTTGTGTGTTGCCTGAAATCCTGTTGCATTTTTGAATGTAATGCTGTCTGTTGTGCTTTGATGCTTTCCAACTGATGCAGCCAAAGTGGAAGTCAATGTAGCTGTCGGCCAAATCAGTTTTAACAACTGAGAAGAGGGGCATGAAAAATTTAGTACCTGCTTTGGACATGAGCGTACCCATTCTCTTGCCAGTCTTGTTTTTGTCTCAAAATTCATTCCAAGTGTGAGATGTACCAATAACTGAATCACGCACAGATATTATTATTGCAAAGCTTCTTTTCCGGAAAGCTCACAAATGCACTTTGCACTTTAAAACCTGGGAAGTGGAACTACCAGTTGTAATACATCCATAATCCAAAGTATCCGTTGACAACCATGGGAGTCGAAAACTAAGCACTTTGGGGTCTGTCCAGAGTATGGTGTGAGATATTACCAAGTTTTCGCATATAAAAATCAATGAGTTCACGCCACAGTTCACACTTTATATTATGTTTAAAAATTCCCCCCAGTACTTGAGGTGAATTAGTTTAAGATAAAGAAAACAAGGGTGTTGAATAAGATGAGGTACCCAACAATCAAGAAATGGAAGTCATTAAAATAACATACGCCTTCTTTCATTTTTTTGTTTATACTTATGTATAAACAAGGGTAATATAAATATAAAAGGGTTAGGGAAATGTACAATAAAAATCAAGTACCCCAGAGTCATTAAATAAGAAATGAACAAGACCATTGCTTTCAATTGGAGAGCCGTGTGTGTATGTGTGTGTGTGTATATATATATATATACACATACATATATAACTTTTCTTTGAACATAGTGTTTAATATTTTAGATTAGGTTTTATATCTAACTCATTGATTTTAAATATATAAATATCATAAAAATAACTCATTTTAAGTATAAAATAAAATAAGGTTATTGGAAATATTAAGACTAGTATTGGAAACATTTTACATTCTGAAAACTCCTTATTGATAAAGTTTGGCTTGTAAACTAAACATATAAATCCATCCATAAGTAGGAACTCATGACACCATAACTTCTTATAAGGAAATTTATTTTTGTCTTTATTTCTACTAACATTAGTAAAATTGCTATACTTCTGTTAGTCTTAGAAATAGAATAAAGATACGAGGGCTTTTTGTGATTAATAGTTAGATCTTAACTTCATCTATTTAGAGACAGATTAAGTGATATAGAAAACAAGTTTGAAATCGTGGGTGTCCAAAGAGGAAAAATCTTGCCATACACCCAAAGGTTAAGGACAAATATTGCTATTCCAATAATGTGTTTTATGAGACAGCACACTTCAGATGCATTTACTTTACAAAAGTCAAAACTTGTCATCATTAAGGCCATTAGAAGATAAGTGAATCATCAATAAAACAGAAAAAAAAAAAAATAGAGTAGACATCCAGGTTAATGCTTTCAAAATCAAATCATTTGAAATGAATTTTTCATAACTTCATAAGGAATGGGTCTCTGATACTAGGAAATAAAATGAACTGTGAGCTATGTGCCAAACTTAAGTTGTGCAAGGAATCAGAAGAAATGATTCACTGGAATTTGTCAGAAATATGCAATTACCACAACCAACTTAAGATCAATTGCATTTCTTTGGAGTGGTTTACTTTACATAGTTGAAATCAGCTTTATTTTCTAGAACAGTTGTGGTGACTAGAAGTAATCCCTTTTATTCCAGTGTGTTGGTTTTTTATAACTATAAAATTGTTTGGAAGAATGAACCCCTGCCTTCTTCAGAACAACACGGGGTTTTAAAATACGTTGATTAAAACAAACAAACAAAAACTCCTCTCTCACAGGCAGTACTTAACAAAGTTTTCGATGACAAAAACCCTTTCATCTAACCATCATCCTTCATGCTGCAACTTAAGCTACCATTTCCTGACAAGTGTGCCCTATCTTGATGTAGCATGAAAACACTTGAGGAATGACCTGATGCCTGGTGCTGCCCACCTCAACAGATGACGCTGTTAACAGTTGCTTTACTCATCTCTTGGTAGTTCTCTCAAATAACCGTCTATAATTAAATATGCTCATTAATAATAAATAGGGGACATCCGGGGCCAATCACATTTCTTATGTGAATAGCCATCATCTAGCCTCACAACACAAAGACAAATTGAATGTAAAAGAGTTTATTTTGAAGTAAATTTTGAATTCTGAAAAGGAATGACTTATGTATAGTACAAATGATGTGATTTTTTTTTTTTTTTTTGCACTGTGTTGACTTGATCTAGCATGTAGAGTTTCTCCTTAAAATGGGGTCAAGTTGTAATCACATAGTCAAGTGTGACAATGACAGATTTTAGGTTTGAAGGATAAAAGATAACACCTAAAGTATTTTTTTTAACGTTTATTTATTTATTTTTGAGAGAGAGAGAGAGAGAGAGAGAAGAAAGGAAGGGAGGAGGAGGAGGAGGTGGAGGAGGAGGAGGAGGAGGAGGAGGAGGAGGAGGAGGAGGAGGAGGAGGAGGAGAGAGAAAGAGAAAGAAAGAGAGAATCCCAAGCAGGCTCTGTACAATCAGTGCACAGCCTGATGCAGGACTCAATCTCACAAACCATGAGATCATGACCTGAGCCCAAATGAAAAGTCAGATGCTGAACTGACTGAGCCACCCAGGTGCCCCTCACCTAAAGCAATTTAAATTATGCCAAATTAACTATGAAGTTAAACCTCAGGGTATACCGGATTTTGGGGTAAGTTCACTTGTTTGTCATGGACTGAAAAAAAAAACCTAAAAAACATTTGTTTTATCCTTATGAAGATGGAGAAGATACAAAACTGTATTGTTTCAGACTAAATAATTATGAAATAATTATACCTTTTCATAGATTTCCTAAACCTTTGGATTGATTGCTGAATTTCACAAACAGGCACATTTTCATCCTTGACCATTCAGAGCAGTGAATTTACTTATGACTCAATGGTCTCTGTTTCCCGGCAGCGTGGGGAGACTGCATTGCACATGGCAGCCCGGGCAGGGCAGGTGGAAGTGGTCCGATGCCTCCTGAGAAATGGTGCCCTTGTCGATGCCAGAGCCAGGGTACGTGCTGGTGCCGGAGGTTCTCTCCTACGGCGTGCATGAGTTTCACCTTTATGACGGAATGCTATTCTTCATGTCCCTGACTTGGAAATGCCATGGATTGTATGCAAAAGTATCAATTCAATAGCAGTTTTACAGGCAAAAAAGGAAATGGTATAGTAAATATACACAATGGAAAATGCACCCCAATTTCAGAAACATTAACTTTGAAAAAAATGTATAATTTAGTCTCTAAGAAATATAGCATTGACTAGCCTAATAATTTTTTAACCTATGGAAACACTTTTACTTACATCTCTTTTCATGAATTTAAAAAATTTACCGTATTATAGACATAGTATGCGTATTAAAATATATTTCATACCATAAGCCAATCAAATTGCCACAGACATCCCTTACTAGTTACTTACAAGCAAATTATACTCAAAGTTTTAATGTTGTACATTTATCTCTATTATTTTCCTCCTTTCTATCATGAATTATACTTTTCTCCTTACTATGATTTTACGTATTTAGACAGTCTGCACTTCTGTGATTCCAAGTAGAACAGTTGGGGTCTCGAGGTTACTTGATCAGATTCTCTTGTTTCTAATTGCTTCAAATCCCTTCACAGCTTGATTTTTCCTTCCTTCCTTCCCTTTTTTTTTAATTCACTTCCCATTTGCTTTTCTCACCTTCTTCGTCTACACTGAATATGCTAGTAATTTTTTATCAGTGTACTATACCTTCAATTTCCTTTTTCATGTCGTTCCTTTAATTAATTAATTAATTATTTATTTTGCACTAGCATCTTTGGGATTCTCTCTGCTTCAATATTTGAAGTACCTAAGCTAGAACTCACTTCAGCTTGACTTGTACCATCATGACTCCCTTTTAGAAATGGTATTGTATTAGAATGAAAACATCTGGCTGGAGTCCTTACACATTGTTATTTCAGGCAAGTCATTGCACTTCTAGGTCCTTAAAATATAAAGGTTGGACTTGAAACTCCTTTGCAGACTTCCTTAATATTCTCTGACTCTATGAACTTAATAGAATTTTTTCTACAGACCTTCATGAAAAATACAGTGAAACATGGGCAGCCTTAACATTACTCTTGTCCTTCTGGATTTTATCTGCCTTTTTATCCATTGTGTGAGCAATGTAATTTATGTTCTTTGGTAATCATCATTGGTATTTTATGTTCTTATATATTTAGAGCTTTTGTTATCCAAACTGTATTCTTCTCTGCCTTGGCACTTTTCTTGTTTCCTCTCACCCCCAAGACTTTTTTTTTTTTTTAACATTCATTTATTTTTGAGAGAGAGAGTGAGCACAAGTGCCTACGAGTGGGAAAGGGGCAGAGAGAGGGGGAAAGAGGATCCGAAGCTGACTCTGTGCTGACAGCAGAGAACCCAGTGTGAGTCTTGAACTCACCAACTGTGAGATCATGACCTGAACCTTAGCTGGATGCTTAACTGACTGAACCACCCAGGCACCCCTTCCAAGACTAGTTTTTAAGAGCAGTTTTAGGTTCACAGCAAATTGAGAGGAGGTTACAGAGATTGCCCATATACTCCCTGATCCCACACAGGCATAGGCCACCCCGTTATCAACTTTCCCTATAGGAGCAGTACATGTGTTAGAATTGAGGAACACACATTGACACATCATAATCCCCCCAAGTCAATAGTTTACATTAGGGTTTACTTCTGGCGTTTCACATTCTTTGGGTTTGGACAAATGTATAATGACATGTATCCATCCTTATCATACAGAGTAGTTTTACTGCTCTAAAAACCTTCTGTGTTCCATCTATTCTCATTTCCTTTCAAGCTTACCTGGCATTAGTTATTAAAAATACACACACACACACACACACACATATATATATATATATATATATATATATATATATATATATATACATACATATATATATATATATATATATACATACATATATATATACATATATATATATACATACATATATATATATATATATATATATACATACATATAGTTAATCAATGCACTCTGAGTATCATGAACTTCAGTATTTTTACCAGAAATGTGGTAATATTTTTAGTAAATATTTGTAATCCATATTTAATAGTAAAAGGGTTTCCTGTTTATCTCTCAAAATTAAACTGCTTAATATCTTTCTACATTCAAATTTAATGTGTTCTATTTATTTTATTTTATTAGAGAAAGAGAGAGCACAAGCAGGGGAGGGGCAGAGAGAAAGGGAGACACAGAATCTGAAGCAGGCTCCAGGCTCTGAGCTGTCATCACAGAGCCCAATGCAGGGCTCGAATTCGTGAAGCACAAGATCATGACCCTAAGCCCAAGTCAAACGCTCAACCAACTGAGTCACCCAGACACCTCTAATTTATTCTATTTTTAAAGGAAATTTGCTTATTTTCATATATCTTTGCCAATTTTTTGTGTTATCAATTTAACCTGTTATTTATCACCTTATGCTTTTTTGGGTACCATCTGCAACCCCTTCCTCAAAAACGACGGGCTACAGACTCTTTACTGTGAAATATTATAACATTTATGTATGTGTTTATTTTTACACGCAAATTCTATCAATTCTATTGTTTTGCTTCTCTTTTGCAACTATGTTTAATGCCATGGTCTACATATATAAACATCTATAATTTTTTATTCCTCCTTATTTAAGTATCACATTTTATGACCCTTTGTTTGTTTTTTCAACTCCACCACCTACCCTAGGATGCAAGTGAAATTCCTTTCTTATAGCATCCTTCTGTGGCGGACAGGAGAAACTGCCATAGCCTTATATAAAGGCATGCTAATGAAAGGTCATTATGCATGACATCACCTGGGGATCTTGTTAAAATGCAGATTGAACTCAGTAGGGCTGGGATGAGGCCCAAAATCTGTATTTCTAAAAACTCACAAGTGATGCCCATGTTCCTGATCCTGGGATTATGCTGAGCAGCAAGAAGCTATGGTTTTCCTTTTCACATGTTCTATTTTAAGTTGTACTTTCACCATGAGTTTCTATTTTTATTTAGCCCTTTAGGTTTCCCTGGAAATCTTTGATTTAGTTAACATTTGTACAGCGGTTTATACTTCATAAAGTATTTTAACACAAATTATCTTCTTCAACACACAGAACAACCCTGTGTTGTAGAGTGGTTTAGAGTTCTAAAATTCAAAATGTTGCCGTCTTACCTGAGGTCATGGAATTAGAAAGGATGAGAGAAAGTTTCCTCCTTGGTTCTGTGTCTTTCTCCTAGGTTTTCTCTGCTCACATCATTATCTCCATTTCAGATGTAAAGGGAGCCCTTATCTCTTTCATCTAAACAAACAACAGGATTCTAATTAGTCACATTTCCCACCTGTGCTGTTCACTAAGGCCAGGTTATCTTATCAAGCCTGGGTTCCATGCCCATTCAAGAGGCGGGATGAGATGATTGGCAGTCCCCCCAGAGCCACGCGTAGTGTGGGATGTCCCCTTCCCCCAAAGGAGGGAGGGAGGGAGGGCTCTTCCCAGAAGAGTATTGAACAGAAAAACCAACATCTATCTGTTCTGTTTTACCTGCTGGTTTCCCAGCAAGCATACACACATGCCTGCGTTTCTGAAAACTCTCTCTGTTAACCTAATACATTGCTTTATAATTCACTCTGTGTCAAAGGGGAGATGGTCAGCAGTTACACTCAGGTACTACACTGAACTCCAAGGGCAAGTTCTCTGGATAGTCTATACTTCTTAATCAGGTTTGGAAATAATATCTCCTGGTTATATAATCATGGCACTACTCCTAATTTATAATGAAAGAAAAATCATGTACTCACAACAGTATCTCTCATTTGAAAAGTGCAAGCGGCATACTCTCTTCAACAGTCAAGAACGTAAGGCATATTTTGCTGGACAGACTGGGGAGCATGGACTACAGTGGCATAAGTTCGTCAGTCAGTCCATATGCTTGCCCTCAGACACTGCTCTCATCAAGGTTCTTCCTTGTCCCGTATCCTCCATGGACATGACCGAGAGAACCCCTGGAGCCTGCCCATTGGGGAGCTCTCTTGCTTTAGGTGCCCATGTTCTGTTGGCATTATATGGGGGGCTGACATTTGCTTTAGGGATTGAGCAATAAGAAGGCCCCTAGGCTTAAACTCACTTGAAACTTAATTCACCTTAAAATTTTAGTCAGCTCCCAGTTGATTAGGTTCCTGGGAATCCTGTTAGCTAAGAACTAATAGCAGAAATTTTATCAAATCTTTGAACCTTGTCCCAGCCATTTCTGTTGCTGACCCTTGGTAAAGGAGTTGGGGCTCAGCAAGTCTTCCTAATTTGGGAAGACTGTAGCCTGTGGTAGTAAGGCAGAACTCATCTCTTCCTGGTCCAGGCTGTATCACAGTCAATGACACTTTATGATGAGGGAATAATTATTGCCCCTTATATTTGAAAGAGGCCTAGAGGATCAAGCTAACCCTCCCCCCTTTTAAATCTCTTTCCATCAATATTATTTTCTGTGCTTTCCTAATTCTTTGCCTTGGCTTGAATTAACTTTAGCTTGGGACAGCAAATTCAACTCTTGCAGTTCAACAGGGAAATAAATAATTCTGCAAACCTTAGAGGTCTTATATCTCTAGTTACCATTGGGAAGACTTTCTAACCAAATTTGTTTGTTCTTCTCTTTTTCACTTTCAGATAGGACTGTATCAAAAGTTGAAGAAAGCAGGCAAGACAGCTTATTTCTTAACTTAAACAAAAACAAAAACAAAATGAAGGAAACAAAATCAAGTGCCTGAATGCTCTGTAGTCTGAGAACCAAAGGATAACTTAACCAAATACTTGGCTGTTACTAGCCCTAGATTAAGATGTCCTCATTGCCCCAATTCTTCCACTCACTCATCAAGAACACCTTTTAGATTATGTCACTTGCAGTACCCACCTCTATCAAATTGTTGGGCAGAAGTGCAAGAAGGGAAACCCGGAAACAACAGATATTCATGATAGCTATTCTCAAGTTCTTCAGTTCTTTTATTGTTGTTGTTTTGCTCTCCATTTATCCTCATAACTCAGTTTTCCCCATTTGTCTATTTTCTCTGCTATATATTTAAAAACAGTTGTATCTTCTGAAGTGTTGCAGTCTCCTTTCCTATTGAGAGTCGCTTCATTCTGTTAGTTTCCTCAGTGGCCAATGTAACTGTGTCTATTTCTGTAGAATGTATAGAGGAATAAATATCTTTTGAATCCAATGCCTGAGTTCAAGTCCTGTTTTAATAGCCTGGTGACAATCCTGGAGAACTACTTTACTTCCTCTTCATCTCAGTTTTCTAGAAAATGATACTAATACTACATTTTACGCCTTCTTTTCAGGTCTTTTGTAAGAATAGGATCAAGTATGCATCATACCTGAAGGAAGTTTATAAATTGCAATTTTTCAAAAAATTCCAATTCTCTTACTAAAATACTTGTATTATTGTTATTTATTATTTACTTTTCATCACCCTGAAATTCATACAATGCTATTTCCTCTCATCCTGAATACTTCTTTTTTCTGGTACTTTAAGACACTGCATTTATTTGAACAGCTCTTCCCCCACTCTATTATATCTTTTTTCCATTCATTCTTAGCTCAGTATGCTGGCCCAGATTTTCCTTCCTCACTCTGATTATGACATGCCTTTGGACAGATTGTAAAGACATACCTTTTTTCATCACTAAGATTATACTCAACTTTCTTTTTATAAGAAGATGGCTTGGCCTGGTTCTCTTAACACTGAAATGAAAGCATTTTTCTGACTACACATTAGAGTCAGGTGATTTCTTGAGCCTCCTCCAACCTATCCTCCCTATTCGTAGTACCAACTATGTCTTCTCTGTGTTTCTAAATGAAAAGCACTCGGCAAATAGTTAATCCCATTTGCTTCTTGCCAGAGTTCCATTTCATCTTTGAAGTCCTGGATCCAAGTCCCAGAACTATATGCAGTGTTTCCTGGAACAGCATTTTTTTAAAAAATCAGATTATGATATCTTCTTTTTATGCAGTCCCTACTTGAAGAAAATGACCAGCATTTGTATCCTTGGCTTGTTTGAGTTAAGTAAGAACAGTTTTCCCTGGATCCCTTTTTTTTCCTCTGGATATAGTTCCCAGAATAAGTACTGTCTCTTAATGAAAGCTTTTGGATGAGAATCTAGGTCTTAGGCCTCTGGACTAGATTTTTTTTCTTACTCAGAACCACGAGTTGGTTTGTATTTAAGCATTAGTGGGGGCTAAAGCCTTAATGAGTTGAGAAACATGTGGGTGTGCCCCGGAAACAATGACCAAGTTCATGAAAGTACATACTTCTAGAAAAGTCTAAGGAAGATTTTGTGACCAAACAAGTCACCTCCATAACAAAATATACCATAAATCATGGTCAGAGTAGTAATAATATCCTTTTGGCTAGGCGCTACTAGAAATTCCAAGAAGACATCAGGAAACATCTGAGTGAAATATGTCATCCGTGAAGTTTGGCTTGTTTTGGCACTAATTTTTTACTTGACTTGAGTTGTAGGAGGAACAGACGCCTTTGCACATTGCCTCTCGCCTTGGTAAAACAGAAATTGTCCAGCTGCTTCTACAACATATGGCTCATCCAGATGCAGCCACAACAAATGGGTACACGCCCCTGCACATCTCTGCCAGGGAAGGCCAGGTAGATGTGGCATCAGTCCTCTTGGAAGCAGGAGCAGCCCACTCTTTAGCTACCAAGGTAAGGGGATGGCTCCATGACAACATGGACCGGGAAGGATCTGAGTCAGGATTCCTCTGTTCTACTAGATAGAGTATCAAGAAAGGTAGATCTCCTTTAGGCCTCTGACTTCTTCCTATTTAAATATTTTAGATTCATTTTCTAAATCATCAAAGGGGATTGTGAAATTCCATACCATACCTTCAGTAAAGAGTGCTAGATTCCATCTTTCTAGTTAGTATTGTTTCTAATACAGGTATCTAGTGCTTTAACTGAGATTTTTTCCATAGAGCAAGGGCCACTTTCTCTTCTCTTTCCATCATAAAATGTATAATGTAGTCCCAAGAGAAAAAATATGAGATTCTCAAATACATTGAACTAGTATTACTAAAGAAGAAAAAAATTGCATTAAATTGGCAATACTGTATTTGCTAAGAGTTTTAGTACTATCTAGAAGTTTACCTCACTTGATCTTGCAATTTTCTAACTGTGGTATCAGCCAGTTATCATTCCCATTCTGCTGTCTAATATTTATAGGCTATATTCTTGCCTGGGTATGTACAGTCTCTAAATAGAGCTGTGCTAGAAAATCGCTTCATTAGTTGCGTATTCTTTGTGTATGCCAGCCTGAATTTGACTTATGTTCGGAGTTTCATGCCGGGGCAGAATAATTTTTCTCCACTTTATACATCCTATTTGAAATTCACTCTGTGGATGTGACTTAGAATAAAACACAAACACACTCAGCTAATCAGTGCTAAAGAAATTGGACGAGTACAGAAGAGTAGGGAAATGAGACAAGTTTAGAGCCTATCACAAGTGTGTTGCTTGCAAGGCAAAACAATTCCCATGAGTACAGCAGTGATTCGTATTATTTAAAAGACATTTTCAATTTACTCATAGTAAATAAGCATAAGTACTACATCTGAGGGAGAAGTATGAACTGGAGTAGTATTGTCACATCTGTTGTACTAGCAGAAGGGGCAACCGCTAGCTATGACTTAATCTGGTTGCCTGTGGCATGTTTTCAATGTAAGAAATTGATACCTATTCAAATGATGAAATCTGAAGAGTTGCCAGGAACTTAAAAGTCATTTTTTAGAAAAACCCAAACCCAGAAACTAAGCACCAAACTACTAATAGCAACAACAACCACCCAAGAGAGACCCAAGAGAGACTGTCTCGTCAGATGAAGGTGGTAAATAATTTCAAGTATCTAAAATATAGAAATAGAGAATAAAATATGGTGCCTTCCAAAGTTGTTTAGGATTTCAAAAATATGTCTAGAGCAATAGTAAAGTGCAGCAGTCAAATGGAAGGGAGTATTAAACTGATCAGTTTAACAGTGGAACTCACTGGGGTTCTGATGAATAGTTGACTCATCATCATTAAAGCTGTTGGAGTGTTTATACATATCAGAGGGTAAATGAAGTCCTGATGAGGTTAACATAGGGAAAAGAAGGAATGTGTGACTTGAGATGCTTTCCAACCTCTATTTTGTGATTCTACATTAAAGATTCTGTGTAGTTTTGTCTGGTAATAGGTTCCAAATTTATAAAGGGGCTGGATCACTCTTCCAGCAGGACTTTAAGGGTAAGGCATTTATTTTTCTTCCTTACCACATGGTTTTTTTCTCAAAGGATTCTTCTTCATCCTGATTGTCACCCCAACCATTGTGTGCATTGAGCAGACGGAGCACATTAACAGTAAATGTTGGCTTAAATGGGCTAGTGCAAGGAGGAGGAAATACTTCCTATGTTTGTCCCACACTTGGAGAAAGTGAAAGACTCACTCTCCTCCAAGGACTTATTAGTGCCAAAGGGTTCAAAAAGAAATAACAAGAAAAACAACATCTTAAAAGTAATTTGTGTGGTGACACTGTGAACGGGCAATATTGTTTCTGGGGAGATACTCTGTATTGCAACGAAGGCTTAAATGGTCCCAAGGATAAGCTATATCTTACACCACCTACCGCAGGCACATTTACTTTGTGTGTTGTACAGGCCCTGGTCAGCTTTAGAATTCTCCCACTCCACTGTAGTGCCAGAAGAGCATGTGGCTAGACTGTCTGGCCAAGAGGATGGATTTGAGATCATGGTGTAGGAACTGTGCCATCCTTGAGATCTGAGCCCAGCGACTTGGCTGTTTTTGTAACACACTGCTAATTACAGAGAATGGCATTAGTCAGGCACATAAGTCATTGAATCTATAAACATGGGTAAGAGAGCATTCTTTTAAAAAAGCTTTACACTGTGGTGGGTTTAAAAGTCTGATGTCAATCAGCTCAACATTGTGCCAGAAGTAGAAGTGTATTTTACAAAAGGAATTGGTCTTTTATACAGTGCAGGTCTTCTGGGAAAGGGGATAACAGGATGGGAGGTGCTTTTTAGTAGTGAACATTTTTTTCTCTGTCAACCATTTATCCTGCTATTTCTGCAGAAGATACAAATCAACTGAATCACAATAATAATATATTTTTTTTACCATTGCTGTTGAAATATCCTAAAATTTAAATGAAGAAATTTGGAATTCAGGTATTATAAAGAGAAGGCAGCTATTGTCTCAGTCCTATTAATTTTAGAGACAAGAAAAAGCCAAGCTCCCGTCTACATCCTGCCCAACTCACTAACGAGAGCCATTTTAGGGACACTGGTAGCTTTTATAAATCCCAACCCCATAAAGTCAAATTTCAGTTTCTAAGCCCTCAAAATAAAGTTTGTTTTGTTCAGTCTATTAAGTCAAACTCTTGTGCGTTAAATTTCCTTCTTTTTTTCTAGTCCTTGTTTGTGGCTCACAGATTTAATGCTTCTCATTATTTCTCCCAAATAGAGAGCCCCGATATAGTTTGCTTAATATGTTAACAAATAAAACAAGTTTTGTTAGGAGTCACAAAAATAAATATTACATTTTACTTTTGTTCTTCACATTCCAGAAAGGTTTCACTCCCCTGCATGTAGCAGCCAAGTATGGAAGCCTGGATGTGGCAAAACTCCTCTTGCAACGCCGTGCTGCCGCAGATTCTGCAGGGAAGGTAAACGTTTTTACTAATACGTGACATTTTTCAATTAGCTATAACCGCGCCTTGGATAAACCTCATTGGCTACGATACTGCCACTGCGCAAAGCTAATATGTGACATTTTTATAACTCAGTCAAGTTGGAAGCTTTGGAGATCTGTGCTTCAGGATATTTTTCCCACTCTCCTGAAAGGAATATGAAAGCAACTGATGAAACTATGCCAAATAGACATGATGGCTCTCTGTCCGTGACCTGTCCACATACACACCAATTTAGAAGGCATTTAAAGCTGTGCCTCCAATATATGTTCTTGTCACAACAGGGCCCAGAACATCTCTAAATTTAGAAGAGCCCTTGCAATGTTAACGTAGTAATTCTTGCATAGCATTTTAGACTTCTTTTTATGGTGGATATCAAGATAACCTGTGCTAATTTAAGCTCAACCAAGCGTTTTCAGTTTTAGCTAAATTTCTAATATGAAAACCATTAGGCATTTATTTGATTTTTTATTGACCATATTAATTAATTAACACAGACTTAATATACATCGGTTTCCATGCATTTTGGTAGCTTCAGGGCAGCTAACGCTAATTTATTAATGCTGAATTTAAACACACCCTTTACAGAATGGCCTTACCCCACTCCATGTTGCTGCTCATTATGACAACCAGAAGGTGGCACTGCTGTTACTGGAGAAGGGTGCTTCCCCTCATGCCACTGCCAAGGTGAGGACCGCAGAAAAGGGTTTACAGATACAGGGTATAACTATAATCTGACCGCACGTGAGAATTTTTATTTTTTAAAATTTTAATTCCAATATAGTTAATGTACAGTGTTATATTGGTTTCATGTGTACAATATAGTGATTCAATAATTCCATAAATCGCCCAGTGCTCATCATGACTAGCGCCCTCCTTAATGCCCATCACCTGTTTCACCCATCCCTCACCCATCTCCCCTCTGGTGACCATCAGTTTGTTTTCCATAGTTAAGAGTCTGTTTCTTGGTTTGTCTCTCTCTCTCTCTCTCTCCCTTTTATCCTTTGGTTGTTTGTTTTATTTCTTAAATTCCACACATGAGTGGAATCATATGTTATTTGTCTTTGATTTCACTTAGCATAACACTCTCTACCTGCATCCATGTTGTTGCAGGGAATTTTTTTTAAACACATGCTATGGTATAATTGCAAGTAGTTCTAGTGATAGTAGCTTTTGATATTGACTTTTTAAAAAATTTTCTACCAGTTGCTTCCACAAAGTCGTTTAAGATTTTTTACCAGTCAGTATAGATTAAGGGGATGTGCCTACGAACCAATAGAGATGACTCTTATTGCCAACACTCTGTTTTAGAGACTGAAGTTTTGAATTTTGAGAAATGAAACCTCATAAAGGCAGATAGGTTTTTTTCTTTTCCCCTGTAAACAGCGTGTTCTCCTATAACATAACCTTTGAATTGTTCATTCCTTTAGACTTCAATTTTTTCATTGTGGTATATGTAAGACTCTTTATTTCTTTTTCTTTAAATAGTTCATCCATGTCAACTATAACATACATCCTTTTAAGTCCCTAGGCTAGGAATTCCTTTTTGGTGTACATGTAGCACAAATTTCTGAGATGGTCCCAACTAAGACTTGTACCTATGGATAGGGCATCTTTTGCCATTGGAGCTGTCCCTTATTTACACTGAAAATACACATGAATGTCATATGATACATAAAGTAATCATTGTACCTTTCATTAATTCATTCGGCAAACATGTATTGAGAGCATATTAGGATTTATTTAAAAAAGAAAAAGTATTTATTTTGTTAGGAAAATAGTCATGTAATGTTAGATGACACAATAAAACAGCGCAACCACCGTTTATTAGCCAAGCACTGTGCCTACCACTTTACATGCAATATCTCATTTAAATTCATAATAATCCTTTGAGATTGGTGTCATAATAATTTCTATTTTACAAATAAAGAAGTGATATTTGAATAGGTTAATTTGTTAAAAGTCACATGACTAAAAAGCAATAGAGCTAAGATTTGGCCTAAAGCAATTTGACTTTAGAACCAGCACTCTTTTTTTTTTTAAGTTTATTTATTTATTTATTTAGGTAATCTCTACACCCATCATGGGCCTCAAACTCACAACCCCAAGATTTAGAGTCAGATGCCCAACCGACTAAGGCACCCAGGTGCCCCTAGAACCAGCACTCTTAACCACTAGGTCCACTGTGTCCCAAAGCAGTAGAGAGAGAATTAGTCTACTTCTATTATACAAATATGTACATATGTACTCACATGTCTATTTAAATTACATAGTTATACATATATAATAAAATGGGATACGTTATATAAAAAGTATACTCTGTATAATATTATATATTTCATATATAAGTATGTTACATATAAATATACACAACTTTGTACATATAACTACACATATGTCTACATATATATTTATACATTACATATGTATGCATATTTTATTGGTACAAATATACACTAACAATAAAATACTTAAACTATCAAAAAAGGAGGACAAATATTGATAATTATGCTTATCATTCTTATTCCTTGATACTCTTTTCTTAGTAATCTCATTAATTCTGTATTTATTTGATGTCTTTCTTCCTGCTAGATTATAAATACTTGAGGACAGTAATTATGTAATATTCATTTACATATTCCTGAATTACCTCATACAGTATTATGTGGGTTCTCAATACATTTAAAAGAAAGAATGAAGGCTAAGAAACTATTTCAATGGAATAAAAAATATCTGCTCACTTAACATGCCAGTATTTTTTTCATGAACTTTCCAGGCTGGCCATTATCAACATAGATATGAAAGATTTCATCAATACCCAACAATACTTTAACTCTTCCTATGTATAAAGAAAGGATTGTGGTAAAACATTGTTCTCCTCCCAAAGAGACTCTCAATCTACTTGGGAGAGAAGATCTAAATTATAAGATAATCTGTATGGTTTTGCCAGAGAGAAAAATATATCCCTGATCTCTAGCCTCTATGGTGTATGGTCATAGCCACATGCATGGAGTCCAGAAGACCAGGTAGAGCAATCCTCTGCTCTGGAGTTCACAGTAGGATGGGTGTTCAGGAGACTCCTCTGGTATCTTCCACTCATCCACCCCCGCCTGTCAATGACCATGAGTCCTCTGGGACTACTCCAAAAAGGCTTCTTAGTTTGGACCCTCACTCCCATCTCCAGTTTTTTTTTAAATTTTTTAATGTTTATTTATTTTTGAGGGGGAGAGAGAGAGAGAGTGAGCATGAGTGGGGGAGGAACAGAGAGAGAGAGGGAGACACAGAAGCTGAGAGAGAGAGAGAGAGAGAGAGAGAGAGAGAGTAAGCATGAGCGGGGGAGGAACAGAGAGAGAGAGGGGGACACAGAAGCCGAAACAGGCTCCAGGTTCTGAGCCGTCAGCACAGAGCCCGACGTGGGGCTCAAACCCACGAACCACTAGATCATCACCTGAGCTGAAGTCGGAGCTTAACCGAGTGACCCACACAGGCACCCCTCCCATCCCCACTTTTGACTATTCACTGCAACCACCTGTCCCAGCCTCAGACGTAATCTCTTGGGCCTTAGAATCTGTTTGCTTCTTTCTACCAGAGCCCAGAGCTTTTCTTAGTTTTTATTGGATTTTTTTTTTTTTTTTTTTTTTTTTTTTTTTTAGTTATTTGATTCCAAAAAATGTCACTGTACATGAAGTATGAGGGCTCTTCAGATCTTTTAGGTCAAGTATCTACTGGACAGTCAGATCTCTTATATTGTCAAAATTGACACTCTCTTTGATGATCTCTTATGTTGTTTTGATAAAACCTGCTGTTCTCATCCACATAAGTCTCTGACTTCCTAACCTTGGTAAATTTATCCTGATAATTCATCTAATTTGCGTAGAGCCTATGTGCAGGGATGGGAGATGTTTGGATGGAAGAAAATACACTACAGTGCCAAAAAAAAATACTAAACTTATATGGTCCATAAAAATTTATGTGTCCTTTAAAGGAGCTCTTGGTTCTAAGTGCAGTGTTCTAGAACACCTGAAGCATCTGGGACCTACGATAATATCATGAAAAGGCTTCTAAGGAGAGTTGCCAGATTTCATCAGCAGCTGAAAGGGAAATATCATTTATTTGAACTGAAAGAGGCCTACTTTTACTTGGAGAAATGGGGGGGCAGAGTAGGTAGATAACATAGGACATTGAGGAACAAGATTCGATGATGGCATATGAAGACATTTAAATTCTGAAAACTACTTCTTATTTTTTGGTTCCCTTTGCAGTTAGGCTTCAGGAAATAACATAACCTAAAATGACCTCTTAGGATAAACTCACAAGAAGCAACTGATCATTATGCGGCCTTTACCTTCGTTATAACACAGTTAATGTCAAAACCACCATTTTTAGTTTCTATTACACATTTTTCATGGAAAATTCTACCTTTGAAAAAAGAAAAGGAAAGGGAACAATATAGGTTCCAGACTTACATTTGTTCCACGGGTCTGTTTGTTGTTTCTTTTAACCAAGTATAGGGTTTAAGGTGTAGCTCTTGTCAGCAAAGTCTGAATTCCTCTGGTCCTCTCTACAAACTCCCACATAAAACTAGTAGCCTCATGTTTCTATTTTTGAGCTCACAGGTTATAGAGGCAATGGAAGATCTAGGATTTTACCTGGCCACAAGATTAATATAAGCTAGTTTTGTTTTTTTTTTTTTTTTAATATCTTTTCCATTAGAATGCAACCACTTAAAGACAGGGATTGTATCTTGTCCACCTTTATATCCTCACACTCTGCCTGGCATGTGCTAGCTACTTACTAAATAGCTATTGAATAAGTAAAAAGTACAATCCAGCTAGAAGCATAGTCGCAGGAGTGTTATAACAAATATACAATATAAAATATACAATATAAAATTCCATTTTATTCTGTACTATTAAAACTGTATCCAAAGCATAGCATTCAGTTCTGGGTAGCACAGTTCAAGACCAGTGTTGACAAACTAAAATCAGTCCAGAACAGGTCCTCCTTAATGGAGAGGTCTGGAGATGGGGCTTCTATCAGGAATAGTTGAAGGACTGGGGAAGTTTAACCTGGGAAAGAAGAGTAAAGGGAGACATGAAAACCATTTCCAGGTATTTAAAGGACAGTCATAGGGAAGAGGAACCTGGCTTATTTTATGTTGCTCTGCAGGAGACAACCTATATTATAAAAAGAGATGTTAAGCTTTGGGGTTTTTGTATCTATACCTGTCTTACAGTAGAATGGGTGCCTTTTGATGTTGGTTGTAAAGATACGAGTGGGTGTTGTTGGATGGGAACTTTAATGGGTAAGAATCTAGATCTACTGTAAACTCACTTTTTAACTTTTCTATTGATTAGAGATTCTTATTTCCTATTGAATATATATTCCTACTTGAATATATATGCAAAGATATATATTAAGGCAAATGTTAAACTTACAATGTATATATGTTTTTGTTTTTGTGTTTTTGTTTTTTTGTTTTTTGTTTATAGAATGGCTATACTCCTTTACATATTGCTGCCAAGAAGAATCAAATGCAGATCGCTTCCACACTCCTGAACTATGGAGCAGAGACTAACATTGTAACAAAGCAAGGAGTAACCCCACTCCATCTGGCCTCACAGGAGGGGCACACGGATATGGTCACCTTGCTTCTGGATAAGGGAGCCAATATTCACATGTCAACCAAGGTATTCTGTTTTTGCCTCTTGTTTTAGCCAAGAGTCTCTCAGATGAATGTAAAAAGAAACCAATCAAAGATAACGTGTAACAAAAAATGGGGCATATATTAAAAGGAAATAGAGATCTCTTATAGAATTCAAGGACAGTAACAGTCAAGTCTTCCGATGAACAAGAAACCGCAAGGAAGCAAGAAGCGGACTCTCTGCCTATATGGCTACATTTCTGAATCTTGACTTTTCCCTGTGAGTCAGTTTCATTTACCTGTCTCTGCAGATCTACTGTCTCTGCTTCTCTGTGTTTTGTGAGCAAAATGATGACCCCATAGCTCCGAAGAGGTAACATCACCAGTTTAAGAAGTCAATCCAGATTGCCATAGTACCTGCCGGTCATAATCCCAAATTTCAGACAGAGACAGTAAGAGTGAGGGATACAGAGAGAGGTGACAGTTCTCTGGGATCTGGCCCAAACAACTGCTTCTAAGCTGTTGGTCCATGGCCACTACCCAAGCCATTCTGGAGCCTGATTGAGCATCAGAGGCACCTGAGAGGTTGGGGGGGGTGGGGACAAGGAACTCGCTAGAAGTTTGTATAGCCAACTTCAGCCTAGCTTGGGTAGTTGTGGTGGTGGTGACCAGGGAATTAGTGTTTTTAATAAAGAACTCAGTCATTTAAGCCTTTCTCCAGAAAATGGCTCCTGAGGACAAGCACATTAACTGTAATAGAGCAACAGTTAGGAAGAAGAGGAAAAGATATTATTCAAATATGAAAATATTTGGACTTTACAAGTACATGTCTGTCTATACATCTCCCTCTTTCTCTCTCTATATATATATCTATAGCTCAACCTACCTACCTGCCTGCATACCTACCTACCTATCTATTTAATGTATAGTAAAACATTATACTTACATATACTCCCCTGGAGCCAGCTGCTGAGAAACTAAAAGTTGGAGCCTATGTTTATAAGTCAGTTCATCATTTATATATTTATTTTTACTTTTTTTAAGTTTATTTATTTATTTGAGAGAGAGAGAACAAATTCCAAGCAGGTTCCATGTTGACACAGCACAGAACCTGATGCAGGGCTCTGAACCCACGAACTGTGAGATCATGACCTGAGCTGAAATCAAGAATCAGACATTTAACTGACTGAGCCACCCAGGTGCCCCAAGTTAGCTCATCATTTAGATCTCTTAATGCTTTACGTAAGACAAGTTATAGGTTTAGTGAAAATTAAGTTTCTTAGGATTTTTCACAAACGTACAAATACGGTGTTTTCTACATCTCACCGTTGAGCTAATTAATGCTTTTGGAGACTCAGTTGTAAATTGGTCTTAATAACATTTACCAATAGGTTATGTAGCATTATGTCCTTTAGAAATAACTATGAAAAAGACAGTTGTCTTGAATGCCTCTAGAGTCCTTTTCTGTGTCTTTATCACTCAGAAATGCTCCAGTAAATCCCTTACCCTTATACACTTCTCTGTTCTCTATCTAAAGTCCTCACAGATCCTTTTTTATAGCCAGAAATAATTATAGAGTTAGCTCTCCAAAAGATATTTATTTATATTTTAACATGAATGAACATGATTAAGCCTTACATTCAATGTATCAGCTGTCATTACAGTCTGGGGCATGGATTTCCTTGTGGTCATCTAAACCATGCCATTCAGGTGGTCATTTACCTACTGGGGATATTCTCACTATGAGACCAATGGTAGAATACTTCATTTAACATCAGTATATGAACAGGGCAGAGAGTTTTTATTGTCCATTAAAAACAAATATGCATTTGAAAATAAACACAAGAAATCCATAAACAAATCAAGCAAAATTTTGAGTAGAATGAAACTCTAGGCATTTCATGAAACTGATCATGCAATGCTTCTGATACTGCTATTTTTAATTTGTAAAAATGGTGTACTCATATCTGGAATCAGTTAACATGTACTCTCTGATAGTATTCTTCTAAACATATTACTTCCTTTGAGGGAGTTTTATCAGTCAGTCAGTGAATATTTATGAATATTTTTGAGTTGCATACTTCACAGTGAAGAAATATTTTCAATTCTGAACCACAAACTAATTATGTTATCTTCATAACAATGATTTCAATATTAGATTTGAGTGCTGCCCTAAATGAAGGTATGAAGTATTTGTCACTAGAATAAAACTTTAGGGAATACGCTTATATATATATATTAATAATAATACAATATATAGAATCTATCTATAAAAATATAACCTTACTCTTTGGTTGGTATTATAATGAGCTAATGCAACTGCAGGTAAAAAGCAAAGCCAATAATACATTTTTCCAAAGCTTTTGAAACATGCATATATTCTTTTGCTATTCAAGACCAACTGAAATCAATAATTTCATACTCTCCAAATGATGACTTCTCAATAAGAACTAAAATATAGAAACTATATTACATTTCTTATCCCATCACCATGTGATAATGAAAAAACAGGTGTAGAGTCCACTAGGGCGTCTCAGGAAATAAGTTCCTCTTTTTGAAAAGAAGTCCTTCAACATCTTCTATTTTCTTGATTTATTAGAAAAGTTTTCATAATTTGATTTAGGTATGCAATTTTATCATAAAAAAGTGTAGAGGATTCTCATCTTGGCTGTTAGTTTGCAATCTTATATTGTAGAAAATCTATTCTGCAAATAGTATAGAAAACAGCAGATACATTTGACATGCCATTTAAAATATCTTTGAGATAGTTGATGATCACTTCCCTTCGTAGTCACTTCAATGACATTTTAAAAGACCAATTGTGTCCATAAAGAGAAATATTTTTATGTTTGCTGTTTTCATATGAAGAAACTCAAAATGAGGAAGAATCATCTGTTTTGTCCTTATATTCATGTTGTTCAAAATTTAGGACCGTATAGTATTTGTTTAGAAGGACATTTTGGGGCACCTGGATGGCTCAGCCAGTTAAGCATCTGACTCTTGATTTCTGCTCAGGTCATGGTCTCATGGTTCATGAGTTCAAGCCCCGCATCAGGCTCTGTGCTGACAGTGGGGAGCCTGCTTAGGATTCTCTCTTTCCCTGGCTTTCTCTGCCCCTCCCCAACTCGCCCTTTCTCTCTCTCTCTCAAAACAAACAAATAAACTTTTAAAAAAGCCCTCTTTTTTAAAAGTTTATTTATTTATTTTGAGAAAAACTTAAAAAAAAAGTCCTTTTATTTTTCAAAGTTTATTTATTTTGAAAGAGAGAAAGAGCGAGAGCGGAAGTGGAGGAGAAACAGAGAAAAAGGGAGAGACAGAGACTCCCAAGCAGGCTCCACACTGTCAGGGCAGAGCCCGACATGAGGTTTAAACTCCCCCAACTGTAAAATCACAAAATTAAGAGTTGGATGCTTACCCAACTGGGCCACCAGGCACCCCAAGAAGTGAGCACATTTTAATGCAAAAGGTCTATCTTCCATCTCATCCTGATGGTTTATAGAACTCAAAGCTGAGCTCAGCCAAAACTATAAGGATTTCAAAGCCCCAGGCCTCAAATAAAAAAAAAAAAAAAAAAACTTCTTTCTAGTTGGAGAATGTTTTTCTCTCTGTACATTTATTTTTTTAATTTTGTTTTTTAAAGGTCAGAGGACTTGTCCATTTCTAGGAGTATTCCCTGGCTAGAGATCATGAATTTTCAAGAACATGGCTTAGCTGTCTCAATCTAACCTGACTGCAAATCCATGGTCAGGGGAGGCTGGTCGATTCTAATTGGGTGTGAATTGGGAAAGTGGAGGTGGGGGTGGGAGTAGGGGTGGGCAGGTGGATGGGGGCTGACAACTCAGAACATAAAGAAACTACCTCAGTATACAGCTGCAGGATGTACAGGAAGTGGATGAATATCCCAGGTATTTGAGCAATAGTAGGGGGAGAGAAACATGGAATGAATATACTGCTAACTAGCATACAGGGAAGAAACTTTTGTTCACTGATATATTCAAATACCTACAACACTTCATGGCATATGAAAGGTAGTCAGAAAATACCCATTAAATACACAAATGATTAAAGGGACTCTTTTAATGTCAGTTTTGTTTGTTAGAAACTACTTGCACATGTAGTGAGGCTGCCAGATTGTGGCATTGACTTAAACCAGCTTTTCCCTCTTCTTTCATCTTGTATTAATTCATAACTGTACTTTAGTTGCATATACAAATAATCAAAATATTTACTTGATGTGTATATGCCAAACATTTTACATAAAGCTGGCCGATTTATGGTGCTGTATATAAATGATGGGGTCACAGGGTGCCTGGGTGGCTCAGTCGGTTGAGCGTCCGACTTCGGCTCAGGTCATGATCTCACAGTCTGTGGGTTGGAGTCCCGCTTCAGGCTCTGTGCTGACAGCTCGGAGCCTGGAGCCTGCTTCCGATTCTGGGTCTCCCTCTCTCTCTGCCCCTCCCCCTCTCATGCTCTGTCTCTCTCTGTCTCAGAAATAAATAAACACAAAAAATATTTTAAAAAAAAAATGATGGGGTCACTTTTTATTTAGTATTTAGAGGAAACTCCAAGATTGTATACTATCCTTGGGTACTGGAGAAAACTGTTCTCAACTCATTTCCTGTAACCTTGTACACTTTTTACATTGAGACGATATTTTATTGATGAAAATACAGATTATTGCTACAGTTATAAAGTAGAAGTTGGTTGATTGATTATTTAAGGGAATAACTAATTTCAGCAGGTGGCACAGATGGATTTGAAATGAATGTTGGGGCGCCTGGGTGGCTCAGTCGGTTACGTGTCCGACTTCAGCTCAGGTTATGGTCTCACGGTCCGTGAGTTCCAGCCCCATGTCGGGCTCTGTGCTGACAGCTCAGAGCCTGGAGCCTGTTTCAGATTCTGTGTCTCCCTCTCTCTCTGACCCTCCCCCGTTCGTGCTGTGGCCCTGTCTCAAAAATAAATAAACATTAAAAAAAAAAGAATGTTGTTTGGAAGCTTATTAGCTTAGTTATTTTAAGCACATTATAATATAACATAAATACATCATATATAATATAAATATTTAAGTACATTATAAGTACCCAAATGTAGAAAATGTAATTTGTTATTGAAAGTGTTGATTAACTTAGAGAATAGGTCATAAATGGAAAGACATATTAACTTTGAGGGTTTGTCTTAGATATCAAAAGTTGCAGGTTCTGGGAGACCCTGTGAATTTTCTGGGATTTTTTTAATAGCTATGACATTATAGATGATGAAATATATTTTCTTTTCCAAATATACCCATTTGCTTCCCTTCTCTCTTTAGAGTGGACTCACATCTTTACACCTTGCAGCCCAGGAAGATAAAGTGAATGTTGCTGACATTCTTACTAAGCATGGGGCTGACCAGGATGCTCACACAAAGGTAAAGCAAATCACCTTGAATACTGTGACAGGTTCTGAACTGGATAACTCCCAGTAGCCCCCATTTAGGTCACCCAAGTCCAAGCCCCTCTCCTCAAAAGTCCATTCTGAATTAATTATGACTCTGTTTTGCTCACAAATCTATAACGGTTCTCCAGTTTTGCTGGAATCGAGTCTAAATGGAGATGGTGATATCAGGACCCTTTAAAACAGTGCTGGCTTAAGTCCACCCTCTCTCCCTTATTGCTTCTGCCAGTCAAGGTGACTTTGCTGTTTTCTTCCTGTGCTTACTTGCCTCCAAGCCCTTGGTCTTAAACTGCCTTTTCCTTCTCTATGCCATGAAACTTTTCAAGCCCACCTAAGCTACATTTTTCATGTATCTCTTCCACATCCGGCTATCAGACTCCATCTCTCATCTCTGTTTTCAGATTCAGTTATTTGTGTCTCTCTGGGGCCTTTGTCAGATGAAGTCACACACGTGTCTAATTCCCTTTGCTGAAGTTCCATGTGCTCTGGGATCTGCTTCAGTCCGTATTTGTATCCGTAAAAAGTGTCAGTAATCTGCTAAGTAATACTTACACAGTGGAATAGAATTTCTACCCATCATACCATAGTTGAAATTCTACCTAATCCCTCTCTCCTTGAGTATTAACCATTAAGAGTACTTATTTATTTGTCTGTCTGTTTATTTATTTATTTATTTTAGCTTGGTTACACTCCTTTAATTGTGGCCTGTCACTATGGAAATGTGAAAATGGTCAACTTTCTTCTGAAGCAGGGTGCGAATGTCAACGCAAAAACCAAGGTAAAATATGTGTACTCATTTTTATTTTCTGTAAGCAGAAAGCTTCTGCCTTGTGGACACTTCACTAGCTCACCATAGCTACAAATGTACTTTTTTTCTTTGTAGTTCTTTCTGAAGTGATTTTGAATAAGCAATATAGTTTTGTACAATTGTTTGAGACTTTTCATTCTCATAACCTTTGACAGCCAGGTAGGTTAGCTTCAGAACTACTTTTATTGTAGAGTTAAAGTAGCTCATATCTAGTTAACAATTTACTGCAGAATACAATAAAAGCCTGTTAGAACACTTTGATATTCTGGCTGATTCTTCATGTTGTTTCAAGGCCTTGGCCTGTCTTCCTGTCACCCCCTCTTTCCACATGAAGAAATGTAGACATGCAGCCTAGACCCTGAGCCTTTCTTTTTTTTTTTTTAATTTTTAAACTAATATTTATTAAATGCAAGCTGTGAGTCACATATACATTATATATGACTTTATTTATATTAAATCATTTAATCCCTAAATAACCTCATAGTCAGATGCTAGTCCTATCTCCATTTTACACTGTGAATTTAAATAACTTATCGAAGGTCACAGAGTATATATTGGAAGAATTGGAATTCATACTCAGACAGTCTGCCTCAGGGCCAAAGCTCTCAAAGCTATGGCATAATGATCTAACTTCTACATCGCTATAGGTCATTAATGTCAACTCACTGTACCTAAAATCTTATCAGTCATCATTCAGTCTCCTACCTGACATTTATTCCATGCTATGAAATCCTTCTCTTGACTTCTCTCACCTAGTCATCCTTTTCCTTGTTTTCGAGTCTCTATATTGTGACCTGAACTAAGTTGCCAGACGACCACTTCATAACTTCCCTACAACTAAACTAGCTTATCAGTGCTTCACTTTCTCACAACAGTATTTTCCTATACTATGCCCTGTGAATAGCAATAGTGCTTCCCGTTTAAATGTGCGTGTACAACATTTTTTTTAGCAGTACATACCTCTAAATCTCTGTGTTTTTATTGGTGACGCATGATAAAAGGTTGGGTATGTTCTAACCACCTCTTCTTCACCCTTGAGGGAAGGATCTCGCCCTCTAAATACAGAGGATATAGCTGAACACAGGACACTTAATATCATGTAAACTTTAAATCCATTGTATTTCACTTAAAAAATGTTTATTACCCTGTGATACCTTACGCTTGTTTCTCCCAACTCCCCACCCCCTGCCTCTAGCAATCATTAATTTGTTCTCTGTATCTATGAGTTTGGATTTTGTTTTGTTTAGATTCTGCACAGAAGTGAAGTCATATGGTGTTTTCTTTCTCTAACTTATTTCACTTAGAATGTTGCCCTCCAGGTCCATCCATGTTGTCGCACATGACAAGATTTCATTCATTTTTATGGCTGAATGATTTACATTGTGTGTGTGTGTATGTGCAATTGTATTTATTTGTTCATTCATCCATTGATGGGCACTTAGTTTGCTGCATATCTTAGCTATTATAAATAATGTTGCAATGAACACGGGGGTGCAGATATCTTTTTGAGTTCATGTTTTAGTTTTCTTATAAATACCCAGAAGTGGAATTTCTGAACCATATGGTAGTCCTATTTTTAATTTTTTGAGGAACCTCCATACTGTTTTCCATAGTGGTTGCATCAGTTTACATCCCCACCAATCCCACCAACTCTGTCACATTTGGACTATCACGTGGTAATGCTTAGTAAGGCAATGGTGTGTAAGGCCTGGGTTGCAAGTTCTCAGGGATAATGCAGAGCTGTCCAGGTTCTTTGGTCCAAAGAAATATGTAATTACATGTTTGTTCATTTAAGTTTGTATATCAGAAATTCTTTATCGCAGCTATGTGAGTGGGCTCGACTAAATTAGTGTGAGCGCATTCAAGAGTTTTCAAAGTCATCGTTCAAAGACGCTAATAATTAGAAACGTAAGTTTTGGAAGTTAGTCTTATATCCTCTTAGAAGCAGAAGCACAATCATGTCTGTACATAAGCATATTTACAAATGAAAAATAGTTGTTTTTAAAATCATAACTACTACTATTGATATTTAAGATTCAAAACTTCTCATGTGACTCTGGGAGGAACAGCTGCTGCCTAGATTCTGAGCAGTTCTGGACTTTTCATGAAATTGTACTTGGAGATCATGTAAAAGGTCGAAGATGAATGCTTGGGTATTAGCGCCCAATCCCATTTCTGCTGAGTCAGATCACACTTAAGCGTACAGGAAAGACATTTTTTTTTTTTTTAATGTTTATTCATTTTTGAGAGAGAGAGAGCATGAGTGCAGGAGGAGCAGGGAGAGACGGGGACAGAGGCTCCAAAGTCGGCTCTGCACAGACAGCAGCAAGCCCGATGCTCAAACTAAAGATGAGCTGAAGTCAGACACTCAACCGACTGAGCCACCCAGGCGCCCCCAGGACAGACATTCTTATTGGAATCCAGGTCTTCTGAGAGGAATAATGGTAGCTCTGCAATGAGACCTTGGTGGAACTTGAAAACAGTTACTGTAGACTTTTGTTAAGTGTGTCAATGTTGAAATAAGATTTACAAGCCAGACATATTGTCTAGATAACGTCATTTACCCACTTGGGGTTTGATATACAATCACATAGACATTTGGTTGAGAGAAAAATCTCATTTAAAATTTTCAAGTTTTTAAAAATTGAACTGTGTAGATTTGACTTGCTTCTGGAAGAAAATATTTCTTTTAATATGTCTTCAGAGGAGTGGACAGATACATAAATCAAAAGATGTTCTTTTAATAAACACTTCAGAATTTTTTTCACATCAAATGGCATTTTTGGAAAAGGATTTATGTTTTCTGCCTCACATCTCATGTAACTATGGTTACTAAAAATTTGTTTTGTTGCTGTGAAAATGTAAACATATGTACTGCCTTTCCCCTCAAACATTCATGATTTGGTATAAGAACTTAGAAAAGTGAACTTGTTTTATGGGACTATTAGTTGCTTAAAATTAAAATGAAACGCTATAACATCAGCTTGAGGTAACCCAGATTTGGTTAATTATATGATCAATTTGCGAAAAGGGTTTAGAACTTCAGCATGTAAAAGAAAATTTTCTTTGTGAAATATTATGCAAAGATCATAGAATTCTTCAATGAGAAAGAAAAAAAATACCAAAATAATGTTTCTTAGCATATATAACTTTAGATAAATCAAAGTTATACAGACAACACATCTGATCCTTCACCAGACTTGAAATCTTGGCCATTCCCATTTTGCAAATGAGAAAATGAAGGGTTAGAGGGGTTTTGGGATATGCTAAAAGTTGGTAGAACTGGGTCAAGAGCTCCTAGCAGAATGGGCCTAAGACCATGGGTAAGCTGCAACCAAATGTTCATGTAAAAGTTTTTGAGTTCCTCCAGACTTCCCTAGCAAATATACTCATGCACCAGAAGCTTCAGGTAAAGGTTAAATTAAGTCAGGCCCGGGAGACATTTTCCTGGCTATGATGTCCATTGACAACTTGAAAAATGTGAGCTCTTGGGGGCAAGAATGTTACTCTGACATTATTAATTTATGGAAGCACAGTGTCTCTTATTTAGCACATAACATGTGGTTAGTAAATGCTTGTTGAACTTGGTTGATACTGAAGAGGTGAACTAAATTTGGTTGGTGGAACATTTGTAAACACAATGGAAAGGAAGAATTTTTGGGAAAAAAAAATATCACTACTTTATGCTTCTCAGATGTCCATGAATTACTTTATTTGAGAGCAGAGTCCCTGCAATAGTAGGTTTCTCAGAGTCCCTGTAATCGGTTTATATTTCCAGGTTGCCTGGGGTGATTCCATTGCAGGGATGAATAGCAAACATGGCAGGGCTGATGATGTTCTAGACTGAAAGGCTCTCAGACTGATAGACTCACACACATGTGGGGACATCCCCATGGACAAAAGGGCCACAGCAAAAGCATAGAAGGAATCATGTGGCACCTTGTGCATACAGACACTTCATGTAGATAGGAGTAGTATTGGTCACGAGGCAGCAGTGACACTAGATAAAGGGATATATATTCCTACAAGTTCATGGTATGAATCGACTACTCAGAACCCAGACAATGGGGTCTCAAATATATAGATGAAATTTTATCAGGATGAGGCAGGGAGATAATAAAAAAGTAGTCTGATAGCCATTGGCCACTGTGATCTATACAGGTTCTGAACCTAGAATGATCACAAAGAAATGATTTAACTGTTGTTTTCCATTTAATCACCTCTGACACAGGAAGAAAAATATTCATTTATTCAATCATCTATTCACTCAGTCACTCATTGTTTATGGGACACCAACTATGTACCAAGCACCTTCACTTTTAGGATGATAACAAAGATTAAAAGACAAATATAAGGTCTGGTATCCGGCACAAAGTGAATGTTCAATGAATAATAGATAGTAATGCTTTGTTGTGCCTCCAAGGATTCTGGCGCCCTTTGTTTAATTAACATGAATATGCAACCAACCTGTGTCCTACCTACCACCCGCTGGAGTCCTGAGCAAGACTGACTTCCCACTAACCTCACCAGCAGCTCCTCACAAATCACGGATTACAGAGCTTTCAGCTATGAGGAAGTTCAGACTAGGATGTTAAAAAGAACCTAATTCTTAAAGTCATTTTTTGTTGAAAGTGGGCCACTCAGCTTTCAACGAAATGTTCCATTCTCTAAGTGTGCTCTTCTTGGGTCAAAGCTGCTCTCTTGAAAGGAAGATTTCGATTTACTTTCGTTGGTTTAGAACCCCTAACGCTGGCCCAAAGATTATTAGAAAAGTCCTAACAAACAAGCAGTGGCTTGTGAAAATATCCTGTGCATCTTTCCGTTAAAAAGATTTTGAGATTTTACTCTTTCTTTTTCCCCGGGGAAGAAATCATTGTGATAATGCCCTTCTGTCATTAGAAATCTCTCAGCATACCCATTTTTAATGCTAATTAGTTAATATATAATAATAGCTATAATTTGGAGTTTGTTAGTCTATTTCATCAGCTAGTCTTTTCTCTTCGTTTAGCAGACCATAAGGTGAGAGGGAGTATTTGCCGGTGAGAAATGGGGTGGTGGTGATACTGCGCTCCAAATAAAAGGCATCCTTGATGGATTTGCTGTAAATAAGACTAAGAGACTCAAAATGAAGGCTAACCTAGTTTTCCTTCTCCCGCTGCAAATCTATGGTCGGGCCATCGTCGCCACCGTCACCCACAGAACGGCTACACGCCTTTGCACCAGGCCGCCCAGCAGGGCCACACGCACATCATCAACGTCCTGCTGCAGCACGGGGCCAAGCCCAACGCCACGACCGCGGTAAGGCAGGCGCCGGCTGCCCCTCACCACGCTGCTGCTTCCTCCTCCTCTGCCGCCCTGGCGGCCCCTTGTCTGAGCTGAGTTCAGACACATCCCCCTTCGATAAACCCCCGCACTCTGGAAAGCCCGGGATTTCTGGAAAGCCTTTCCAGAAATCAGCGTGACTTCTCCGGTAGTGCTTCCCGGGGAGGGAGAGCCGTGGGCCCGACTCGAGCCGTCTCTCTCTCTCTCGGGGGAGTGGGGCCCTGCGTCTAGGCTGCTGGAACGTGCTCTGCTTACAGCTGGCGCTCAGATGTGAGCGCGAGTCCGCCCCTCCCGCCCGGCCTTCTTAAGGGAGCACAGTTTGCGAGGCTGCTGGCTTAGACAAAGCTCTTCGGGATGTGGAGCCATTGAAATGTAAACTAAGCGGTGCAATTAAACAAACCGGGATCCCCAGTGGCCTGGGCTGGAGTCTGAGTTGCTGGCTCGCGCTATTTTGCTGCACCGTGAGCTGTGTGCACAGCTGTAGCTAAATATGTTACTGAGTTCCCTGTGGTAACATCTTACCTGCAGCAGATGGCCTGACCTCTGATGAGGAGTAAGAATATTTGATACTTGCTAATAATTTTTGGAGGCATCCTTCTCCGATCAAGAGGTACTTTCCTAAACACAGTGCATTATCTGTTGGGATGTTTGACAACCTTAGGGTTAAAGCGTCAAGTGCTTCTTATTAGAAGAGCAGGCAGATGCAGCTTGTTGTGTTACCATGGTGACCTGGGCTATAGTCTAAAGAAGTTACAAAGAGATTCAGCTGTAATGGTAAAAACTAGTGATTTTCCTAAGCTGTGCCTTGTTTTGGAAGGAAATGCTGGCTCATGCGGAGCAGCCGGTGAGCTCATTGGCTCAGGGCGCAGTCCTCCCTCTCAGTTCTCACTCTTTCTCTCTTTCACTGTCTCCAGAATGGCAACACTGCCTTGGCGATTGCTAAGCGTCTGGGCTACATCTCCGTGGTCGACACCCTGAAGGTTGTAACGGAGGAGGTCACCACCACCACCACGGTGAGTAAAAGGAACTGATGGGCTTTGGCTCCATTGTGTTGGTTTTCAAGCCACACACTTTTCACGTATAAAACGCGTTGAGCTTTTGGTTTTTGAACTTCTTTTGGTGACTATATTGCAGAACATAGAAGTATGCAGATGTAATAAATACATTTACACAATGGATACAGGGGTGTTAGCTTCCTCTAGTTAACATCAACCCATATAAAATGTAAACATAATTTTATTATATTTAGTTCCCCCCCCCCGCCCCGGACTGACTTCTTTGTCGTTTCGCTGCTCTGCCCTTTCACTGTAGTTGGGTGTGACACCTACTGCGGGCACAGTTGTAGGACACTCCACAGCAAACTTCTGATCTTAGCCATGAGGTCACTCCAGCCTCTGGAAAGACCCTCAACCTCCAGATGCTGGGCTCATGACTGGATCAAATGCATTCCCGTGAGAACAGTTCATCCTCACTTTCTTATTTCTGATTATTCCTTTACTGAAAAAGAAAATTGATTGTACTTTTAGTAGGTAAACTATATCTGTATCATGACAGAGTATATATATATATATATGCTTAATTTTTTTGTATTGCTTTGAATATGACTGCTGATTCTTTAGGAGAAGCGGTGATAATCACTGCCCTTTGCCAGAGAAGCTCTAGGAGAGTGAAGGCTATGGTAATAGTGAGTTGTAAGGCTCTCTTACTATTCATTTGGAGCAAAGCTTAAAGGAGGCCTCGGAAGAGGGAGACTCACAGCCGAAAGTGGAAGTGCTATTCTCTTTGAACTTACTTCTTAACCTTTTTTTCTTAAGCATGAACTCTAAGAACAACAGCTCTTTAATTTCTCTTTTTAAAATAGAAAAATAGAGCGACAGTAGAACATTAGATGTTCTTTAGAGACAATAAGATCATAAATCAACACAAAAAAAATCTGGATGGGGTTCTAGTAAATGTCTTAAGCGAGCAATGATGCATATAGTTTTAGAACACTTGTTTATTTTGATAGATATGTGGAAAAAGAAAGGAATTTTATTCTTCAGACTGACACCAAGCCCCTGTCAACATTGAGGTAGATGGAATACAGTTGGTTTGATGTGAAATTTTAAATAGAGTGGAGTATGATTTATTAATGAACTGCAAGACACAGCCTGAATTTAGATGGGAGAGAATAGTACTGCTTGTTTTCTCAAGCAGAATCTTAAAACCTTCAGCTAGTGCACCACAATGTTTTGTTTAAAGATTTAAGGTATAGCTTCAATAAATTATATAGGAGAAAAAACAAGTCTTGCCACTGCCTATCACTGTACTTCTCAATTGTTATGTGTGGCTGAATCTTAATGGCTTTTTCTTACTAGATGATTACTAGAAGAGGAAAATCTTCATATTAGGAACCTATAATATGTGTCTTTATTTGGAAACTTTGAAACAATGTATAAATCACAGATAAGTAAAATCTTGCTTTAGTGGCAAGATTTAGTGGCCAAGCACATCAATTCTTAGAAGTCATGTTTTCTGTCAACTTTATTAGCTTTTCCATGCTCTGGTTATCACGTACATACATTTTTATCAAGTGACCACTAGATGGCAAGCTTGCTTTTTTTTTTTTTTTTTTTCCTATTTGATCTGCTTTTCCATTCATTTCTTTAAGTAACTCATTTTTTCAATATTTATTAGATAAAAAATATGCCCTGGGGTCTGTGCTGAGTACTGAAGAGTCGTTAGTGGTGAAAACATTACCACCACCAACCCCCTCCCCTCCCCAACCAGCAGCTTAAAGTTTAATGGGAGTGGAGAATGAGGCATGTTTTGTAAGAGTATAAATTCTTCCTTAACATCAACAGAACTGTGGGACTTACGTGTCTGGTTTCAAAGGGATTCTAGGCTCATAAATATTACTTAGAGTGAATGATTTTAACTGTATAGTTCTATATTTGAAAACAGGAGCAATTAGCTTGCTAAATGCTATCACTAAACAAGTTCAGATACCTTTCAGAAATTAGACATGTGGTCATATCTCTACCACATGTAGAGATATGCTCTAGTGGAATACGAAAACTACTCTTGGAGCTGTGGGCTTTTTATTTTTTCTGGTAACTATGATTCTTTACACTGCCTAGCTGAGCATTTCCTCAATCACAACCACTATACTTAGAAATCAAGTTTCTAGGTAAAAAGCCAACAAACAAATGTAAAACATAATAGCATGTTTGTTTTTAGTTGGGACGAGAAGTCATTGCCTACAGTAACTAAACAAGTACCCCCTTTATCTAAATAGCTAATTTTATTGGTAACATGTTTTGATGCTGCCCTATTTTTGCTTTCTGCCTCTCGGTATTGAATTCTTCTCTTAGAATTGTGAGTTTTATTGTTTCGTGAAATGGAATTTGGGATTAAGGATTGAAAATACGAACTTACTCCTGTTTATTATGTGGGCCTTCTTACTTTGCACTTCCTCTCTTTAGGAAGAGATTTTCATTCATACTTTTTTCACATATTGTTATGTGAAGCATGTTATCACATGTTAACATAATTTTAATGATATTAAAAATTAATATTTAGCGATTACAGATATGGCAGGCATTGAGGGTAGATCTAGGATTCAAATTTAGGTTGTGAGATTCTGAAGACCATGTTCTTAATCACTCTGATGTAACTGATCTTGACTTTACTACAAGTAGCTTAACATGAATTTTGTGAAAGACGTATTTTAATCTAGGGGTGCCTGGGTGGCTCAGTCAGTGAAGCATCTGACTTCAGTTCAGGTCATGATCTCACGGTTTGTGAGTTCAAGCCTCATGTCGGGCTCTGTGCTGACAGCTCGGAGCCTGGAGCCTGCTTTTGGATATTGTGTCTCCCTCTCTGTCTGACCTTCCCCCGCTCACGCTCTGTCTCTCACTCCTTCAAAAATAAACAAACATTAAAATTTTCTTTTAAAAGAAGTGTTTTCACCTTATTTTCTATTAAAAACAACCCACTTCAATAGTGTTCTTTGTTGATCTTCCTGGAGGTATCATATTCAATATTATTTTCTAAAGTCTGCAGATTCACTAAGGACAATTTGGAACTACTCACTGGTGAATAGGCAAATAGCAGAGACCATTTAATAATTATGTAAAATTAATAAAATTAAATTTAATGTTACCACCATTTAAGTGTAATAGTTGAATTACAGCTACACAACAAATGTACAAATTTCACATAAGTAGATTCATACGATGTGCCATTTGAGCAGCCATGTGAGTTCTCTTCCATGAAAGAAAGTTTCCCATGCTAATCCTCCTTCCAGAGTTCTTTCCCCCAAAGTATGAATAAAGTCATTGTGTAGAGAGAAGAGTAAGGCGGCAGTCTGTAAGGGAGAAGCCACTGCTTCAGAAATTTCTGAGACATTCTGGAGTTGTGGTTTGTTTCCTTAACCTTTGCTTTTCTAACTTTACTTTGTAAGACCCAGTGGGGGATGTGAGGCAGTTTAGCATTCTCCCAGGATTACAATCATTGTGTGTTTGCCAGAATGGACATCCAAGTGTGGGGGACACATTTCTGGCATCAGAAGCCGACAAGCTCAATTACCTAAAGCAGTTTGGAAGACTGAGCTATGACTCATCCCTCTACTTATTGATCAGCTGTCATTGATTATTTGTGTTATTTACATAATTTCAGAAATGATCGTGTTTTAAGTTGCATATAATCACTGTTGTGTAGACTAAAAATTACTGATTCAGCTACTAAAATAACAATGACATCATAAATTACTGAATAAGCTACTAAAATAAAAATGACATTATATTTACATTAGCATTTAAACATTGGGGAAATTTTTGACAAGAAATTAAGGAAATGTAAATATGCAGTGTCCTAAATCTTATCTAATGCTGTAAGTCATTTCAAACAGGAATCATAACAACAGCAATGCAATACATCCATTTGAAGTTACCTGACACCTTTTGAGGTGGAGTCAAGATCTTTTTTTGAATACAGGTCCATTGACTAAAAGAAGGCTAAATGATCATTCTTGCGCAAAAAAAAACATCATTATGACATACTATGTTTTATTTGTGTATATATCCTATATCTATATCTTGATAGTATGTCTTGATGTATCTTAATAGATAGTATCTATATCTTGATAACTATATCTTGATCTAAATACTATCAAGTATATTATCTTAAGGCAACGTATATTATCTTAAAGCTTAAACATTATCACGTATATTATCTTAAAGCAATGTATACTTAAAGCAAAGTATATTATCATAAAGCAACACTATGCTGAGTGCAGAACCTTTTTAAACTTTTGACATACTTTTTTTTTTCTTTCTAATCTTCTGTAGACTTGTTTCAGCCAGACCTGAGTAGCACTTATTTTTGGTGACTCACCTATGTTGAGATTTCCAAACCATTTTCATTAGTTTTTATAGAAAAATATTATTTACATACTATTTAAATTATTACAGGCATTCTGTTAACATGTACAATTGGTATAAATAGGTTTGGGAACAAAACCAAATTTAGCCCGTAACTCCACTGATGGGAGCCGTTGTGTGTGGGCATTAGAAGGTGGCATACTATGGGGCGCCTGGGTGGTGCAGTCGGTTAAGCGTCCGACTTCAGCCAGGTCACGATCTCGCGGTCCGTGAGTTCGAGCCCCGCGTCAGGCTCTGGGCTGATGGCTCGGAGCCTGGAGCCTGTTTCCGATTCTGTGTCTCCCTCTCTCTCTGCCCCTCCCCCGTTCATGCTCTGTCTCTCTCTGTCCCAAAAATAAATAAAAAACATTGAAAAAAAAAAAAAAAAAAAAGAAGGTGGCATACTAGCCAAGACCACTCATCGTGCTGTGGTGACTTGGTGAGTATGTGATACAAAGGAAATGGTTGACAAGGGATGTGGGCTAAGTAGAGGTCAGTGAAACACACTTTCTTTTGCTTAAAATAAACCAGATATTATCTATTATTCACAAAACAGCACGTTAAGGACGCCTGTTTTATTTTTTACATCTTTCCCACATCATAGTGCATATTAAAAACTCATTGTTAAGCCTTCCATCTATCATATCCTGTTTATATTGCCATATTATCTCATTTAATTACATAGGATTAAATTTGTGCCTTGTGCACCATTTTAACTTTGGAGTGGTTTCTAATCTTGATTACAGAATCTTAGATTCTATAGCAGGAGGAGAAGCCCGTGATCATTTAATTATATCCTTGTTTTCTATGTACTATTCAGATGCATTTGTATGAAACCATATATTTATGTTTTGATAATCAAGTTTTCAAAGGACACTTCTTTTTAAAGGGAAATATGTATTCATTTCTTATAATATTACTCATAAGTAGGAGGGCTTATTTGTGCATTTGACATGTATTTATTGATGGCCTTCTAAAGGTCAAGCACTACATCACGAACAAATGCATACTATATTGACTACATTGCATGTGGAGGGCATTTTTACTATATTTACGGAAAAATATCTTTGACCAATGTGATCACTGTGTGTTAATTTTTGATTGCCACCTATATTTGCTGATAATAACTTTGATAGTATTCAATGACCAAACTAAAGCAAAGCTATTTCCACTCTTATAAATTCAAAGAAAATACAGTCCTATTATCAGTGTCTGAAGATACAAACTAAGAATATCAGGCAAGTTAACTTCATCATTTAAAAAATATTTCTGTCACTTATTTTCAAATACAGAAGCATCCTCTTGTGGAACATGACCTCTGAAGGGCAAATACTCTAGAACATTTCTGCAAAATAAACTTTCTGGAGTAGTCTAGTATAGTAGATATCCCTTCACATTTTTAAATCATTTACACTGAGAATCTTATTTAAAAATTAATAGAATATCATAGTTTAATAGGATGTCACTGTCTCTTTCCTCTATTTTAAATGCAAATCACTTTTTGCAGTTTATACCCTTCTCCAAATGGGTTCCATTTTGAGCTCACAATAGACCCATCTGAACAGCTTTTTAAACATATTCATAGTTGGGGCACTTGGATGGTTTAGTCAGTTGAGCTCTGACTCTTGAGTTAAACTCACAATCTCACAGTTTGTGAGATAGAGCCCCTCTGTCAGGCTCTGTACCATGATTACAAAGCCTGCTTGGGATCCTCTCTCTCTCTCTTGTGTCTCTCTCTCTCTCTCTCTCTCGTGTCTCTCTCTCTCTCTCTCTTCCCCAACCCTGCTCAATTGCATGCTCTCTCTGTCTCTCTCAATTTCCCTCAAAATAAATAAACTTAAAAAATAATAAAAATAAAAATACTCATAGCTGGGCTCTCAGGGGTTCTTATTTAATTGTTCTGTAATGGGATCCAAGTGACAGTGCTTTAAAATTTTCTCTGATTTTAATTAGCAGCTACAGTTGAAAACCTTTGATATAAAACATAGGTTTTAGTCTATTCATGTTAAATTTATAAACTAATATAGAAATAAGTAGATGATAGTCCTCTTAAGTTTGTTCATTTAACAAATATTTATTGACCACCTGTTATTATCCAGAATTTTGAATGGGTGCTTTTGTTTTTCCTAAAGTTTAGTTTGTTTTTGGTGAATAAGACATTATGGAATTCTTTAAACACCATCTGCAACATGCAGGAAAGCTGAATATAGTAGTTTAATCTTCGACTGTGGCTTCATTGGGATGACATGAGACTTACTTCTCAGTTTCTTCCCATTCTTTAACTGTTTTGTCACCCAAAAGAAAGTCTATTCAGTGGTTATGTGGATTTAAAACATATTTTGCATAATTTTGTATCATTGGTTTATTCAGTGTATATTTGAGAAGCACTTAACTACGTTTCAGGTTCTGTGGAAACAATCATATCGTTAATGACCCACGCTCTTCTGTGGGAGCAGATAAAGGCACATACAGCTGTGTATGATGTAGTTGTAACAGTACATAACAGCAGATAGTCACAGTTAAAAAAAAAATTCATCAGGGCGGATTGGGGAATGTTTCTCCGTGGAAGTTACTTCTAATATGAGCCCAAGAAAAGAGGGAGAAGAATGTTTCTGGTAGAGGAAAGAATACATGGAAAAACTTAGAGGTATAAGAGAACGTTACCTGTGAACATGACTGTAACATGGAGTGAGAGATGAGGCCTCCCTGCCTCTCCTTTCTACAATACCTGGCTCTTCTGAGCCACTTCGTCTTGCTTTTTCTCGGAGGAGATACAGGACCACTGAAAGGGCAGGTAGTATCGCACGGTGAGTTCATCAGTCCCTCTAGACACACAGATATACATGTATATGTGAATATATTTTCAAATTAGTTGACTTACCCTGTAAACATATTTGAAGTTCTCTACTGCTTTGGGAAAGAAAAGAACTGGTGATAGGGTCATTGGAGCCATTAAAACAAGTCTGTTCTTTATGTAGCAAAGTTTAACATCCCGAGACAAGCTGTTTATTATTGTATTTTAGTGGCTTTAATTAAAAATTTGACTTAGAGTTCCTGTTAAAATGCCAGTCGATGCACTTAATACATTTTCAGTGCAGACACTAGAGATATGAGCTTGAGACTTGACTGTCTTTAGGTGATATTTCAAGTAGTGAGATTGAATTTTTGTCTTTTTTTTTTAACTATGTTATATCCTTGATGTCTGAAACAGTGCCTGGTATGCAGTAGGCATTCTAAATGTTTCTTGAGTGCCTTGAATGACTAAAAACTTCAGAGCCTCTTCAGTTTTAGGATGAATTTAATATTGAATTACAGTTATAATAATGATGTTATGCCTGCAGGTATTTGAGTACTAACATGCTCCAAGCACTGTTCTTAGAACTCTTATTTACATTATTTCACTTAATCTTCATAACAGTTTTACGAACTAGTATTATTATCCCTGTTTTACACATGAGAAAATTGAGGCACAGAGATATCAGGGAAATTGTGCCTCATAGCTAATAAATGATGAAGTTAGAATTTGAACCCAGGTAGCCAGTCTTCAGAACCTGGTCTCTTAACCTTCCATTGCCTATCAGGAATGGCAGGCAGTGGCCTTGACAGCTCTGGAGTGCTTTGGTGGAAGGCATACAAGCGACAAACCAGAACCGTAGACCCATGGATCCTCTGGTCCCAGAAGACATGCGTCACATTTTCTGCCCAGTTTGTCTTTCACCTTGTTTGCAACTTCTTTTCCGATGGCTTTGTTTTTAACAAATTACATATGTTCATTGCTTCTTTTTAAAGCTTTTCTGGAGACATCACTCAGTTTGTTTTAGGGAAGCCCTGAAAACGTTAATCTGCTTTCTCAATATGACTAATTATTAATGCCATTGCTAAAGAATTTATTTTCAAAAAGGTACTCAGAATAATGAACTTCCTCTTGTACAACTTCACTGGAGTCAATGATCGTATACCTTCAGAAAGAACAAAGGAATTTTCATGAAAGAGAATAAGAAAAGAAGCTTCCAAACATGCATGTGGGAAGATGAAATGCCCAGGGACGGATGGCTTGCTGAGGCTGTCCATGTGACCTCCTCGGTGATTCTTTTGCTCTTGTGTTGGAATTTAACTTGTATATTAATGATTTTTTTTTCCTTTGCAGACTATTACGGAAAAACACAAGCTAAATGTTCCTGAGACGATGACTGAGGTTCTTGATGTTTCTGATGAAGAGGGTAAGAATTTTATTCAGTTTCTGTGACATCTGTCACTCTCTTACACAAAGACAAGCAAGCCATCCTTTTTCTCAGGGACTAAGCTGGTGCAGTGAGTATGAGTGACAGCATCTTAACATTTAAAATCACTTTTTCACCCTTGTTTCAGAACATACACTTTTGCCATTTGGGGCAGAGAGGATAGCAATTAGTCTGTTTTTTCAATGGGTATTATCTTTAATGTGTTACTAAATGACAGGACTGAAAAAGTGGAAAGGCACTGGAAATTGGCCAACTGTGGAAAAAAAATCTGCCTGATAATACAATTATTATTAATGTATGTTTTAATTATGTTAAAATACACTTTCAAAGTTACTCTTAAAGCCCTTAAAAGTATACTTTCTCAATGGTATCTCGAGCAATCTCTGTTTCTGATTGGTTCCAATGAACAGAATATATTTTAAGTCCAGAGGAAAGGAGGCTTAGATAAGGTTAAAATTAGTAAGTCATACTAATTCAACATAAGAATTTGATTAAGTCATCGCATATGTCCTATATAGTCTTAGAGTTGATAAAAAATGTCTAAGGTGGTGGATTTCAAAGTGTGAGAGGCTAGGGCTCTAAAAGGAGCACCAGGGTCTGCCTGGCGGGAGGATGGGGTATTGGAATGTAATACCAGTGGGGTAGGGAGTGTGTTGCTCCCTACCTCCACTTCAGTTAGAGCAGCTGACTTTCCTTGAACAAAAATATCGCTGCCAAAAAATCATGCATGCAGCTAATGAGGTACGTAATGAAGCATGCAACCAAATTTCAATAGTACAGCTTTTGGTCAAATGTATATGTTTGAAAAATTATTGCCATAGATCATAGTACTTGTGTCAGTAATAACTGCTTTTACTAAGAAATATTAGAAGCAGATTTTTAGGTTCCTCAAGATAGAACCATAAAGTAAAACTTCACTTGAGATGTTATTTGGAACCAATTTGTTCACCTACTGGTAACAGGCACCGACGTATCTCAGCTTTTGTAAGAACTTACGACAAGACTGAGCACGTTTGGTCACTGTATTAGTATAAATAAATAATGGCCAAAGGTAGTAGTTCCAAGTATTATAATAATGTTGTGTTCCTTCCTAACACTTGCCAGCTAATTTTCAGCATCCATATATGCGCATATTTTGTTTTCTGGGGTCATCTTTCTTAACAGCTTTTAAACAGTTCGGTGACAACTTTATTGATGGGGAAGCGCTTAGTGATTCAGGTATCTTTAGAGGAAGGGATTGGAGTGAAAGCTTTTTTTTGCTCTTAATTTTTCTTAACTGGAGAGAAGCAACTTCCATGCTATTTAAATCTGGGTGCCTAATACTAATCTGTTTCTTTTGAAATAGCATGTCTAATACGGATGGAGTTGTGTATGTGTGCATGTGAGTGTGTGGATTTTATTAACTTGGAAGCTTAAAGCCATAACCTGCTTTTACTACTAATGAGTTTGCTACCTATTATTAGAATTAAATTGTTGAGACCTATTAGTAGAATTAAATTACCTAATGAGCATTATATATAAATATTTTTCCGTAACTAGGTCTCTTGTTAGAATACAAATTCAGAGAAAAAAAATAATTCTTTGATAAGTTGACATTTAACTAGCATGAACCTGTTAAAACTAAGATGATTTGACTGATTGTATTTCATGTCCTTCTTGGATGGAGATAAGTTTTAGATATGGCTAAAAATATATGAAATGGATAGCTATTATGTGATTTATGAAGGTAGCTAGGAATAAAGAAAAAGTAACTCTTAAAATGATTTAGGGCAGCTTTGGCATATAGGGAAAAATGAATAAGATATTCTATCCACTGAGAAAGATTCAAGGTACATTTGGCACCACTTTAAGCAAATCTGCTACATGAAAATCTGAATTTATAGATCAAATAAATTAGTGATTATTTAATTTCCTTATTTCCTACATAATTATTAAATAATTCTGATAGCTAATGCATTCAGAGTACTTAGTGGGTTTATAGAAATTCCATTTATGTGAAACAGCTTCTTGGAGCTGCTCATTGCATAATGTAAGATGTAGCTATAACATCTTGTGTACTTTTGTTAAAACATTTATAGATTAAGAGTTATTAGTGATAAAAGTCTTGATTTGAGAGAAATATTGGCTAATGATCAAGAATATCTTTTACAGTGAGAGAAGAAGCTTTCTTTTTTTTAGACATAGCCAAACGCTTAGTAACATTTTTTTCCAAGAAAGAAATTCAAGTTGAATAATTTTTATGTGTAGGATATACAGTATTTGAGTATTGTGAAGTAACTTTTAGTGCAAGAATTAGTATAAAGAAACTTGGCTGGTTGACATTGCCAACCCTTTAATGTTTTGTGTGCTTAAAATGTTTTTGTGGAACCTATTATCCATATGGACGAGGTGCAGCCACGTGTGTTTTGAAGGTATTAGTCAATTCCTGCCTTTTTAAAAAATCTGTTTTGATAGTAGTGTTTCAAAATTCAAAAGGATATTCAAGCCAAGTATAGATGTCCTTTCAAGCTAACTTGTTATAGTAATCAGGATATCCACTCATGAATCCAGTCCACAGATAGTAAAAGTGATGTTATCGTCTATAAAGTTCTATCCCTGTACCACGGGGGAATCAAAGGTGGGCATAGGGCATGCCGTTAGAAACATATATGGAGAGATAATGTAGAAGTTAAATGAAGTGTAACTGCAGGCACTATCCCATCACTGTTCATATCTGTCCTGGAAGGCCAGGAGGAGAGACCTGGCACAGTGCCGTGGACTTGCTGAAATGGAGAGATCAATAGGAAGGTGACACAGATTTTAGAGAGTAGAGAAGGAGTGTGGAAGTATGGAAGGTCCTGAGATAGGAAAGTGCAAGAGAGAGACAGAGAGTGGCAAAATAATCCAGTCATTCGGTTTGGCTAATGCATTAAAACATATCGGGCTTCGCTGTGGAATGGTTGAATTATTAACTGAAAAATCTGGGAAATTAGGGCATATTAAAAATTTTGATTAATGAGTGAAACATATCTAATTTTTACAAAGATTAAGCCAGCCATGATACACTAAACGAGTGTATTAGGAAGAAATTGGAAGGAAGGAGATATTTGATGGAAGAGAGAATATTTGCTAAGCATCTACAATGCTAGGTGCATTATCTCATTTACTCCTCATGGCATCCACATGAGATAGGCTATGGATTTCCCCTCATTGTTTTTCAGGTGAGGAAGGGCTCACCTGAACATGAGAGGACTAAGACTTAAACACATTAAGTAGTTTGCTCAACAGCACACAGCCATTAAGTGCTGGATGGAGAATGTAAGCCCAGTATGAAAGCTGCTATAATAGCTCAGTCATATTATAAATAAGTCCTGGTGGAGCAACATGGCAGGCAAATGGGAGGAAAAGGTGGAAATGGGAATTCAGTCCGAGAGTATCGTACTGTGCAGATGAAAACAGAGCTGTAAGAGTAATCCTCTACATCTTCATAGGATCATGAGCTGATCCCCGCCTTTGCTGACTCAGCTCCACAGCAGTAAGTTATATAGTGGGGCTCAGGGGTCCTAACACTTATGTAACTAAAATACCTGTAGAAACATGACTCCCGTCCCACATACTCAAACAATTGTTTCCTTTTTTTTTTAAGTAAAAAAAGTTTTTTCCCCGTATATTCCTGTGTTTGGATGGTTTGTACAAACTTCTCCACTGGCTCTCTGGAATGATGTGTACTAATAATAATCAAGAGAACTCCAGAAGGGCAGTGTTATGATGCAGTGTAGAGGCATCTGCTATTATCTCCATTGGACACACTTCTGCTGTGAACACTTGACACTTTGTGAGGCTGTTCACTTCTTCCTTGTATTACATGACAGATTCTGCATCCAGCTATTCCCTTCACCTTTGCATAAATAAGAGTAGACTTCCCGAATGTTAACAAAACTTGCGTACTTTTTTTTCTGGAAAGAATTTAGGCTTATAGCCAAACCAGACAAAGCCTGTGTTTCGGTACACCAATTCTTAGAATTGATCTTACAATCTTTTCCCCCAGAAATAAACAAAGGGGCACCCAACTTAGTTGACTTATAAAGGCACTCCTATGTAAAAATGTACCAATCATACAAGAGAGGGGGAAATAGGAGGAACAAATAAATCCTACAAGGCCTATAACAAAATGTCTGAGCTTCTTGATTTTATCACTATGTTCAGACACTCTCTTTCTGGACTGTTTGCCATTGCTCACCAACATGAACGTGTACTATTGCCAAGTTATTTCACATAGTATTCTCTAAATAAGTGATGATTATTACTCTTTCATATTGTTTTTACTGCCCTCCGTGACCCCTTACACATGAGCCTCTCTCCTGAAGTACTGACAATCTCTGCCCATGAAAACTGAGCCCGAACAAATAATCAGCTTCTTCAGCTTTCTTCAGTGAGTGCTTCAACAGCTTTACTGAATTTCCGAGGAATACCACAAAAAATTACTACAAACTTAGTGGCTCAAACCTATTCTCTCACAGTTCTGGGAGTGAAAAGTCTATGGTGGGGCCATACTAACCTCCAATGGCTCTAGGGAAGAGTCTTTCTTGTCTCCTCCAGCTTCTAGTAGCTGTCAGTGATTCTTGGTGTTCATCCCTTGGTTTTTAGACACATTGCTTCAACCTTCACATGGCATGCCTTCACATGGCATTCTCCTCTGTGTCTCTTTCTCTGTCTCTTATATGAATGTTCACATTGGATTTATCCAGTATTATCTCATCTCGGTCCTTAACTTAGTTATGTCTGTAAAGGACATATCTCCAAATAATGCCACATCCTCAGGTTCCAAATGGACATGAAATTTTAGGAAGGAGACTACTGAACCTACCACATCATCCTAAAGTGATCTCTCTCTCTTCTGACCTTTTGGGCTTCTTCTTCTTCTTCTTCTTCTTTTTTTTTAAGAGAAAGAGAGGGAGGGAGAGGGGCAGATGGGGAGAGAGAACCTTAAGCAGGCTCCATGCTCAGCGTGGACCTCGATGCAGAGCTCGATCCCATGGGATCATGACCTGAGCTGCAATCAAGAGTCAGATGCTCAACCAACCGAGCCACCCAGGCACCCCTGACCTTTTTAGTTCTTAAAGTTGACAAACATCATGCATTTTGTGTTTGACTATATTGTTATTTATCTGTTGTTACATCTTGCTTTGTGAGGGAACACTTTGAAGAGGAAAATATATGTAAGGGCTGGAGGTGGGGTGGAGACCACTTTAACAAACATAATTTTAAAAACTTTACTCATGTTTTCCTTAGAGCTATCAGATTTATGAATTTTTAAACAATAAAATTCTATTTCTTTATAATACATATATTTAAAAATATTTTTGCATAAATGAAATTTAGCTCAATGTGTAATACATTCACCATTTTTTATTAGTAGAAGCAATAGCTAGCAGTTATTATACTCTGGCATTTTATTACACATTTTTATGTGTTATTTAACTCATATAACTAGTATATGTGATAGATTATTAGTATCATTCCCATTTACTAGTTGTGGAAACTGAGGCTCTGGAAGATTAACAAGCCAGTAATAACAGAATCAGAATTTGAACCCAGGTCTGTCCAATTCTAAAGACTCAACTTTCATTTTATCTTGAAAGTTTCATTTCTCTTTATTTTTGAGAAAGATACAAAAAGCAAATGGAGGAGGGGCAGAGAGAGAAGGAGACAGAATCCTAAGCAAGCTCCACATGGTCAGCACAGAAACTGATGTGGGACTTGAACTCACAAACCATAAGATCATGACCTGAGCCAAAATCAAGAGTTGGATGCTTAACCAACTCAACCACCCAGGTGGCCTTAAAGACTCAATTTTTAATAATACTCTGGGTATCCTAACTCAGAGTGCTAAAACTCAATAAAAATCTAATGGTGTCCCTGAAAGAGCCATGAAAATATTTTTAATGATGAAACTTGTAACTGTCAAATGTTAAATGCATTGATTTTGAGACAAAAATCTAATGGTGAATAAGTTATGTCCCTATTTACTGAAAGATCTTTTTTTTTTTCAGTCTGTCATCAGCTTTAAGTAATTTAGAGACCTAATAATCTGAGATCTTAAAATCATATATACAGACAAATAATGAAATGTCAAAGACCCACCCTTCTTACAATTCTTTAATGCTGTATCTCTATAAATTAGTGTTGATTTGGAACAATTATTTGAAACAAATGAGAATAAAACAATATTTAACTTAGTTGTAGGAATAAAGTCCATTCTTTCAAGTTTTCCTTTACATAGATTATGAGGCTTAAAGTGTGTGATTAGTGTCTCAGAGTCCTCAAAGACAGTTTCTCTCAGCTATATTATTTATTTCTCCATCTCAGCATGTTAATGGCATATAGAACATTTCTGTGAATGGGGTATTATTTATTGAATTACCTGAAAAAGATATTGTTGAAAGCATTCTATTCCTAATCACGGGCAGGGGATGTACCCTTAACATTTGGGCTTCTAAATATGAGCCACCACACTTAGTCATCTCTTTCTGCTACAACTTAGTTACTTAATTCACTTTTTTCCCTATAGTTCACCTTTGGGAAGCCATCTAGTTTCCAACAAAACATACTTTTTATGCTCTCCAATGTTTTTAAAATTAAATTCAAGGTTGTTTATTAAAATGTCACAATCTGTTCACATTGTTCTGGTGTTCTTTCCCTAATGTGCATACCTTGCTAATCTTATAAATTATATCCCTTCCTTTAATATACCACAGATTTGTTTTAGAGAAGTAGATATTACTTAGCATATTGCCAATGACATGAAGAGAATGTTAATCCTGGACATCATGTACAAAATTATTGGAACTGTGTGTAGAAGTTAAGCAGCCTACATATTGTACTAAGTTAAATAATATAAGCTATAAGCCAGCTAAAGAAAGTGAGTAAAGAAATGAGTGATGAAGAAATGAGTGAAGAGAACTGACTGATATTAAGAGAATTAGAATTCGGGTAATTATTTCTTCTTGGTAAGTGATAGAAGCGGGTCAAATATTGTTTCTCTAAGTTTTATCACTTTTTAATTGCATGCGTTGTTTTCTTTGGTGTGTGGTGTTTCAGTGATGTCAGTGCTATTATGCTGGTATTTTCCACAATCCTCCTATTTTGTAGTTAATATTACATTCAATGCATAATGCTTTGTCTTTCTCTGGTTGCTTCAAGGTGATGACACAATGACAGGTGATGGAGGAGAATACCTAAGGCCCGAGGATCTGAAAGAGCTGGGTGATGACTCTCTACCCAGCAGCCAGTTCCTGGATGGTATGAATTACCTGCGATACAGCTTGGAGGGAGCCCGCTCAGACAGGTATTCACCTAAAGCTTACATTTGATGTCAGCTAGGAGGGAATGCAACACTTTTTTCATGATAATAATAAAAAAGTAGACATAATTATTGATACCTAAACAGGGACTGCACATAACAACTCTGAGCATGTTACCTTACTGCGTTCTTGAGCAGCTTTTTTTTTAAGTTTATTTATTATTTGAAAGAGAGTGAGAGAGAGCAGAGGAGAGGGAGAGAGAAAGGGGGAGAGAGAGAATCCTAAGCAGGTTCTGTGCTGACAGCCCGGAGCCCAATGCAGGGCTCCATCTCATGAACTGTGAAATCAGCTCATGACCTGAGCTAAAACCAAGAGTCAGAGGCACCCAGGCACACCCCTTGAGCAACTTTAAGTGCCTATTTTAAAGAACAGGAAACTGAGTCGAAAGAGATTAAGTTACTTAGTAAAAGTCAAACAACCAGTAAAAAGCAAAGAAATGATAAGTAAAGAAATCTCTACTTTTCAATGTAGTGTTTTAGTTATTTGCCACTTTTTTCTCTAGGCAAATAAAAAGGCCAGTTTTACCTTATGGACAGGCTTACTACGTGGCAATTGCAGACACATGCAGTTTCCTTGAGTGTTTTTGTTAGTGCCATAATTTCTGTGAATAGAAGTATGTTGTGAAGAAGGATTAAAAAGAAGTAAATTCAGAAGGAACCTGTGCCTGAAACTGACTTTTTCATGAAAAATAATGAGACCACAATCCTCCAAGAACTTGAATACAAAAAGCAATCTGAGAAAAATATGAAGGAGCATAGGTTTTGTAGACAAATCTGAAGAGGTTCATATAATACTCTGAAGTATAAAATCAGTGTTATTTTCTGACTGTTACTTACTAGCATAACTGGTGTTGGTTATTTTTTGAGGCAAGCAGAAGAACATTCCAAGGTACCTCATCAAAAGAATGACTGCCAATTTAGGTTAAGCATATGGTTGTCCACATAGTGTGTTTTTCACTAATCAATAATCTTAGGTTTGTAGTTTTAATCTTGGCTGTTTGCTAAGCTATAGTTAACATATACGGACCCTCCCCCGTTCATGCTCTGCCTCTCTCTGTCCCAAAAATAAATAAAAAACGTTGAAAAAAAAAAATTAAAAAAAAAAAAAAAAAAAAAGAAATAGACATTTTACAGTTAATTTTTTAAATGTTTGTTTATTTTGAGAGAGAATGAGTGGGGAAGGGGCAGAGAGAGAGAGAGAGAGAGAGAGAGTGGGGAAGGGGCAGAGAGAGAGAGAGAGAGAGAGAGAGAGAGAGAGAGAGAGTGTCCCAGGCAGGCTCCATGCTGTCAGCACAGAGCCGTATGTGGGGCTTGATATCAACAAACCATGAGATCATGACCTGAGCCGAAATCGAGAGTTGGACGCTTAACTGACTGAGTCACTCAGGTGCCCCTAGGAAATAAATACTTTAAAACGTAGTCAATTCTAAATGGATAATTAGCAAAAACAAGTTTTCTTGGGGGTTTTTCCTTGAGCATCAATGCCTCCTCCCTATTTTTTCTCTTAAACAATTCAATGTGCATGTAGTGAGTGCCTTTCTGGGCTGGCTTTGTGGTAGTTGCTAGAGGTACAAACATGACTAGGACACAATTGCTAAAGTCATAGTCAAATGGGATGTGAGAGAAACTGGGCTGTAATACCCACAGAATGCAATTGAAACCCCAGCGCTCAGGCTTCCTGGAGGAGATGAGCCTAAACTGAAACACAGTGATGGCTAATGATGGTGAAGAAGAGTGGGAAAGGCATTTGAAGCCTTAATGAGATCATGAGCAAAGGCCCATGGTGTGTGAGAGAAAGAGTATAGTGCAGTGTTGCTAGAGTATAAGTGTGAAGGAGGGGAGATCTTGTCTACGTTTTGGGTGGATCCCTCTGACTGTGAGATTAAGGGTGAATTTTAGGGAGAAGTTGTCAAAGGGCTAAACCTGGCAGTTGTGACCACCTGACAAACTAGTGCAGTAATATTAATTGAAGCTGTTAAGAGAAGATTTGAACTTTAACCCTGGTGGTAGTGATCATGGAGAGAAATTGGGAAATGACAAATTCAAATTTGTCATAGATAGAGCCTATCTATGAGGTGAAACTAGGCAGATTTGGTGACAGATTTCACGGAGTGGGTGAAGAAGAGGAAGAAGATTAGACTGACCCCTTGGCTTCAATGACGTAGATAGAGGGTGGTCCATGGGGTCGAGAGGCAGAAGGAGGAGCACTCAGGGACGAGAGTGGGAATGCTCATGATGGAGCCAGTGTTTTATAATTGGATTCTGACATCCTGGTATATTTGGACATCACAATCTGAAGTTTCTTAATAAAAGATTTGAGATTTCAAAAAAATAAAATGTTTATGGCTTTGCACAGATTCATAATAATCTATACATAATCATATCACTGTCAGAGGAAAAAAAAAAAAAACCTTTATTTTCAGCCTGTTCTATTCTACTAAGAATAAATTCTTGATCTTATTCTTTTTCTTTCTTTGAAAGTACCAGGTTAAGAAAAATTTGGAACAATACTATCTATAAAACAGGGGTCAAAGGTTTAATGATTCCTCTTAAACTGAACACTTATCAGCATTTAAGATGAGGCAATAAAATGAATAAGTCATGGTCAGTTCTCTAGGTCCACACTTGCATTTATGGGACCCCAGATTGTATTCATGATCTCCAATATGGAATTACAGGCAACATCTCATTTTCATGGAATTCTTGTTTCACTGATTTTGTTTTTTTAATTTTGCTTAGGCAGTTAAGTGGAAATTTTCTTTCTTTTTTTTTTGTAACCATTTTTACTTTTCATTATTTATTTGGTATGCTTTCAATAGTACCATGCCCAGGTAGGTATTAAATAGCATGAAAACATGATCCTCCTGGATACATCCACATTTCCTTGCTCACTTTTCGTGTGTGTGTGTGTGTGTGTGTGTGTGTGTGTGTGTGTGTTGGCAAGGGGTGCTTATATTCTAGAATTATGGATTTATTCTCAAATTAGAATTTTGCTGTATTGAATAACTAAGCTAGAAGGGTAAATATATTACTAGAATAAAAGTCTATGACATGCCCCTGGTATGATTTTGTGTTAACATCACAGCTCCACCTTGTGGCTGATAAAACATTAGCATGGCTTCTCCAAAGGAACCTAGTCAGCCTTATGTGTAGTTGAAGATGGTAGAAAAACGATTCTGATGCCTAAAATGTACCTGGATGCAGGAGAGCAAAAATAAGTACAATTTAATGTACATTCCTAAAAATATATCCAAATTCTGATTAGATGTTGTGTCCATAGTATTATTGTTTTAAATTAAAAATGCTATTTAAATTTAATGTAAAACACTAAGTAACAATGAACCACAGAAGCTTTTACAGACAATAAAGCACATAGAACATAAACATTTTTGGATATTCACTTGTTCAGTAGGGTTGAAAAACTTCATTAATTGACTGTCTAATAGTACAGCATACTAAGATAGTAATTATTACATTTTTCAGTGAAATTACAGACTTTGATACTACCTATCGTGTCCATAAAGTAGTTTTACTATAGTGGAAAAAAGTATAAATTTAAGACCATAACAGAACTTTTGGCACAATCCCTAGCTGAACAGCAAGTAAAAGTTCACACTTCTATGGATACGTGTTATTTTGACCTTATTAACTGAATGGCATGACCTCTGAATTTATGACAAAAATGAATTGTAAAACATTTAAACCTGTTTGTAATGTTTTCAGTCAGGGTAGAGACTTGAATTATTCCAGACATTTGTGCTGGTCATTATTTCACTAGAATAATTTCTCCACTGTTGGAATATTCTAATTTTATTTATTTAAGTAAATTCTATATATCAGAGACAAGAGCAGTTAGAAACTATAAACGTTGATTGAACACCCAGTTAGCATTTTAGAAGGCAGCAAACAGTAAGACAGAATAAAATCATAGAGATATTTGGACCTCGTTCTCACTCATTCATTCTCCCTCCGTCTGTCTCTCCAACTTTTCTTACTCTCTGTTTCCATATGCTAATATTTTTCTCTCTCTACCCTAATCTCATTTTTGGTTGTAAGTCAACTGTATCTCTTTTGTTTATTTCTTCTCCTTCTGTATTTCTTTTCTGTTGAGGCTTTAGGAAAGATAAAAAACAAAACAAAACAAAAAACACCAGTACTCTTTTGGCCCTCTGATTCAAACCAGTTAAGAGATAGACCCAGGTATCAAGTAGATAGATATCAAAACAATCCTCCTTTATTACTGATGCATAGATTGCAAAATGCAGCTCTGTGCTTGCAGCCAAATGAGTTCTTTAAGACTTCATTCCCAAGCAGACAGACATCCACCGAGTTACAGTATCACCCTGAGTGTGGCGATTGAGACCCAACTGCCTTCTTTCAAAGTTCAGACCTTTATAGTGGTGGCAGTTATTTCACTAGGTCTTATTTCATGTACCTTTATTGCCAGTTTGTTCCCATCCGAGCTAAATTTCCACTTTCTCTTTGAGACCTGTGTTTCCGCTATTCCAGTGTCGCGTTTAGGAGTCAATTCTACCTACTGCCAGAGTCTCTACTCGCTGTTGTGAGCAGGCATGTCTAATCCTGTACCTCAATGCCTCTTGCTCCTTTTGCACTATTCGTTCATATAGATCTAGCACATTTACATGTGTAAAGTTACAACTTGGAGCTCTGAATTCTAAAGCCATGGATAGAGCTAATGTAATCAACAAATCTGAGCAGGGTAAGAACCTGACAGGGGAAGATGGTTGACCCTATAGACAGACCTATCATTTCAGGAAGCTGATCCTTCACACCTCCTTTTTCCCTTCTCTTGGCAAAATTCAAAACAAAATAAAGCAAAGTAGAATTAAGACCTATGTATCTCTTGCTGCCTGGTACAAAACATACAAGTGGATCTTAGCTATCTTCATGATTTAAAGCAGGGAAAAAAAAATTTACTCAGCAGTTGAGACGAGCTTTTGCTGAGATTACAGATCCTTTCCCCCAATAATTTAATCTCTTTTCATCCTCAAATTCAAGGTTAGGCCAAAGTTAATCATAGTAGCCTGCAGCCTGTTTGTGAAGTGCACCATCGAAATCCCAACTGCACAACTGTAAAACCAGCCCCAATATCAGCTGCCAGGACTAAAACCCCTATGGATGGGCTCACTAAGGTGTCTGGGCTGCTCCTGCCTTTGCTGTGTCTGGAGCCTGAATCTTCGAGAGCCTATATAACACAAAATAGTGAATTCCCAAATTAGATTTCTTTGTATTATAAACACACATTTATGTAGGATCCGACAATCAGCTGCTTTGCTTCACGTCACTTTATCCTCTGATATTCCAGGTCTATTTTAGGGGCATAAAACCTACAGCAGGATAAGAGGGTGAAGGCCCTAACTTCCTATGAATTATCTACCAAATGATGATTTCCTCAAAGAAAATCGAAGTTGGCTATATTGGCACTTCATAAAAATGACAGTATAAGGCTTACAGAAATAGGTATATTTGCAAAATGAAAATAGTTTTTGCTCAGAAATATGCTAACCTGACATTTAGTCCATAATTCTACAGTGCTTCACTGGCCAAATGCCTACTAGCTGAAAGTAAATGAAACTTTGCTTCTATAAATATTGTGAAAGCTTGCATATCTCTATTTTTCCCTATGGGCTTTGGGCTAATGTTTTGAATACAGATATTTAATTCTTAGACTAACACGTATAAAATATATGAGCTTATATGAGATCTCAATCTATTTGTCATTAGATTGTGCAAATTGATTAGGAAGGAATGAATTGCACTTATGCAAATGTCAAGTTTTACCCGTCACATTTGCGTATATCATTCCGAAGTTTGAAATTCAGATTTATCAAAAATATACAGCATCAATTATCAAGGCCTAAATCCCATTTTGAAAGCAAGCCTCATTTTTCGGTTGTGTCCACTGGCAGTTTGTTTTTGTGCTGGCAGATGTGTCTGTGTTCTGGTTGGTGCTTAGAAACGGTTTCTTGTGCTCTTGCATCTCATCGCCACAGCAACCGGCACTCTTTGGTGCTTCACTCACCACACAGAGGACATGCAAAGGGAACAATGTTGCCCTTTGAAATAGCATTGTTGGAGACACCAGAGACAAACAAGAGGAACTCCACTTCCGCAGGAAGCATGCATCTGGTCACAGTTCATTTCACTCTGTACCTTCCAGGGGAGTGCACCAGTGTTGAGTCATTCACAGTTGGAGAGGAGGAGAATGAAGCATGGAGAGAATGGAAAAATGAGAGAAAATGAAACCTGTGCTTTCATTTTGTTCTCTCTGAGGGTGGTCTATTCCCCGCCCCCACTAATATTTTTCTTAGTTGCAGGGAGATTAACATTTAACACAGATTTAAGCAACCTATTCTGGCATTATTTCCTGTGTGAATTTCTTGTCCTGGCAGTAAGTGAACTACAGTGGCTGGTTTCAAACACTTCTGGGAGGAAAATAAATCAGATTAGAAGGATCAAATTTTCACTTCTGGATTCCCTTGTGCCCTTGCCATTGAGTGGTAGGAACCAGTCAAAAGATGTGTTAATTTAGTTGTTGGACAGAAAGGTAGGGCAACACAGAGACCTGGGTTTCCTTCTCCCATGGTTGCGATTAATGTCCCCCTGGAAGTTGCACTGTTAGCTAATAGCAGGCTTTTTTCACTCTCCTGCTCGGCTCATCCTTCCATCCTCCCAACCCTGCCACTGCCGTTGGTACATGACCATGGCCTCCTGCCAACCTACCAGCCTTCGATCCTTCAGTTCCGACAGGTCTCACACCCTGAGCCATGCCTCTTACCTGAGGGACAGTGCCATGATTGACGACACGGTTGTCATCCCCAGTCACCAGGTACGTGACTTTTTACTTTGACGTTTCAACTTTCTGGAGAGCTTTTGAACATTACTGGTTGCTGAAGATGTCCAGAGAAAGTTTTTTTGTGTGTAAAGAAAATCCTTTTAATGTGGTTGACAAGCTAGGATAAGAGTCTGAGGACTTTTCCAAAGTGATAATGCTGCATGTTAATACTTCTGTGGAGATTATACATTAAATCGATTTCTTTATAAAATGTCTGTTAAAGGAAAAAGTGAGATAGGATGCATTTAAGGTATAAAATGAAAGGTACAGGTAAAGATATTATATTTACCTTATATTTAAAATTGTTTTCAGTTCCCAGAAAACAGGGAGAGGCAATTATGGAATATTTTAATCTTAGATGTGATTTTATCAGTTTTGGCTGGTTGGATATAGAGAAATAGATGGGAATACCTATCTTTAAGGACAATTTCACAAATGTGGTCTTATGTCAACAGTGTAATTTAAATGGGAATGCATTATAAAACATGCATTTTAAATGACTCGGTCTTATATTTTTAAATGAAAAGGTGGTAATACCACTTTCCTGTGATACTTTTTAGAGTTCATTATATTTTATTCACTTGGAAGAAAGTATTTTTGTTAAATCCCGTGTTCTTTGTATTTAGGTGTCAACTCTAGCCAAGGAAGCAGAAAGGAATTCTTATCGTCTCAGCTGGGGCACTGAGAACTTAGACAACGTGGCTCTTTCTTCCAGCCCTATTCATTCAGGGTGAGTAAATCAGTATTATGTATCCAGATCAAGAGGTAAAAAGAGATGAGCTTGAAAATAACAGCTTTGTCCAGTAGCTTTAGCTGATGGCTAGCTTACAGGGGAAGTGACCTTTGTTTAAACTTGTAAATAACATTGCTTTGTCCAACATGGACTCGATCTACACAAACAAACCTGCCCAAAGAGTTGAATTCAGCATAGAAAAACTGACTGTTGTTTTAAAATAACTAGTAGAATTGCATCAGACAGCTTGCTAACTAACCGGAATATACCAGTGGCCTCCTTACTGTTCACATTTTGTCTGAAAGATATCTTTAAAAAGAGGGACAGGATCACTTGCTTTCTAGAAAGTTCTGTTTTTCTAAGGTTAACGGACTAGTTTAATAAATGCCTTTCCTCACATATTCATGCATTTAAAATGTTTACAGATGTTTGAATCACACAGATAGAAGAGTTCATATACTGTTTGAAGTAGGGGTATACCAAAAAGGGAAATTTTAATGCAACCTGTCAGGTTCTCAGTCACCTTCTAAAAGTTATCCAGATAATATATAAGTCATTATGCAGGAAATGCTGCCTCTTTGTATTAACCCATTAAAAAGTAGGATTACTTAGAGTTAATAATTTTGAACATACTTAAAGATGTTCGTAAGATGTAAGAATTCAGTTATGCAGAAAATAATTTGCTTAAGGAGTTTTAAATTGTTTCACTCTTCGCAAAAGATTTTTCCCTTACATTTTGGTAGTTTCAATTTGTATAGTAATTTTATAACTACATAAAAGCTTTAAAAATATTTTTCATTTAATCATTTCCATTTTCATTTAAAGAAGCCTCACTTGTATTTTATCCGTGCAATACTTTAATATAAATTATTATCCCAAACTCCTTATCCATAATCCCTGGAACTATTTTGAGTGGTGGATCCTTTCTTATTTTTATTATTCTAAAATATTCTCCTTTCAGAAAAGCATTCGAAGATACTGTAGTTAAAAATTTGGGATCTTGTAGTCTAATTTTCTACTACAGGCTCATAGAATTTAAAACTAGTCACATAGATATCGAAAATAATCATAATATTCTTTTCCTTTTTAAATAAGTAAAAGGCAGTTCCTGATACAAGAGTTATTTCAAGTGAATAAAAACCAAGTTAAACATCATCCAAATTTACTAACTTTTTTTAGGTGTAAAAGAGATAATTAAAGTCTGACAGCTATCATTATTCTAAAGACATAATATTACCTTCTTCTACCAGATTTCTCAACAATGCTAAGGAGGAAAAGAGTCTTGGACCTAGAGTACTGAAGGATAATAGATCAGAATCTAGAAATCACAATAAAATATTTGAAGTCTATACCAGCCTGCAAAGTGACAAGATTATTTTAGGCAAAGTGTGATTAAATATCAATAGCTGAATTTACAGGAGTCAAAGTGTTATGGTAGTACTTCAGTTTTCAGAATAAATAATTTACCTTAAGAAAGGAATTCCTTAAACCTTTTAACTACTGAAGGGCAATAAACTATTCAGCTTAAGTACATCAATATACACACCAGTTGTATAAAACTAGAAACATGCCATAAGTAATTCTGGTTAATTACTTATGATGAAACAAGATCATCCACTGGTTAAAAATTAACCACTTATTAAGATAAGGATGTTTAAACTCTTGGTCTGTAATAAGCCAATTTTCCTATAAACTTCAGACATGATCATTGATTCTAAACAATTTTCAACGTTGGCTGTACATTAGAATCCCCTCAGAGCTTTAAAAAATACTATACCCAGGCCCCCAACTCCCCCAACTCAAACTAATTACATTTAAATCTCTGTTGTTGGGGTCTTAGCATTGGCATTTTCTACCAGCGCCAGTAGTCCAAATATGTCTGTTTTATATATAAACTGTTAGAAAGGGACAACTTTGCCTAATAAAGCTTTGCTTACCAGGGAGATCTAGGTAATTAACATATACCTAGTTCTCTCAAATGTTTTTTTATCTCTTCCATTCACTTATTTATTCTTCACACATTGCTGAATTCTACAAAGTACTAAACCTTGTGTCAGGCACTGAGGAAAATAGATAAGTAAGATCTAACCTCTACTTTTAAGAAACACACCTCTCTGTTGTTTTTGAAGTTGGAAGACAATCAGTGGAAGGCAGATAACATGTTGGTTATTCAAACACTAACCAAAGTGTGCTTTGGAGTCAGACCAATCAGAATTCAGTTCCCAGCCCTGACACTCCATATATGACACTGGGCAAGTTATGTAAAGTATCTATTTACATAATTTCAGTTTATCTATAAGTTTCAGTTTATAAGATGAGTTATATTATGGATCCGATAAGGGAGCTTTATGGATTCCATGCTTCTTAAATAATTAGCATTTTGCCTTGAAAGAATACGTACTCAATAAATTATAGCTATTAGTATTTATATAACCCTCATATACACCTTCTAAATCCTTCACAAATTTCAAATAAGTTAAGCAGAATGTATTCAGAATACTTTAAGTGACAATACCACTCTAGTATAATTCATAATGGTAATATTTGACTTGTTATTTTTATTAGGTTATATCTAGTGAGGTCTCTAGAATTTGAATGCAATGCCACAGATGACTCTAATGGGATGAATAATTACACTGAACACAAGGATTTTGAGTGTCATGGTATTTGAAAGCTACCATGATATTAAAGGATATGAATAACATTCATTATATCATATCATCTATAATTTCTCTTTTTCATTTTGTTCATTATACACCAGGCACCCGTGTAGTCATTTTTATATAGTTTTTAGGGAACTAAGTTTTTCTTTAATTGATTGGGAGAATTCTTAAGTCACTTCCAAATCTGCCCAAAATGTAAGGAATAGTTGATTTTTAGATAAAGGGGATAATAAAGTCAGCGTTTTTTTGCATATGCCTCTAATTTTATGTATAATGTTCTATTTGATTCCATAAAGGGCTTTTAGATTAATAGAAGACACACTTTCTACCAAAAGCAGTATTAGTAATTTTCTTTAACCTCTGCTCTATTTTTCCAATGACTAATGTCCATGACTACAAAAAAGTAGGTATCAGTGCTTAAAAAAAAAAAAAACCTGTTCTGCACCCAGTATATAGAGCCAATATCTGGCGAAAGAAAGGCTGACAGTAATATTTTTGTTGCTGTTCTTTGGATTGTGTTACTGATTCACAATCTAAACAGTCATTTCTAGCAAGACCAGTCATGAGTGTACCAACATAAGCTTGGGCAAAGAATTTGAATTTTTTAATTCTCCTCCATTTCATAAGTGCATAATGAATTAACAAATAAGGCTCAGTTTCTAGTAATAGCTTTGTGATTCATTTTAAATGTTATTATTTCAATGGTATTATTTTTATAGTCCTTTAATGACAGCCAGTGCCAACAATTAAATGCCACTTCGTGATGTTATGCTCAAATATATTACAGGAGCTACAAACCTATAAGAGAGTGATCTTTTAAAGGACTCCCTTTTCATTAAAACATGGTGACAATTTTGCTGTGAATCTAAAACTACTCTAAAAAAAAGTCAACAAAAACACTTATGAAGGTAATTAGCTCAAATAGTGGAAGGTGACATTAGAAAGGCAAGGAAATCAAGACTGTTTCTCATTTGACAATATTTATCAAATTCCTATAGCAGTTAATTTAGTTGTTTATGTATTTCAGACAACCCAGTTTCTTAAGGTACATGAGGGTAAATTCTTTTGGATGAAGACAATTATTTTCTGAGTGGCAGAACAACTGTTTTGGAAGGCTGGATTTCTGGTCCATTAAACATGTATCCCTTTGTATATTGTCAAGTGTTGAAAACACAAATGAATCATATGAAAACTTACGGAGGGTTTTGTGGAAAAGCAGACTCAGGGTGAAGAGGCATGAAAGGACTAGAAAATGGGATTAGACAGTGTGGCCAGTGAGAACAGTAAACCACAAATCAGGGAATGAAAGTCTTGAAAAAAAGCATAGTTTTTTGTTACCTGCTAGTAGGTAATTAATGTTACCTGCTCTACCTTATAGTTGATGCTACTGTTTGTCATTGAAGCTATTTAAATTGTGCCTTTTCTGCTTGCATTTCTTTGGAAGAAGACCAAAAGGGCATTACCGTTATTTTGAAAGTATTAAAAGTATGACTGAAAAGTTTGGAGACTGTGTCCATCAAATCAAAGACTGTGATTTTTATTACAATGCCCCTTGGTGTTTAGCAACTTCCCCGGGACACTCAGACTTTGTTACATGACCTTCCCCCAACCAGTGTTGAATAAGGCAACAAATCCAAATCCAGCGATTTTATCACATCCCCAGTTCCCTGAACTGGGAGTCACTGCGAACCCCCATACCTTGCTCTTCTCTCCGCATTTGCATAGAGCTATATTTCATTTGTATTTCCATCTTTTTTCAGTGAATACTGTATTGGTGTATAAGTAATATATTTCGGTTGAAAGTCACTTCTGATTTCCTTCTTTATATTTCACTTTATCCATTCCTTCTCTGTGCTAAAGTATCTATTCTGTTGCAGCCGCACCTCTCCATGTCTTGATCGTGACAACAGCAGGTGAACTTCTGCATAATTCCTTCTCTGAACATGTCGCCTCCTCCTCTCCCCCTTTCACCATCTCCTTCTGCATATACCCCATCTCAGGATGCTTTAGTGTGAAGATACCTAGCCAGAGAGAGAGAGAGATTTATATTCTCCAAATTGTGGTCATTTCTGAATTCTCTTTCTCTGTGGTGAAAGGAAAGTGGGTATTTTTTTTTTCCTTTGGAGAGTAGGTGGGGTTGCCCCACAATTAATGTAGAGCTACTGTGAGAGCCTGTTTTGGACCTGAGTCTCCACATCTCTACTTCTTTGGTGAGAAAAAGTGCTACATAGAGCTGAAGAATGTTATTTTCAGCTTTTATGCAAATTGGTTGAGCTATTTTAGTTATATCGTAGGTTATGATTTTAAGTGTCATTTAGCAGGGTTTTTTTTTTTTTTTTAACTATATTCTAGGTGAACCAAAGTCTGAAGATTTATTAATAGGGCATTTCTTTGCTAGTACTGCTTTAAGTGCAACCTTTTGATATTTTGGAAATTGTGCTATAGAATGATTCCAGCCAGTTTTCTAAAAATATCTATTCTTCATTATTTCAATAAAGTTATTTTTAAAGGTTCTTAGCAGACTAGTGATTATAGTATTTTTATTGTACAGTAATTCACTATGGTACCACAGCTTGTCTACAAATAAGACAGTTTTTTATTTTCCAATTTTGGAATTCAAAATTTCAAGTCCATCCTTTTACTTTTTCTGAAACACACAGTAAATATTCTGTTTCTACACATGAACGTTGTGAGTGATAAATGATTGGGGATTTTTTACAAATTGGAGCCAATTTTTTTTCAAAGAGATTTTCCACCAGTTTTTCAGTCTATGGAATTTGGAGAGGTAGGAAGGAATTAAGGGAGTTAGAGAGGAGAAAGAGCTCACGATATTGTTTTCTCCCGTAACCTCAGAAATCAGATTTAATTTAAGGCCCTCTTGCTATGTATATGTGGATCACTGAAGCACCCTGATGACTTTTTTTTTTTTTCCTATTTTCACCCAGTAACTAACTCTGAATGCTGTTAATTCCCTGTCCCCACCCCTGGATGAATTAAAAGTAAACCTAAGGATTAGTAACTTTTGGGGTGGAGGATGTAGTCCTCAAAAGACCAGAGTCATTGTTTTCTGCTGCCTCCTCTGAAGCATGTACCTGTTTAGCTAATCAAATTGTGTATTTGCAGGCAAATCATCTGCATAATAATGGTGGACTGCTTTTGCTTTTATTCTTTTTAAATTGTGATAACATTGTATCTCACAATTTAGAAAACTTCAGAAAGACTTTCTGTTTTGCATGATTGCTGAATTTCATTTGGAGAGTAAGATATGCAATTGAAGCTGAGTATATTCTGTGATAAATTTTGTCTGTACAGCCTTAAGTCAGTGTTCAGTGGAATGTGCGTACACATTTTCTCCAAAACTGTTCGTTGACTGTTTTAAGCATCCAGTGAAAGAATATATATTTCTTGCAGTAAAAGCAGTTTATTTTCCAAATAAAAATTCTTACAGAGCATCTGACGTGAAACATTTCAGGAGGTTTCCAAACTTTAGTTAACAGGAAATGGTACATAGAATTTTAACACCAGCTCACTTTAGAGTTTATTTAGCTGAATTCTCTCATTTTATGGATGAGAAACTTGAGGGCCACGGTTACAGCAGTAATTCAAGACAGAGATAGATTTAATGATAGATGACGGATAGATCCAGGAAAGAGCAATGTACTTGCTCCATTATCTTGTGCCCTGTGATAATAGCTTACTTAAACAGTGAAGTTCATAAACTAATAAAAACTCCACCATCGTATTAAACTGCTTTAGCAAGTTTCCATGTTCATTTTAAATATCTGATAAAAGTTAGTTTCTCTGTTTCTTAGGTGTTGCATTATATTGCACTGTAGTTTTTATGACATTCGAAATACACAAAATCATATGGGTGTAGGGAATGGAAAAGGATGGCAACAAGCCTTTACTGACTTCTAAATGCTTTACCCACACGTGATTTAATCCATGCTACACCCTTGGTGGTAATACGATTCTCCCTCATTGAGACAAGGCTTAAGTATTTTTTTTTTTTAATATTTATTTTTGAGAGAGAGAAAGAGAGAGAACGGGAGAGGGACAGAGAGAGGGGGAGACACAGAATCCGAAGCAGGCTCCAGGCTCTGAGCTGTCAGTACAGAGCCCACGTGGGGCTCGAACCCACAAACTGCAAGATCATGACCTGAGCCAAAGTGGGACACTTAACTGACTGAGCCTCCCAGGTGCCTCACAACAAGGCCTCAGTCTTAAAGTTCACAAACAGCAGGGCTGAGCTTCAGTCCATATACCATCTCCTCTGTACATATTCAGTTATATGTTTTTACTTCTAGTCCTTTTACTTCCAAATGTTTACAGTATTATCCCATTTTTAATCTCCTGAAAATATGAGAAAATCCTATTTATTTAATTAACTCTAGTATGTGAGCTGATTCATCTCATGACTCATACCTTCCAGGTTTTCACTTTTTCCTGTGGTACAAAAAAAAAGTGCATGGTCTCTTACAGTCTGTTTTTTACACTGCAGAATAGCTTTACTAACTCTACTACCTATCCGAAGAGTGAAACCTTTTGGTATTCTGGTATTTTTAGTATAAGTGTTCAAATGCTTACCCAATTTTATATTAGAAATTGTTGGGATTAACGAGCATGTTTTATCTAAAAGACTTTTCATTAGCACTTGAATTAGCATTTCTCTTATTCCCTCTCATTTGAAGAAAAGACTTCTTTTAGTATACAGTTCTGCATATTCAGCTTTCTTATTAGTGGGTATTCCACAGTTATGTTATTTGAGTCTGTAGACTATAGAGTAAGTTCTGCAGACTTTTTTCTTGCTGAATTTATACACCTTTGTATTCATTCAGACTACTACTATTTAGTTCTTTCATGTCTTCTCTTCTTTCCGTTTCTCTCTTGACCTCTTTCTGTTTTGCTTTCTTCTCAATTCTCCTGCCTCTGTCTCTCTCCCCCTCCTGCCTTCCCTTTCCCTCTTCCCCTCCTGGAAAGCCCCCTCCCTTGCTCTCTGGCGAAAGACAATTCCCTCCCCAGAGCTTGTCATTTTAGGTTAGTCTTGCTACTTCCTTTAGTTAGTTGAGAAAGACACAAAGGCTTGTTTTCTCTGGAAATGTTATATTTCTTTTCTCAGAATTATGCATATTGATGCTTTAATTTCCCCAATTTGCTTTGGTTGGGTAAAGTACTTACGTATTACTTCCCAGATCTATATAAACTTAAATTTATCTACTTGCAGCTTTAGCCTTTAAGTTCTTTTATTTTGATTTCCCAATCTTTGGTCTGTCTTCATGAAATTTTCACTCCTAATAAAATTGTTGACTTTGTTATATTCAAACTCTTGATTTTTGGTTACTCCCATTTTCTACTAATCATCTACCAAGGGAAATAAATATATCAAGTCTCTTATTTGAGGGCAGGAAAAGGCCTGTAGAAGAATATTTAACATTGAGTATAGCCCTTCCCAACTATTTTGCTATTTTATGAGCTGAAATATCTGGGTGTAGTAATTTGAATGAGTTCTGACTGGATTGGTTGTCCAGAGACCAAATAATTGAATTACCTTCACTTTTGCTGCCTTTTCTCTCTATTAGATATAAATATATACAAGTCCTTACAACTTGCTCTTTTCATTCTTCCATTCACTCATTCAACCATTAGTTATTGATGACCTATTATGTGCTCCATCTACATTGTTCTAGGCATTGGGAGAACACAGGAAGAAATAGGAGGAACAAGGTCATGCCCAATATGGTACTTACATGGCTCCTGTATGTGGTTATAATTTACTTCTTATTGACCAGGAAACTAAGTGATTCTGAGCAAAACCATCATGTGAAACCTGGGGCTTAGACTATGAGCATCTTGGCAGGAGCAACTATATTTTTACTACCAGTATCCTCAGTTCCAAGCAGGGCACCTGGCACTCAGTAGGAGGGAAACAAACATTGCATGCTTCTCATGCATGGGAATGGAAATTATGGAGTAAATAGAACAAAAGAAGATTTCAAAAGGAACAGTCAACGACACAAAATCTGACAAAGTAATCAAACGTTGTTATGGAAACATTGCCGCTAAGAACATAGCTACTTCAATTCACTTTTTTAGAAGATGCACCACCAGAAGATATTTAACATGTTTTTCTAGATAGGGACATCATATAGGCCCTAAGTCATCACTGAAATACATAGAGGGGAAACACAATAGCATATAACATGAGGTGGAAATTCCCTAAATGGCTTTATAGGTACAAATAATATTCAAGACTGATAATATTAAGTGGATATATTCTAATAAGTTCTTATGGGTTTGAGTCCCTGTTCTATTGTTCAATGGTGACAGTAATCAAAAGATGAAAAAATTTAAAGAAGGTAGAGAAAGTCAGAAATATTGCAATGCATTTGGAACATTTGGAATATTTCAGCTACTAGTTGAAACTTAGTGTTGCCTCGTTTTTATAATAATTGACATAAATATCATTGTCAAATAATATGGAGAAGAAACTTTTGTATTCATCTAGAAGTGTTACCAGTTTTTCTTTAACTTTTAAAGAAAATGTTTATTTTGAGAGAGAGAGTGAGCACAAGTGGGGGAGGTGTAGAGAGAGAGGCAGAGAGAGACTCTAAGCAGGCTCCACACTATCAGTGCAGAGCCCAGTATGGGGCCTGATCCCAGGACTGTGAGGTCGTGACCTGAGCCCAAATCAAGAGTCAGACACTTAACTGAGTGAGCCACCTAGGTGCCCTGAAGTGTTACCAGTTTTACATCCTTTTAAGCTATAGAACATTGTAAGAAACAAATAGAAAATAATTATTTTTAAGAATTCATACTTAGACAAGTAGTAAGAACAGCAGCCAACATTTTTTTTTTTTTTCATTTTGTTTTGATAAAGCCCAGAAACATCTATTTTTGAGTACTGGACAATTGATTACACTTCTCAGTTTTTGCCCTATACTAAAAACTTAGGGGGTTGGGTGTGAGGGGTAGTTCTAGGCTGGCTCCTGCATGTGAGAAGGACAGTGACAGTTCTCGTGGTCTCGTCCTGCATGATGTGCTTCAGACAGGCACTCCAGGCTCCCTCACATCCATTTTTATTACTAGCAACAGGATTTCTGTTTAATAGCATGCTTAATGAGTTCTGTGTTCTGCTATGAGGAAGATGCTAACATATTTCCATCACTTGTCTAAAAATAACATCCATGTATTGTGTTTCTGTCCTTACTTTGATGAAATACCTTTCAAATGTTTTAAGTGTCGTCATGGATGCGATATCTAGTTACGGTGAATCTGATGTAGTTCTGTGCTTGTTAAGCTCTAAATAGATCCATAATACACCTGTATGTTGCTTTCCTTTTTTTGTTTTGGTATATAAAATCTTGCAAATGCGATGAAAATTGGGAAGGATAGTAATGTAATCTGTATAAGGGTGTACACATTGTTTGTGTCTTTGTGTACATGTGTACAACACTCAGATTGCCTGGTGTAATTTTTGCTGCTTAATGAAACAAGTACCTCCAAGACTTTAATGAGTGTTAGGACTATCAGGGTGACAATAACTCACACTAAGCTGTAGCAGGATCCTTTAAGACCATCCCACAGGAAGCAACTTCAAGGTTAAAACTAATCCTTTTTCTTGGTACTCTTAAACAGAATCGCTTGGATTATAGTTCTTTTATTCAGGAACAACTCATTTGGCAGAAAAGGAGCAAAATAATAGGAATAGGAGCCTTTACATTTCTAAATTATTAGCTGTGATTTTCCATACACAGCTTACTATACTTTGGGGAAAATCATGATGCACAGATCTCTCCCATTAGCATGAGCCCAGGGTTTCCCACTTCAAAACACAGAGTAGAGATGATTTGTTATCTTATTTCCCGCCCACCCCATCTTTGCTTTAGTTACAATGGTATGGCAGAGGGATTCCTACTTAAGAACTGGAAAAGTGCATGTGAACCAGTAAACTCATTCTATCCAAAACGTTTAGTTTTTCCTTCTCCTTTAGAATGCAGTAAGTTAAATACCTGCATCCTGGGTAAGACGATGTTAGAGCAGGATGGGTTTGATCTTGGGAAAAGCCCTGTGAATCTTTTTTTTTTTTTTTCTTTAGGTCATAGAATTAAAGTGGGGTGGGCAAGATGCAATTTTGAAAAGTCAGGTTGAATTAACTTAGAAAAAGTGCAATTTGATATTTATTTATTTATTTATTTATTTAGGGAACATGTAGGGGAGGGGCATAGAGAGAGAATCCCAAGCAGGCTCTGTGCTGTTAGTGCAGAGCCTGACATGGGGCTCAAACTCATGAATCATGAGATCATTACCTGAGCCGAAATCAAGAGTTGGATGCTGAACTGACTGAGCCACCCAGGCACCCCAAAACCACAATTTTTTTCTCTCTATCCGTAAACTATGTGGATTTTTACGGATATACCTAGAAAGGAGAAGTCTTTACATTTACAACAAAAGAAGACTCACTAGTGTTCATTATATAATTTCATCCCACTTTCTTTCTGAGTCAATTGGACAGATTTTGAATTTATAGTTTGTATTTAACATCGGTATTGTCAACAAAAATTAGAATTCTTCTATAAAGATCAAAATAATACAAAAATGAAAACAATGACAAAACAGAAAGGCACTGGCATAAAGTAAAATAACTTTTAAAGACAAGTATTTTGCCACCATGCCAAAAAATAGAAATGAGAGTAAAGCTTTACGGGAGAGAATTAACTTGGCAAAGCTTGTTTATCTGGTTCCAATATTTCAAAACACAGCTAATCTTCTATCTTAATTTTTAGTTTCCTGGTTAGTTTTATGGTGGATGCCCGAGGTGGTGCGATGAGAGGGTGCAGACACAATGGGCTCCGTATCATTATTCCACCTCGGAAATGTACTGCCCCAACTCGAGTCACCTGCCGTCTTGTCAAACGTCATAGACTGGCGACAATGCCTCCAATGGTGGAAGGAGAAGGCCTGGCCAGTCGTCTGATCGAAGTCGGACCTTCTGGTGCTCAGTTCCTTGGGTAAGGGTTTCTGATAAACCTCCCACTTAGTCACGGATGAGCTTGTGTCCTCTACATGAAATCACTAGGATGGAATGGAAAAAGGTACGTCAAAGCGTCGTGAAAGAAGATTGGCCCATGACATTTTTTTTTAAATTAGAAGTAGCACCTCCATGCTTGACTCCAATTACGTGCCTCTTATTTTAAGGCATTAATGAGTTCAACATTCAGGTGAATTATTATCCTTTCTCTTTGGATGTTACCATAACCGCTAGGCTCCCAATGTGAATTATCATGTTTTAGCCATTGGTAGTTTTTGTTTTTTTCTTATCTGAGACTCACCTCGTCAAATCATAATGAAAAATACTACTCTATTCCAAACACAAATTTAAACTCTTGTGTAGTAATGAAATGGAGCGATTATCTTTGGAAATCAGTGTTGTCTTTATATAAGAATATCCAAAATTTTACTCTATGTGATTTGTCTTTTCTGTCATCAAAATTGCTACCTTGAGTCTTAAAATTACACTGGGAGTCTCTTTAGTTGTAGTTTTCCCTAAGATGACAAAATCAAGACTAACTTCTGCCGTGCTCATTTTAGCAGTTTTGAGCAGAAGTGAGCATTTCTTCTTTCTTCTGTTTATACAGCTTCTGTTATATTAAAGTGGTATTACAATATGCCAAAAGATGAGTAGCTGCCCCTGAAAACTGACAAAAGGATGAAGTTTTGGAGGGGGACAAGTTTCAAAATATTTTGAAACAAATCAATTTTATTTAAGTCTTGTCACGTCAAGTCGTTGTTGTCAAAAATTGAGAGAAAATCCTATTAATCACAAACTCTTTGCTTTGCCACTGTCATTTTGGGGAGAAGGTTTGCTTTAGAACTCAAGGAACGTTCTAAAGTCTTGTAATTTGGAGCAGACTATTAATGAGTTGCTGCAAATTATGTTCACACCTGAAAAGGGGTGTCTGTATTTCCCAATTATAGAAACCACCTCCCATATCCTCCTAAATGACCAGAGGTTTAGAAGGAGCCTGTGAAGTTCTGGGTTGCATCAGAAAATGCCAGTATGGTTGGAATAATTCCCCAGTGAGCCCTTTCATATTCTGTGCCAGGCCCTCTTCCCTCCCTCATGCTCAGGTAGTTTTAGGCTTTTTAATAAATTTCACATCTGTTGAGGAATATCCATGAAAACATCTGGCCTCTATCCCGAAGTCAGAGTTTTTATTATATTCCCAACAGCTTTGTCTTTCCTGTGGAGCATATATTTTTTTTTTTGTCATTGTTTATTTTTTGGCTCATGCCCTGGCAGTGAACCTAAACAGGGTCAGATCAAACACCCAAGTGTCTCCTTCCACGTGCCTCCATTGTACACTCTGGGTCTCAGTTCCTTGCTCTTTGTGACCAATGGAGGGGGCAGAACCAAACGCAGTGTGAAACCAAACTTCACCCTGTTGATCAGCTGGTGACGCTGGGGTTCTGTGGAAAACAATACCTGAAGCTTACTTATGTTCTTTCTTTCACTGCTGCTTTGGATGTACTCAGTAAACTTCACCTGCCAACGGCCCCTCCCCCACTTAATGAGGGAGAAAGTTTGGTCAGCCGCATCCTTCAGCTGGGGCCTCCTGGAACCAAATTCCTTGGGTAGGAGTGACTTAAAACAAATTGATGGCTGCTGGCCCCCATTCTTCTCCTTCTTCTGCAATATGATTTCTCTTTTTGTCATTGTGCCCATGACATGTCCCTCCCTATGATTTAAATTCTGTATAACCTATCTTTAGTGGACCATTTCTGACCCTTGTGGTATGTGACTTTTATTTTTGAGTGACGTTTTTATATCTTTTCCCTTAAAGTGCTGTGACCTTCATTTTCGTTTAAAGCATGAGATCTGCCTAGTTGTACTATGTGCTAGTTACGATGTTGTTATGATGAATTTGAAGTCTGTATCAAAGCAACCTGGACTGAAAAATCAAAAGCCTCTATAATTTTTGAGAGTGAATGCGACCTGAAAACATCAGGGCAGTGCATGTTCTGGATCCTGAATATAATAGGCATGGGACACAATTGGGCTATCTACTGAGGCACTCAGTTAGGGCCACACTGTGTACACATGCCTATTGTTCCCTTGAATGAAAAAGATATTTAAATAAGCAAAAAACATGAGTGCATGTCTCTTTAGTTCCCAAGTAGTTAACTTTTGTGACATCTTTTCATTTACAACACGTCAAATTATGCAACATAAGAGCCATTTTCCTTCTTAAACCATTTTATCATTTGCACCTTATAGAAACTGTTTTAGGAGATTGGCACACCTCATGGATATGCATGCACGTTTCTTTTGGTTAAATGTGTTATACTTACATTTATCAAAGGAGAAGTTCCAGAATGCCACATGCACTCACAGGGAAACATTATTTGGCTTAAGGTAGCAGCATGCCCCTAAGGATTGGTGCCCCTGAGGTAGAATGCTACTGTGTGACCATCTGCTAGCCAATGGGCTCTGGAGGAAAGCCTACTATACCCCTGTCCCAAGAAAGAGAACAATTCCAGGTCACTTTGCAACAGACAGGGTCAAGGTGCTTGTCTTAATGTTGGCCAGCTCTTGTCTACACTGAATGTTCTGCCTTACTGTGTCAGGCCTGTGATTGTGGAGATTCCTCATTTTGCTGCCCTTCGAGGAAAGGAGAGGGAACTGGTGGTCCTGCGCAGTGAGAATGGGGACAGCTGGAAAGAGCATTACTGCGAATACACCGAAGACGAATTGAATGAAATCCTTAATGGCATGGATGAAGGTACTTCATATTGAGGGTTTTAAAAGAATTCTAAAGTGGAAGCATTCAAATGATATATTTCTTTCTTATGACCTAGGGATGTGGGCGCGGGGATGGGAGGTGGGTTTGGGTATAGGTGTTCCTTGTGTTATTTTACCACAGCAGGTATTCGGTACATTCCGGGGTTGGAATGCATAATGAATTTGCCTACTCTTACCTCTGTTATATTCAGGAAAACAAATCCTTTCAGTAGGAAATATCTCATTTAATAAGGAGATACAGCATATCTCCATCCTTATTCAAACCTAAAACATGAGATGGAATAGATGTTGTTTCATTACAGAATGAACTGATACCGGATAATAAATCCATGACTTTTTGAAATGCCTAACAAGACAATTTAGATATAGTTAAGACACTGATAAAAGCGCTAAGCTTTTTTGTTGGAAAACTTACATAAACCCCAAACCAGTGCATTATAGGATAATATGATTTCTTTTGAATTTTCTATTACTAAGGAGGAAAATTAAGTTCACTCAAACTTCCACATGTAATTCAAACAGGGAGTTAGCCAGGGTAGAATCTCATATATACACCTACACATATAGTTAAGGAATTTATTTTTTCATTAGGGCTTTGAGCTCTGTAAATCCCAAATCTCGCTTGGGCCATTTTGCCACAGATTGAAATAGTTCCGTGTTACCGGAGGTAATGGATTAATTCTCTGGCATCCTTAGCTTGCACAAATACAGAGTGCCGGTTCTAATCCAGGAGATGTGTTCCGCTTTAAGTAACCACACAAATAGGGCAAATTCTTTGCCCAAGTGCCACGAGCATACCATATTTTGTACAGAACTGGACAGGCAGCTGTAGAGCTATTTGTAATGTGTAGCTTTGGGTATGGCTCATGAATAGGAGGTGTAGCCTGACAGCAGCTACTTTAATATTTCTTTCTGCATCCTGCGGAGGTAGACTAAGAAAAGGGGCCAGCTTTACCCTATCTAAGAAGTAGATGGAAAAAGAAACAATGTCCTCTACATGCATAGGTTAGTCTTCCAAGAAAGACAAAAAGATCAGGATTTTTACTGATAAAGCTTGTTCCATGCAATATTTAGCTGTTTTCTGCTCCTTGGAAACATTTGTTTTGCCTGCATTTAGGTTTAGGATGTTTTCTTCTGAGATATTTACCTGTCATTAACACTGCCATGAGCATTGGCATCTTGTCCTTGAATGAGGACTTGTATTATACTCTACATGCGTATGAAGCTTGTTTTAAAACAAAGAATGGGATTTTTGTATTTTTTGTTCTCTGTGCTTGGAAATGCATTCTTTTGTAAGTATATGCTAGTGTTTGCCAGTGTATCAGTTTTCGATGCCATGATTAGATCCTGGGACTTCTGGCTTTTGCTATCTAGTTATATTCAATAGTCAAGAAAAACATAATTGCTGTTCCTGCCTCTATAATAGATTGCAAATGATTTCTAAAAATAAACAAGTTTCCATTATCTCTGAAAATTCAGTGATTCCCTTAATGCAAATTTTCAGCATTTTAAACCAGTCTGGGTTTGGTGTTGCCCTACATAGCTATACTAATGCAATTTAAAAAGAGCCCATTATCCTGTCTTCCTAATACTAGATGATATGTTTGGTAAGTTAATGGTTTCAGGAGAATATTGAAACCCTGAATTTATAATCGCTGATTTTTTTTTTTTTTGTATCTGACTATTTCAGAGACAACCATGTCACTAGAATAAACACGCGAACACAAACCTTACCCTTACAAGACAGATTTTAATCCCTCACTATTGCCTTGAGAACTGAAAGGGCCATCTTCCTTCTTAAAACCACAATAACTGGTATTTGAACTAACTTTGAAATTTGCAAAGAAAAGGAGTCCACAAACAATTTCCTCTCTTTCACGTGAACCAAGAATAGAACAGGTTCATTTCCATTCCAGGTTTGCCCTCAAAACCCCTCATTTACAAAGGCAGTGCTGCAATACTGTATCTGGAGCTGGATGCTCTCCTTTCCCAGGGCCCTGCAAAGACCTAGTTTCCACAGAGAAATAAAACGTGCAGACTAAATGCCAATAGGTCTTGAGAGACTGCAATTTTTTTTTTTTCTAGTGTTAGGATAGGTAGTCTTGCTTCTTAAATTTTCCTATTATTTAAAACAAGGCATCTTGCTGCCATACTGGTTTACTATGAACTGTGCCAAGGAGTTTGCTAGAATGTTTTTGGATGGAAATCCTTGCTCTATGAAGATGGGTCATTTCTTGTCTCAGTGCTGGATAGTCCGGAAGACCTAGAAAAGAAACGGATCTGTCGCATCATCACCCGCGACTTCCCGCAGTACTTTGCAGTGGTGTCTCGGATCAAACAGGACAGCAACCTGATTGGCCCCGAGGGGGGCGTGCTGAGCAGCACAGTGGTGCCCCAGGTGCAGGCCGTCTTCCCAGAGGGGGCGCTAACCAAGAGGATCCGTGTAGGCCTACAGGTAGGCCCATGTTGGATACACGTTAACCTAACATGGATTTTTATTGTAGTGATTGGAAATCAGCTTTTCAAATGGGAAATGCAGTAAAACCTTGGATTGCAAGTAACTCGATGAGCAAACCCTTCTAATAAATTTTAACCAATTTGACAATAAATTTCATATATTGAAAAAAAATTTTAACTTGATAAACTCTCAGTGTCTTGTAATACAAGGAGTATGTGACACTGAATGTCACATGATCAAAACTGAGCCAATGGTTCTTGAAATTCACTTCGATATACAAGTGCTTTGGATTACAAGCATGTTTCTGGACTGAATTATGCTCACAAACCAAGGTTTGACTGTAAGTGGGTAACAAGTCAAATTATTCCCAGGTGAGCAAAAGCTGCCATTAGAGATTGTAGGTCTCATGAAGTTTTATATAAGTGCTTAGTACTAAACTTAACAATTATAATGTTTGAAGTCACCAAACTTATTTATGGCTAAAAAGTGATACCTGGAGAAACTTATGTCAAAGAAATTTGACATATATATAATGATATATCATTTATTTTAATATTTTTTTTCTTTGAAAAGGCTCAACCTATGCACAGTGAGCTGGTTAAGAAGATTCTAGGCAACAAAGCTACCTTCAGCCCTATAGTCACTTTGGAACCTAGAAGAAGAAAATTCCACAAGCCAATTACCATGACCATTCCTGTCCCCAAAGCTTCAAGTGATGTCATGTTGAATGGTTTTGGGGGAGATGCACCAACCTTAAGATTACTATGCAGCATAACAGGTAAGTCACTTGTGACTATGCTAGTAGAAAGTTCCAAAAGAAGTAACGTAGATCATTGTAAATATTCAGTACCTTTGCCATAAGATACCTGTGAGGTTATATGCATTAATTCAGGAAAAGCATTCTAATTAGGGACATGAAAGCTAAAGGAAATGAACTTATATTTATTACATTTATATACAGCTCGTATGCCAAACTATTGGACACTTTATATGCATTGTCATTTTAACCTTCACAGTGGACCCATAAGGAAATGTTAAACCCATTTATGCAAAAGGAAGCCAAGGCCGAGTGAAGTTCCATAACTTGCCTGAGATCATACCATACATATTTGGCAGAGTTGAAATTCAAACCCAAATTTATATACCTCTACTCCCAAGCTTTAAGCCTTCATCGAAGACCTCATCTTATATCTACTGAAAAACAAACACTTGAATAACTATACCCAGTAGTTCAAACTTCTGTCTAGGAACTGATATGTCTTTATCATTAATCTATTAAACTAACTTTGGAAAAACAAAGTACAGGTTTTTAATCATTAACTGAATTTTGGCCTTTTCAATTGGAAGTTGTAGTAGCTTTCAGATGACTACCACACTCCAGAAAGACATTCCCAGAATATTGGTTTTCTCTGCTCAAAATACCACCACCACTGGGTAAGAGAAAAAAAAAACCCACACAAATAATCTGTGTTAAGACTACATAATTTGACTAATTTCCCTATTTAACAATAAACACATGGTATTGGCATTCAGTAAATATTTATACTGTTGTCAGTAGGAATAACAACCATCCCTGGTTGTTTAGGTATCGTTAGAATTTTTTTTTTCATTTCTCCTCCATATGGAAAGGAATGTTCACTTTTATTTTGTTCTCTTAATTCCCCTTCTAATTAGTGTTTTTCCTCTACTTACGACAGCAAACCATTGAGACTTCACCCCATAAGTTTAATAATATGACAGAATTTTAAGATACACAGACTATAATGAGTATAGAAGGAAATCATGCTTCACGTGTGACTTCTTTCCCAATTACCCATTTCTGGTTGTCACCCAGCATTCCTGGGTGTCAGTCTGATATTTTTTGTTCCATGGGTATACAGTTAGTCTCTCTATAATGTGCAACATTCATGGCATGGAAGCAAAAGTAGTAAGACCGAAAAGTGTCTGTGGCACACCCTGACCTTGTAGAAGATCCAGTGAAGATACCACGTGGGCCTAGGTGCCACCTAATCTAGTTATTCAGATGGGTTTATGCTAAACACTTTCTTTTTTTTTTAATTCTTTTTTTTTTAACGTTTATTTATTTTTGAGACAGAGAAAGACAGAGCATGAATGGGGGAGGGGCAGAGAGAGGGAGACACAGAATCCGAAGCAGGCTCCAGGCTCTGAGCCATCAGCCCAGAGCCCAACACAGGGCTCGAACTCACAGACCGCGAGATCGTGACCTGAGTTGAAGTCGGATGCTTAACCGACTGAGCCACCCAGGCACCCCTAAACACTTTCTTAAATTTATTTGTTAATTAAAAAATATGTGAAAGTGTTTAGATTTTTGTGTTTTGCTCTGTTATGTGCTTCTGCTAAGAATTAATATTTTAGAGGCCTACTAGAATAAGGTTCCATGAACTTTCTATGATAACTCATTTCCTTCTTTAAGAAAGTTTAGAGTCACAATTTTTCTTCATCTCAAACATACATTCCTCTTGCAGTGCTTTAAGACTCTTTCATCCTTATCTATGTCAACTTAATTTTCCAGTAGAATGAAAGTTCACCTCAGCCTCCATGGTGATTTTTCTATGTATAGAGGTCATTTCTTTAGCATTCATTCATGTGTTCACCCACCTTTCAGTATTTATTGAGCTCTTAATATCTTCCAACCTTTTTTTTTTTTTTTACCAGCCTTTAACTACAAATTCAGAAGAAATTTTATTTCTTTTTTTAAAAGTTTATTTATTTTTGAGAGAGAGAGAGAGAGAGAGAGAGAGAGAGAGAGAGAGAGAGAGGGAGGAAGTAGGGGAAGAATGCAGAGAGATTGAGAATCCAAAGCAGGGCTCAAACTCACAAACTGTGAGATCATGACCTGAGCTGAAATCAAGAGTTGGATGTTTAAGCAACTGAGCCACCCAGGTACCCCAAGTAATTTTATTTCTTAAAATATGAATAAAATATGATAGTTAAAAAATATGAGGGCGCCTGGGTGGCTCAGTCGGTTAAGCAGCCGACTTCAGATCAGGTCATGCCCCGCGTCGGGCTCTGTGCTGACAGCTCAGAGCCTGGAGCCTGCTTCAGATTCTGTGTCTCTCTCTCTCTCTGCCCCTCTCCTACTCATGCTCTGTCTCTCTCTGTCTCAAAACTAAATAAAACATTAACATAAAATAAAATAAAATAAAATAAAATAAAATAAAATAAAATAAAATAAAATAAAATAAAATAAAATAAAATAAAATAAAATAAATAAAATAAATAAAATAAATAAAATAAAATAAAATAAATGAAGTTCAGGAATAAAAGAATACTTGGATTTTTTATTATCTTAACAAAGTATTCAGCTCCTTGGTTGATCAAAGTATCTTTTCACATCATCAACTGCTACAATTTAAAATATATTCAAAGCCTAGCAATTACAATCAAAGCTTCGGAGTGTTAGTCTGATCTTAACTATAGAGAACAAACTGAGGGTTGATGGAGGGAGGTGGGCAGGGGATAGACTATGGATATTAAGGACATACCTGTTGTGCTAAGTAAGCGCTGGGAGTTATATGTAAGTGATAAATCACCAAATTCTACTTCTGAAACTAATATTATACTACATGCTAGCTAGAATTTAAATAAAAACTTGAAACATTAAAACAAAAAGAATGTCAGAGCATAGAATACTTGGTAAGTAATTTGAGGCATTTACTCAAATAACTTCCCTTAAGTTTCTCGAAAGGTGGTGTCTGCTATTTGTTTTCAGTGTGTCATTTTTTAGCATGTGATTTTTAGACATGTTTCCAATATGTCATTTTGAGGGGTGGGTGGGACTAAGAGGTGAACACAGCCAGAACCACAGTGACTTTATTTTACAATTCAAAGTCTGGAGTTTTGCCCAAATTTTTTTTTAAAAACAATCCTATTATTTCAGGTGGAACCACCCCTGCACAATGGGAAGATATTACAGGAACTACGCCATTAACATTTGTCAATGAATGTGTTTCCTTTACAACCAATGTGTCTGCCAGGTATGGTTATGCAGCCCAGAAAAGCCCACTATGATATTGCCCCTCCCCATTGTCTTTTGTTTTATTTAGTTTCTTACATCCTTTAAAAGTACATCTTTTTGGTTTGCTTTTAAAGATCATCTGCATTTTCAGATTTTAAACTAGACCTGCCAGCAAATATAATAGTGATGATACAATAACAAAGGACAACCAGTCAAATTAAAATCTAAGAAAAATAAGTGATTGTCGGCTTTGACTGTATGACCTTGACTTTGGTTTTAGCAGCCACCACTGATTTTTCCAGTCCTAAAGGTCTTAGGAAAGATAAATTTCCTGCTGTCAAAAAATAGCCTGAACTACTTTTTCCAACAGAATAATAAAAACACAAAGCCCGCCATGGCTGGCTTAAGTGGTTTAGAGGTTTCAGTGACCCTTATGCCTTCTAACACATTTACCCATTACCCATGTCTTATCCATTTACATATCACACATCTTTTAAAAGCTGAAGCTATCTAATTTTATGTCATGCGCACAAGAGTCAGTTTATTTAGTTCCCATTTGCATTGGGATCAGTGGATTGCTAAGCATTTTCCTAATTATTTAATTTGACAACTACAACAACTGTGTGACTTAAATAGAACAAGAGGTATTGTGTCCATTTTACCGATGAGAAAACTAAAGTTGAGAGTGGTTAAAACTTAAATTTCTATTTAGTGGGGAAACGAAAAAATAGAGATTCATGAATAGCTCAGTAACAGTGCACAGCAATACCTGGGTTTGATGGCCCATGTTTATAGTCTCAGCCACTCAGGTTCAGCTACTGAGTCTCGAGCTCTCTGTCAGTATGCTCTGCCACTCAGGCATCTACCCTCTAATGCAAGACAATGGCAAGTTTTGAATGAGAGGTCCACCAGAGTTACTAAAGAATTCAGCAGAGGGTGTTTGCGTTGGGATGTAGAGGATGTCCGAGAAGAGGTAACTCATGAGACATGTAGGAACCCAATAAGCAGATTGGGAAAGTGGAAAAGAGAGTAACATGAGCAAAGATGCCAAGATAGAATGCAAAAGCGTCCTGGGGGGTTGCAACAATGATCCAGGTAATCTATAATTCAGAAGTAATGCTGGATTGTGCATTGTTTATAGAAGGCCTTGTGGGATAGAGTAAGCAGTTGGTATTGTAAGTGTATTTAATGGTTACACTTAAGTATGGTTACACTTAAAAATGGTTAAAATGGTAAATTTTCTGTTATATATATTTTACCAAAGCCAGTAAAAAAAGAAAAGAGATGGATCAAGAACTTGAAGAAAAGAGAGGCCAAGACGATAGGGAAATCTCAGGAATGTTGAAAGATTATGGGAAATGAGCCAAGAGGAGGAAGGTGATCATTGTTGAGGAAACGTTTCAGAGCAAGAGGATGTGGAACAACCTTTGAAAGTGTATACATATACGTATACATATATGTATACATATATGTATATGTATACATATACATAGCAGATTGGGAAAATGTCCATCAATGACCTCTTTTTCAGTGAAGTTGTCTTTCTTAGGGCCTCAGATGAGGGGCGGGGGGGCTCAAGCTTTGCTAAAAGCTTAGCAAAGTTAGTATACTGAATAAAATGATATCCGAGGAGAAAGTTGCCAGGCAATGTCACAGACTTAGTTGGGGTTAGAACCCATAAATTGGTGACAAGCAAATAATTTCTTCTATGAATTATATTCAATATTTAGAAGTTCTGGAGCAAAAGCAAATTGTTTAAAATGGTTTTACCAACCTTGGTGTCTGGAGAGGTTACTGGAAAAGAATGATGAAAAAAAGCTGTGTAGATATTATTGAAAAGAGTTTCAGGAAACGAAACAAAGAATAGGAAAGGGAATCAAGGAAATAGAAATTCTTATTCAGTGAGATACTTGTCATAATGTCCGATACTGAATTCACATGCTAGAAGATTCTAAAGTGCTGAGATAGAGTTGAGAAGATTGAATACTCAGAAGAGTCTCTATGGAAGAAAATCACAAATACTGCATTTGATAGCTGATTTTAAACACCTAATCTTTCTCTCTTCCCCTGAACTCCCTTGCTCCTTCCCATCTTTCTACCTTTCCTTTAACTTTCTTTCTTTCCTTTTAGTTTCTCTTATCATCTCCCTCTTCACTCCCTTCTTTTTCCAAGAAACATTTAGTGACTGTTTTGATCACAGTGAAGGGATTGTTGTTGTTGCTGTTGTTGTTTTTCAACTGCTGTACTTTAAATTTCAAATAACTTACCTTATTTCCTTTTGTAGGTTCTGGCTGATAGATTGTCGGCAAATCCAGGAATCTGTTACCTTTGCATCACAAGTGTATAGAGAAATTATCTGTGTACCATATATGGCCAAATTTGTTGTGTTTGCCAAGTCACATGACCCCATTGAAGCCAGGTTGAGATGTTTCTGCATGACTGATGATAAGGTGGATAAGACCCTTGAACAACAAGAAAATTTTGCTGAGGTGGCCAGAAGCAGGGATGTAGAGGTACTGTATTTACAAAAATAATTTGTATTGACATGGTGTTTATACCCTTACTAATATATTATATTTAAAATAGTATTTAAGGGGCGCCTGGGTGGCGCAGTCGGTTAAGCGTCCGACTTCAGCCAGGTCACGATCTCGCGGTCTGTGAGTTCGAGCCCCGCGTCAGGCTCTGGGCTGATGGCTCGGAGCCTGGAGCCTGTTTCCGATTCTGTGTCTCCCTCTCTCTCTGCCCCTCCCCCGTTCATGCTCTGTCTCTCTCTGTCCCAAAAATAAATAAAAAACGTTGAAAAAAAAAATTAAAAAAATAAATAAATAAAATAGTATTTAATAAATAGAGCTATAAAAAAAAAAAAGACCAATCCACATTTTGATCAGTTAGAAGGTCAAGGTCCAAAATCAGCCATTCTTAACCTGTTTGCGTATAGGGACAGTCTCAGTGTGTATGAGTAGATAAAAGGACTCTGTTGAAGATTATTTTGGGAAAAATTATGAGTTATTGATAAAGTATATAACTGACTGTCATAGTTTAGATGTCTTTATCTTTCCTTGTTGTTTCTTATTATTGTTTAATAGTAAAGAAAGCAGTTGGGAAGTATATCCTTTGTGTAAATGTGAAAGTACCAAATCCAGGACTTTTCTACATTACTTTTTCTTATTTTGGATTTTTTTTTTTTTACCAGTGGGCCTTTGGATTTTGAAGTCAAGTAACCTGATTCATTATGATGTCAAAAATTACCCAGTCAGAAATTTAAATGTGGGACTTAAAGAGATATTGGTTTTGGAGGGGTAACATGAAACTATTAGAAATGAAAACATTAAAACTGCCACCATGCATTTGAAGATTCCTGTAATTCCTATACCAGTAAGAAGAGGAAGGGGGTACTAACACCTGCTTTGTCACCGATAAGACAAAAATGTCAGTCAGCAATTTAAAGATTATATATGTGTATTTTAAGAATTTTCATGGTCCAAGTAGCATCACCACTTTTTTTTATGTAAATAACACGTGATAATTATAGCTATTATACTATATGTTATTTTTCTCTGTTTTCATCAGGTACTAGAAGGAAAACCAATCTATGTTGATTGTTTTGGCAACCTGGTGCCATTAACCAAGAGTGGCCAACATCATATATTCAGTTTTTTTGCCTTTAAAGAAAACCGACTTCCTCTCTTTGTCAAGGTAATATATACATGAAATTTTGTAATGCCTTTTATTTAAGATCAAGTAAGGATTTGATTTCCTTTAGGAGGAGATAATATTTGCTTTTCAATGATTTCCAGTAATTTTTTTAAACCATATCTATGAAACTTTAAAGTCCTCTAAAACCAAACACTTTTATTTTTGAGGTTCAAATTCATAAGGCTGAGAATTAGGACAGATAGCCAATTCGTTATTTAGAAAAACTGGCCATTTTTCCCAAATTTTGAAAGAAGTCTCTTTCTTCTTTTTTACTATATTTCTTTTAAATATTTATGCTTAATTTTTAAAGATGCATGAATATCATTAATGTGGAGACCAAAAGAGTTCTAAGTGACAATATTTTGTAATAGAAGCTCTCAAAGGACCCAGGATCTCACTTAATCTAGTAAGAAATTATCCCAGATAGAGCTGTGAATTGGATATATTTTCAAAAATTCATCCAGCAAACATTTATGGAGACACTTAAGTACACCATGAATCTGTTGTCCCTGTTTAAGAATGTTAATCCAAGTTAGGAATTTGTCCTTAATGGACACACATTTCATTCTAGAGTCCAATTATAAAGAGGGACAAAAATGTGTGATGGAGAGATTCATGAAATTAAAAGGAAGTAATAATTCTGTTATCTATTTCTCCAGTCACTCATTTTTTTCTTATTTCTCAGTGTATTTCACTGTTCTAGAAGTCCTAATAATGTTCAATCCTCACAAGATAGAAGCTGGTCTCCATCAGTTTTTTATTACACTGACTTTAGACTACTAATTCCAAACAGTTTGTCAGCAGTGACTTATTTTAATCCCTTATTATTTTCCAAGTATATGTCAGTACACCTCTTTTAACTTTTTAAAAAATCTATTAAGCTTTCCCCAAATCTCCTCTGAGTCTTCTGTTGTGCCATTTCTGGTTTGATTGTTTTGCCTGCTTAAAGATAAGTTCTGTAGATCATCACGTTAAGCTATAACTGCCGAGTGGTAATGGATCCATTTAACACAAATGGGTGTATAACTAAGCTAATACTTGGTATTGTTGATGTGCAAAAGTCATTCTATAAACAACCAAATACAGAAATGAGCAAAGGACTTAGACATTTCTCCAAAGAAGTTATATGGATGGCCAATAAGCATATGAAAAGATGCTCAACAGCTTAATGAAATTCAAATTGAAACCACAATGAGATACCACTTTGCACCCATTAGGTTTGCCATTGTTAAAAAATGAAATAACTAACACATGTTGGCAAGGATGTGGAGAAATTGGAACCTTAATCATTGCTGGTGGGAATACAAAATGATGCAGCCACTGTGGAAAACAGTTTGATGATTCCTCAAAAATTTAAACATAGATTAGCATATGGTCCAGCAATTCAACTTCTAGGTGTATGGTGTACACCCAAGAGAACTGAAAGCAGGGACTCAAACAGTCACTTGCACAGCAGTGTTCATAAGAGCATTATTCACAACAGCCAAAAGGTGGAAATATCCCAAATATCCATTGACAGGTGAATGGATAAATGAAATATGGTATATACATACAAAGGAATATTATTCACCCACATAATAAGGAATGAAATTCTGATATAAGCTATAGCATGGTGGAACCTCAAGGATATATCCTAAGTGAAATTAGCCAGACACAAGGGGACAACTATTCAATGTTTCCACTTACATGAGGTACCTAGAGTGGTCACGTGCATAGAGTCAGAAAACAGGATGGTAGTTGCCAGGGGAAGGAGGCAAGGGAGGAATGGGAAGCTATTGTTTAATGCAAACAGTGTTTCAGTTTGTGAAGATGAAAAAGTTCCAAAGATGAATGGGGGTGATGGTTGGACAACCACGTGAATGTATTTAATGCCACTAAAAACTGTGTGTGTAAAAATGGTTGACATGGTAAGTTTTATATTATGTATATTTTAGCACAATTTTTTTAAAGAATGAAACTTTGGTATATGTTGCAATATGATTGAACCTTGAAAATATTACGCTAGGTAAAATAACCTAGAATCAAAAGGATAACTCTATCCTTTGTATTGTATAACTGTCCATTCAAGGTACCTGGAAGAGGCAAACTGATAGAGACACAAAGTAGAATAGAGGTGACTGAGGGCTGGCAAAAGAGGAGAATGGGGAGTTCTTGCTTAATGGGTACAGAGTTTCTGTTTGGGATCATGGAAAATTCTGCATAGTAGTGATGATTGCACAAGTTTGTGAATGTGCTTAATGCCACTAAATTGAACACTTAAAAATGGTAAGTGTAAAAATGGACGTGGTAAATTTTATGTATATCTTACAGCAATTTTTTAAAAGCCGAATGATCTTTTTAAAGTCATTCTAAATGATAATAGCAAAAGAAAGGAACACCTCTAAATCCTTGGCATTATCAATGAATTTATTTCTTCCTGATTCTTTTGAGTATCCTCTAATTAAAATAAATTATATACATCATATCTGGGTGAAGCATGTATGCCTTTTTCCTTCAAGGTACGTGATACGACTCAGGAACCTTGCGGGCGACTATCATTTATGAAAGAGCCCAAATCCACAAGAGGCCTGGTGCATCAAGCTATTTGCAACTTAAACATCACCCTGCCAATTTATACAAAGGTATTGTCAAATCTGCTGTAGTGCACTTCAGTCTGTATAGGATTTAATTTTCAAATCCTTTAAAATAAAGCAAAAGCACTGAATGCAAGCACATATAACAGTCATTTTTAAAAGATGTTTATTTATTTATTTTGAGGGTTGGGGGGGTGGAGAGAGAGAGAGAATGAATGAATGAATGAATGAATTCTAAGCAGCCTCCACGCTCAGTGTGGAGCCAGACACAGGACTCGATCTCACAACTGTGAGATCACAACCTGAACTGAAATCAAGAGTAGGACATTTAACTGACTGAGCCGCCCAGGCACTTCGCCAGATATTACTTTCTATTTAAACCTCTCACCATTACAGAATTCCTTGCTTACTCTGATCAAGTTGAAAATGACAACCGAATGAATTAAATGTCGGGGATAACTTTATTTGATTACTTAGAACAATTTTAACCAGTATCTTTTCCATAGAAAGCTCGCATGTGGCAGCCTATAGGGGGCTGCAGCAGGTCGTCAGAGTGTGTACTAGAGGTTGGGGTGGAGGGTGAGAAGTGGCAGGTGAGACTTGGAGGAGAAGTAGAAACACATTTAAAACCCTAAATCTTGACTCCACAAAAAAAGCATTTTCTACACTTCTTTTTAACCCATGATGGTCTATTCTTCTTAACCAGTTGTTCTTGTAAATAGAGATGAGTCACATAGAGAAAAGCTCATAGCATCATGTTTTAATATTGCAAATTCTGATTCTGTGATAAAAACGAAACATTATCTGTACATGTAAACTTACATGTTATTCCAGTAGTTAGAATAGAGCAATAGGTGTATCCATCCAAATGGATGCATACCATTTGGTATGCATAATCTAATGCATAATCTAATCTCACTCCAGTTGATACGAAATGTACTTTCAGTTTATAGATTTGTGAGTCACTGAAACAGAATGCCATATAAAAACCATAACAACATATATACTTCTGTGCAGTCCACCTGGGTGACATATAAAGATGAATGAACTTTGTCTCCAATTTCAGTGAGCTTCAATGTGCAATGAAAGAAAGAATTTGCTGTATTGTTACACTGTATTTCTAAGTCAGTACATATTATTAATGCTGTGATGGTCCAAGACAGCTTTCCATTTAGCAGCTCAAAGCAAAAAAGAAAATAATGCCGACATTATACACTTCAGATATACTTTAGAATTTAGTAGTTCCTTATTATAATAGAACTTCTAAATATTACCTGTATATTCAAAATATATTCACCGTATGTTTTTTTGTGGCTTTTAAGATTTTCAGCCAGCATCTGTAATGACTGGGATATTCATCATCATTTCTGTAGACATCGGCATCAAATCCATTAAATGTCAAGCCTTAAGGCTGCTAGTAACCTAGTATCTGAAATGAATATATTTATAATTTTAGTTCCTTTGACTAATAAATTAGAATATAATGTTGGTTCTTTTGCCTCTTGAATCTACAGACTTTGGCATTTAAATCAATCCTTTTTTAAATTTTTGTGCCTGTCTTCTATAAGCTCTTAGAAAAAAAAAAAAAAGTATGCTGTCTGTATGCTTGCCTGTTGATGTTTGTTGGCAACATATTTAATCTTTTCTTTTCTTCTAAATCCTGTCTACTCTTTCTGCTCTTTTTTTCTATCTTGCATGGCATCTTGGGGCGGCAAGGAATCAGAGTCAGATCAAGAACAGGAGGAAGAGGTAATTATATGACACTGTTGCTTGTTGATGGCTGTATTTGCTCTAACCATTAAGAAAAACATGTAGTTAACCTGTGCTCTAAGAAGGGTTATACAGTTGTTAGTAATTGAAGGGTCACGGTTTTTCTTAACCTCTCTGAGCCTCTGTCTTCTCATCTCATCTCGTAGACTCAATTCAAAGAATAGTAAAGTGTTCCCCTGTAAATTGTTACCCTGTCTCTGTGCAGTAATATATGTTTCCCTACCAACTACTGAAGGTCAGACTATTATTTCATTTCTCAAAGGTTGATCTGGAGATGTCTGGGGGTCAAAACTTGTTTTTAATGCTACTGAGACATTATTTGCCTTTTATTTCCCATATCTCCACAAGCTGTGGAGGAGTCTTCCGGGGGGACTGCATTACATATGATGATATCATCACTCTGACTCTGGCATATTGCTTGTGTATATTTGGGTTCTAGCATTTTCTCAGTTTTAATGCATGAAACAGATATTTACTTGTGTATATCAAACATAAACAGAAGTTCTTCAAGGTTCTCAGTCCCTTTTTAGGAGTGTAAAGGAGCCTTAGGACCACAAAGTTTGAGAACCACTGAGACCAAAAACTATAAGTTTTGAGTGTATAGCTCAACCATTAGCCTATAATATTATAATGCAGATCTCTACTAATGAGCATTTCTCATAAAATAGATTCTTTATTAAGTGCTCCACGTACCTCATTAGCACTAATGTCTCACAATTGCCCTGTGAGGGCTATGCTGTCATATCATAGATGCTATATCATAGGTGAAGAAAGCGAGTCTTAGAGAGGTTACCTTGAATAAAGAACCATTTGAATTACACCTCTTCAGGCACATGTGTTTGTTTTCCTTATAAAGATTTGAAGGTGCCCAAACATTATCATAGAAATGAAAGAAATCATTGGGAAATACCTTCTCCTTTCCTATTTACATGCTGGTTCCTGTTTCTAAGATAGACAAATGCAGTTGTTAATAATTGCACATAAATGTTTTCAATAATACTAGTTTTATATTTTTAATGTTAGTCTGATGGATTTGGAATACAAAAACATAAAGAAAAATATAATAAATACTCTTGTACTCACCAGCCCAAAATGTAAGGCCTTTTCAGTGAAGAGGATCCCCCTGAATTCACTTTTCCTCCTACTCTGGCAGTGGAGCAGGACAAGAGGGGTGATTATAAACTCATGGTCCCACCATGTGTAACCATATACATAGTACACTGCAACAAGACTGATGTCATCCTTTCCCTCAACTGGAGAGTCACTCTTTTGGCTCACATATTCCGTTTCCCTCCTGCACTTGGTGCTTCTATCACCAGAGCTGTTCAAAATTGGACCTACACACCTTCTTAGAAGAGCAATGCAGTTTTAAAACCATTTTTTTAACATTTATTTGGGAGAGAGAGAGAGAGAGAGCGAGCGTGCACATGCGCGCGCCCAAGTGGGGGAGGGGCAGAGAGAGAGGGAGACACAGCATCTGAAGCAGGCTCCAGGCTCAGCTCAACTCCGGGCTGATGGCTCAGAGCCTGACGTGGGGCTTGACCCCACAAACTGTGAGATCATGACCTGAGCCGAAGTTGGACATTTAACCGACTGAGCCACCCAGGTGCCCCTCAAACCATTTTTGCTGTGTTTAAGTGAGTTTCTTGTGTTAGGTTTATGATTTCTCTATTGAGTATTCTCAGGAACTGTTCAGGGCAGTAGATCCAGTTTCCTGGATCCTTTTCAGGATTTGGAATTTTGGCTTGTAATTAACGATACTGAAACTACTTCTGTAGAATGTATTACCTGGCATGCTCTTTGTTCTTTCCTTCTTTTTCACAACTAAATTGACACTTACTGTCTAACCCCTATTTTGCACTTTTCCTGGCCCTTCACCTAATAAATATGTATTTCTAACATCAAACACACCCTGGATCACATCTTCCTAGGAATGACATGTTAAAAAGTACTTTCCACCTATAGTGCCTAGAAAGGAGATTTGTTTTTTCAAAGTTATGATAAGAATCCAGGAGACTCTCAGGAAGAACTGTAGCAAATTACTCTGACCTTCCTCTGGTTTATGGTGTCTCCCCATGGCTGATTATCAATAGGAGCTTACTTGCACATCAGGGGCTGTGAAACAAGATGCAATTTGTAACCATTCAATTTGTGTATCTTTTCTTTCAGATCGATATGACATCAGAAAAAAGTAAGATTTTAAATAAAATTGAATTTGTTTGAAAGCTGGCTACAATAAAGAGAAGCATGAATTAAGATGCAAGCTAGTTGCCATTACTAACCACTATAATTATTATATTTTTATATTGTCCTTATTAATCATTAATGTATATTTAGAAAAGCAGCTTGGCCAGTTAAATTACAAAAATATCTTAATGAGCTAATTAGCAGTAAAATGCAATTATTATTCATCTAAGCATTCACTTTCTTTTGATACCCCTGTTAACCCTGCTACTGCTGTTATGCTTGTTTAGAAACCCACCCTACCGTTTTTGTCCATTTGTTAGCATAACATTGTCATCTCATTTTTTTTTTTAAGCACTGACATGACAGTATCACTTTTTATATCATACAACACTGACTTGGGCAGAGGGCTCATTATTTTTGTAGGCTACACCTGCAAAAGTGATACTGTCTTAATAGTTCTCAGCTAAAGCTAACCCTCCCCCCACCCCCACCACCTAGCACCTCTTACTGTGGTGAAGTGTAACTGACTTCTTTAGGACTGAGGTCTAACGGACTTTTGTGAAAACTTTCTGGGGAAGAAAAAAAAAGAACCAAGAATGCAAAGATCAAAAACTCCTGGATGAAATTATTAATCACAACAGTGTGCCATTATAGGGGTAACTTTAAATAATGGTGCAAATCCCAAACATAATTTAGTACAGACACAACTGGTTTTCACAGACCTTAAGAGAGCTGTCTTAGAACTCGTTTCGGGTTTGTAGCAATCCATTAACAGTTTAGTGTTTTGGCCTGTTTCTGGCTTCTTGTGTGGAAAAAGTTGAATTTTTCAGGTTTCTTTTTTGTTTTTATGCCCCAAATGGTTTAGGGAAAAAAATACCAATTTTTAACGTTTATTCATTTAAAAATTCATTTTTATTCACTGTATTTCAGGGTGCTAATTCCAAAAGGAGGAAACATAGAACCATGTTTAATGACCACTAGATATGGTCATCTGACCCTGTGCAATGATCTGGGGTTTTTTGGGGGTTTTTTGGTTTTGTTTTGTTTTTTTTTGAAGACTTAGTACAATGTAAATTACAACTAAGTTATTGGAATACTTTTGATTGAGTCTCTTTGCTCTTATATTAAATTGACATTCAGGACTAGATTATTTGAAATTCTGGATGTTTTCATTGGCTTATACTTGAGTAAATTTACATCAATATAAATTATTTTAATATATCATTATATATGCATATTCACAGAGTATGTCTCCTCAACAAGTACTGATTCTCTCAAGGCACTTTTATTTGTTAAAAAAGTGACATTATTATTGCATTAATTAACTCCTTTTCTTAAAAAGAGATTTTGTTTTATTATCTTGCTTTCTTCTTCAGCGCTACTAGGTTTATTTAAATGGCCTTTCTTTTGTTCCTTGAATGCTAGCTGGTAGAAGTTAAAATTTAATACAATCCCCACCCCCACCCCCCCCCCCCCCACCGCTGAGTCATTTAAAAAAGAAAAAAAAGTTACTGTGTTGCTATGATGACCCAGATTCTAGGTGTTATAAATATATTTTAAAGCTTAAATATAGACTCGTGTTTGGTTTTCTTTTAGTTTTAAAGACAATCATTAAATGATCTTCATCTAGGTGTAAAATTATCTCTAAAGAAGGGTTCTATTGAAGAGACACTTTCCCAGTTCTTTTCAAGAGCAAATCCTAAACGAGTTTGAGTTTTCCTTTTTTGCTGTGAATGGGTGCAGGTCCCCACTACCTATACCTCAAATATAAGACACTCAGCGCCTTAGGTACAGACTTGTGTGGAATTAAATACGCCTCACCACAGTAACGTTTTACATACTTGTTCTAATTTCCAACCCATCCTCCTGCCCGTGCATTTCAGCAAGGCCACCTTGGCCACCAGTTTTCCTCCACCTTTGCTTTGCATGGAAATAACTTGGCTTACATAAACTGTGCGTGTGTCCTGTGTGACTGTCTCTGATTTGGATTGCCATGCATCACATTTTAACTTTGGACTCACATATATGTTTAATCACAGTTGTTGTTTGGTTTTTTTCTTGTTTTCCTTTCCTTTCCTTTTTTCCCTCCTTGGTCTGTCCGTTATGTGTCTAAACCAGGAGGTTGCTCCAAGGAAAGGACCATGCCTCTTAGCACCAGACCATTTGTTTCATTGTTAGGTGTGAATTTCCCTTAGATGAAATGCCGGTTTGCAGCTGATTCAGACATCTTCAATATAGTCATTGTATATTGGCAGAACAAAACATACTGAATTCCAGATTTTTTATATGATTAAAAAACACATATACATCATTAGAAGGCATTCTGAGTTTGCTACTACTGGCTTTCTCCTAGAGGAAATTAACTTTCTGCAATTTCTAATGCTTTTTTCCTTTTTTTCCCATGTTTATATTTTTTTCAACATTGATCTGTAACATCTGAACAATCTTGAGATACCTCTGTGTAATTTCACTGCGTTCGTTCTTTGTTGTGATCTGTGATGGTGTGTGTGTGTGTGTGTGTGTGTGTGTGTCTGTCTTGGCTATTTGTTACAGCTTTGTTGTATGTGTGAATGTGCTACAAGTGAGAAAATTAAGCAAGTTATTTCCTGCTCATTTTTCCTTTTCAGTTTTTTTTCCGTTAGCCTTGCTTTGCTTTTGTATCCTGAGACCTTGTGGATCCACCATTCCCAGCCCATTTTGTTGTCCCTCCCGCCACAACAGGAAAAGACACTGTGTTGTTTCAGTCCTGATTACATTTGCCAATATATTTTTTGATTTCCATTTTACTTTCAATGTTTTTCATTCACATCAAAGATGATGAGACAGAATCTACAGAAACATCTGTCCTGAAAAGTCATCTGGTTAATGAAGTTCCTGTCCTAGCCAGTCCGGACTTGCTCTCTGAAGTTTCTGAGATGAAACAAGATTTGATCAAAATGACCGCCATCTTGACCACAGATGTGTCTGATAGGGCAGGTTCTATCAAAGTGAAGGAGCTGGTGAAGGCTGCTGAGGAAGAGCCAGGAGAGCCTTTTGAAATTGTTGAAAGAGTTAAAGAGGACTTAGAGAAAGTGAATGAAATCCTGAGAAGTGGAACCTGCACGAGAGATGAAGGCAGTGTGCCGAGGTCTCAGTCGGAGAGAGAATTAGTGGAAGAGGAATGGGTAATTGTCAGTGATGAGGAAATAGAGGAGGCTAAGCTAAAGGCACCCTTAGAAATCACCGAATACCCGTGTGTAGAAGTTAGGATAGATAAAGAGGGTGACGTAAAAGTAGAGAAAGACTCAACTGGGCTAGTGAACTACCTTACTGAGGATCTAAAGTCGTATGTGTCTCCTCATGAAAAGAAACAGCAGACAGCTCAAGAGATAGCAGGGGAGAAATGTGAGGCCCTGGCTGTGGGCAGGGGCTCTGAAAATGAAGGGAAAGACACACCCCCCGGTGAGACACAGAGTGCACAGAAACAACACAAACCAAGCCTGGGCATAAAGAAGCCAGTGAGAAGGAAATTAAAAGAAAAACAGAAACAAAAAGAGGAAAGCGTACAAGGTAGTACAGAAAAAAGTGAACTTAAAAAATGTAGTTCCGAAGAGTCATTAGATGAAGACACTGGTTTAGCCCCTGAGCCGCTTCCCACCGTAAAGGTCACTTCACCTTTGATAGAAGAGACTCCCATTGGTTCCATAAAGGACAAAGTAAAGGCCCTTCAGAAACGAGTGGAAGATGAACAAAAAGGTCGAAGCAAGTTGCCTGTCCGCGTCAAAGGCAAAGAGGATGTGCCAAAAAAGATAACCCACAGGACACATCCAGCTGTATCACCCTCTCCGAAGTCAGAGAGGCATGGACCAGCATCACCCTCTTCTAAAACAGAAAGACACTCTTCTCTTTCTGCCTCTACAAAAACTGAAAGGCATCCTCCAATATCACCATCAAGTAAAACTGAGAAACACTCCCCTGTGTCTCCCTCTGCAAAAACTGAAAGGCACTCACCTGTGTCATCATCAAGTAAAACTGAGAAACACTCACCTGTGTCACCCTCGACAAAAACTGAAAGACACTCCCCTGTGTCATCTACAAAAACAGAGAGACACCCACCTGTTTCACCTTCAGGTAAAATGGACAAACGCCCACCTGTATCGCCTTCTGGGAGAACAGAGAAACATGTCCCAGTATCACCCGGGAGAACAGAAAAACGCTTGCCTGTATCACCAGCTGGAAGAATGGAAAAGCATCCACCTGTATCAACCTCTGGGAAAACTGAGAAACACTTGCCTGTGTCGCCTTCTGGGAAAACAGAAAAGCAACCACCTGTATCCCCCACCTCAAAAACAGAAAGAATCGAGGAGACCATGTCTGTTCGGGAGTTGATGAAGGCTTTCCAGTCAGGTCAGGACCCATCTAAACATAAGACTGGACTCTTTGAGCACAAATCCGCAAAACAAAAGCAGCCACAAGAAAAAGGCAAAGTTCGGGTAGAAAAAGAAAAGGGGCAGATGCCAACCCAGAGAGAAACACAGAAAACAGAGAGTCACACAGTCAAACGAGGTCAGAGATTTGTGGTAACGGGAGTTACCGAATCCAAAAGAGCGGTCCGTGCTTCCTCCATAGGGCTTAAGAGAGAAGAGGTAGCTGTAGAGAAGGAGAAAGTTCTTGGCCACAAAACACCTGAACCTGTTCAGTCAGCACCAGAAGAAGAAAGCCATAAAGAGAGCGAAGTCCCCAAAGAAAAGCTGGCTGATGAACAGGGAGACCTGGATCTCCAGATCAGCCCAGACAGGAAGACCTCCACTGACTTTTCTGATGTCATTAAGCAAGAATTGGAAGACAATGACAAATACCAACAGTTCCGAATGAGTGAGGAGACTGAAGAAGTACAGCTTCACCTAGACCAAGTGCTCACTAGTCCTTTCAATACAACATTTCCACTAGATTACATGAAAGATGAATTTCTTCCAGCTCTGTCTTTACAAAGTGGTGCTTTGGATGGCAGTTCTGAGAGCCTAAAGCCTGAAGGGGTGGCAGGTTCTCCATGTGGCAGCCTGATGGAAGGGACCCCTCAGATTAGTTCAGAAGAAAGCTACAAGCACGAGGGCCTAGCAGAGACCCCTGAGACAAGCCCAGAAAGCCTTTCTTTCTCACCAAAGAAAAATGAGGAGCAAATTGGGGAAATAAGCGAACCTACCAAGTTAGAAGCACCAACAGAAATTCGTTCTGAAAAAGAACATCCCTCAATAAAAGACATTACTGATGGTTCTGAAGAGCAAGGTGCTCTAGTCACTGAAGGCACAGAGCCCTCAGCTGAGTGTTTGCTGAAGGAGACCACCCTAGAGCCTTCCAAAGACACACGCCCCAAACAAGAAGATGATTCCCTTGGCAGCTGTAGTGTGTTAGCAAAAGAAACACCCAAAGAATTGCCTGAGGAAGCATCCTCTGATGAGGGTCAACTTACATATGGTGGTTCAGCCCACAAGACACAAACTGATACTGAAGCTCAGAAATCCACAACCACCGAGCCCTCAGATGAGACGAAGTCCTCTCCACTGCCTGATGCTTCTGTAAAGACAGGCACAGGGGCTGAATCAAAGCCCCAGGGAGTAGCTAGAAGTCCCCAAGGGTTAGAACTTGCACTCCCTAGCCGAGATAGTGAGGTCCTCAGCCCTGGTGCTGATGAATCATTTGCAGTGAGCCACAGAGACTCCCTGGAAGCCAGCCCTGTGCTAGAGGATAACTCCTCACACAAAACTCCAGATTCTCTGGAGCCAAGTCCTCTGAAAGAATCCCCTTGCCGTGACTCTCTTGAAAGCAGTCCTGTGGAACCAAAGATGAAGGCTGGAGTTCTCCCAAGTCACTTTCCTCTTCCTGCAGCCGTAGCCAAAACAGAAATCTTCACGGAAGTGGCCTCGATGCGGTCCCGGCTGCTCCGAGACCCAGACGGCAGTGCTGAAGACGACAGTCTTGAGCAGACATCACTGGTAGAGAGCTCAGGGAAGAGCCCCCTTTCTCCTGACACCCCCAGCTCTGAAGAAATTAGCTATGAGGTTACACCCAAAGCCACAGATACAAGCACACCCAAACCAGCTGTAATTCATGAATGTGCAGAGGAGGATGACTTGGAAAATGGGGAGAAAAAGAGATTCACACCTGAAGAGGAAATGTTTAAAATGGTAACCAAAGTCAAAACATTTGATGAACTTGAACAAGAAGCAAAGCAGAAAAGGGACTACAGAAAAGAACCCAAGCAAGAAGAATCTTCTTCATCCTCTGACCCAGATGCTGACTGTTTAGCAGGTGTGGATGAACCAAAACATATGGAGAGTGTAGAGGATGAAAGCAATGTCCCTGTGGTAGTAACATCAGAGAGCAGAAAGGCCTCTTCCTCCTCAGAAAGTGAACCTGAATTGGCACAGCTGAAACAAGGTGCTGACTCAGGCCTCATACCAGAGCCAGTTATTCGAGTGCAGCCTCCTTCCCCACTTCCATCCAGCATAGACTCCAATTCTAGTCCTGAAGAAGTACAGTTTCAACCTATTGTTTCCAAACAATATACTTTCAAGATGAATGAAGATACTCAGGAAGAATCAGGTAAATCAGAGGAAGAAAAAGATCATGAACCCCACATACCTGAAGACAGTCATACCATTTCTTCCAGTGGCCCAGATACATCTTATGATGATCTGAACAGATGTGCTGATCAACCAGAAGTCTGTGATGGCCGTGGGTGTGAGGCTGGGAGTCCTAGCGGCTCAGTAACTCCTGTATCTTCAGGTCTCCGCAGCCCCACTGGAGGAGAAATCAATGAGCAGCTAGTTATCCATAAAGAATCATTACCTCTCCAAGACACTGATGACAAAAACACAGAAGGAGAAGAGCTTAATGTTTCTAGAGTGGAATCTCTACAAGTAGATTACCCCAGTGAAAGCTCTTCATCTTTGTCCTCTTTTCCTCATTGTCCAGCATCTGAAGGAAAAGAATTAGATGAAGACATCGCCTCTCCATCTTCTTCAAAAATGGAAGACACCAAAACTGACCAAGAATTTGAGAACTCACCAAAGGACTATTCCACTCAAGACTCGTCGATTACTACTCAAACCGATAAATTGTCCATGGATGTTCCTGTGTCTGACCCAGCTGAGACTGATGAAATCTACGATCCTCAAATAATAAGCCCTTATGAAAATGTTCCTTCCCAATCTTTTTTCTCCAGTGAAGAAAGCAAAACCCAAACAGATGCAGGACACACAAGTTTTCACTCTTCTGAAGTGTATTCTGTTCCCATCAAATCCTCTGTCGAAGATGTAGTGGTAACAAGCTCCTCCAGTGGAACTATTTCAAGTGAAGAATCTAATTTTGAGAACCAAAATATGGAAAAAGAATCCAAACAAGAAAGCACCTTGTGGGAACCGCAATCAGAGAAAGGCCCCTCATCTTTAGAGCCTTCTATACCAAATACAGCAGCAGTCGTTGGTGAACAAATTAGCAAAGTCATCATCACAAAAACCGATGTGGATTCTGATTCCTGGAGTGAAATCCGTGAGGATGATGAAGCCTTTGAAGCTCGAGTGAAAGAGGAAGAGCAGAAGATATTTGGTTTGATGGTAGACAGACAGTCACAGGGCACCACCCCTGACACCACTCCTGCAAGGACCCCAACTGAAGAGGGGACTCCAACCAGTGAGCAAAATCCATTTCTCTTTCAGGAAGGAAAATTGTTTGAGATGACCCGAAGTGGTGCCATTGATATGACCAAAAGGTCCTATGCAGATGAAAGTTTTCACTTTTTCCAAATTGGGCAAGAATCCAGGGAAGAGACTCTCTCTGAAGACATGAAAGAAGGGAGTCCTGCGGCTGAGCCCCCACAACGGGAGACATCAGCTGAGTCACTAGCTCTCTCGGAATCAAAAGAAACAGTGAGTGATGAAGCAGACTTACTTCCAGATGACCTGAGTGAGGAAGTAGAGGAAATACCTGCTTCAGATGTTCAACTTAACTCCCACATGGGGAATTCAGCCTCCACTGAAATATCAACAGAAGAGGCTCCTTCTGCAGGAGCCAAGGACCTCCCCACCATGCATATGGGGGATATGCCTCCTAAGTCCAGTGTGAAACGTACATCTTGCCATGACTCCCCTGAACCAGTCATACAAGTTCAGTTAGATTTTTCCACAGTTACTAGGTCTGTGTATTCAGATCGGGATGATGATTCTCCTGATTCTTCCCCAGAGGAACAGAAATCAGTAATTGAAATCCCTACTGCACCCATGGAGAATGTGCCTTCTACTGAAAGCAAATCCAAAATTCCTGTAAGGACTATACCCACGTCAGCCACAGAGCCTCCATCTGTGGAGTATGAGAATTCCCTTTCTGAAGATTTTTTACCCAGCCTGGATGAGGAAAGTAAAGAGGATGAAACGAAACCAAAGTCTAAAATCCCCGTGAAAGCACCTGTCCAAAGAGTAGAGCAGCAGCTTTCGCATCTAGATTCATGTCTCCAGAAAACAGTGGCTCCTCAGGGTCAGGACATGACAAGCAGAGCACCAGATAGTAGAAGCAAGTCTGAATCTGATGCCAGTCCTTTGGACTCAAAGACCAAATGTCCAGTAAAAACTGAAAGTTACACTGAGGCAGAAACAGAAAGCAGAGAGAGGGCAGAGGAGCTTGAGTTAGAATCAGAAGAGGGGGCCGCAAGACCAAAGATATTTACATCCCGATTGCCAGTTAAGAGCAAAAGCACCACATCTTCCTGCAAGGGGGCCGTGAGCCCCACAAAAGAAAGTAAGGAGCATTTCTTTGACCTTTATAGGAACTCCATAGAATTCTTTGAGGAGATTAGTGACGAGGCTTCAAAGTTAGTAGACAGACTTACCCAGTCAGAAAGGGAACAAGAATTAGTGTCAGATGATGAAAGTAGTAGTGCCCTGGAAGTTTCAGTAATTGAAAATCTGCCACCTGTTGAGAACGAGCATTCAATTCCTGAGGACATCTTTGACACAAGGCCCATTTGGGATGAGTCCATTGAGACTCTGATTGAACGCATCCCTGATGAAAATGGCCATGACCATGCTGAAGGTATTTGCCAGCCACTGGGATTCCCTGTGCTACGCATGTCATAAATTTTATATAGTTTTTTGTATATCTTTTATTTGGTGATTTGTGTCTCATTTTCTTTAAGCTTTCTGTAGTGGTTACTGCGTTTGTGTAAGCCCTTTGTGTTTTGTGCTTTCTCTGTGTACTTTTGTCTATGAAAACAATCTCAAGATTGAGTAATGAGAATGCTTATGGAAAACATAAACATGATAAACAGGCAATGGTGATCTTGCCTTTCTCGAGCCGCTGCACGTGAGGCCATGCAAGCTTTGAGTTTTGTTGCTCTGAAGTCCCAGGCTTAGCCTCAAATTAAGCACTTTGGCTTTTGCACATGAATATATTGGGGTTTGTTTCATATGGTAAGGATTCGTTGCTTTTTCTTCTTACCCTTAAATACTTTAAAATAATCTGTACTTAATAATTCTATAATCATTAGGAAGCCATTTGCCCAAGAAGATTTCACATTACCCCAAAATTCCAGTTGTTGTGGATCTGTTTTTGATTCAAAAGGTTGGATTTCAGATACCATTGGTAAACACTTTAAGCAAACAAATATAAGGTAAAAATGTACTTTTTGTTTTAGTAGTAGGTGAATGAAGAATCTACTCTTATCAGATAAAGCAGACAACAAAAACTCAAACTTTGCATGATTTAAGTGACTGTGAGAGAGGATGATGGCCCTTTGAATTATAAAAAAGGAAACCATAGATGGCTTTGAGAAGTAGCCTCTGGTCTTCCAGTATCTCTACAATAAAGACTATTATTCTTAAGTTTGTGTTATGAGAAAATGTCATGATGCCTAAAATGCTGCCCGTTAATTAATTGAGGTTAAAAAATGAATGGGAAAATTACAATTTGTGGAAGTACTATATATATATATATATATATATATATATATATATATATATATATATATATATAGCTTACTTAGTAGTAAGCAGACAAAAATTTCACAAAAGACATAGGTACCTATTGAAACAACAGACACACATACATGTGCTTTTATCTTCCCTTCTTCCAAGGTCACCAGGACCAAGGAAGATGTTGTTTCTGGCCACACTGAAAAAACACAGGATGGTCTGATTAACCCATGATCTGTGTCTCTTATGAATCTTGGATGTCATTTCTTTCAGACATGACCTGGAAGCGATCTGTGCTACCACAGGCAATAGTGGAGGTCCTAACTAGTTACTCCACTTCTGCATCCCATTTATGATTTTTCTGTTGTTTGATAAACAAGATGATTGTCTTCCGGTGGGCAGTATCTTCTTAGATAATTTAAAAAGAAAGTCCTAAAATTAATTACTAGAAATCATTGACTTCTATAATATGTCCAGTGGCTAGTCTTGATTAAAGAGATATGGAAGCAGTTGGTTTTCATGATTTATAATTACATTTATTCCCCATTCCATTCCAGAAATCAGGCAAACACATAACTTAAAATGATTTAAAATATGATAGCTAATTTGTGCTGTTATCAAATATTTGGACAAGTGACTTCCTTTTTTGGATGATCAGTACTATGGTTGCTCTCCTGTCATAGACAACCTTTGGCCATTCTGTTTTTGACCTTCTATAGATCAACAGGATGAGCAGGAACGGATCGAGGAAAGGCTGGCTTATATTGCTGATCACCTTGGCTTCAGCTGGACAGGTAAAATGAGTGTGACACACTTTTTCACCAAAATTTGCTTCACTTAAATAACAGTGGCATCAGCCATGTGTTGTTAACAATGAACAAGTTGTGTGTTTTGTTTCTTTCCTTGAGGAAGACTGTGGAATAGTGAAAAGAATAATAAACTATGAACTAGAAAATCCAGGCTCTGCATTAACTCACTGTGTGAACCAGGGCAGGCCTTTTATTATCTCTGGAATTTAGAAAAATAATACTTTCTTTTTTGTTTATTTCAAGTTTTTATTTAAATTCTAGTTAACATATAGTGTAATATTGGTTTCAAGAGTAGAACTTAGTGATTAATCGTTTACATACAACACCCAGTGTTCATCACAAGTGCCCTCCTTAATGCTCATCTTCCATTTAGCCCATCCCCTCAGCCACCTCCCCTCCAGCAACCTTCAGTTCTCTAGAGTTAAGAGTCTCTTATGGTTTGCTTCCCTCTCTTTTTTTCTTCCCCTTCCCCTATGCTCATCTGTTTTGTTCCTTAAATTCTACATATGAGTGAAATCATATGGTATTCGTCTTTCTCTGACAGACTTGTTTTGCTTAGTATAGTACACTCTAGCTCCATCCACGCCATTGCAAATGGTATACACACACCACAACTTTATCCATTCATCAGTCGATGGACATGTCGACTCGTTCCATAATTTGCCTGTTGTTGCTAATGCTGTTGTAAACATCAGGGTGCATGTGCTCCTTTGAATCAGCATTTTTGCATCCTTTGGATAAATACCTAATAGTGCAATTGCTGGGTCATAGGGTACTTCTATTTGTAACTTTTTGAGGAACTTCCATATCGTTTTCCAGAGTGGCTGCACCAGTTTGCATTCTCACCAACAGTGTAAGAGGGTTCTCCTTTCTCCACATTCTCTTCAACATCTGTTATTTCCTGTGTTATTAATTTTAGCCATTCTGACAGATGGGAAGTTTAAATTTGTATTTCTTTGATAACAAGTGACATTGAGCATCTTTTCATGTGTCTGTTAGCCATCTGTGTGTCTTCTTTGGAAAAATGTCTAGTCATGTCCTCTGCCCATTTCTTAACTGGATTATTTGTTTTTTGGGTGTTGAGTTTGATAAGTTCTTTATAGATTTTGGATACTAATGCTTTATCAGATATTTCATTTGCAAATATCTTCTCCCATTCTGTAGGTTGCCTCTTAGTTTTGTTGATTGTTTCCTTTGCTGTGCAGAAATGATGAAGTCCCAATAATTCATTGAAAAATAGAACTTTAAATTAGGAGATTTGAGAATATGCTACATGTCACCATCCTCCTTTGGGAGCTATGGATACCTAAACTTTGGGGAGATGACTGTGTTTCAAAATCATTGTGAGATGTAATTGTCATAAAATTTGGTTGGAGATGTAACCCAGGGTTCCCTATTTTAGATACCTTATATTAGATATCTCCATTGTGAACAGTACTAAAATTTGTCTTGGATGCCTGTTGAAATACATATGAATAAGATATTTAACTAATTTTCTGAGAGATTAGGATATTTAAGCATAAAAGCTATAATGTATGTTAAATAATTTTTTAAAGGAAAGTGAATTATGAAATCAGTATGATGCATAGAATTCCGTAAAACCTGTAACAAAGGTAATTGATAACAAAACAGAAAGAATAGTCATGTCCTCACTTTTAAACATTTTAAAGCAATTGTTAATAATAATCAGATTTATTTAATTGAGCGATTTAGGGAAAGGAAGGACATCAAAATATCCATGATTGACAAATAGGTAACATTCAGAATTACTTAGTTTGTTTTTTAAATAAGTGTGTTTGTGTATAAAGTGTAGTATCTGTATACTTGTTGAAAATTCAAGCCCCACAACTATACAGAATGGTATAAAATGAAAAGTAAGTAAGTTTTTCACACCTACATCTGGTCTTCTAACACCATGCCTCAAAAGTAACTGCTTACACTTTCTCATGTATTCCAAAAAATATACAATACCCACATCTATGTCTGTTATTTAAAAGTAAGCACAATTTTCCCCAGTAATATTCCTTGTAAATATTCCATCAGGGTAGACATATCTATTCATTCTTTGAAATGACTATTTAATTTTTACTGTATGGAAGTATCATACTTTTACCAGTGGCCTTTATTGCTGGATATTTAGGTTGTTTCCTGTTAATGACAAATATCCTAGTGCAATGGTGTATTTTCATGAGTATCTCTACAGGGCACATTACTAGAAGTAGAATTGAATATCTGGATAAAGGGTATGTATATTTTTAATTTTGAAAGATATCGGCAAACTGCCCTCCAAAGAAGACACTCATTTACACTCACTCACTCACACCACAATGTATAAGTGTCCAAATACAGTGATAGTGGTAGACTTTAAAGGAAAAATTTGTGGCTTTTCCCCTAGGTCAGTTAATGCTTCCCAGACCTTTTATTCATGTGACATCCAATCAAAGGAGTTTAGCCAACCACCATAATATAACCACAGCCAGTATTTATCCAAGTAACCAGAAATAGGATTTATAGTACTTAAAACATTGCCTAATGATGATTAAAAGTGAGAAACAGTCTATAACTCCTATTTTTAGTAATTTATTTTTCATTATCTTGGTTAAGAGTATAGGCCTGTATGAATGGTCTCTTCTGCATTTTGGAATTAATTGAGCCTGAATTATACATATTTGTATCAACAGTTGTCTCAAACTTAGTGATTCCACAATGAAAGTTATTGATTCTATATCCAGTTTTAATAAAATCCACAATTAGTGCTAGAAGAACAAAGACCTGTTGAGAGTCACTTCTAATACATAGGGGAGAAAATGAACCCTATTACAGCAATACAAAGAATACATCACTTACAAAATCACAAGGCAAGGTGTTAGAGACTCAAATGTTGAAGTTACTGTATTTAGAGTAATATTTTCTTGTCTAGAATTAGCAAGAGAACTGGATTTCACTGAGGAGCAAATTCATCAAATTCGAATTGAGAATCCTAACTCCCTCCAAGACCAGAGTCATGCGCTATTGAAGTACTGGCTGGAAAGGGATGGGAAACATGCTACAGGTAGGTGGGAAACTGTATATAAAAAGCATTAGGCTAAAGGTTGGGGTATATGTCTTATTCAACAAGCCCTCTCTTGCATATTCAGTAAAATAATAACAAATGCCATCAATCTGAAGTGCTACTGTAAGCAAATGAGAACAAGCTATGATATTTCTAAAATATGCATGTTGCATAAAAATTCTTATATTCCCATGAACAATGTCAGCGGAAACACTGGCTGCTAACAGGGACATTATGAAAGTCCTAAAATTTTCTAAATATTGAGACTGGATGCAGTTACTTTATTTGTCATTGTTTTATTGGTAGTATTATTACCTTTACTCCTAAATAACTTACATGACAGAAAGATGTCAGGTAGATATTCTTTATAATGATTTATGTATAATATTCTGACCACATCAAATAAAATGAGAAGTGATAAAGACCATTACTTCCTCTCATTCTTCAGCTAAATTTGCTACTTCCTCTAACGCCTCTCTGAAGATCTACCTACAGACCTCCCTTACAAACATCCAGTCTACATTTATCTTTCCTTCTCTTACCATTCTTCTAGGTAGGATTGCCAGATTTTGCAAATAAAAATAAAGGGCTTCCAGTTAAATTTCAAAGAGCCTACAGATAATTTTTTTAGTATAAGTATACCCCCTGCAGTATTTGGGATATACTTATATTAATTTTTTTTTAATCTGAAATTCAAATTTGACAGGATATCCTATATATTATCTGGCAACTCTACTTTTAGGGCTTTTGCCTATGCTTTCCCCCACTATTTTATGCATACTTCCTTTCTATTTGCTTTTTTTTTTTTTTTTTTTTTTTACAAAGACCTTTAGTTGGGCTTTGTTTCCTGTACAGATATAAAAATTTTAGTAAAGCAACTAAATGAAAGAGATTTTCAAAAGAGTACCCCTCAGATATTATAAATGTTTTTCTGGTTTTTTTTCTCTAATATCCCAGATACAAGTCTCATTGAATGTCTCACCAAGATCAACCGAATGGATATTGTTCATCTCATGGAGGCCAGCACAGAGCCTCTCCAGGAGCGCATCAGTCATAGCTATGCAGAAATTGAACAGACAATTGCACTGGATCATAGTGAAGGTCAAACAATCTGTGTGTGTGGGTGTGTGGTGTATGTATGACTAATTCAGGTGACTGGAACAAATCTTCCTTCTTTTTTTAAAGGGTGGTCTATGAACTCTGGTGATCACATATTTTTCTCATTTTATAGGTACCTTCATACTGTTCATTCTTTGTTATTTCACCTTTGTTCCAACCATTTTGGACTGCTATAACACAATGCCATAAACTGGGTGGCTTAAATAAGAGAAATTTATTTCTCACAGTTCTAGAGAGTGGAAGTCAGAGATCAGGATGACAGCACAGACAGGTTCTGGTGAGGACCCTCCTTTGGGTTGCAGATGGTTGCCTTCTTGCTGTGTCCTCACCTAGGGGAAAGAGAACTAGCTAGTTCTCTGACGTCTTCTTATAAGGCACAAGTCCCAGTCGTGAAGGCTCTACCCTCATGATCTAAGTACCTCCTAAAGGCATCACCTCTAACTATTATCACATTGGGATTAGGGTTTCATCAGATGATTTTAAGGGGATACAAATACTCAGTTCATAACAACACGGATGACCTATCCAATGCCCTTTCCTTGGATCCTTGGTGGTATTTCTTAATACTTGTGTCTTTTACTCTAGCTACCCATTCCTGTGCTCACAACCAAGACTATATCATTACCACTGACTATATTACTTCTGGGTCCTGATTTGAAGCATTACACTTACTTCTTCTTTTGCTTCGATACTAGTGATTCTTCAAACCCACTGGGACCTCCAGCCATTGACCCTACCACCTTTTCAGTACTAAAGTTTCTCTGATCCATTCTCCTTTATTTGCATGCTCATTATCTTCTCTCCCTCCCTCTCTGTCTCTCTTTCTCTCTCTTTCTGTCTCTCTCACACCTCTATTTTATACCTTCTCTTTTTCTTTCAAGCCTCCAACATTTCTCTTCTCCTTTTTTAAAGCTAATGACCAAGTTTCGTATTTCTTAGAAAAAATAAGAACAGTCCTAAGCGAATGTCCATATTCTTTCACCACAAACTCTACCAATCCAAGTGCATCTCAATGTCTCTACTCTACCTTCCCTTCTGCATGAAATGTCTTTGCTTCGCTAAAACCATTATCTCTTCTTTTGTACTGGATCTCATCTCTTTTTATCCAATTAAGGACCTCACTCCTTCAGTTATCCACTGTGGCTTCCTACAACTAGATCATGCTCAAGAGCATTAAAACATGCTTTAATAGAGCCCATTCTTTATTTTTTTTAATATGAAATTTATTGTCAAATTGGTTTCCATACAACACCCAGTGCTCATCCCAACAGGTGCCCTCCTCAATGCCCATCACCCACCCTCCCCTCCCTCCCACCCATCAACCCTCAGTTTGTTCTCAGTTTTGGCTCCTTCCCTCTCTAACCTTATTTTTTTTCCTTCCCCTTCCCCATGGTCTTCTGTTAAGTTTCTCATAAGTTTCACATAAGTGAAAACATATGGTATCTGTCTTTCTCTGTATGACTTATTTCACTTAGCATAACACTCTCCAGTTCCATCCGTGTTGCTACAAAAGGCCATATTTCATTCTTTCTCTTAGTTAGCATAACACTCTCCAGTTCCATCCGTGTTGCTACAAAAGGCCATATTTCATTCTTTCTCATTGCCACATAGTATTCCTTTGTGTATATAAACCGCAATTTCTTTATCCATTAATCAGTTGATGGACATTTAAGTAGAGCCCATTCTTTAAAAACAAAACAAAACAACTCCTTCACCCTATATGCCTTCTTGTATGATTGTTCTGTTTCTCCATTCATTTTATAGAAAATCTCTTCAAAAGAATAGCCTATATTCCCTATATCTACTTCCTGTCTTCCTGTTCTCTAGAACTGTCTCTAGAATCCATGACAGTCATTTATTGAGTCATCACCACTCAACAGAAAGCAATCTTATAAAATTCACCAATGATTTCCTCATTGCCAAATACAGCAAATAATTTTTCAGTCTTCATCTTATTTACTCCTTAGTAATATTTGACAAAAAATTAATATTTTTTAAAAACATTTTCTTCATTCACTTTCCGTGACACCCTCCCTTCATGGTTTTGTTTTTCTTTTGCTTATTTTTCTGGTTATTTTTACACAATTCCTTTCTGTAGCTTCTTTTCATAGATTTAAATGATGGTGTGAAAGTTTGTCCTATCTCCTGTCTCTCTCCTTTTTTTTTTTTTTTATAAATCCCAGACACCTGGCCTCCTTGATGTTCCCTGGGCACCCTATGCATTTTGGGGCTTTGGAGCTCTGCTACTTTCTGTTTCCTCCACTCTGGAGCATTTTTCCCTCAGAGCATCAAATACCTACCTATTCAGGCCTCTGCTCAAAATCAGTCTCCCCAAAGGACCCTTTCCTGACAATTCTATCTAAAATACTAGCCCTATTTACTCTTTACCATGGTTTCCTTTTCTCCTAAAATTCATCATAAATATATATCTGCAGAAATAAAAGTTCAGTGAGGACTTTTTCTACCTTGTTCACTGCTATATCTCTAACGTCTAAAGAGCACCTACTACATAGTTGATAATATATACATCTGTTGAGTGAATAAATAAGTAGATGAATGTCAGTCATACCTCTGCTAAAGTTTTCAGTGACTCCTCATTGCCCTGGGTATGATAATATTCCTTAGCATGGCATGAGAGACCCTCCACAAAAAAGGGTACTAACCCCAAGTGTTGTTAATACAAGTTAATACTTGTGGAACACCTAGAACAGTGCCTAACACATAATATTTAGAATGTATTAGCTATTATTAATTATTATTAAACTCTAATCCTTCTTCCCACTTACATTCTATGCCTCAGTAGCAGTTATCATTAGGTCTCCTTAAAATGTCACACCCTCTGCATTTCCCTTCCTGATTCTTTAACCCTGAGTTGGGTGCTCCTGCATTTATTGACTGGCACTGTGGCCCCGTCACTCTGCATTTCAATAGATTCTTACTTGCCTGAGCTTCAATAGATGATCTGTATCTTGAAGGCAGACACAGTTATCTCATTCAGCTTTGTAACCATGGATCTATCACAGGATGTGGCACATTAATAGTTACCTAGTAAATACCCATTTAATATAAGTGAGCTTCAGTTAATACTTCATTTAAATTGTTTCTCCCTGTAGGGTTCTCAGTACTTCAAGAGGAGCTATGCAGTGCCCAGCACAAGCAGAAAGAGGAGCAAGCTGCTTCTAAAGAAAACGAGTCCTGTGATCACCCTCCCATTGTCTCAGAGGAAGACATTTCTGTCGGTTATTCTACTTTTCAGGATTGCATCCCCAAAACTGGGGGGGACAGCTCAGCAACAGAGCTCTTTCCCCAAACTCACAAGGAGCAAGTTCAACAGGATTTCTCAGGGAAAATGCAAGACCTGCCTGAAGAGTCATCTCTTGAATGTCAGCAGGAGTACTTGTGAGTTTCAAAAGAAAGCCTGTCCAATGTAATTCCAAGAAATAAGCCGGTATGGCAAGAGTGCCAGGCATGTGCAACCGTAAATTGTTTTCAGATGGTTTTCAAATAAGCCCACCAGTAGCAAGTGCCAGAACTACAGGAAAAAGAGCGAAAGATTTGAAACATAATTATGGCAGCATTGTATGGTAGATCTGCTTGAAACAACTTCCGGTTCTATGACCTTGGGCAAGCCCCAAGCCCTTTTTGGTTTCTGTTTCCATATCTCTAAGTTATAAGAATATATACCTTATTCATCTCATAGGGTCACAGGTCAAGGATACGCCTATGAAAGCATTGTTTAAACTGTAAGATTTCATGAAGACCTCATGCTTATTGCTTATAAGACTATTGCACTTGACTTCTCTGCAGTGCTCTGATATGTGCCAGTTGTCCCATGGCTAGTTCACAGTATGAACAGGGATGCTGTAGGCGAAGCAGCCCTTGGTGTATGTCACCAAATCATTGGGGTGGCTGACAATAAAAATAGAAACGCAACACAAATTATTCACACAGAATGAAAGACCGTCAGAATAAAGTGGGATAAGTTCAGAGTGGAAATACAGAGAAGTCTTCCGGAGACTTTCTGGCTAAAGGAAGCTATAGAACAGTTAGCTCAGAACTCAAGTACTGGGCTTCATAGAAGCAAATGAGAAAGAGAATTGTTTAAATGACGCTTGTTATATCTAGAGAAGGAAAACAGATGATGTGAAAGGCAAGTGTGTCCCCAGACCTGAAATCTGAGAATAGTGTGTCAGGAGATTACACCAGTAAGCGAGTTTTCTGCTGGGGTCACTGGAGCTTGAGAAGAGGGTGAAATGGGTAATAAAATCCTCTTTCTTCCACTGAGCCACCGCCTACCAACTACCTTTAGATTTTAGGGGAGAGAAGAAAGAAGAAAGAAAGAAAAATAAAAAGATGGGAAGCAAAGAGGGAATATCAGAGAGGCATTTGGGTACTTAGTATCAGAAATTTGTAATAAGAAGTTTAAAAGCAGAAAAAGAATTTTTGTATTTAAAATTGAGATTATAAAGATTGCATTGGAGTAACTCCAAATTAAATCAGAAGAAAAAGTTTTAACTAGGTCTTTCCATCAAGTAATAATTTTCCAGAAGTATAATAAAAATCTCTCTATATTTGCAATTATGATAACCATATTAACATGGGGTTTATATATGTTTAAAAAAAATTTCCCAAACTTTGATTCTTGCTTCAGAAGCCTTATTATCTACAGATCTTTGTTATATAAACCTCCTCAAATCTTCAAGATAACCTTGAGGTATCAAAGAAAATATGAAATTATAATTTATATACTTTGTAGAGATTAAGAAATGGTAATACATTTTAGAGTAATTTTTCTCTTTAGAATAGATCCATCCCAGCTAATACTAAATCAAGGAGCTGTAACTTTCTTACATATAATTTTTATTCAAATTTCATTTCTCGGCCACATATACAAAACTTATTTTGACTTGTCATGGACCATGAAGACAAGTTCCATCTTTCGTTCCAATTGCCTTGCTTCAGCAAAAGGGGAAATGTAAATGCTCTCATGGTGTAACTTGGCTTTTCCATTTCAGTGTGACAACCCCAGGGACGGAAGTGTCGGAGACTCAAAAGCCTACGGCTATATCTGGCTCTCAAAGCAAGACACCTGAGGAAATCAGTACACCTCCCGAGGAGGAGAGGCCACACCTCCAGACTCCAACATCTAGTGAGCAGGGCGACTCTCCCATCATACAGGAACCGGAAGAGCCCCCAGAACATAAGGAGGAGAGTTCTCAGAAAACTAGCCTTGTGATAGTGGAGTCTGCTGATGACCAGCCACAGGCCCTTGAAAGATTCGATGACGATGCAGCTTTCCATAAGGTAAGGATCTCCTCTCTTTCCTTGCCCACAGGCAGCAAAGCTACAAATCTTCCCCAGTTTCCATTTCTCTGATGGTTTATTTTTTCTCTGAAAAAAATCAACCTGGACCCTGGAAACCCCTCAATCCCCTTTAAAACTTGGGAACCAGGGAATCTAGGAAAAAAAAAAAGATACACAGTTCTAATTCTTGCTACCTGAGCATGAGCCTTAATTTTACAATTGGGAAACCCTTTTGCTAAGGAAAATGAACCCTGGAGTGAAACAGTATGCCTGATGTAGCTTTTCAGAATTGATAACCATGGGCACGAAGACTAGTGAGAGGGATTAACAGGGCCCCCAGTAAGTGCCAGCCATGGAAACTTGTGGGAGCCAGACTCTGGTTACATCTGTCTGTGCTGTCAGGTGATGAACACGCAGACTGTGGATATCAGGTGGGGTTTTCCTCCCCTCCCCAAATTTTCCTCACTAAAGGAAGGATTATTTCCAAAATAGATCTCCTTATACCTATTTTAAGAATGACTTTGAAAAAGGACAGTGTACCTCAACTTATCGTGGTTCAGAATGTCAGAATAAGGAGCAGAAACTTACTTAAGTGTTTCCTTTGTCATTAAGGGAGCTTTGATGTTGCAAAGAGGGGTCTCCGGAGACCATCTAAGAAATTAATTTAAACGGTGTATTCTGAATCATTCCCATGCCTCAGTGTTCACTGGCGGTGTTTAAGCCCTCCTCAGAGGAATGAATCTCAGGGAAGAGGGGAGCAAGAATCTGCATTTTAAATAACTCTCTGGATGATTGTCATGCACAAAAAAGTGTGAGAATCTGTTTGGATTAAATTTAATATCTATTAAATTATATATTTGTCCTTTTAGAATTCAAAAGCATTTTTTATGTCACCATGTTTTTAAAGCGTTAATATAGGTCTCAGTAGTAAAGAATGAGGTATAGAAAAGAACTGAAAGGTTTTGAAGAAAAGCATGATACAACATATCTGTGGGCTTAAGTCCTACATTTATTTTTGTTCACTATGAGGGTGACATCTGCTAGCAGGATTTATCTAAGATCATAACTAAAATTAGGGGAGTTTCAGGCAAATGAGAACTGTGTCCCAGTTTTGGTAGTTATCTTAAATAATGAATTCATCCCGTGAATGGATTTTTATTTTAAGTGTACCTTTGCACAGAATTACTCATCTCCCAAATTCTCAGCTTAAATGAATTCTGGTAAAAATGTTTCAAAGATGCTATCAGGGCTTAGGAGTTACTAAATTTAGCCTAAGAATCCATTGGCTAATCGAAGTATAGATTTCAAACAATTATCTGTATAATTCATTTATTTTTTCTATGCATATAAATAAATTTTGATAAGTCATTCTGTATTCCACTTTCTATGGGCCTGTTCCATTTATTCTTGGTGAATATCCAGTTATCTCTGTGATGCTTCCTATTTTGACCCTTAATTCTCATGACCCTAACTTGAGGATCTAACTTCAGTCACTTTTCTTGCTGATCATCTTTCTAGGCAGCAGATTCCAGAATGTATTTGAAGTATACTTTGGTTTCGATTTTACATGTTTTCCTTTAGCAGAAAAGCATATAGAAATATGTCAGATATTTTAAAATATGTTGAAAAAATATCATTTAGTTTTCTTTAAAAAAAAAAAAAAAGTAGTATCCTGTTAGGAAAGAGTAATTCAATAGAACGCTCCTGAGATATGTTCTAATCTAAAATTGTGTTCTTAGCTCCATCTTTGACTCTGGGCCAGAGCCATAAAATCAGACTGGCCTGTGCATCTTAACTTCTCTGCAAAATGAGTCTAATATTATTCATAGCCTGCCTTGTTTGTTGCCAGGGAGATGCTCAACTGGCTAGATAAGAGCTGCAGGAAATTTTGACTTTTTGCAGAAAGTTCTGCTACAAGCATAAGTTATTTCTATACCTGTGGGTTAATCATTTTAAGCCTAAGCCTGAGTGTTGAGTATTGATGGCTTACAAGTGTTGTGTGTGTGTGTGTGTGTGTGTGTGTGTGTGTTGCTTAAGTTTTGTGTTTACATTTGGTTATTTATCAGGAGTTTAAGTCCAAGAAGTAATGTGGACAAGTTGCTCGTTTCTTTTGATAGATTCTGACAGATGGGCACTCAGCTTTCAGAATTCCAGAATTGTTTTCATTCATTGAACAAAAAAGTATTCTTACCAAAGTGTGAGACAGACACACACTTGTTTGCTGTGCTGGCTTTTCTAGCAAAGCCTCCATGAATAAAACTTTCAGAAAACCGTGTGAACTAAAGCAGAAACCGGTAGTGAAGACATTCCTTAGCGTGTTAAACAAAACGATGCTTCCATGCTTCCACCAGGAGCTAACAGAGGAATTAGGTGAGCTGGAGGCCAGCTCAGATGAGGAGGCGATGGTAACTACCAGGGTTGTCCGCCGACGAGTGATTATTCAGGTACCAGCTGTTACGTTCCTGCACGTCCGGGACACTTCTGTCCCCGTAACCCTCAGAGAGTGATGCTAGCCATGAAGCCACGAGGGCTTGGCATGCTCTTTAGGTAGTGCATGGCCATTCAAAAGCAGACCCCTTCACTTAACTCTCCTAAGTTTTGTTCGTAAAAAAACAAAAAAAAAAAAACCTGCAGTGGTGATGACATTGGCAGCCCACTTCCAAGAGAGCGAACAGCAAGAGAGAGACCGCTTCTTCAGTTCCACCCACCTCACCTTGCTTGTCTGTTTTTGTTGGTGTGTTTGTTTTACGCCTAACTTTGGTCCAATTCTCCTAAGCATGTTACTTCCCACCTTTTTTTTTTTTTCTTTAAAACACACTACTCGACAGGATTTGGCATCTCAGCAGTGCTTCTCAGTAGCTCCCTTCATTTTCTAACATTATAAGCACTTGGGAGTAGTTTCTCAGAATTGATGCCCGACACTGAAGTGACCGTTTTCTCTCAACTGTTTAGGGAGATGATATGCCTGACATACCCCCAGAAACAGTCACAGAAGAAGAATACATTGATGAGCATGGACACACTGTGGTAAAGAAGGTATTGTCCTAACATGGTTGATCTCAAAGCCTCCTGTTTAAAACTTATCGGTACCCCGGTACTGTCACTCAAACACAAGATACATGAATAAAATATCTTTCAGGTCACTAGGAAAATCATTAGGCGGTACGTAGCCTCTGATGGCACAGAGAAAGAAGAGGTTACAATGCAGGGAATGGCACAGGGACCCATCAGCATTGAGGAAGGAGATGGCTATTCCAAAGTCATGAAGCGCATTGTATTAAAGAGTGACACTGAACAGTCAGAGGTAAGATCATCTGATTCTCCAACCTGATTTTATGGAGAGGTCTAAAACAGAGTCAGAAGAGATGGACACGATTGTCCATACTGGCCCCACTGCTCCCGCTTATATGGCACTCTGCTTTCAGTTGCATATTCACATGTTTCTTCATGATTTTGTGGAATTTTAAACTAACGTTCAAGGACATTTGTAGCCATTATACTCATTGTCTCTGTTTGGTCCTTCTTATTTATTCATTTTTTTAAGTTCATTTATTTATTTTGAGAGAGAGAGAGAGTGAGTGAGCAGGGGCGGGGGGGGGGGGGTGGAGAGAGAATCCCAAGCAGGCACTGCACTGTCAGCACAGAGCCGGATGCAGGGCTTGATCTCACAACCCTGAGATCAGGACTTGAGCTGAAATCAAGGGTCGGACGCTCAACCAACTGAGCCACCCAGGTGCCCCTGGTCCTTCTTATTTCTATTTTCTGTTTAATTCATGGCTGAGTACATAAAACAGAAATCCAAAACTGAAATTTTAAAAGACCAGAATTCCATTTGCTGGCGAGCTGTATGTCATGAAAAGACCTTGTAAAATTGTGTTGTAATGCTTGTGCCCGGGCAGCATAGCAGTCTTCTGTAGGGCACTGGAGATAAATATTTGATATTTAAACTTCTGCATTTCAGTCACTAAAGCCAGGATCCAGAAACTCCTTGATTTATAGTTTTACTTCTTTCTGTTCTACTTCCCTCTCTGAGGAACGTTTACTCCCTTTGACATATCATTGGTGACACACTCACTGTTTTGCATTCATTCACATCCTCAGAAGTTTATTATCGCACCCACAGTTTCTCTAGAAATCTACTTTTTCAATTTTTCATATCTTTGAGAGTTCCTCTTTTGGGGTTTAATTTTATCTTCATAAAATCAAAACCATTTAAACATGGGGGAGAAGAGAGTTCATGCTCAGGTTGTCATGTCGCTGAGGAATCGGTTTCTTATTCATAATACTTCCGGACAGATTTTCGTTCAGCTGATTAATGAGTGGTGGGTTTGGTGCTGTGTGTATAGAGTCATTATATAGGCATTACCAGTTGATTATAGGCTTTTTTCTTTCTTTTAGTACCTGCTTCTCTTTTCCAAAATACTATTTTCCAGAAGGCCTATGTATACCATTTTAAGGTTTTGGGGTTTTGTTTGTTTGTTTGTTTGTTTTTACATAGAAAAATCCATCACTGTTACATTTTGGCAGTCAGAAACTGTGTTATCATGTGTCCTTCATTCATTAGGTAACTTTGTCTGAGCCCAGCATTTTGTCCAGTACCTCACAATTTCAGGCTGAACCAGTGGAAGGCCGTAGAGTCAGCAAAGTTGTTAAAACAACTATGGTACATGGAGAAAGGATGGAGAAACATCTGGGTGATTCTAGTTTAGCCACTGATCTTCCTTCAGCCAAAGATGACTTTGAAGAGGTATAGAAGCATTATCACTTTTATGTTTTTGTGTTGTGTGTTTTGTGCTTGCTTTGTGTTTAAAAATAAAAGGATTTACCATTATGTCATTCCATATATGTATTCATGGAAGGGTGCAGAATAATTCAAGAGAGTAGAGTTGCTGTTTGAATAACTTGTACAGTGAGGTAACGTTTTCTCAACTTGTGGTATCCACAAAGCGACAAGTTCTGTGTCATCTTAAATGCTTTTAAAAGTCTAGATGACCAGGATTCGCTTCAACTGAATCAGAATCTCCGGAGTTAGGTCACAATTGTACATCTTGCTTAGATGCTCCAGAAGTGACTTTAATTCTTTAATTAGTGAGAGAGAGAGAGAGAGAGAAAGAGAGAGAGAAAGAAAGGAAGGAAGGAAGGAAGGAAGGAAAGAAAGAAAGAAAGAAAGAAAGAAAGAAAGAAAGAAAGATTGATTGTGAATTATCTCTAGTAGCTAATGCTCTCAAATATTTCCAAAGATAGGCATTAATGAAAACTCTGATTTATTTTAAACCTAGATATAAAACAAGCATTTATAATTATTTAAGTTCTGATTTTCAGTAATTAGGAAATGGGTCCATAGGGACAGATCCACACTAGGATTAAAAAAATCCCAAAATTCTGAAAACCAATACAAATTTTGTAGGTTAATAGCAAGCTAACTTGGCAGTAAAACAATGTGAGCTGATATGGAGTTATAATGACATGGAGAGTCTTTTGGTCCTACCTAGACTGAATATTCATATGTTTTGCTGTGGATATATTTATGCGTTTGATTAGTAGATGCTGTCCCTGCCCCATCAGAGGTATTCAAATATACAGCATATATATCATACTACCTTTCTAAAATCCAAAAGGGAAAATATTCTGAATTCTGAGATACATCTGGCCCCAGGGGTTTTCACTAAGGGATTGTAGGGCATATGCAAACATCTACAAAACATTTTTTTGCTATTGAGACATTTTGAAGTTAAATGTTATATGTGCATTCTCTTCTACACCCACAATGTGCACTGAGATTATATATGGGAATGCATTGGGATATGAAAAGCATACCTTATTTAAATACTTTTAAGGACAGTATTTTGACCTTGTATAATCAAAAGGTGAATTATGTGAGTTGTACGCTTTGGGCTTTATTCATTTGCTGCTTGTTTTTGCCTCTGATCATTATATTCATCATTAGAGTCTCCACCGGAGAAAGAGGGGGGATGAGGTGTGGAGGAAATTAAAAGTCAATCGGTACAGATGCTATTTACCAACATTTATAAGTAATACAATACATCTCCCTCACAAATGGGAGAGATGTAAATAAAACTCAGTATTTACATTTGTTCCTAGGATTGTTTTTATTTCTGCTTTCAAGCATATCTTTTTATGGTATCAATTAAGCAAAGTAATAGATTTTTTTTTAAGTCCATGGCTCATGGTGGGTTTTGTCTTATTTTCTTTTTTCTTCAGGCTTTGAGCTATACAGGTAGCCACATGAAAGTGCACTTACCCAGTTTAGTAGAGAATGAGATTCTGAAAGAGGATGGATCAGTAATTAAAAGGTTTGGGTTAGCATGGGGTTATGCTCTGCCTACTAACACCTTGACTTTTTTTTCCAGTTGTAAGAAAAACAGAGCCCCTACCTCTGCCCTAACGTCCCTTGGGAATTACCAAGTCTGTCTACGTTGTCTGCTTTGCCAAGCGGTAGATCTGTCAGTGTGTCAAACCTGTAGTGTCCTCTTGACGCTTTGAAAATGATACCAAGGCTTGAGGGGAACTGAGACACCTGTTCACACAACCACTCCCTGGGTTTTAACAAGTCATCAGTTTCGTTAAGGCCAACTGGCTAGAATATTCCATTGTGTTGACAGATTTGGAGCACATTTGGAAAGGAAACCAATCAGCTGCTCACGGATTAATCTTGTGACCAGCTACCTTCAGCTCAGTCGTACCGAATCATAATGCCGAGTGGCACATGCTTTGGGGTTTTGTTTTTGTTTTTAAGCTGCTTCCAAAATCTTTAAGTTGTTTCATGATCTTGCATGCGAGTGGCAAATAACATGAGCATGAGTTGGATACCCACAAACCTGATTGTAAATGCTGAAACCAGGGATTTTAACAAGTTAAGAAAGGGCCACACAAGAAGTAAGTGGCTCATTTTTGTGCCTGAGGAAAGAGACAAGCTGTGACGCTCTGTCGTCCCTATCACCTACTTGATGCGTGATTGTCAGCAACATTGCCTTGTCTCCTGGCCTTTCTCTCTAGTCCCCTCTCTCTTTGGTCCTTTAGCAGCACCATGCTAAAAAAGTGTCCTCAGCTTCTCAGTGAAAAGACACAATGGAAATTCAAGTTACTATTGTTCTTTTCGCTTCATTGTAAAGAAGAAAAAGATTGTCATTTATAGTACTCTACAGAGCTATTTTCAGCCTGCAGAACATAATAATTAGAACAGCGAATTAAAGGTTCTGTCACAATTCCGCCCTCCAATCACATGTGAAAAACAGCAGCAGCTAAGAATTTAAAAGAGTGTAGTTGCTCAGGGAACTTTAAAAATGCCCCGTGAATTAAGGATAAAGTACTTTTTATACGCTGAATTTTTACGTCTTTTATTCAGTTATGCAGACAAAGCCACACAAACCAGGTACACCCTAACATCATGAGATCTTTACATTGGGATAGATTTAGAGACCATCTAATCCAAACTTCTTAATTACTGCTGGTGAATTTGAAGCCAGGGATATGGAGCAACTCAATTAAGTTGCACAGCTGTTTAGTTCCGGAACTGTATTTGTCAGTACACCGCTTTATCTTGTATGTTGCGAAGATATTTTATCATCCCCACTGCTCCCCTGAATACACATAAGTAAATTCATTCCACTGCTTGAGTTACATGCATACACATGCTCATAAGCACATTCATCTATGATATCTGCACAAAATATCAGGGATTGTCCTGTGATAGAAGCTTATTCACCGCCTCTCCCCCCTCCCCCCCCACCCCCCAACACAGCCACACCAGTGCCACGAAGGCTGCTATTAGCTCCTGGCAGAAATAATCAGATATTTGCCTTTTCGGAGAAGAAAAATATTATGGGTGCTGAATCGTGAGAAAAACACAATCTCATTTCAACCACTGGAACAAAATTGGACCTTTTTTATCAAGAGGAACAAATTTAAGTTTGCTTTCAGATACAAAATAATTCATGTGGTGTCAAAGGAAGGAGAGAATAAGAAAACATGAGAAGAAGGAAGAAGGAGACAAAGATGCCCAAAAGAAAACCTGAAAGTATTTTGGCTAAAATAAGTCTTTTTTTTTTTTTTTTTTTTTAAATCAGGAGTATCTTAAATGCATAGCAGTATGAGAAGGTAGAATAATGAAAACTCAGGATGATCTTAAAGGCATGACAGTGCAGAACCTCTAGCTTGTGAACACTAGGAATCCATTAAGAAAAATGCTGGGGTAAAGCTAAGAAAACTGCTCTTCTGTGGTTTTAAGTGAAGATGCATGGCATCGTGGTTACGGATTCAGGCTCTGGAATCCTTGAGTCTTGGCCTCACTTCATACTAACTGTGTTACTTTGTATTTGGAACATCGCTTAAAATCTCTGCAATTTGTTTTCCTTATTTATTACAATCATAGTGCCTGGCACATAAAAATGTTCACCACATATTTACAGAATGAATAATTCTATTGAGAAGTAGATGGAAGGACAGAGAATGAACAAATTACAGTTTAATAATTTTCAAGTAGGGATACAGGAAAATAGTACTAAATACCACAGTACATCATAGCCCCTTTTGTCAAGTAATCATTAGGAGGGAGCCAAGAAAGCACTAGTCAGTGGCATAGAAGACCAAAAATGGGCAAAGTCCTGGAAATCTGAGCAGATGGAGGAAGGATCTGTGTCTCAGTGTTTTCTCTCTCTCCTCTCTCTTCCCTACCGTCTCCAGATGAAGTTTCAAGGCTGGGGCAGTCCTCATCTCTCGTTGGTATTCACCTTCCTCTATGTTGATAGAATAAGATTCCCGTTTTTAAAGATCTAGGTCTCGTGGAAAAGTTTTCCTAGAACATTTCCCAGAACAGGATGCGACTCTAAGGATTAAGCTGACAGCTGAGGTGTTTTCAGAAAATCAAAAACTATATTTCCTAGCCTGTCAAAAAGTACATATGGAATCCCTGTTTTGGGATGTGCCAAGCGCTTTCAAATCAGTGCACCTTAAACAAACATGAATGATTGTATGGTTGCTTTTGGAGAGAATCTTATGAAAGCATGGTTTTATTTCTTTGAAATAGTTCTGAAAGTTTTAAAAAATATTCTTTGTTCCAAAATACTTTAAAACATTTCATGACTTACGTCACATGGGAGAGGCCATGTTTAAAAGAGAGAGGTGGAAGGAAGGCTGCAGATGTTAAACTAATAGCTCAGTCTAGAAGTATCCAGAGGTAGCACAGTGAAGTATTTTCCTGTCACAGTGATCACTCCCACCCCAAAGGTGGTGGCTGCCTTGTAGTGAAGAAAGTATAATTCTCTCTTGTCTGCTTTCCTCCAGGACGACAATGAGTAAAGCCAGTACACAGAAGAGGGCTGTGGTGAAGGACCAGCATGGAAAACACATTTACTTGGAGCACCTGGAGGATGTACCAGAAGCACTAGACCAAGATGACCTCCAGCGCGACCTCCAGCAACTCCTTCGGCATTTCTGCAAGGAGGACTCGAAGCAAGAGGCCAAATGAGGGGCTGCCCTGTCCTCACACCAGAAACCACACATCCACTCGATATGCAACTTCCCGTTTCACTAGCAGAGCGACCTAATGGGATACCCTGACACTTCCACTTTTAGCAAAAACACTGCATTTTGTTTTAGTTTTTCCCCATCCTCTTTAACTGTAAGCTAATTTGTGACCAAAGATAGCATCCTTCAGTCTGGATGCTGTATCCACTACTTTGTTGTGTCTGTGCTAAACTGGAAACTGGCCACCTCCGTCGTTCTTTGCTTCTGCACAAGCTCCATGAAAATCCATCGATCAGAAGAACTTCACCTACAGACCTCTTCAAGTGTTGATGTATAGGAATCCTTCCAAGGGATATCCTTGTACAATGTATATAGCTAAAATGCTCAGATGAACAACATATTAAAATTAAAACCACTGCCTATCATAACTACACTGGGCATCATGGAAATAAAAGGCCTCTAGAAATTGCTGAACAATGGTTAATTAAGATATTGCTAACACAATCGAATGATAATACAGTTCTACTGCAAAAGAAGCACTTCAGACCTACCATGTCCTTAGACCTTCCAGAGTAGCCATTGCTCCTAGTTAAAGATGGGTTAATGACCTCAAGGGACTATCCTAACTAAGCACTTATTGCTGGTGCTGGCCAGCCTTGATTTATGATTCTCCAACAGCCACTCTGAGGGAGGGGAGAAGGGGAGCAGAAGGCAAAAGGAGTGAAACAATGAGGTATTCAGCTGCTAGCAGCTACATCCTGTGGCGTTCTAGCATCTTCAGGTCTTTTGGATTTTGGACACATTGGCAGGGTATTTTAAAAGCTATAACTACTGTACTTTTCCAGTTTTCATTGCTGCTTTAGCAAACCACGCTGTCTTATTGGTGGTACTTTCTTCTGGCCACTGCACTGTAGATAATTCATTGGAAACAAGATTTACCCACTACGCAAAAGGTTAAACTCCTTCACCATGCTGGAGTGTTTTTTCCCCCCCCTCCGGGTTTATATCTTCTCTAATACCTGCATGTAGCATTTAAAAATCAAAACCACAGTCAAAACTTCTCTTCTAATCACACTGATGGTTTTCATTCTTCTGACCCTGAGCAAGCACTTTTCACTTTTCAGCTAGGTCTGTTTTTTAGCTTGCAGACAAGGTTGAGAAATCCTTACAAATTGGGTTTTGGTTAAAATTTTTGATTTATTTATTTGAAATCCAAACTCCCTTGGAAACTCTTAAGTGCATTTGTGCACTTTTTTGTTTGTTTCAAAGAAGGAACTTTAATCATCTGAGTGATTTCCATGTCCTAATTCCTTATTCCTCTAGTGGTTGAAGCTGTGTAGCATTTTAACATATATATATATTCACAAATATATTCATATAAACAGTATACATTTTGAATCAGTTATTTGTTAAAGAAAAGTATATTCGATGAAGATGAAATTAAAAAAAAAAAAGAGTCTATCCTCCAGGGATTGAACATTTTCCAATTCTATCTGGTCTTTTCCTGTTGTGCAAAAATGACTCATTGCTCCGAATGTCAAAAACAAAAGTGACAAACAATGGCACTTCATCATTTCAAGTAGTGTTGCCAAGGGCGCAAATTTCCTGGGAGGGAGATTTCCCATAAGCCAAATCTCTTAAGCCTCAAATGCTAGCACTTTTTGGCAGTTGGATAGGAAATAAAGCTTTTTTGGCAGCCAAAATGAGAGAGGCTGATGGTGAAACTTTTTGAGACACACCATGGCCTTCTTGTCAGAACCTTCACTGGAGCTCAAGAAAAGCATTTCTGTTGTGTTATTTGCAGTGCAGATGATGTCTGTGTAACAACATAATGGTTATTCACCTTTTTTTGGTTTTGATTTTTGCTGTGTAATCAAAAAACTTGAATACTGTGAGAAGAAGTGAATTTTCAGTTGATGAATCAGCATCTTGTTCCCATGGTGATAACACTAATTGAATATATCTATGAGGGCATGTATTAGTTAATGGAAAAAAAAAATACAACACTAACAATACATAGCTGCAAATGTGTACAATGGCTGATTTAATTAAATAAAATGTACAAGTGTTAAATGTGGCAACAGTGATTTATTCTTCTTTATCACTTAATCTGTGATTTCAGGAGCTAAGACATTATTAAAGAGATGCGATACATTTAAAGCCAAAAAAGACACAAATTGCCCTTTTCCTTGTAGTTTTTATTTAGTAGCTGAAGATGCTACATGCCCAACACTGTGTTAAGCACGGAGATGAGCAGAAAGATTTTGTCCTTGCTCTCAAAGAAATTTGTATTGTGTTTGTTATGCAAAAGGAGAAAAACAGGGGCGCCTGGGTGGCTCAGTCGGTTAAGCGGCCGGCTTCAGCTCAGGTCACGATCTCGCTGTCTGTGAGTTCGAGACCCGCGTCGTGCTCTGGGCTGATGGCTCAGAGCCTGGAGCCTGCTTCCGATTCTGTGTCTCCCTCTCTCTCTCTGCCCCTCCCCCGTTCGTGCTCTGTCTCTGTCTCAAAAATAAATAAACGTTAAAAAAAATTTTTTTTAAAAAAAGAAAAAGATTTATATTTAGTTTTGGGATCATTACTAAATAGGAATTTGGGGGCTTGGGGAAAATGAGGGGAGTGTAACCGGGGATTGGTAGGGCAGTGAGGCCCACTGGGCATGACTCTTCCATTTTAGTTTTCTCCTACAAGGCAGCGGGGTGCTCTGGAAACACCCTTTTTTGGGAACAGCATTTTGCTGGGATGCGTGGGGGTGTTATTTATCTCCTAGCCTGAGAATTAAACACTAAATGGATACACCAATATAAACAGCAAAAGGGCAGAAACATACAAGACTGAAATCAGTTGTATTTGGAGAGTTTTTTGTTTTTGTTTTTTGAAAAATCTCTTTAGTGCCGCTAGACTATTTTTTTACTGTAAAAAAGGTACAAAAAGACATGGTTAGGAAATCGAGTAGGTTTTACTGAAGTTTTAACTAGTATAAGCTGTAAAGCTCACTGGATCTGGCTCATATGCCTAGTTGATTTACAAGATCTCCCGAAATTAAAATACCAAGTATGCTTGAAATTAAAAAATAATAAAAATAGAGTCAAGGTTAAAAAAAATTCCCAAAGTAGGATTGTCTGTGTGACCATCCTCTTCCTCTCATTTTTCTCATGGGCTGTGTTTTCTACTGACAGGAACTCATGGCTTCCAGTGCCTTGAGTTTGATTAAGGAGATTAAAGCATCAGGGAATGAATCTTCAATGTCTTCTCACGTTTCATTAATTGGTGTACAAACTCCATTAAAACAATGAACAGTGGTTCATATGTCCTTTTACAGAAACATATTTAAAATGTAAGGTAGGGTGAACCCCACCCCCCCACCTCCCGACTGAGAGATTATGCACATTTCATAAATGACTTGAATTAGTTACGAAGAAGAGACAACTACATATACACACATTGAAACGGGCACGAACAGCATTTGAACTTAGGTGGCTAGTGATGGAATTCAATTTATTTCAGCATGGAGGGTCTGGTCTGGGTGTAGGCAAGTAGACAAGCACATGAAAAGAACAGATAAAGAGAAGCCAACCAAATATTTAATGAAAAACAAAATCATTACAAGGTTTTCTTGAAGAATGGAAAAAAAGATGGTCAGCTTGCTTTCATTATTCCATAAGAAAAGAATTGTTTAAATGTCTTGGTCCTCTGTTGCCACTCGCTGCTTAGAAACTACATTCTCCTTCAGTTAAGGTCTGATTTCTGTTTCTGATCTAATTAAAGCTAGAATTACAGTCTTAGAATGAACCACCCACGTAAATGTGTAATACAACTTTTGTTTCACTGTAATAGTGGAACATTTAAGAAAATCTTTTAAGTATCTTGAGAAAAACCTTTATTCCTAACTCCTACAGACAAATTATTCTTTTTTGGTTAGACTCCCTGGGAAAAACAAAAGAACTCTCTCACTGTAAATTAGCTCCACAGAAGGGAATCGATGACACATATGAATAGCCTGTGGGTGGAGGGTAGACAGGGACATTTAAAAGTGGTGTTTGTAGTACTCCAGCAGATATCTTCAATCACTGGAAGTGTTCATTTGATGAGTCCTTGAAGTGTTTCTTTGAGGCAAAATGGTTCAACAGGTAATCTTGGACTAAGACTGGACTGCTATGTCAGGACTTATGTGACTTTGTGCAAGTTTACCCTCTGGAATCCTCATTAGTAAAATAAGACAAAATAATGCCTTAGAACCCTCTCGCCATACCAGGCGCAGGCAACGCATCAAGTCCTGTCCCATTTATCAACCCTTTAATTTGGAAGTGTCACACTGGCCTGTGTGTCCTTGGAGCTCATTAGATATGGACCCATATTTGTGATCTTCCATCTCTCTGGGAAGAGAGGGCCTCAGGGTACTAGTTGAAGGCTGTCACCCCTCTAGATTAGAAAGTAGAGTTAACCACTTCCTCTTAGGCACTCACAAGATCTTTTTATGTCAGTTACACCCTTTAATTCACTTCCTTTTCTGAGGAAGGATACTTCAGGATCTCTTTTTTCTTAGTAGGTCTTCATAACTCACTTCTGGTTTCCATTGCTTCTTCAAACTTCCTGCACATATTCTATTCTTGGGTTTTCATTTTTTCTTTACCCTTAAAACTGCTGAATTAGGTAAAACTACCCAAACTCCCCTATTGAATATTCTCTGCTGGCAACCGGTCTAGCATAGGTGCTGCATGTGCTGGCAGGGCCCTGGGTTGTCCTGGAGGTGGGGATGAACGTAACAGCTGCCTTTGTGGGTGTGCAGAAACAACTGAATTACCGTGTTGCATGACATCCACACCGTGCCAGTTTTTCCTGGGTGTTGATCAGAACTCAGATCTCATCTAGGCCATGAGATGGAATTTTCGTGGCATTAGTATAGCAGCAACTTCTGGGTAAGTTGGACCTCGTGTGAATTTTTCAAGCGACTCACTAATATGTAATACCTTAAACACCTCTCCAACCACACTGTCTCACCCTGAAGGATCAGAGGGACAATGTAGAGAGTCTATTGTTCTCATAATCCAGTTACTGTTCCGACTGGTATGTTAGTTTCATAGGGCTACCATAACAAAATACCCAAGGATGGTATTTATTTCCTCACAGTTCTGGAGCCCAGAGACCTGAGATCAAGGCCCCTCAGCAGATTGGTCCCTACTGAGGCCTTTCTCTTGGGCTTGTAGATGGCCACTTTCTTGCAATGTCCTCAAGTAGTCTGTGGTCTTTCTTCTTTGTAAGGGCATTCCTGGTGTTCCTTGTATATCCAAATTTCGTCTTCTTATCAGAACATCAGTCAGATGTAATTAAGGCCCACTCAAATGGTCTCATTTTAACCTAATCATCTCTCTAAATGTCTATTTCCAAATACAGTCACAATCTGAGGTACTACACCCAAGTGCTTCAACACAAGAATTTGGGGGAGAACACAATCTAACCCATAACAATTGGGTTTAGTCCAAGAAACAAAGCCCACGAGATATTTTAAGCAGGAAAGGATTTAATGAAGAGAACTAGAAACTTATATAAATGTTGGAAGAGCCAAACAAGTGAAGCCAGGGAAGGAAGCTGCTGCTGTCTGGAAGAAACCCATAATGCAGAAATCAGAAGTCCAAGTTGCCACTGATGGATTTGGCTTCATGTAGCAATGAAGTCGATGCTTCTTAGGAGAGTGCCCAGACATAGCTGCACAAAATACTTCATCTGTCTTCTGCTAAAGTCCTGCAGTCTTGTACTCTCCCCAGCTGCCCTGAACAAATAATTGTTTTCCTTCTCTTTCCTGTTTGGACTTTGGGCAAACACTTATCTTTGGCAGAATCCAACACGTAACCCCACTGCAAAGGGATTCCGGGAAATACAGTTCTGAGGATCTTCCCTCGGCCTATAGCAAAGAATGTAGAATAGGGTGGAAATGACACTGAGTTGGCAACCATTAGCCATAGAAGCTAAGCCACAGAATAGTTTTCATCCATCCACTAACTCGTGTATTCAAGATCTACTATATTCCAGGTATTGTGCTAAGTGCTCAGGTAGATTGAGGTCAAGACGTTCATGATTTTTCCTAGTGCCAGTCACCATTGAAAGTGCCCTGGAGATTTCTTTAGTTTCTACCACAAGCCTATTAAGTAAATACCGATGAGGAAACTGAGGAGCAAAAAGGTTGAGTATCTTACCCAAGATAATGCAACTACAAAACAGCAAATCTGGGATAAGAACCCAAGCAAATGGCTCCAACAGTAAAGCACGCTCCATCTTTGAAAGACAGTCCTTATCCCTTGAATTTATAAGCTTGCAGTATCGATATATGGAGTCAATAAGTTCACAAATAAACATTAATTTGCTTTGAGACAAAGACCTTTTATACAAAGAAACAAGCCCTGTTCAGTACCATTCTTATTTCTATTCTTCTACAAAATTCCTTTCTTTTTTCACAAACCTACTTTACCTTCCTCTGTACCTCATGCTCAGCAGATGACCTTGATTCTGTTTTATAAGAAAGTAGGTGTCAATGGGTATAATTATTTCAATGCTGTATGGGTCAGGGTTCTCCAGAGAAATAGAAATAATAGGATGTATGTATAGATAAAGAGAGATGTATTGTAAGGAATTGGCTCATGTGATTATAGAGACTGAGAAGTCCCAAGAGCTACAGTCAGCAAGCTGAGACCCAGGAGAGCCAATGACGCAGTTCTAGTCCAAAAACTGGCAGACCCAGACCTCAAAGCCCATGTTTCAGTTCGAGTTGGAAGGCAGGGAAGGGCTGAAATCCCAGGTCAAGGCAGTCAGGCAGGAAGCGTTCCTTCTCATATAAGGGAGGGTCAACTTTTATGTACTATTCAGGCCTTCAATTGCTTAGATGAATTCCACCAACCTTAGAGAGGGCAATTTGCTTTACTCAGCCTACCAATTCAAATGTTAATTTCACCCAGAAACACCCTCAGAATCCTATTCAGAATAACGTTTGACCAAATACCTGCCACCTGTGGCCCAGACAAGTTGATGCATTAAGTTAATCATCGCAAATGTTCTTCCTATTCCTACCTCCAAAATTATGTTTATCTACCTCCACCCTCGCACAAAATCCAACTAAATTTTACAGATCTTACTGGCTTTATTCAGAGATTCATGAGTTGGGCAGCATCCCATCTAGCAGATAGAAAGGAGCTCCAAGGAGCTGTACATCCTGCACCAAATGAAACACTCTTACAGGCAGATGGGAGCAGGAATAAGGAAGTTATACTAGGCAAAAGTGGGTTAGTTATTACAGTTCCTTTCCTTTGGGGGATGGCTGGGGTCTGTCAGGCAGACTACCTCACTAGAGCTGATCAGGAGATTCTTGACTGGTTTAAGATGCCATTTCTGGAAAAGCTGAAACTAATTAAGCCTTGATTTCGTGATGTGGGGCTTAGCATTAGTGACTCCACTTTGCACCTGTGTTCTGGTTTTTAACACACTCTTCGTTCTCATGGATGTTCTCTACAGCTTTCTCTCCCAGCCGAGGCATACGTTCAGATTTCTCCTGGTTACAGAGAAAAAAAAATTATCCTTCAATCCTGGCTTTGCATCTAACTAATGCTCCCTCTCTTGCTCTCTTTCCCTCTCTCTTTTATTCTCTCTCACTCTTTTTCTCTTTTTTTTCTCCTCCTACATATGCTTCCCCAGTTTCTTATTTCTCAATCCTCCTTCAGTCTGTCTTCAAAGAATCTAAAAACTTAATGTATTAGAAACTATGGCTTAGCACCTGTTTATGGGTAAGCACCTAAGCCAGGCTTGGGACCTGGCTTAGCAGAGGTCCTAGGAAAACCAAAACCTTAAATGGGAGAGTCATAATTAGTATGCCTACATGGCCAGACAGGAAAATAATGCATGAATTATCTTGGCATAGGAAATAAGAATTAGTGGGGCCCTGTGGCAAACTTCAGAGAGCACGCTGCATGTTATATATATATTGAGATAAATATAAACCATCAATAATTAATGTATTATTTAGAATAGAAAAATAGTAAAAATACAAAATATACCTGAGAGCTCTCTTTTGGAATAATACAGATGGTCGCCACTGACATAAGCAAGAGGTAAAGAAGCAGAAATGTGCAATGTTAAAAAAGAGAACTGGGGAGTGTGATACTGTGATTTATAATAAATATATATTTTGTTTTCATTCATTTCTGGCACAAAACTAAAACCCTTGGAAGTTCCTGAGCAATAAAGGCATCTTTTGTTACAGTATTTACTCTCATGTCTTCAGTTTCTGAAATGGTTCTAGAGGCACAAGGTGAAACGTGTGTCTTGTTATTCTTAACAAGCCTCTTTCCACCGCACCTGAGTCTCTGTTAATGAGGTGACTTCTGGAACGCACCTAGGAATGGGGGCTGGTTGCCAGGGAAAGGACCGGAAGAGAGGCAAGGAACTTTTAGTCCCACCCTCTGATTTCCAGGGAGGGGAGAAAGGTCTAGAGAGTCAATTAATCACCGATTTCATCAATCATGTCTGTGTAACAAAGCCCCCATAAAAACTCGGAAAGGAGGGGCTTTGGAGATCTTCCAGATTGGTTAACACGTAAAGATTTTGGGAGGGTGGTGCACCTGGAGAAGGCTTGGAGGTTTTACACGGCTCTTCCCACACCTCACCCTGTACATCTCTTCTGTCTGGGTGTTCTTAAATTATACCCTTTTGTAATAAACCAGTAATCTAGTAAGGAAAATGTTTATCTGAGTTCTGTGAGCTGCTCTAGCAAGTTGATCAAACCGAAGGAGTTTGTTGGAATCTCCAATCTATAGCTGGTTGGTCAAAGCACAGGTAAATTATTAATTATAAATTATTAAGCCATAGTAATGGGCTTTTGACTGGTGTTGGGGGTGGGGGGTCCTGTAGGACTGAGCCCTTAACCTGCGGGATCTTAAGCTATCTCCAGGTTGGTGTCAGGTTGATAGTCTCAGATTCCCAGTTTGTGTCAGAGAATTGTTTGTTTGTATGGGAGACCCTCCCTCACCCCCCACACTCTCTGGAATTAGAAGCAGAAACCCTTTAGGGAGATTATCAGGAAATAGATATAACAAAATGTTCCATAATTTTATGTAAGCAAGTGTAGAAAACTGAATTTTGTTCTGATTTTGTTTAAACAGAAATTACTAAAATTTACCACAGAAGAGATAGCAAAGGTAAACCCTAAGGTGGTGGTATTTTTCCGTGTCTGCTTGACTAGGCTGAGGAATGCCTAGAAAGCTGGCACAACATTATTTCTGGGTGTCTCTGTTTGCTGTTTCCAGAAGGATTCACATTTCAGTGGGTAGAGTGATGAAAACCCACCCTTGACAGTACAGGTGGGCATCATCTAATGCATAGAGGGCCTGAATAGAACAAAAATTCAGAGGAAGGGTGAATTTGCTTTAGTTGGGACATGTATATTCTGCCCTTGGACACCAGCGCTCCTGGTTCTTAGGTCATGGAACTTGTACCAGGACTTGGGCCATGGACCCCCTGGTTCACACGCCTGTGGGTTAGGACTAGAATTACACCACTGGCTTCCCTGGGCCTCCAGCTTGCAGACAGCAGATACTGGGTCTTCTCAGCCTCCACAATTGCATAACCAATTCCTCACAATATAGGTGCTGCCACATTATTAAGCTTTCAATAAACAGATAATTCCATTACCATTAAACTGACACAGGGCCCTATGAGAAAAAAAAGTTCCCAATCACTTTAACAAAATGAACCCCCAAAACATCAAAAATAACAACAAAAACTTGGATAAATTCATTAAGGAATAGCTATACAAAAAGTCGCAAATAAAATAAATGTAACCTGGCGTATATTTTGAAAATTAAACCAACCAAGTGGCTTCATTCCAAGTCCAAAACTGGTTTTTTACTGATAGCTGTTAGTGTAAGTACCCTCATTGAAAGGCCAAAGGAGAAAATGTATAATGATTCCCATAGATGGCCAAGAGATATTTGGTAAGATGTAACATTGGGTTCTTGATTTTTCTATTAAGAAAATCAAAAGAGAGATACGCCGCCTTAAAATGATCAAAGGTTTTATGTGTATGTATAAACAGCACTTCTCTAACAAATGTTTAAATAAATTTAAGTGAACAGCATTTAAGTTATGCTCAGTTTAGCACAGCTTTTGCAATAATTTGCCATAATAGAGAATACCTTATCTCTGACAGTACACACTACTGGCTCGTTCCTTGTAAGGTGATATCAGTCATGGAAAGTTTATGAATCCTGTCCTGTAAAGGGTTCAAAATTAATACATTCATTAAGTTATTTTTTTTTTAAGTTTAAAGCAAGAGAAAAGAAAGAATGTGCCACAAATAGAGGATTCTTTTATTTATCACATAAATCAGTTAGAAAGAATTTATACTTAAGGTGTAGTTCACTAATGAATTTGCAATTTTAGCCAAAATTTGTGCTTATAGGAAATAAGTTTTATTTCATGCTTTTTTGCATTTTGTTTTAAAAATGAATTTTTAAAAAATGGATTGAAACACTAAAGAGGGGACATGAGGTCCTCATGACTAAGTTCATCTTAATGATGAACACTGGGAACATTCTTATTTTAAAACTGTGAACAAAACAAAAAAGTTTAATATTTCCATAATTATCCAGAATGGACCAGGAGGTATTAATCAATGCAAATTTACAAAACAACAACAAAAACAACAACAACAACAAAGAAATAAAGCTTAACAATGGGAAAACAAGAGGCAAATATTATCAATATAGGCGGATGATAGGTTTGTGAACCGGAGAAACCAATCAAACCAAAAGAAAAATTAATCAACAATGTTGTCACTATTTTCAAAGTTAACAGAAAATCTGTAACTTTCTTTAACATAGAAAATTTCCAAATTAAAATAAAAATGGAAGAAACAGTCATATAATTTACCATACCAGTAAAAAAGATTAAATGCCTACTTATAAATTTAACAAGAAATGTACAGGGTCTATTAAAAAATGTTAAAAGGTTTTACTTAAGTTATTGGAGGAGCATACACTTATATATAATTATAGAATATGAAGATGTCAATTCTCCATTAATTTATTTCCTCATAGGATCATAATAAAATTGCTTGTGAGATTTTAACTTGACTTTACGTGAAAAAAAAATAACCATGTGAAGTTAATCAAGATTCTAGGATTTTAAAAAGGAATGTATGTACCAAATTAGCCCTACTAGATATTAAAATGTTTAAGCTACCGTTTCTAAAGCAGTTCAGTATTAGTGTCGTCGTGTAACATAATTGACATGAGTTCTCTCCTTTGTGAATCACAGATAGAAATTACCCCAAGTGAGTTGTTGCACAAAGGAAACTTTGCAGCAAATAAGGAGAACATACGGAACAATGTAAAAGGCTGAGAGGGTCAGTGGGTACCTTTTGCTTAGGGTTAGGTTGAATATTTAGAGAAACCTTGTCATCATATGCAGAGGCAGGCACAAGGTTTCACATGTGCCTTAAAGAGACATGCCTATCCGTACATTGTATGTTATATAGGTGAGGCTTATCCTTCTCCTTGGGTGGAGATTTTAGTATTATAAAATGATGTAAGGGTAATTGTTGGTCATTCTAGTGGTCACTCCATGGTCCATCTGTGTAGGTGTGAGTTGGGGTTTAGTTCAAACTGGTCTGAGTGGTCTGGAACCCTGGAACACTGGAACCCTCCTTCTAGGCATGCAGTCATTATTGTTTGAGAGGTAGTTGGTTTCCATCTGGGATATTGTGCCCATCCTGTGGGGTCTTTTGCCTGGGTTAAGAGATAATCTGGAAAGAAGAGTTTCAGGGAAAATGTGGGACAAAGGTCAGTGGGTACAAGCAAATGAATAGTAAAAGATAAGGTCTTAGGGTCTAGGTGGTGACAAAAGCAATGAAATAGAGGGGCACCTGGGTGGCTCAGTAAGTTAAGCATCCAACTGTTGGCTTCGGCCTAGCTCATGATCTCCTGGTTCCTGGGATTGAGCCCCTGTCAGTCTCTGTCCTGAAAGTGAGGAGCCTAGTTAGGATTCTCTCTCCCTCTCTGCCCCTCCCCCATTCACACTCCTACTCCCTCTCTCAAAATAAATAGGTGGACTTAAAAAAAAAAAAAAAGCAAGGAAATAGAATGGAGAATCCAGAAAGAGAAATTGATCCAAACTAAAAAGAAATTTGCCATATGATAAATGTAGTCTTTTAAATCAACCAGAAAAGAGTGGACCATTCTATATAGTATTAGGTCAAATGACTAGTTATTTTGGAGAGGAAATAATGCTAAACCTGTATGTGTTTCTTTCATTAAAACAAATGATAGTTCAATTATTAGATATAATTTTTTTTAGGTAGAAGTTACAAAGAGAGCAAAGGCAAATTCTTTTAGCACTTTCGATGGGGAAGATCTTTGTAGACAAACAAAAACAGAAGCCTGGGTGAGGAAAAAAACCACAAATTTGACTATATAAGTATTTAACATTTCCATGAGGAAAAGATATAAGTAAAATTAAGAGATAAATGGAAAAGTATAATTTAGTAATTATATGAAGAGATTGCATGCTTATGTAAATGACTAATATATAAACAGAAAAGACTATTCATACAGCACTGGAAGAAATTTGAATGACTTGTTTACCTGGGAAAATAGCCCAGTACCACCTGTATTTAGACATCATAAACTAAAACACCAACATGATATTTTTAAACTTATCAATTTGGAAACAATTACCATTTCATAAGCCCAAGGATGGGAAAATGGGTCATGTATGCCAGTGGGAATGAAAATGTCTTTCAGAATTAAATATGTTCAAGCTCTTTGACTCCACAGTTCTACTTTAAAGGATTTATTGATAGTCTCCATGTGGATGGAAAATATTTTATCTTTTTAAAATAATAGGTTAAAAAAAATGGAGACAAATTTTATATCCATAATAAGATGCATGAATAGGAATAGTATGTAGCTGTTGTCTTCAAGTATGTCTACGTGAATAAGCCTGAATAGGTAAGGTCCAAAAGAGGGGGCATAATATGCCTACCTCTATTTAAAAATCTATATGTGTTGGTATAAATGTGTAACAGTTGTTCTCCAAGTCTGCAGGTAAGGGAGACTAACTTGGTACTATGTAGCCTCTGGCTGTGTTTAATTTCACTCTTTAAAAAAAAAAAAGTACATGCTACTTGAAAGAAAAGGGTGAGGGTGCCGTTATTATATAGATGATTAAGTCCAAGTAAAAATAGATACTGGTAATGAGCTGTTGTTTAAAAAAAAAAAAAAAGCAACCAACACTTTAAGTAATTTCAAACAAATGGAGAGGTGCATTAAACAGAGAAATTTAGGGGCACCTGAGTGGCTCAGGTTGAGCCTCCGACTTCAGCTCAGGTCATTATCTTGCTGTTAGTGAGTTCGAGCCCCACGTCGGTCTCTGCTGACAGCTCAGAGCCTGGAGCCTGCTTCAGATTCTGTGTTTCTCTCTCTCTCTGTCCACCCCCCCTTCTCTCTCTCTCTCTCTCTCTCTCTCTCTCAGAAATAATAAATGAATAAACTTTATTTAAAAAAACAAATGTAAATACTCAAAACACAGGAAAATCCTTTGTATGATTTGTATAAAAACAATTTCAGCTACTTGTAAACATAAATAATGAAGACATCCAGTAGTTTCAATTTTCGCTTTCAATATAGAGACAATATATAGGAGGCTTTGTTACATGCCTGGTGAGCCCTCTGTTAGTGTCATTTCCATTACTGTACATAAGAAAATTTCCCCAGTCTGCCATGAGAGGGCAGCAGACGATCGGTCATTTGCCCAACAGCTCCAGGTCCTGGCTGCCGCATTAGAATGGCAATCTCCCAGCTCAGGAGGTTTGTGACTAAAAAAGTTGCTGAACTTTCTCTTAAATCTCAGTGTTACTAGCAAAATGTAAAGGGGTTGTGAACTAGATGACCCTAAGACCTTTGCCAGCAATATCAGGCTGTGATTTAACTCACAGTTAGATTCACATAGTGACTATAGTGACTGCTGTTAAGATAAAATGTAACCATGTTAAAGTGTAACCATTAAACAAAAACTATTTCAGCTCCAATCTGTTTACTTTTCTATTTAAAAAAAAAAATAGCTAACAGTTTTTGAGAGCTTCTTATGATCCAGATACTGTTCTAAGTGCTTTGCTTGTCTTGTTATTTATATAACATTCCTGTTGAGGTAAATGTAGTTATTATAGTTATTATTCCCATTTTACAGATGAGGAAGGTGAGGACAGAGAGGTAAAGTAACTTGCCCGCAGCTAGGAATGGTAGGGCCAGACTCTGAGAGCTCTGACATCAGAGGCTAAGTTTACAACTGCTCCATTATGCAATGAAACTACCAGTGCAATGAAAGGCAACCCAAATGTCTAATAAAATCAATAATTGCATCTGGCAATGCATAGCTTTGTCCTTATAGAAAATGACTTTCTTGGGAGCTTTTCAGGGCATAAAAATCATACAATTGTACCCTATACCTTGTACTTAAGCAATATTTTGTTACCATAAAAACACTGTAATCTGTCCATTGCAATGACTGTTGATCTCTGAGCTAATCTCTCTGCTACCCCAACTCCATAGCTGCTGGCAACATTCCCCCACAGCTTTGCTGTGAGCCCCACTGCAGTTCACACAAGCTTTTCACTGAATGGCTCTTCCCCATCCCTGTGGGCCATGCTTCTAAACCATAACTGAAGCGTGGTCTCCCTGTAAATCTTTCCCTCTGTGGTGGTCTAAGGTGCACTTTTTACATATCTCTACTTTAGCAACAATCTTAGTGTACCAGATTTGTTTATTTTGTTGTTTTTTTTTCCCAGCTAGATGTAAACTCTTAGATACTTTATCTCTTTTCCTCTTTGTAACCTAAAGTTTAACCTAGTACCTGGAATATAGTAGATAATTATTATTCTTTGAAGGAATAAATGAATGAATGAATGTAGGTTTTTCAAACGTTTGCTTTGAGGACTTTGAACCAATCTGCCTTTTACATAGATTTTTTTTTCTGCCAGTGACCTAAATGATTTTGAATCACCTAGAAATAATTCTCTGACTTTATTTAATTATTCAATAATTTGCAATGACAGTTCTTCTATTTTGCTTTATCTTTTAAAAGTCATTGTGCCCAGGTATCTTGGATGCTGAAAACTTGATTAATGATCTCTAGGTACAAGTTGGTATGCCCAATCATTATGAAGAATCAGCATTAGGTATCAATTGTAGGGAGGCAGGGTTGCAAAAACCAGCAGCATGTGGGAGATTCCCGACACCTACTGGGGTGTGTAAACTGACTAGATAGAGGTAGCTTCTCACCAATTTTGGAATAAGCAATTTAAGTCAGAACCATGTAACTTCTATCTAGAAACACCTTATCTTGCTTAAGGGGTCACTGGATTCAAAACATTCTTGCTGATTGCTGATTCTAAAACTAGATTGTTTTTCCTCACAGGTGCTGAGGATTCAGACCAGGGATTATGCCTGGCGGGTAATCATTTTTTACCTTTTGGATCAGCTCTGCTAGCTTTTGTTTGGTTTTAAACTGGTTTTCATATGGGTTTCTACCCAAGCTTTGGTACTTCAGGCAAAATGTCTTTTTTTTTTTAATTTTTTTTTAATGTTTTTATTTATTTTTGAGACAGAGAGAGACAGAGCATGAGCAGGGAAGGGGCAGAGAGAGAGGGAGACACAGAATCTGAAGCAGGCTCCAGGCTCTGAGCTGTCAGCACAGAGCCCGATGCAGGGCTGGAACTCACAGACTGTGAGATCGTGACCTGAGCTGAAGTCGGACGCTTAACCAACTGAGCCACCCAGGCGCCCCCAAAATGTCTTTCTAAAATGGGTGTCCTTCTGTTTACAAATATGTATGAAATCAATGCCCTCAAAGTACTTCAGCCTCTCACACTTTTCTGTAAGTTGATGTTTCCCTCATTGAACTGTGCTTTTGATAGCGTCCTATCTCATCTCAGTTCTATCTCTCTGAGACATGAAGTTCTTTCTCCTTGACTATAAATATGCTTAAACTTTTTCTGGCTAATTTAAAACAAACCTCACTAGAATCTGTTATGCCCCCAAAATACATTCCCTCTCAGGCACTCATGTTCTCTCTCTCTCTCTCTCTCTCTCTCTCCTTCTCTCTCTCTCCTTCTTTCTTCCTTTCTTCTCAAACCAAAATGTTCACAAACATTCCTAGAAAGGTGGAGAAGAGCCTGGAGGAATGTATGAGCACAGCAGGGAAGAGGGAACGTGTAAAGCATATTCAGGGAGTGTGAAAAGACCAGTTTCCCTGACAGAGGAAGTTTGGGGGAATGATAAGTAAATCTGAAGAGATTTTTTTAAGTTAAATTACAGAAAGTCTTGAATGCCAAGCTGTGAAGTTTGGATGTTATGTGGTTGGCCATGTACAACTATAGCAGATACTCGGTCAGTAAAGTGCTAGGTGGAATAAGTTTAGGGACACAGACAAGAGACGTAGAAAGCTGCTATGTGGTCTAGGAATGAGGCCCTAATGCATGCTGGAAAGAAAATAAAACCCTGATGATGTTATCAGGATTAAACTCTTTGAAAATTGAGTTACTGGAAATAAAATATAGTTTGCCAAGGTCAGGGTTTTGTTAAAATAAAGCTGTAGCTGGTATTCAAAAATGTGTTTATACATGTGTTTATAAATATGTTTACACAAAAATGTGTTTACACATAGTTGAAAATTTTAAAGGAGTATTACTAGTATGTGGAGTAAAATGTTATTTTACAAAGGAGAAATGCACATACAAACACATATATGCATAACTAATGTTTTTTTTAAAAAAAAAACCTAAGAGGAATTAAAAGGAACAGGTTTGTCTTCCATGGTGTGTGTGTGTGTGTGTGTGTGTGTCCCAAAACCCCAGCTACCAGTGGTCTGCACTGGGGACTACTTCTCTCTGCCATGTCCTCATAATGAATCCTCAGGCAACTCAAAGCCAGTCACGTTTTCTTGTCCACTTGGCTCTTGTGTAATCTCGCCCTGTTAATCTCTAAAAATTCAGGCCATACCAGAGTAGACCTGTTTCTTCTCTTTGCTCTGCCATTACAGACCACAGATCACTCTAGACTTCCCAGTTCCGTCTCCCAAATTCAGAGGACATATGCCTAGTTTTTGCAAGTGGCTTCCCTGAAGCTCCATATGCTTAGCTGGGGAGTGAAAGAGGAATTCACAGGACATCAGCAGTCTCTGTAAAGTACTCCATACCAACAGGCCTGGCTCTCTCCATACCTTTTTCCTGTTAGATTCTTGCAAAATAAGTGATGAGCTCAAGCTGCCAAACTGGTTTCACAAACTCATCCTGTCCTGTATGGAGGGATGGTCAAGCACCTATAGTCATTGACCTTTGGGGCTCTGAAAGCTCTAAGGTCTGAGTCAGTAGGAAGATTATCATTTAGCATCTGACACATGCACACACTTTCACATGCTCACACATTCTCACACACACACTCACACACATGCAGATAGGACTAGAGCAACAATAGTTATCTGAGTACAAGAATTAGCTCAATCTTTTTCTTTATGTCTTTGTGTGTTTTCCAAGTTTTCTGCCTGGAAAACATATTACTTCTTCAAGTAACATAATAACGAAGATTGTAAAATGAAAGAAATTATAAGCAAAATAAATTTTACGTATTATTTGCTCCATTTAGATAAAACTCACCAGAGAAAAAATATTTTCTCTGTAATATGTCTAATGACCCATTAGAATCCCTTCTATTTGTGATGCTTTACTGTCTTATTAATTACTTTTCAGAAATCCTTACTAATTTATGAATAAAATCATTGAAATATTTATATATTTTAAGTTGTTGTACCTTGAAAAGGAGACCCTACAATTGTGCTGATTTTCCATTTCATTGAAAATTCAGTCTGGGGGTTTATAATGCAATGGAACTGTCGTGGCTCATAAATATCTATTTAGAAAATTTGATTAATGCTTGAATGTTCTTCCTTTCCTTTAGATAATTATAATATAAGCCCTGGATCACACATATAACGTCAACAAAACTTTGTCCTTACCCCATTTATCTCACCACAGACTGGAGATTCTGAATGTACTTGCATTTGGGCCTTATGTATCCCAGCTGCCTTATCATCTCTAGAGAGGGTCACAGGTGACCCTGAATTTGATCAACAACAAACTCAGAAAATCATTCAAAAGGGATATTGGAATTTCCACTTTCAAAATGAGTTTTTGAAACTAGTTTTCATAAACCAAATCTGAAATATGTACAAGGAAGTTAATCTTTTTCCTTAATTATCTATTCCTCTGCTTGGAGTGAGGTCCGAGGTCAATGGTGAATCACATCCCTCCTCTGTGAATGCTTATCCAGATAGGGAAAGTTATAGGAGTAAATACCAATTTTATTTTGTTAAGTAAAAATAAAATAGGCTTAGGCATAGATTTAGAGCCCTAATTGGGCTTTCTCCTCTGACTTTTCCACCCAGTTCCAGGGTGGGTGAAAAGGCTTTGCCCTGATGACTTACTTTTCATGTTGTGGCATGGTATGTGTCCTGTAAGAAGATATGTGTTCTGCAGATGTCTGGACTGGCCCAAGCATGGTGAAAAGAAAAATAAAAGTTTTATTCTAAAATGGTTTATTCTTAGGCAATAGAGCTCCCCTCTTTAGCAATACAAGGAACAAAGCAATAAATGTCATGCTTATTACTGAACTTGTCTGAATGCTTTGTTCCCATTACTAAAAATGTAAAACTCTGTAGATGAAATGTGATTGGTGGATCACCTCCAGCAATGTCTTTGGTGGTTATTTTCATAGCGCTTCACTTAGGATTTCATATAGTTTCTTCTTTGGGATTAAATGAGTGGAGTTAGTGATCATCAAAATAAACATAATAGATCATGAGTATTTAAAAAAAATTTTTTTAATGTTTATTTATTTTTGAGAGAGACAGAGTGTGAGCAGGGGAGGGGCAGAGAGAGAGGGAGACACAGAATCCGAAGCAGGTTCCAGGCTCTGAGCTGTCAGCACAGAGCCCGACGTGGGACTTGAACTCACAGACTATGAGATCATGACCTGAGGTCAGTTGCTCAACCTACTGAGCCACCCAGGCACCCCGATCATGAGTATTTTTAAAGTAAGAGCTCAGGAGTGCCTGGTGATTCAGTGGGTTAAGCATCTGAGTCTTGATTTCAGCTCAGATCATGATCTAACAATTGGTGAGTTTGAGCCCCACTTCTAACTCCTCACTGGCAGTGGGGAACCTGCTTAGGATTCTCTCTCTCTCTCTCTCTCTCTCTCTGCCCCTCCCCTGCTTGCACACACTCTTTCTCTCAAATAAATAAACTTAAAAAAAATAAAGAACTCTGTTCCAAGAAGAATGTTGTTTTTGTGTATTGGTTTGATATGATTTCAAGTCCACTTGTTTATGGCTTAAGTGAAGTTGTTTTAATCCATTTGTTTATGAAAAATACCAAAAGAAAAAAAGGGTTTTTTTGATATAGGAAAGAAGTTCTGTCAGAATGTCATCATCTCATCTGTTCTCACTGATAAAAACACGGTAAACTCAGCAGGCTGAGTGTCCTGCTAGGGGCTTATGAAAACATATGAAGAAACCCCTAGCTGTGGCAAGGGGACATTTGGATTATAAATACGGAGAGTCTGCAAGAACTGAGAGTGTTCAGTCTGGGCAAGGTGGCTCTTTGCGGATCTAAATAGCTCTCTGGAGATCTTGGGGCAATTGCTTCCTGCATGGTAAAGGCAACTGTTTTACCAGCTGTAGCAAAAGCTGTACAGCAGCCTCGAGAAGAAAATCGTCTTGTCCATCACAACCAGTGCCCTTGTTCCCTAGTAATGTGCTTTAGCAACAAGGGACAGTTACTTTTGCACTGGCAGCTGGACCTCAGCTCTCTGTTGGCTAAGGCCTCTCATCCGAGTACTCACCTGTGTAAAGGTACACCTCAACTACATTTGGGCTGTATTCCTTTTATCTCCCCTAGCCTGGAATAACAGTGATCAATCCATTATTGGTTTGGATCAATGATAGACTTCTACTGTTATTTCTTTATTGGCTTATTAAGAGACATTATTCTATATGCTCTTGGCTGTGAAATGCACACAGCAAACCTGTGTTAAATAAATTGTTGGTGAACACAAACTCGGTCTCTGAGTATTAATTTTCCTCCCAAACAAAACATTTGTCTTCCTGTTTGGCCTAGGGATGAACGGAGTAAACAGATCATTATGGCATCATGTGCTTTCTTATCAGAGGAAGATCTGGTAACTGAGCATCCCTGAAACAACCTGTGAGTCCTGTAACCAATGGAAACTGATGAATAGAGGTCTTATTTGTTTCTGGCCTGGATTCCTCAACAGTGATCCAAGATTTTGTGCAGAGAACTGAGATTTGGTGTTGATCCAGGATTTTGTATTAGGAGCCAATTTGAATTAAGAGCATATTGCTCAGAAGAGGTCAAAGACCTCTCCCTGACAGGGGAGGAGGGATGGGAGCAGAGATGAGGAACAAAACTCCTCTACTCTCCTTCTCTCCAATGGTTCACATTCTCCTTCACCCTCAGCAGGCTGCCTTAGTGGAGGTCAACCTTTTCTTCTGAACTTAAATCTCCCAGAATGTGGGGAGATATGTACATAAGGGTAAAGGTCTTCATATTAAAGGAAAAATAGGAAAGTGTATGCTTCCAGCAAATGTCTCCTGCCCAGACCACAGTAGACACTCAATAAATGCTGTTCTACTACATAGAAGAGGTTTCAAAATGACTATTTGCATCAGCAGAACAGGTCACATAATATTAGACTGAGCAGCAAAGCCAAAGGAGACTAATAAACCAACTCCTTTGGAAGCAGCATCAGCCATCACTCTATCCAGTGGGATGCTCTAGCCATGGTGACCTTGAGTTCCACATGTGAGCCCCACCTTGCTCTGTGGGAAGCCCAATCATAAGCGGCAGAGATCTGTTAACCCCTGGAGGTTACAGGGGTTTTTGGACGTGGGTACATTGGCTGGCACATGGTGGGTTCTCAGCAAATACAGAGGAACTTCTTTAAACATACCCCCAGAGGACAGCAGACATTTGTGTGACTGGTTTTTTGAGCTAGGCAGAGAGAGAAGTCATATATCCTATGAGCACACAGAAGGTAGGGTTTAGTCTACCAAGTCCACTATGTTAGTTGAAGCATGTAGTACACAAAGTTGTGAAGGATGCAAAGGTCACTCTCACCCACTCCGTCAGGATTCGGATCTCTTCTTTTTTTTTTTTTTTTTTTCAATTTTTTTAAATGTTTATTTAGTTGTGAGAGAGAGAGAGAGGGAGAGAGAGAGAGAGAGAGAGAGAGAGAGAGAGAGACAGTGTGAGCAGGGGAGGGGCAGAGAGAGAGGGAGACACAGAATCTGAAGCAGGCTCCAGGCTTCTAGGCTCCTAGCACAGAGCCCCATGCAGGGCACAAACCCACGAACCGTGAGATCATGACCTGAGCCAAAGTCGGATGCTTAACCGACTGAGCCACCCAGGCACCCCAGGGTTCTGATCTCTTCTTATATGTTCCTTTTTATATGTCTTCTCCTCTGTGACCCGTGTCATAATCACGTCTCAGGCAATCTTTGAATGAATCATCTCACTGAGGAGAAAATCACCAACAGAGCATTTATTTTATATATCCCAGACATATTTGCCTTTTATTAGGGTTGGACAAAAGAAAAAAGTTGAAATCCAAAGTGGGACATTTCCAACAGTGGAATTTAAGACAGTGTGTTAGGTAGAACAAGTGAAACCACCATGTCAACGGTTCAAACGCAACAGATTTTTATTTCTCATTCACATAACAGTTCAGTACGGATGTTCAGGTGACTGATTAGATTTCCTTCAGATAGTAATTCAGAGACTATGTCCTAGGCCTCATAGTTACATGCAGCCAGCAGAAGAGAGAGTGCAGAGGCCAGCTCCTTTGTTAAAAGCTCCCATCAGGAAGTGGCAGAATCACCTGTGTAATGTTTCATTGGCGAGAACTTAGCCACATGGCCACACCTACTCACCTGTTAGAGTTCCATCACCCTGCAAGAAGAGGGGGGTGCATTTTGGCATACGACCAACAGTCTCCGCCAAAAACCTTAACCCTACGTATGGAGCTCCCCTGCTCTGGCGGGGTGTAGACAATGAGGGAAGGTGAGCTCTAACACTCAACTATGTCCTTCGCAGTTACCACCTAAACTGAAGCCCTCTGCTGCTGCTGAAACTAATTCCCAAGATTTTTCAAACAGATTAACTAACATCATTGTACCTCTTTGCAGCTCTCCCTAGTTTTGCAACAGTAGAAAAGTTTTGCACGGTGTTGTATGGCCACTAGACCCAGGGCCATTTACCAGCTCCTCCACTGCTCCAAGCAGACCCAAGGAATAAATCCCAAAAGACTCTATGGTAGCAGGGGTCCCATTCACTGACTCAAGGCCATTGCTTTGCTTGGAATCAGCCACGGGGCCTCTGGTTTCTCCTCCTTCCCCTGTTTCTTCTCTTTTCCCTGGACTGTTTCAACACTGATTAGCATTTGAACCAGATGATGAGGAGAATGGTACAGGTGGCAAAATAAACATAAGCCTGTTAATTACTTCTTAAGGCTGTTGAAAATAGAATTGACCGGTTGCAGCTGAAATGCGGTTAGAATTGTGGGTAATCATCCCTTACCTTTTCTGGGTAGCATTAAGCACAGAGTTAAAAGGTGTCTGTGATATTATTTAACACTCTAACTTTATCACACATTCATGTTAAGAAGAGTTTAATGCATTTTTTCTCAGGGTAATGTAATATGATTTATGAGAAGAAATATTTATTTGGTTTTCATCCCCATTTCTAGCTCAGAGCTCTTAAAACCATTGGAATTTCCTAAGTGGTGAGAGGGATAAAGGTGTCTTATGATGCTAATGACAACTTTTGGGAAGCACTCAGGTATGGGGGGCTGGTTGCCATTGGAGTCAATCAAGTGATTAGAGGGTTGGAACTTTCAGTCCTACCTCCTGACCTGGGGTCAGGGGAGGAGAGTTGGAGTTGGAGGCTGAACCAGTTACCAAAGGCCAATGAGTTAATCAATCATGCCTGTGTAAAGGAGCCTTAATAAAAACCGAAAAGAGAGAGGGTTCTGGGAGTTTCTGGGTTAGTACACCTGTTGGCAGTGTTGGGAGAGTGTGGTGCCCAGTGAGAGCAAGGAAGCTCCTCGCTCCTTTCCATGTAACTGGCCCTAGGCATCTCTTCCATCTGGATGTTCATCTGTATCCTTTCCCATATCTTTTTATAACGAAGGTAAGTAGAATGTTTTTCTTAGTTCAGTGAGCTGCTCTAATTAAACCCAAGGAGAAGGTTGTTGGAAGTTCTAATCTACAGCTGGTGGGTCAGAAGCACAGGTAACAACCTGGGCTTGCTGTTGGCATCTGAGGTGGGGGTGGGGTGAGGCATCTAGTAGGATTTGATGCTGTCTCTGGATAAACAGTGTCAGAATTGAGTTAAAGTGTAGGACACTGAGCTGGCGTGAAGAATCACAGAAAAGAAAAACACAAGGGAAAGACTTATTTTCCTCCACGCTGGATAAAAGAACTATGTGTTTCTTTTCAAACCTGTTAACAAGAAATAATTGTAACAGTGAATGTTGATTGAGAGATTACATGTCCAGTGTGGTCTTAAACACTTTGTGTACATAGTTCCATTTAATTCCCTCTGCAGCCCTGACTAGTAGGTACTTTTATTAACCGTATTTTGTAGTGAAGAAAATTGGGCCATAGCCAAATACACATACCAAAGAAGTGACAGAGGCAGAGCTATATAATTGCAGAGCCCAAGAATCGAACCTTTATGCTATTTGCCCTCCCTACTCCAGTAACCAACTGTGGCATGCCCCCCCCCCCTTTTTTTTTAATATGGTGAATGTATTTTTCTTTTAAGAAGGTGAATTAGTCTGTGAAAATTGTGCTTTCTTCCATGGGGTTAGAATGGAATGAGCTATCTAATCAAGATCTAAGATTCCCCATTCTATGTTGATAACTCTGTCATTAAAGCAACACACCCTGGATGGTCTTCATCAAAATAGTGGGCAATGAATTATCATGGAATTTAGATAATCCATACGTCCCCAGCCTACTCTAAAGAGAGAAGGTTTACAGCAGATGAAAATGTAAGGCAGAGGCAGGGAGCCACACTGTGTACCCATGTCCCCCACACAGAGGACAGAATAGATGGGGATGGTACCAGTTCCTGTTGACTAGTCTACCTAGTTTATGAAGGAGATCCCCTGTAGGGTTGGATAGCAACTGTGGGCTGCCATCACGGATCACACTGAATCTTTTTCAGTCCTTTCTGTTCTGTGACTCGATAAATTGTAAACATTTCTCTAGCAAGTGCCAAACAGAGTAGCAATGAGCATGGAGCAGGCAGTTCGGGTCACCTGGGGACACACCAATTGCTGTGCCTAATGACAATATCGGAAAGCCCAATTAGCTCCAGAAAGTTCCCTTGAGCAATCGCCGATATGGTGTTGACTTTTGTGAGGCCTCGGCGATACTGAGCACCTGCAAGGGGCTCATTAGCTACAGGAAGTATCTTTTGCTGTTCAGCTGCACCTCCAGCTCAGAAACATGAAACTCGTGGTGGGTAGAGCCTGCCAGCAGCTCAGGGAAATGTTTCCTTTGGTTTTAGTTCACAAGACTGAGTGACATTTTCAGTCACCTGAAAATCCACAGGAAGATGCAGCCAGATGTCCCCATTTGTAATACTTATGGCCATACACACTGCTTATTGTTGCAGAATTCCAAGCAGTATAAAGCACTTTTAAGAATTAGTCTCTCAAATACAGAATTTTTATGCCCCCCCTGACACCTACAGAGCTCACCCCTTTCCTGTGTTCTATTTTGTAACCTCTAAAAATAACATCTCACGCCAGCCATCACTATTTGTTTTTAGTATGTTTGATTTGCCCTGCAGAGACCTTGTAGGATATATTTTTCCTGGATATATAAATTAACTTCATTTATAGTTAAGTGACTTCAGAGATAACTTTAAGACACAACTTTTAATCAGTCTCTCTCCTTCCTACAGTAAATCTTTATTTACTCTGCATTATGTGCCTGCACATTAGACCCTGGGAATATGACAGCAAATAAGAGACCAAGTCCCTTCCCTCATGGAAAAAGGGAGATCTTCCTAACTAAAGTAAATGAGTATAATAAATAACACAGATGGGAAAGGTTTTATTGAGATGAATAGGGAAGCACAATAGGAACTAGTGTGTAGGGATGGTGTTGTTTTGAACCAACTGGGCAGGGAAGATCTCACTAAGGTGACACTTGAGTAAAGACTTAAAACCGTCAAGAAAATGAGGCAGCTCTGGGTGGGGAAGAGCAACTGGTCAGAGAAGAGGGAGTGTGGTTTTATATGGACTGGTTCCTTTCAGTCCTTCTATTGCAAAGGGAGCAACAATTCTATATTGACTGGTTGTGTTTATGACTAAAACCCATTGCGATGGACTGCATTGCTGTGTTCCCCTCAAATTCACTGCTGAAACTCTAATCCCAGTGTGATGGTATTTGGAGATGGGCCTTTAGGGGGTGATCAGGTGATGGGTGTGGAGCTCTCACCAATGGGATTGGTGGCTTGTAAGAAGAGGTCAAAGTGCTCCCTCTGGCTCTGCCCCCTGCCATGAGGTCACAACCAGAAGCCAACCTGGAAGAATGCTTCCAAGACACAACCACTCAGGCATCCTGATCTCAGATCTCCAGCTTCCAGAACTGTGAGAAATAAATTTGTATTGTTTGTAAGCTACCCAGACTATGGCAATTTGTTATAGCAGCCCCAGTGGATGAAGACACCCTTAAAAGTAACTAATTAGTTTGGAAGGATAAAACATTCTGGAGAAATCTCACAAGATTTGGTCTAGAATGGCTATGTTGATACACACAGATTTGACTGTTTTATTTTAGTATGGAATTCAGACAAAACAAAAAACTATATTTTATCAAATAACTGCTTTAACTACATTTCATTTTGAGGCAGTTATTTTTTTGGCAAGTAACAACAATAACAAAAAAGGCTCTGTGTGGAGAAAGAGTGAAGATATTAGGCAAAGATCAATGAAATTCAGGTAATGATCTTTCCTCAGGAGGAAATTAATCAGACTTGATTTGCCAGCTGCTGTTTATAAGTGAGATAAATCTAATAATTTGAAAGTATTTCATTTTGCAAGCCTGATAGGCTCTACATCTCTGAATCCTCTGCTAATGATGGAGGATATCCCTATACTGTTCTTGTAGGTAAAAGCAAAAGTTCTGGTCACCCCCACCCCTATATCTTGACAACCCCTATATCTTGGAAAATCCTTTAGTGCCTATGCAATTCACATCCTGTTTTCCATGAAGAGAAACTATAGGGAAGAAAATGGCAAGAAAGCAAGGATGCTGTAACTCTTTACTGGTTTTGCTCAGTGGTGACACTGTCAAAGTGTCAAAGAAGAGAAGTATCCATGTCTGTCCTCAGTCAGAGGGGGAACCCCACTCTGCTCTGGGCTTGTGGCAGGCACAACACACCCTCGAATTCCTTGAAGATCAGTAAGCTTCGGCACTCAACAAGTGTTCAGAAAAGTTTTCAATGAGGATTCAGTGACTAACTTAGTCTTAGGAGTTCAAAGCCTGGTTCTATTATTTTTGAGTAAGTGACAGCACAGAGTGCTGCAAGGAAACCAAAGGATTGGGAGGGATCAAGGGTCTCTGGCAATGCACAGGAAGTTCCAGATAGGGCTCTGCGCTCAAGTCAGGCCTAACGTTGTAAGCTCTGCCCTTGCCCAGGCCTTCTGTGCACTCAAGGCCACAAAAGGTTAAGATTCACTAGACATTTAAAATCTGCCATTTAAACACGGTTAACTTCCAGCTGAGAACCACAGTTTCATTTTTCCCAGTTCCTTTTAAACATACTCAGTATTTGTTACTGGTTTGGGACCATAATAGTGAAATGGGCTCTTTCTTCATAGAGACCTCAGAAATCAGCCAGGGTTTCTCAGGGACTTCACATTCTTTAGCAATGGTTTTAACTTTTGGAATTTTTTTTGTATGTTTGTTTGCTTTTAATCCAAACTGCATTATATGGTTTGTCAGCTGAATGGGTTATCTCTGTCTGGTGTGTTGTTCTTAATGATTCTCTGTGGCATCTTTTCCATTTCTCATTCCCTGATCACCAGAAGTTTATAACAGAACTCTAAACAAATGAGCCACTATTTCCAAGGGACCATTTCTGCCAGTATTAGATTATTTTTACATCATGTGAGGCTGTTGCCTAGGAGCTTTTATTTTCAGTAATCAGTTTTTGTTGTTTCTTGCTATCCTGGATGGTAAAAAAAAAAAAAAAAAAAAAAAAAAGGCAGTTTTGGAAGTATGTGTAGAAAAAGTATCTTTAAAATCCCCAGTTAACATGGCATATAATTTTCTATAAAATTCTTCCTGTGAAACACAGAAGAGGAACCTTTTAATGGAAGTAATTACTATAAGCTTTGTATTTAAAGCACCTGTGAAGAGCTATTTTATAAGCTAAATCCCGTATCCCAGAGCCCATTTAAGTTCAATGGGTGAACTAACCGTAACCAATTTCAGCCTGTGGAAAATAATTTTACCAGTGTGTTTACTCACTTAAAGAAGTCTCTCACAATGGACAAGGACTTTTAACTGAGAGCTATTGGGTTGAAGTCTATGAAATAGCCTCTTCTCCGCCGCGCCCCCCCCCCCCCCCCCCGCCCCCGCGCTGGTCAAAAATGGTGGGATATCAGCAATTTCATTGGTCTGATTTACTAGACTTAAAATGATAGAAGAAGTTCAAAAATACAGTAAACCCTATACAGAAACCTGAAGAAGGGGAGGAGAAAAGATCTATAAGGATAAAATAGAGCAGCTAGGTAACCAGGTGCCAATTCTCCACACTGGGTGCTCTTCTGCTTTGGTTCAAAATGTAATGTTGTCTGTTTTTGTGGAACAATTATGATGACCTAGTCACTACATGACTCACTCTGCATTTTCTATATATGTTGTCTAGAGATCCCTCACAGATTGACAAAATAATATATTTTAATCTTCATTTTCATGTGTGAAGGAATTATTTCTCAGAATTGAAATACCTTTCCCAAGGCCAGACAGCTTTCAAGACAACTCTCTTGCCTGATCCTAAAATTTCTGTGCTGAATCATTATGCCATTTTTGTCTTAAAACCAGAAAGTAGGAGAAAGCCTAGATGCTGGAGAGTCTTTTTGGTGGTGGTGGGGAGGGGGGTGCTCTGTGTGTTGTATTGTCAAGAGAAGAATCCATTCCCCAAAGCAAATTCTGCAGTGTTTCTCTCTTTCAACCTACTCTTTTATATATATATCAGAGCTTTAAACCACCAGGTGTTAGAGTCCTGCAGATTTTAAAAAAAATCATTTCTTGCTATACCTCAAAGATTAGAGTGTTTTATTTACAGTTAGAGTTTAAGTTATAAATGCCACCTTTTGTTGTTCTGCCAAGGATGCATCAAAGATAGAAAATAGCTCAGCTGCAAGAGGTATGGAAGGATAGGAATGGGGCATGAGGTTGCTAGAGTGGGGGGTGGGGGGAGAATGTCTTCATGTTTCATCCCAGGGTTCTGATATCTTGGAAGTTGTTGAATTGTGAGCCCTCCCCCATCACATTTCCTTTTTTCAACTTGTATATGATTTATATTTAAAAAATAAAGGGCCACCTGGGTGGCTCAGTTGGTTAAGCCTCTGACTTTGGCTCAGGTCATGATCTCACAGTCATGAGTTCAAGCCCCCCATCAGGCTCTGTGCTGACAGCTCAGAGCCTGGAGCCTGCTTCATTTTCTGTGTCTGCCTCTCTCTGTCCCTCTCCTGCTCAAGCTCGCTCTCTCTCTCTCTCTCTCTCTCTCAAAAATAAATAAACATAAAAAAAATAAAAATGCAGATATATACGATGGGATGCAGTGTAAAAAATGGGAGAAAATAGGCGTTTAAAACAAGTCTTTGGACAAATCTACACATGGGTATTTACAAATGTATCTTTAGTTGGGGAGAGTTAGATTCAGAATCTTTATAGCTGTGACAATGCCTTTAACATCACTCCTCCCCACCTCAAAAAAAAAGAATACCACACATGCCTCCTTCATATTTGTAAGCTTGTCTTTTACTTTGGATGTCTCCTCTTTTGTGAGCTTAAGCTGATGTGGTTTTGTTTGTTTGCTTTTTAAATTTCTCTGCCCCACAGGGGCACCTGGGTGGCTCAGTTGGTTAAGGGTCTGACTCCTTATTTCAGCTCAAATCACGATCTTGTTGTTTGTGAGCTTGAGCCCCACACTATGCTGATGGTGCAGAGCCTGCTTGGGATTCTCCCTCTTTCCTTCTCTTTCTGCCCCACCCCCACTCTCTCTCAAGATAAATAAATAAATAAATAATTAAATTTCTCTGCCTCACCGATCTTAGAACAAATCTAGTGAAGTAGACGCAATGCAGGGTTGAGACCTGGGGAGCTGGCTGGGTTGCCAGTGTGAGTTCCACTATGGATCTGACACGACTGGAGATACTAAGAATTCTCCTAGAAGCTTGTGGGAGAAACTAGCTCTACTTCCCAGGAAGTTAGTTTATTGATTCATTCATTAGACTACTGTTTTTTCATTGCCTACTTTAAATCAGGCGTTTTGCCAAGAGTTGTGGATACACAGATGGTTTGGGCATAATTTTTACCCTCTCGGAGAAATGACAATGGGTTCAGACAAATAAACTGTTAATGACACAGTACTGTAGGAGGGCTGTTACAGGGCTCAGGGGAGCACAGGATGCTAGCCTACACCAGAGGAAATCAGATAAAGTGTCTGTGGAAGTGACAGAGCTGTTCATATTGAAACAGCAGCCCTAGCGGGATGATATTCCTCAGTCGTTTTGGGTTTTTTGTTTGTTTGCTTCTGCCTACTATGTAAAGATTTATTTAGGTCATGGTGCTTCTGGTTCTCCATTGGAGTACTTTCCTTCATGTGCAACATTTTTGTGATCCATAAAAAAAAATGCGACTTCTTCAGCTGACGTCAGACAAATGTGAAGAAAGGCGATCTGATGGGCAACAGAAAAGGAAAAATGAGTACATCTCTACAATGTAAACTCTTATCCATTTTGTGTATGGTCAACCACGGGCAAGATAGTCATTCAAAGGAATTTAAAGTCATGCAAAGGAATTTAAATAAAGTTTTAGTAACTTGTCTAAGAATTAATGGCATCTCTGCTACTAAGGAAGACAATCCATCAGTCCCTTATTCTGTTTCTCAGTAGCTAATTAACTATATAAAACCCCATTTCCATACTATCAGTTGGCTATAAGGAATGCTTAGAATGTAATTAGCAATGGCCAACAATTAGGGTTAGTTAAATATATCCGTGAATATTACAAATCATAAATAGAATTCATCCCTACCTTTTCAGTTTGTCTCCTAGAGTGGGGTCCAAGGAGTAGCTGCATTACAATCAGATAGGTCGCTTGTTATGGATACAGATACTTGGATCTCTCTTCCAGATCTACTGATTCAGAATTTCTTTGGGTAAGGAAACTAATATGAATTTTAAAAAGGAGATTGCTCAGTGATTTTTTTATTCATTCCACAATTCAGAAGGCACTGCTTTGATAGCTTGCAATCTTAGAGTGTAATCTGGAATAGACATTCTTATAAAGTAAGAATATATATAGAAAAAAGAAAACATTTAATAAATGGATAGAGAGAATAATATTCATGATACTGCGGTCCTGAAAGCCATTGACATACAATCTATATTGAGCAAAAGTGCAGAAAGAACACAAGTTTAGAGACTCTTCATGGATCTGCTTAGATTACAAGAAAACCTTTCAGCTGGACTTCAAAGAGGCAGCCTAAAAATCATTCTTTACCAAATTTGTCAAATTATAAAATAGTACTGGGGCACCTGGGTGGCTCAGTTTGTTAAGCATCTGACTTTGATTCAGGTCATGATCTCACGGTTTGAGCCCCGCGTCGGGCTCTGTGCTGACAGCTCAGAGCCTGGAGCCTGCTTCGGATTCTGGGTCTCCCTCTCTCTCTGCCCCTCAAAAAATGAATAAACCTAAAAAATTAAATAGTTTTTTCCATAAATCTTCTAGCCATATTGCATAAACAGGTACCAAGGGCCAAGACACAGCGGTGATCTGTGAAGAGTTCAAGCATGCATGCTCCCTTCGTCTATCATGCCTTTCCAAAAAGAGCAAAAAGTTTTGGGTATGCTCCATGCCCGCCAGCATTAGGATCTTTTTTGTCACTAAGTGGAAACCACAGATGCTAACTACTGACCAGTCTCAGATCCAGGAATTTTAGGTCCATTTTTCTGATGGCTTTCATTGGCTCATATGCTACATGTATCTTTCCAGCAGTAAGTTCAAGGACTGTTTCCTAGGCACCAATGGCACCTTGACATAAACAAAAATTTGAAACCAGAGTCCATTTATCCCATGATATTAGTCAGGATCTGGGGTGAGAGGATGTCCTATCACAACCAAGAACTGTACAAATTTTATCTGCGTTACAAGCGATTTTCTTAATTATTCAAGTCTAGATTAATGGATTGCACATGCAGAATCTTACCTTTCCTTGACCACTATTCATCTCATTGTAGATGCTCGATTTCTCCTTCTTTTGGCTCAGCCCCATCCCTCTTTCCTGGGTTTAAGGATCACATATTCCTAGCAAACCCTGCTAACCACATAATTCCAGTTTATGATCCATGTTGGCTAAAGCTAACTTAATTAGATAATTAGCAGAAAACAGGGAAGGTTCCAAAGTCTGCATCAGGGACTTAGATTTTCATACTGTATAGGAAGAAACAGTGATGGAAAAAGGGAAATATTGAGGGGAAAATTATGTACATATAAAAATAAAGCAAGATTATGCCAACTGGAAACATCAGATGACAGTAACATTTTATAAAGGTCAAACTTGGAGGGGGAGGCACTTCTACTTATAAAAGGTTTTACTTAAAAAACTTGGCTGTGATAGGACATCCCCTCACCCCAGGTCCTGACTAATATCATGGGATAAATGGACTCTGGTTTCAAATTTTTGTTTATGCCAAGGAGTGACATTTGGAGTGACATTGTTTCTCTTCTTTCTTGTTCTGGGTCATCTCGCGTCCTCCCCAAAGATGTGGAAGTCCTAACCTAGAGTATCTGTGAATGCAAACTTATTTGGAAATAAAATCTTTGTAGATGATCAAACTAAGATGAGGTTATTCGGGTGGTCTCTATCCAATATGACTGATGTCCTTATAAAAGAAATTTGGGCACAGAAATAGGTAGAGTAAAAACAAGGTGAAGACTCAGGGAGGAAACCACCTGCAATGAAGGGACACCTGAGGCTACCAGAGGAGGAGAGAGTCACAAAACAAGCAGATTCTTTTTTATAGACTACAGAAGGAACCAGCCTTCTCAACACTTTGATTTCTGACTTCCAGCCTCCAGAACTATAAAACAATGTATTTTTGTTGGTTCAGTCACCATTTCATGGTATTTTGTTATGGCAGCCTCAGGACATATCTATATAACTTCTTAAAAATATTTCAGAAATAAAAGAACAAATTAGAATGCTATCAAGATCTAGAACTTTGTGGGACATGAGAATTTTCTAAGCAATTTTCTGTTTTGGTAAGTGATTGATAGAAATTGAGAATAGCCAAATCCCAGAAACCAGTCATTTCTCTGAGTCCTGGTTCCTTTCATGGGAGGAAAGTATAAAAGATCTGATCAATAGGTATACTTGTTGCTACTGGGGTATTGTTTTTTCCAGGCCCTCTCAGCTCCAGAGCAAGAAAATGGATGTGTGTATAATAACCCATACATACATTACAAATATATGTAATCATTTGTATCTACATTGAACTCAACAGGAGTTCATACTGAAATCTCCAACTGGAATCCATTACTACATGGATCTTTCTACTCTCTGTCCTTTATTTATCTTAATCTCCCATTCAAAGCACCCATTTTCCATTTATGTAATATTTGCTTCCAGTGTTTGTGTATAGTGGTATCAGAGTTATAATAAACCCACACACCCAGGGGAAAGAACTTTATCAATTAGAGTATATAATCCTTTGCTTTTTGTCTTATAGATTCCACTCTGTTACAGAGTCAGTGTCTTTTCCCCTACCCTCTTCAGTGAGGCTGAAGCCTTAAAAATGTGACTTGTGTTTCACCTATTCAACATGTCCCCCCACATTAAGCCTCTGCCAACCATTAATTTTTTTAACCATCATTGGAATTTAATCTTTAGGATGTCCTCTGATTGGAATCATGGAGTATGTACCTTTTCAGACTGGTTTCTTTCCCTTATCAATATGGATAAGATTCATACATGGCTTTTTGTAACTTAATAGCTCTTTTTTAAATTGCTGAGAAAATATTCCATTGTGTGGATGTACCAGTTTGTTCACCCATTCACCTTTTGAGGGTCTTGGCTGCTTCTAGTTTGTATTATGAATACAGCTGCTATTAACATTATAAAACAGATTTTTGAGTAGACATTTTCACCCATTTGGGTAAATACATAGAAGAGTGTGATTTCTGGATTGTATGGTAAGTCTGTGTTTAGCTTTGAAAGAAATTACCAAATTGATTTCTAAAGTGGCTGTACCATTTTACATTCCCACCAGCAATGAATGAGAATTTCTGTTGCTTCATACCTTTGCCAGCAATTTGTGTTATCAAGTGTTTTGAATTGTAACCAGTCTAATGAATGTGCAATGCTGTCCTATTGCTATTCTGATTTGTAATTACCTAATGACCTGTAATGGTAACCATCTTTTCATACGTTTGTTTGCCATCTGTATATAGTCTTTGGTCAGGTGTCTATTCAGATTTTCTTTGACCTATTTTTAAAATGTGGTTCTTTTCTTGTCAACTGTTTAGGGTTTTTGTGTGTGTGTTTGGGATAGAAGTCCTTTACTAGATGTGTGTTTTGCAAATATTTTTTCCTAGTCTAACCTGTCTTTTCATTCTCTTAACAATGCCTTCCACAGAGCACAAGTTCAATGTAACAATCTTTTCTTCCACGAATTACACTTTTGGTGTTGTATCTAAAAACTCACCACCAAACCCAAGGTCGTGAAGATTTTCTTCTTCTAGAAGTTTTATATTTAAAAGAAACTATAGTGTGGGAAAATAGGTTCAGCTTACATAAATGGGTTAGAAAAAAAGCTTAGGGTGAAAAGCTGCCACCATGGGGCAAAAGCACCAAAGTTTAGTGAGCGAGATCTTGTAATGAGATTACAAGTAATTTGTTATATCACCTGCAGGAAATTACTTTCCATCTGGTGCCAGTATACTATTGTACCTTGATCACAAATACCACTTGCCCCCCAGACCCTTTGCTTCTTACACATACAAGTTAATGATTACTGTCTGATTGTTTTTGCCACATTCACGTGTGTAAGATCTTGTTTTCTTCATATTCACCATGTGGGTAATATCTTGTGAGCTCAATAAATAGACGAAACCCCTGTTTGGGCTCTTGTCTCCTCCTGGACATTAGCCTCTCTCATATTCAATTCTGCATCTCTCTCTTCCTGGACAAGAGAGAACTCCAGACTCCTAGTCTGTGACACTATAGCAAAACTACTATAGTTTTCCACTTAATATTTAGGTTTGTGATGCATTTTGAGTTAATCTTTGTGAAAAGTATAAGGTCTAATTTTAGGTTCTTCTTTTGTTGCTGCATCTGGGTATCCAATTGTTTAGCATCATTTGTTGAGAAAAACTAGTCAGGCTGCATTGAATTGCCTTTACTCCTTTGTCAAAGATCTGTTGGCTATATTTCTTTGGGTGTATTTTTTTGGCTCTCTAGTCTGTTCTAACGACTGGTATGTCTGTTCTTTCACTACTACTACACTAGTATTGATTACTTGATTACTGCAGTTTTATAGTATGCACCAAAATTGAGTAGTGTAAATCCTGCAGCTTTGTTTTTCTTCTTCAATATTGTGTTAGCTATGCTGGGGCTTTTGCTTTTTTTATATCAACTGTAGAATCATTTTGTCAATTATCTGCAAAACCACCTGATTTTGATTGAGATTGTATTGAAGCTATAGAATAAGGAAGAAAAGACATCTTAACATATTTTTTCAATCAATGAACATGCAACATTTCTCTGTCATATCTTTATTTCTTTCCTCAGAGTTTGTAGTTTTCTGCATATACATTCTGCGTATATTTTGTTCATTATTTTTTAGTGCTACTGTAAACAGTATTTTGTATTGAAGTATAGTTGACACACAATGTCACATTAGTTTATGTGTATAGCATAGTGATTCAACAAGTTTATATGTTATGCTGTGCTCACAAGTGTAAGCTACCATCTGTCACCATACAATAACTATACTCCCTATTCCCTTTTATCCCTGTAACTTATTCATTCCATACTGGAAGGCTTTATCTCCCATTCTCCTTCTTTCATTTTGCCCATACCCTCACTCCCTTTTCATCTGGCAACTACAAGTTTGTTCTCTGCATTTATGGATCTGTTTCTGCTTTTTGTATGTTTGTTTTTACATTTGTTCTTTAGATTCCACTTATATGTGAAATATATGGCATTTGTCTTTCTCTGTTTGACTTATATCATTTAGCTTGATAGCCTCCATGTTGTTGCAAATGGCAAGATCTCATTCTTCTTTTTATGGCTGAGTAATATTCCAGTGTGTGTGTGTGTGTGTGTGTGTGTGTGTGTGTGTGTGTGTGTAGACCACATGGATACTTGGCCACTTGGGTCACTTCCTTATGTTGGTATTGCAAATAATGCTACAATAAACATAAGGATGCACATATCTTTTCAAATTAGTGTTTTTGTTACCTTTGGGTAAATACCTAGCAACGGAATTAGTGGATATTATGGTATTTCTACTTTTAATTTTTTAAAAAAAATTTTAATGTTTATTTTTGAGAGAGAGAGACAGAACACAAGTGGGGGAGGGACAGAGAGAGAGAGGGAGACACAGAATCTGAAGCAGGCTCCAGGTTCTGCACTGTCAGCACAGAGCCTGATGTGGGTCTCGAACTCATAAGCCCTGAGATCATGACCTGAGCTGGAGTCAGACGTTTAACCGACTGAGCCACGAGGCACCCCTTTACTTTTAATTTTTTGAAGAAACCACATTGTTTTCCACAGTGGCTGTACCAATTTACATTTCCACCAACAGTATATGAGTTTTTTTTTTTTTCTCCACATCCTCACCAACACTTGTTTTTTCTTGTCTTTTAAATTCTGACAGATGTCAGGTGATGATATATCATTGTGGTTTTGACTTGCATTTCCCTGAGTATTGTTCCATGTGTCTATTTCCCAGCTGTATGTCTCCTTTGGAAAAATATCTGTTCATATCCTCTGCCCATTTTTTAATGGAATTGTCTGGTGTCTTGTTGTTGTTGTTGTTGTTGTTGTTGTTGTTGTTTTGGTTTGATTTGGTCTTGAGTTGTATAGTTTCTTTGAAGAATTTGTATATTAATCCCTTACCAGATATATCATTTCAAATATCTTCCATACAGTAGGTTGCCTTTTTGTTTTGTTGATAGTTTCTTTATTGTGCAAAAGCTTTTATTTTGATGTAGTCTTGACAGTTTAATTTTGCTTTTATTTCCCTTGCCTAAGGAGACATATTCATAAGTACTAAGACTGACATTCAAGAGATTACTGTCTATATTTTCTTTTAAGAGTTTTACAGTTTTGAGTCTCACATTAGGTCTTTAATCCATTTTGAGTTTATTTGTAACAATGGGGTCAGAAAGTCACCCAGTTTCATTTTTATGCATATATCCATCTGGTTTTCCCAGCACCATTTATTGAAGAGACTGTCTTTTCCCCATTGTGTTTTTTTGATAGATTAACTGACCATATAAGCATGGGTTTATTTCTGGGATCTCTATTCTGTTCCATTGATCTGTGTGTCTGTTTTGGAGCCAGTACCATACTGTTTTGATTACAACAGCTTTGTTACAGATCTTGAAATCTGGGTTTGTGATACCTTTGGCTTTGTTCTTTCTCAACATTTATTTGGCTATTCAGTGTCTTTTGTGGTTCCATACAAATTTTAGTATTATTTGTTCTAGTTCTGTAAAAAATGCTGTTGGTATTTGGTAGGGATTGCATTGAATCTGTAGATTGCTTTGGATAGTATGGATATTTTAATATTCTAATCCATGAGCATGAAACATCTTTCCATTTCTTGTGTCATCTTCAATTTCTTTCATTAATATTTTATAGTTTTCAGAGTACAGGTCTTTCAGCACCTTGGTTAAGTTTATGCCTTTGACACATTTGTAAATGGAATTTTCTTAATTTCTCTTTATTCTACTCGGTTATTATTGTATAGGAATACAACAGATTTTTGTAGGTTGAATTTGTATCCTGTGATCTTAGTGAATTCGTTTGTCAGTTCTAATAGTTTTTTGGTGGATTCTTTAGGGTTTTCTATATACAGCATTATGTCATCTGTAGATAGCGAGTTTAACTTCTTTCTTTCCAATTTGGATGCCTTTTATTTCTTGTCTGATTGGTGTCGCTAGGACTTTCAGTACTGCTATGTTGAATAAAAGTGGTGAGAATGGACATAATTGTCTTATTCCTGATTTTGGGGAATCTTTGGTTTTTGCCATTGAGTATAATGTTAGTTGTGGGTTTTTCATATATGATCTTTATTATGTTGAGATATGTTCCCTCTAATCCCCTTTGTTGAGAGTTTTTATCATGTATGGTTGGTGAATTTTGTCAAAGGTTTTACCTGCATCTATTGAGATGATCATAGGATTTTTATCCTTTGTTTGTTTGTTTTTTTTAATGTGGTGTGTCACATTGATTGATTTGCATATATTGAACCACCCTTGTATCCTCAGAATAAATCTCACTTGATTGTGGTGAATCATCTTAAAGTATTGTTAACTGTGGTTAGATAACGTCTTGTTGAGGATTTTCATCTATGTTTATCAGGGATATTGGCCTGGGAATTATTATCAAGGATATAGTTTTTGCTGTTGTTCTTTTCTCATAGTGTCTTAGTCTGCTTTTGGCATCAGAATAATGATGGCCTTATATTTGGAAGTTTTCCTTTCTTTTCTATTTTTTTTGGAATAGATGGAGAAGAATTGGTATTAACGCTTATTTAAATATTCAGTAGAATTCACCTGTGAATCTATTTGGTCCTGGACTTTTGTTTGTTGGATTTTTTTTATTACCACTTTAGTTTCTTTGTTAATTCTTGGTCTACTCAGACTTCTGTTTCTTCCTGATTCAGTTTTGGAAGATTGTGTGTTTCTACGACTTTATCCGTTTCTCTAGTTTGTCCGATTTTGTGGCATAGAAATTTCATAGTAGTCTCTTATAATCCTTTGTGTTTCTGTGGTGTTGGCTGTTTCTTTTCTTCTTTCATTTCTAATTACATTTCTTTAGGTCCTCTCTTTTTGTCTTCATGAGTCTGGCTAAAAATTTATCAATTATTTATCTTTTCAAGGAACTAACTCTTGGTTTCACTAATCTTTTCTTTTTTGTCTTTTATTTTTAATTTCTGCTCTGATCCTTGTTGTTTCTTTCTTTTTTTCAGTTCCTTTAGGTGTTTCAGATATTTCTTGTTTCTTAAGGTAGGCTGGTATCAATATAAATTTCCCTCTTAGTACTGCTTTTGCTGTATCCCAAATATTTTGGACTATTATGTTTTCATTTTAATTTGTCTCCATGTATTTTTTTTTAATTTACTCATTGATTTCTTCATTGACCCGTTGGTTTTTTAGTAGCATGCTGTCTAGCTTCACGCGTTTGTGTTTTGTCTAGTTTTCTTGTGATTGATTTCTAGTTTCATACCATTGTGGTTAAAAAAGATACATGCTATGATATCAATTTTAAACTCATTGAGACTTGTTTTGTGGCCTAATATGTAATCTATCCTGGAAAATGTACATATGAAAAGAATGTGTATTCTTTTACTTTTGGATGGAATGTTCCATAGATATTTGTTAAATCTCTCTGGTCTTAGGTTTCATTCAAAGACACTGTTTCCTTATTCATTTTCTGCCTGGATGATTTGTCCCATTGATGTAAGTGGGGTATTAGAGTCCCCTATTATTACTATACTACTCTCAGTGTCTCTCTTTTTGTCTGTCCATATTTGCTTTTATTAGGTGTTCCAATGTTGGGTACATTAAGTATTTATGATTGTTACATTCCTTTGTTGGATTGACCCCTTGATTATTATATAATGCTCTTCTTTGTCTCTTGTTACAGACTTTGTTTTAAAGTCTATTTTATCTAAGTGTTCCTACCCTGGCTCCCTTCCCCATCTGCCCTCCACCCCCCACCACTTCTATTTTCATGGAATCTTTTCCTCCAGTGTTTTCCTTTCAATCTGTATGTGTCTTTAGATCTGAAGTGAATCTCTTATAGGCAGCATACAGATGGGTCTTGTTTTTTTTTTTTTTTTTTTTATCCATTCCATCACCCTATGTCTTTTGATTAGCATTTAGCCCATGTACATTTAAATTAATTACTGATAGGTATGTACTTGTTGCCATTTTATTAATTGTTTTCTGGTTGTTTTGGTAGTTCTTTGTTCTCTCTTGTGATGAATGACTTTCTTTAGTGTTATGTTTGGCTTGCTTTCTATTTATTTATTTATTTATTTATTTATTTATTTATTTATTGTGTATCTATTATAGGTTTTGGGTTTGTGGTTACCATGAGGTTTATATACAACATCCTGAGTCTATATTAAGTTGATGGTCACTTAAGACTGAACACATTCAAAACAATGATATTTACTCCCCCCGCCATGTTTTAGGTATTTGTTATCATATTTTACATCTTTTTATTAATAATTATCAACTTTTCTTTTCACTTAGGGAAGTCTCTTTAACATTTCTTGTAAGGCTGGTTTAGGGGTGAGGAACTCCTTTAACTTTTTATTTGTCTGGGAAACTCCATCTGTTCTTCAATTCTGAGTGATAATCTTACCAGGTAGTGTTCTTGTTTGTAGGTTTTTTTCCTTTTCAGCATTTTGAGTATATTGTACCTCTTCCTTCTGGCCTGCAAAATCTCTGCTGAAAAAACCAGCTGATAGCATTATGGGGTTTCCCTTGTATATAACATTTTGCTTCTCTCTTAATGCTTTTATTTTTAAATTTCTATTTAAAAAAATTTTTAATGTTTATATTTGAAAGAGAGAGAGAGACAGAACATAAGCTGCGGAGAGGCAGAGAGAGGGAGATAGAATATGAAGCAAGCTCCAGGCTCTTAGCTGTCAGCACAGAGCCAGATGTAGGGCTTGAACTCACAGACCATGAGATCATGATCTGAGCTGAAGTCAATGCTTAACCAAGTGAGCCACCCAGGCACTCCTCTCTTGCTGCTCTTAAAATTATCCCTTTATCTTTAAATTTTGACATTTTAGTTACAAGGTGATGTGGTGTCAACCCCATTGGATATTGTCTTGATTGAAAATTTCTATGCTTCCTGAACTTGAATGTTTGTTTCTTTCTCCAGTTTAGGGAGGTTTTCAGCTATTATTTCTTCAATTAATGAAGAATTATTATTTCTTCAATTCTTTCTCTCCCTCTTCTTCTGGGATGCCTAAAATTTGAATGTTTGCTTGGTGTGTCCAAGAGATCCCTTAACTTACCCTTTAAATAAAATTAAATTCTTTTTTCTTTTTGCTGTGCAGCTTGGGCACTTTCTATTATCCTGTCTTCCAGATTGCTCATCCATGCTTATGCCTCTGATAATTCACTGTTGATTCCCTCCAGTGTATTTTCCATCTCCGTTACTGTAATCTTCATCTTTGTTTGGTTCTCTTTTACATTTTCCATCTTTGTTGAAATTCTCACTGAGTTATTCCACCCTTCTCTCCAGTCCAGTGAGCATCTTTCTGACCATTAACTTAAACTCTTTATTGGACATATTGCTTATCTCTGCTTTATTTAGTTTTTATTTCCTGTGGTTTTGTCTTGTCTTATCATTTGGAGAATTCCTCTGCCTCCTCATTTTGCTTGACTTTCTGTGTTTGTTTCTATAAATTAGGTAGAACTGCTACTTATCCTAAACTTGAAAGAATGGTCTTGTGTATGATCATCCCCTTTATGCCTGGTGACTTCAACTGGCTGGAGCTTTGGCTGGCATGGGCTGGTGTCCTGGGCACTCTTTGCTGGGGTTGCCCTTATGGGATGACAAGGGCCAAAGTGGGCATGGGATGGGGCAGTCCCAGGGTTCTCCATGATTTTTTCTGTGCTCCAGAGCCTCTGGGGCTCATGTGGGCTAAGGGGCTGGAGCTTGCTGAGGTGGCGTGCCAGCTATGGCATTCAGACCCTTCTCCTGTCTGCACTATTAAGGTGGATATGGAATGTAAACCATGTCCCTTGCCAGCCCCTCTAACCTGGAGAGAGTTCCATTAGATTCCCTGCCATTTGAGGGAGTTCTAAAGCTGGAGCTATTAAATATAAATCACCCTTTTAAACCACAGCTTTTTTTTTTCTGTGCCCTAGGGCAGAAAAATCTGCTCATGGTCCCTCAGTATTATCCCTCCCCACTGCAGTTCATAATGTTGGTGAATGTACGTTCCCTTTGTTATTGTGTCTCTATCTCTCTTGCCATTCTATATGTGGTCTCTATCTTTTCTTGTGAAACTGTTCAGTCATCCCTCATTTCTCCTTTAGGAGGCATTACTCTATAAACAGGCATAGATTTGGTGTGACCATGGGGGAGTTGAGTTCAAGCTCTTCCTATGTTACCATCTTATACTGGAACTCATGTAAACAGTATTTTTATTTTTAATCGAGCATTGAATTATTCATTGCTGGTGTATAAACAAGCAATGATTTTCTTACATTAATTTTGTATTCTGCAACCTTGCTATATTCACTTATTCATTCCAGGAGTTTCTTTTCATTTGGGACTTTTGACCTAGGCAATATGTAATGCTATTTTGTCATCTGCCAACAAAGGCTGTTTTGTTTCTTCCTTTCCAATCTGTACACTACTTTCTTACTGCACTAGCTCAAGCTTCTGGTAAAATATTGAGTAGGAGTTGCAAAAGAGAGCATCTTTGCCTTGTGCCTAATTATAAGGGGAATGTATTCAGGTTTTTACTATTAAGGATGATGTTAGCTGTTGGTATTTTGTAGATGTTGAGAAAGGCCACTTCTTTATCTCATCTTTATTGAGGTATGATAAATAAAAATTGTATGCATTTAAGTTGTACAGTATGATGTTTTGACATATACACATACATTGTGAAATGATTACCACAATCAAGCTAATTGACATGTCTACCACCTCCCATAGTTAACCTCTCCCTTTTTGTGGTGAGAACACTTCAGATTTACTCTTAGCAAATTTCAAGCATACAATATGTTATTGTTAACTATAGTCATCATGCTGTACATTAGTTCTCCAGAACTTATAACCTTGTTTTCCCTGACCAACATTTCTTCTTTCCTCTACTCCCCAGTACCTTGGCAGCCACAATTCTACTCTGTCACTATGAGGACCTTTTTCTTAGATTCCAAATATAAGTGAGATCAGCAATGTTTGTCTCTGGGTCTGGCTTAATTTACTTAGCATAATGACCTCTAGATTCTTTCATGTTTTTATAAACGACAGGATTTCTTTCATTATTAAGGCCTTATAATAATTTCTATTGTGTGTATATGTATATAAACATATATAAAACAGTATGTATGTTCTATTGTATATATGTATATGTGTATATATTATATATATTCTATCATGTATATATACACACACAATACGTTTTCTTTATTCATTTGTGGATGGATACTTAGATTGTTGCCCTTAGTTTCTGTGAATAATGCAGGGAAAGTGGGAATATAAATATCTCTTCAAGATAGTGATTTTATTTCCTTTTGATATATTCCCAGAAATTATTTTTGCTGGATCATATGGTAGTTATATTTTTAATTAAAAATTTTTTTAATGTTTATTTATTTTAGAGAGAGAGGGAGACAACGAGCTGGGGAGAGGCTGAGAGAGAGAGGGAGACACAGAATCCGAAGCAGGCTCCAGGCTCTGAGCTGTCAGCACAGAGCCCGACTAAGGGCTTGAACTCACGAACAGTGAGATCAGACCTGAGCTGAAGTCAGATGCTTAACCAACTGAGCCATCCAGAAGCCCCATATTTTGATTTTTTTGAGGAACCTCCATGCTCTTTTCCTTAATGACTGTAAAGCTTGCATTCTCACCCAGCAGTGTACAAAGGTTCCCTATTCTCCACATCCTCACTAAAAATTGTTTTGACTTTTTGTTAGTTGCCATCCTAACAAGTGTGAGATTATATCTCATTGTCGTGTTGATTTTAATTTCCATGATTATTAGATATGGTTAGCATTTTCTTCACATAACTATTGGCCATTTGTATGTCTATCTAGGTCTTTTGCCTGTTTTTAAATGAGGTTTTTTTCTATTGAGTTGTTTCCTTTTATATTTTAGATATGTACCCCTTATTGGATATATGGTTTCCAAATATTTTTTCTCATTGTGTAGGTTGCCTTTTTATTTTGTTGATTGTTTCCTTTGATGTGCAGAAACTATATAGTTTGATATAGTTTAACTTGGTTTATTGTTTTGCTTTTGTTACCTGTGATTTTGGTATCAAATCAAAAAAATCATTGCTAAGACATTCCCCCATGTTTTCTTCTAGGACTTATACAGTTTCATATCCCACATTCAAGTCTTTCATTCATTTTGAGTTGATTTTTGTTAAGTGTAAGTTAATGATCTAGTTTCATTTGCATATGGACATTTAGTTCTCCCAGCACCATTTATTCAAACAATGTCCTTTCCTTATTGTGTATTCTTGGTGTCTTTGTCAATGATTAGTTAACTGGATATGTATGGGTTTATATCTGGGCTATTCTATTCTATTCTATTCTATTGGTCTATGTATCTGTCTTTGCACCAGAAAACTGTTTTGATTACTCTAGCTTTGTAATATAATTTTAAATGAAGAAGGGTAATGCGCCTAGTTTTGTTTTTCTGGCTGAAGATTCCTTTACCTATATGGAATTTTTTGTAGTACCATATGGATTTTAGGATTTAAATTTTTTTTTTGAAATGTTACGGAATTTTTTTAAATTTATTCATTTATTTTAAGAGAGAGAACGAGAGCATGGTAGGGGCAGAGAGAGCGGGAGAGAGAGAGAATCCCAAGCAGGCTCTGCACCGTCAGTGTAGAGCCCCATTTGGGGCTCAAACTTCCAAACCGCAAGATCATGACCTGAGCTCAAATCAAGAGACACTTAACCAACAGCCACCCAGGCACCCAGCCATTGGAATTTTTATAGATTCTGTTCAATCCGTAGATTGCTTTGGATAGTGTGAACATTTTAATAATACTAATTCTTCTAATCCATGAACACATATTCTTTCATTTATTTGTATCTTCAATTTACCTCATCAATGTGTTATAATTTTCAGTGTACAGATCTTTCAACTACTTAAATTTATTCTTAGGTAGTTTATTCTTTTTTTTGCTCTTATAAATGAGATTGTGTTCTTTTATGTCTTCAGAGAATTTGCTTTCAGTGTACAGAAATGTAACTGATTTTTGTATAGGCATACCTTGGAGATATTATGGGTTTGGTTTCAGACCACTGCAATTAAGTGAATATCACAATAAAATAAGTAAAATGAAGTTTTTGGTTTTCCAGTGCATAAAAAAGTTATGTTTATACTATACTGTAGTTTTTCTTTTTTGAGAGAGAGTGTGAGAGTGCAAGCAGAGGAGGGGCACAGGAAGGGGGAGAGCAGGAATCTTAAGCAGGCTCCATGCTCAGTGCCGAGCTCCCATGCACAGGGCTCCATCTCATAAACTGTGGAATCAAGAGTTGGATGCTTATTGACTGAGCCACCCAGGTGCCTCATAGTGAAGTTTATTTTTTTTTAAATTTTTTAATGTTTTATTTATTTTCAAGAGAGAGACACAGAGTGTGAGTAGGGGAGGGTCAGAAAGAGAGGGAGACACAGAATCCAGAAGCAGGCTCCAGGCTCTGAGCTGTCAGCACAGAGCCCGACTAAGGGCTTGAACTCACAAACAGTGAGATCAGACCTGAGCTGAAGTCAGACACTTGACTGACTAAGCCACCCAGGTGTCCCTAGTGTAGTTTATTAAGTGTGCAATAGCATTATGTCTAAAAAAATGTACACACCTTATTTTTAAAATGCTAATGCATTATCTGAGCTTTGAGCAAGTTGTATCCTGCTTTAAATGCTGATGTCCACTGACTAATCAGGGTGGTGGTTGCTGAAGGTTAACATAACTGGCAATTTTTAAACATGAGGCAACAATGAAGTTTGCTGCATTGATTTACTCTTCCTTTCACTTGAACACTTAGAGGCTATTGTAGGGTTCTTAATTGGCCTAATTTATTGTTGTGTCTCAGGGAACAGGGAGGCTTTCAACGGGGAAGGGTGGTCAGTGGACTAGTCAGAACACACACAACATTTATTAAGTTTGTCTTCTTATGCTGCCACATTTCATAATGCAGCAAAAACAATTACAATAGTAATATCAAAGATCACTGATCACAGGTTACCACAATAATATAATAATAAAAATTTGAAATTTTATAAGAATCACCAAAATGTGACACCGAGACATGAAGTGAGCAAATGCTGTTGGACAAATGGTGCCAACAGACTTACTTGATGTGGGGTTGCCACAAACCTTTAATATCTAAAAAGGGTGTGTGTGTGTGTGTGTGTGTGTGTGTACACACACCTGAAAAGCACAGTGACAGTAAGTGCAGTAAAATATGGTTTGCCTGTATATTGATTTTGTATCTTGAAATTTTACTGAATTCATTTATGAGTCTTAACGGTTTTTTTTATTTATTTATTTTTTTAAATTTTTTTTTTTCAACTTTTTTTTTTTTTATTCATTTTTGGGACAGAGAGAGACAGAGCATGAACGGGGGAGGGGCAGAGAGAGAGGGAGACACAGAATCGGAAACAGGCTCCAGGCTCCGAGCCATCAGCCCAGAGCCTGACGCGGGGCTCGAACTCACGGACCGCGAGATCGTGACCTGGCTGAAGTCGGACGCTTAACCGACTGCGCCACCCAGGCGCCCCTTAACGGTTTTTTTTAGTGGAGTCTTTACATTTTTCTAAAGAAGATCATGTCATCTGCAAACAGACAATTTTGCTTCTTCCTTTCCAGTTTAGAGGTCTTTTATTTCTTTTTGTCATCTATTTGTTCTAGCTTGGACTTCAGGTGCTCTGTTGAATAAAAGTGGTGACAGGGAACACACTTGTCTTATTCCTGATCATAGAGGAAAAGTTTTCAGCTTTTGAATGTAGAGTATGATATTAGCTATGGACTTGTCCAAATGGTCTTTATTACGTTGAGGCACATTTCTTCTATAGCTAATTTGTTGGGAGTCTTTATCATAAAGCAATGTTGAATTCCATCAATTATGAATTCCATCAAATGATTTTTCTGCATCCATTGAGAGGATTATTTTATTTTTATCCTTCATTTTGTTAATGTGATATATCACATTGATTGATTTCCTTGTGTTGCTTAATTATTGCATCCCAGGAATAAAGCTCACTTAATTATGGTGTATGATACTTTTAATGTGCTGTTGAATTTGATTTGCTAGTATTTTGTTGAGGGTTTTTGTGTCTATGTTTATTCAGTAATATTGGCCTTGTTATTTGCTTTTTCCTTAGTGTCTTTGTCTGGCTATGGTATCAGGGTAATGTTAGACTGGCAAAATAAATTTGGAAGTGTTTCTATAATTTTTTAATGTGTTTGAAAAAGATTGGTATTCTTTAAATGTGGTAGAATTCACCAGTCTAGTCATAGACTATTCTCTGTGGAGACTTTGACTACTGATTTGATATCCTTGCTTGCTTAATATATTTTGGTGCTCCAGTGTTAAGTAAAACTATATTTACAATTGTTATATCCTCTTAATGAATTGACCCCTTTATCATTATATGATAACTCTCTTACTCTTGTTAGAGTTTTGGACTTGAAGTCTATTTCGTCTGATGTAATTGTTGCTACCTCCTCTTTTGGGTATCAATTTGCACAAATATTTTTTCATCCCTTCACTTCAGACTGTGGGTGTCCTTAAAGCTGAAGTGAGTCTCTTGCCAGCAGCACATAATTATTTGGGTCTTGTTTTTTAATCCTTTTAGCCCCTCTGTGTCATTTGACTGGAGAATTAAATCAATTTTTAAATGGTTTTTTGATTTTTATTTTTGAAAGAGTGGGGGAGAGACAGAGATCGGGCAGGGACAGAGGATTGGAAACAGGCTCCATGCTGACAGCAGTGAGCCTGATGAGGGGCTTGAACTCGTGACCTGTGAGATCAAGACCTGAGCTGAATGAAGTTGGATGCTCAACCAGCTGAGCCACCCAGGTGTCCCTAAATCCATTTATCTTTAAAGTACATTATTAACAGATTAAGATTTACTACTGCATTTTGTTAGTTGTTTTCCAACTATTAGTTTCTTTGTTCCTTTCTTCCTTTCTTGCTGGCTTCTTTGTTATTTAAATTTTTATATGGTTTGATCACTTTTTCTTTATCTTTTGTGTTTTTACTATGGTTTTTTTTTAATTTATATTCTTTAAATTTATTTATTTACTTTGAGACAGAGAGAGACAGAGACAGACAGATGTGGGAGGGGCAGAGAGAGAAAGAGAGCGAGGATCCCAAGCAGGCTCTGCACTGTCAGCAGAGCCCAAGGCGGGGGCTGAATCATCTTAACTCTGACATCATGACCTGAGCCGAAACCAAGAGTTGGAAGCTTAACTGACTGAGCCACCCAGGCACTCCTACTATTGTTTTTTTTTTGAAATGGATGCCATAAGCCTTACATAAAACATCTTATAGTTGAACAGTCTATTTTAAGATGATTTTGCATTTAAAAACTATCTTTTTATTCTTCTACCCACATTTTATGGGGTTTTTTGAATGTGGCATAGTATTCATTTTCCCTCCAGTTTTACTGGGAAATAATTATACATCACTGCATAAGTTTGAGGCATATAACATGGTTTGAGTTGCATATGTTGTCAAATGATTACCACACTAGGTTCAGCTCACCTCTGTCTTCTAGGTAGATGAAATCAAAAGAAAACCAAAAAAAAAAAAAAAAATTAAAATTTTTTTCTCCTTGTGATGAGAATCTAGGATATGCTCTCTTTTAACAGCTTTCCTATATATCACAAAGCATTGCTCACTATAGTCATGATATTGTATATTGCACCCCTAGTACTTATGTATCTGGAAGTTAGTACCTTTTAGCCATTTTCTCTAATTGCCCTTTCTACAACCCCACCTCTGGTAACCACAAGTCTGATCTCTTTTGTATGAGTTCAGTCTCCTCCTCCTCTTTCTTTATATTTCACATTTAAGTGAGATCATATAGCTTTTGTCTTTCTCTGACTGACTTACTTCACTTAGCATAATAAAGTTCCATCCATGTTGTTGCAAATGGTAGGAAATCTGTGTGTGTGTGTGTGTGTGTGTGTGTGTGTGTGTGTGTGTGTGTGTTTTAAAGGCTGAATAAGAATCCATTGTGTATATATACCACAACTTCTTTATCCATTTATCTACCAATAGACATTTAGGTTATTTCCATGTCTTAGGTATTATAAAAAATGCTGCTATAAACATGGGCATGCAGATATCTTTTTTTGAGTTAGTGTTTTATTTCTTTGAATATATTCCCAGAAATGGAATTACTGAATCTTTTAGTAGTTGTATTTTTAGTTTTTTGAGGATCCTTCATACTGTTTTCCATAGTGGCTGTACCAATCTACAATCCAATCAACAGTGCACAAGGATTCCCTTTTCTCCACATCTACACCAGCAGATATCTCTTGTCTTTTTGATGATGGCCATTCTAATAGGTGTGAGATGATAGGCCACTGTGGTTAATTTGCATTTCCCTAATGACTGAGTCTTTAGGATTTTCTATATACAAAATCATGTCCTCTGCAAATAGAGATGGTTTTGCTTCTTCTTTATATTTTGATACCTTATATTTTTCTTGCCTGATTGCTTCAGCTAGGACTTCCAGTACCATGTTGAATAGGAGTAGTGAGAGTGCGTACTTTGTCTTATTGTTGATCTTAAGGAAAATCTTTCATTCTTTTATCATTATGATGTCAGCTGTGGTGTTGTCATATGTGGCCTTTATTATATTGTGTTTCTTCTATACATACTTTTTAAAGAGTGTTTTATTGTAAGTATTGATTTTTTTCAAATGATTCTTCTGTGTCTATTGAGCTGATTATATGATTCTTACCTTCTTTTAATGTGATGTATCATATTGGTGTATTTGCATGTGTTGATCCATCCTTTCATCCCAGGAATAAATTCTACTTGGTCATAGAGAATGATCCATTTAATGTGTTGCTGCATTTGGTTTGCTAGTATTTTATCAAGAATTTTTGTATGTATATTTATCAGAAATAATGGTCTATAGTTTTCTAGTAGTGTCCTTTTCTGGTTTTGGTATCAAGATGATAAAGGCTTCTTACAGTGAGTTTAGGAGTATTCCTTCCCTTCATTATTATTTTTTTTTCTTTTTTGAAGAGTTTGGTAAGAATTGGTGTTAATTCTTCAAGTCTTGCAAAATTCACTAGTGAAGCCATCTCATCCTAGGATTTTCTTTTTTGGGAGATTTTTAATTGTTGATTCTCTCTCCTTACTAATAATTGATCTAGTCAGATTTTGTATTTCTTCCTGATTTTGAAAATTGAGATATAAGTTGATTCCTGATTCAACCAATTGATAAATTGTATGTTTCTGAGAGTTTTTCCACTTCTTCTAGGTTTTCCAGTTTGTTGGCATATAATTGTTCATAGTTTCATGATCTTTTGAATTTCTTTTGGCATCAGTGGTAATGTCTTCTTTTTCATTTATAATTTTGTTGGTATGAGTTCTTTCTTGCTTGCTTCCTTGCTTTCTTGCTTTGTTGGTCTGTTCATGTCAATTTCATTTGTCTTTCAAAGAAGCATATCTTAGTTGTGTTAATTTTTTTCTATTTATTTCTGTTCTACATTTCATTTACTTTTGCTGTACTGTATATTACTTCCTTTCTTCTGCTAACTTTAGCCCGTTTCTTCTCTTTCTAGTTCCTTTAGGCATTAAATTAGGTTGTTCATTTGGGATCTTTTCTCTTCTCAATGTAGGTGTGTATTGCTTTGAACTTCCTTCTTAGAACTGCTTTTGCTGCATATCATAAATTCTGGTATGTTTTGTTTCCATTTCATTGGTCTCAAACTTTTTTTTCCTCCTTTAATTTCTTTTTTAATCCATTGGTCTTTCAGGAAACTGTTGCTTAATTTCTATGTGTCCAGGGTGAGGGGCAGAGAGAGAGGGAGACACGGAATCTGAAGCAAGGCTCCAGGCTCCAAGCTATCAGCATAGAGCCCTATGCAGGGCTTGAACTCACCAACTGTGAGATCATGACCTAAACCCAAATCAGATGCTCAACCAACTGAGCCACCCAGGTGCCCCAAAATTTTATTTTTTTAAGTTATCTCTACCCCCAACATGGGGCTTGAACTCCTGTAATTCTGAGATCCAGAATTACATGTTCTACTGGCTGAGCCAGCCAGGCACCCGTTACTTCTATCAATTTATAATGTGTCTTGGTGTTGACCTCTTCAGGTTCAATCTATTTAGGGTTGTTTTCCCTTCATGGATCTTGGATGTCCATTTATCTTCCCAAATTTGGGAAGTTTTCAGCCCCTGTTGCTTTAAAAATACTTTGTGTCCCTTTTTCTTTCACTTCTGGAATTATGCAAGTACTGTTTTGTTTTTTTTTTTTTTTTCCCCATTGCATCTCATAATTCCTATAGGCTTTCTTCACTTGTTTTTATTCTTTTTTTCCTTTTGCTCTTGTGACTGGGTAATTTCCAATCATCTGGGTCACTGATTTTTTTTTTTTCTGCATGGTCAGTCTGCTTTTGAAACTATTGAATTCTGAAGTTATTGTATTTTTCAACTCTGTGATTTCTAGGTTGTTTTGTTTTGTTTGGGGTTTTTGTTGGTGGTGGTGGTGGTTATTTCCTTGTCAAATTTCTCATTTTTTTTAATGCATTATTTTCCTAATTTTGTTTAGTTGCCTGTGTTCCTATAGTTTACTAAACTTCCTTACAAGGATTATTCTGAATTCTTTGTTGACATTTCATAGATCTCTATTTCATTAGGGTCAGTTATTGGAGTTATTAGTTTCATTTAGTGGTGTCTTATTTACCTGATTTTTTATTATCCTTTATTCTTTATGTCAGTATCTATTCATTTGAGTGATCAGGCTCTCCTTAAAAACTTTACAGGTTTGCTTTGGCAGAGGAAGTTTCTCACCCGTCAGCTCAATTTGGACTTCTGGGTGTGTCTGCTGGTAATGTCCTTGCACAAGTGGAGCCTGTCATTATGGTCTGTATTTGGGTGAGGCTACCACTTGAGTTCTGAGGACAAGGAAGAGTGTTGTGCCACTGGCTGAGAATAGTTGGATATGACTGTTGGCTTGGTTTCCTACACAAGTGAGGCTGTAGGGTAGGCTCCATGGTTGTCTAGGTTCTCTAGTCAGGCTTACCAGATGGTCAGGACTAGGCACTATATTCAGTAGTAGCTGGGGCTATGAATTAGCTTCCCTGCCCAGGCAGGGTAGCAGGCTAGGGCTTAAGGCCTGTGCCACTTGTTATTTGGGATCCTGAATGAGGCCTGAGTATATTCTGAATTCCTTGGTTAGAGGAGGCCACAGGTTTTGCTTTGCAGTTGGGGGAAGACAAGAGTTGTGCTCTCTATTCAAGTTCCATTGTACAAAGAGCTTTTGAATGGGCTATGCAGTGGGAAAATCATCTCTAAAATTGGTAAGGCTCTTTGTTGTCTTATTTTGAGCAGACCCACACCCCCAAGTTCCCCGGATGAACAGGATCACTGGCTTTACTTTGCAAACTAAAGGCTCTCTCTGCTTTCTAGGCTAAAAGCCCACAGCTCCCACAGCTTTCTAATGTTTTTGCTAGCATTTCTGTTCATTTTGGGCTAGATGACATGCTCCACAGTAAGTGGGACTATGTCTCAGCCCTTTTGCCTGGGCTGGAGAAGGAGAGGATGCTCCAGGCTACTCTTAATTTTCCAAATTGGGTGTCCAGTTTTAAGGGGCCTTAATCTTGTAATTAAATTAATCCCCCTACTTGTATGTAGCACACAGGACTCCACACCCTGTACTGACTTTGTTATGGAGGCAATTAGCTCTGTACACCTCTTGACTCAAGTGCCAATGTATAGCTCCCAGGAGTTGCTACCAACCCTCTGGTCAGATGGGGCTGGAAGCACTCAGTTCTGCATTCTGTCAAGTTCTCTGGTCAGAATGTGCTCTCAACTTGGTTCTGCAGATGGGCTAAACTGCTGGTTAGGATTACTACTGGGGTACTACAGGTGTAAACTCAATTGGCTAAGATATATGTGCTATTTGTTGCTTTATTCTATCCTAGTATTCTAGAATTCTCTTGGTGGTGTCTTGTTCTTGAACAGATGTTAGTTCTCATGAGGGGGAGCAATGTCAGCAATAACCTTTGTTGCCATTTTGATGACACTTTCCCATGTTTTTGATACCACAATTTTTTTTATATTGTATATGTATTAACAAACTATTGTAGCTATAGTTATTTTTAATACTTTTGTTTTTATACTTTGATACCTGCTCAACTTATCCTAGAGTTAACAGTGATTCACACACCACCACTGCAGTATTAGAATATTCTAAATTAGAATTTATACTTACCTTTACCAGTTAGTTTTCTGTTTTTACATGCTTTATGTTATTAATTAACATCATTTTTATTCAGCTTAAAGAACTCCCTTTAACATTTTTTATAAAGTACGTCTTGTGGTGATGAAATCCCTCAGCTTTTGTTTGCCTAAGAAAGCTCACTCTTCTTCATTTGAGAAGGACAATTTTTCCAGGTAAGATATTCTTTGTTGGCAGTTTTTTCCATTCATTTCCATTTAGTGCTTTGAATATATCACCCTACTTTTCCTGGCCTGCAAGGTTTCTGCTAAGAAATGGACTGAGCATTTTGGGGTTCTTTGTATGTGAAGAGCCTCTTTTCTCTTGATGGTTTCTAAATTCTCTTTGTCCTTGTTTTTTGATAGTTTTATTAAAATATGTCCTGGTGAAGGCCATTTTGGATTCATTTTGAGGACGGACGTATTAACTTCATATACTTACATGTACAGGGCTCCCCCTAGATGTAAGGTGTTTTCAACCTTTTTTTTTCCTTTAAAAAAAGAAATCCCCTTTTTCTTTCCCTTTGACTTCTTGGAATAACATAATGTTTTTGTTGGATAGTATCCCATAAATCTCATGGGTTTTCTTCATTATTTTTCATTATTTTTTTTTTCATTTTTTTCCTCCAACTGGAAGCAATTAGCTCTGTACACCTCTTGACTCAAGTGCCAGTGTATAACTCCCAGGAGTTGTTACCACCTCTTTGGTCAGATGGGGTTGGAAGCACTCCCCACAGTGGTTAGGGCTGTGACTCAGCACAGAGAATTTCAAGTGAATTGTCTTTAAATTCTCAGGTTTTTTTCTTCTGCTTGATCAAGTCTTCTGTTGACACTCTGCAATATTTTTTTCATTCCATTCATTCTATTCTTCAGCTCCAGAATTTGTTTGGTTCTTTAAAAAAATAATAATAATTTCTATCTTTTTATTGATAGGTTTCTATCTTTCTATCTTTTCTTATCTGTTTTGTTCATGTGATCTTTTCTTAATTTCATTTTTTTGGTTTATTTGTACTCTCTATAGTTTACTGAACTTCCTTTAAAATAGTTATTTTGAATTACTATTTATTTATTTATTCATTTTTATATAATTTATTGTCAAGTTAGCTAACATACAGTGTGCTTTTGGTTTTGGGGGTAGATTCCTGTGATTCATCTCTTACATACAACACCCAGTGCTCATCCCAACAAATGCCCTCCTCAATGCCCATCACCCATTTCCCCTCTCCCCAGCTCCCCCCATCAACCTTCAGTTTGTTCTCTGTATTTAACAGCCTCTTATGGTTTGCCTCCCTCTCTGTTTGAAACTATTTTTTCCCCTTCCCTTCCCCAATAGTCTTCTGTTAAGTTTCTCAAATTCCACATATGAGTGAAAACATGTTATCTGTCTTTCTCTGCCTGACTTATTTCACTTAGCATAATGCCCTCCAATTCCATCCACGTTGTTGCAAATGGCAGGATTTTATTCTTTCTCATTGCCAAGTAGTATTCCATTGTATATATAAACCACATCTTCTTTATCCATTCATTAGTTGATGATGATAATCATCACTGGCATCATAATTTGGCTATTGTTGAAAGCACTTCTATAAACATTGGGGTATATGTGCCCCAATGAATCAGCACTCCTATATCCTTTGGATAAATTCCTAATAGCACTATTGCTGGGTCATAGGGTAGTTCTATTTTTAATTTTTTGAGGAACCTCCACACTGTTTTCCAGAGTGGCTGCACCAGTTTGAATTCTTTGCCCAGACATCCATAGATATCCCTTCTTTGGAGATGGTTATTGGAAAATTATTGTGTTCCTTTGGTGGTATCATTTTGCCTTGGTCTTCTCATGTTTCTTACAGAGTTGCATTGATTTCTGCACATTTGATAAATCACCTCTTCCAAATTTTATGGACTTATCTTGGTAGGAAAAGAACTCCACCCACTAGTGGGTGTAAGGTCACTGGATGAGTGGAGGTGCAATGGTTCCAACTCTGGGTAGGGTACAGCACCATAGTTTACTTGCAGCTACATTAATGAGACCAGGAGTCTGTGATGCAGGTGCTCTTGCTGCAGAGTTCTTGCTCTGGCATCCTAGGCGTAGTTGCTTGTGGAGTAGCTGCTGAGTCAGTATCTGAAGCATGGGCTACTGCTTGGGACCTGGGGCATGCATAGTATTTATGGGGGGAGGGGTGACAAGGGTCATGGGGTGGCATAACAGTGGCTCCTTTTTGGAAAAGGGGGTCATACAGAAATGTCTCTCTTTCCAGGGGTCTGCTGCAGTGATGGCTATTGGTTACCTCTGTGGCAAAAGCGGCTCATGTACTCCATGGAGAAGGCTACTAGGGTCCCTGTTAATGAACACTATGGAGCCCTCTGCTGTAAAAGCTGTGGGGAGTCTGCAAATGTCAGCTTCTATAATGGTCAATGTGGACCATCGTGGCACCTGACAAATGACTGATATTGATAATCTCCACCCTTTGTTCCCAACCATTTCTCTGTTATGCTGATCTCTCCAGAGTTCTTTTGCGTGCAGTTATTCTGTTTTTTTTCTTTTTTCTTTTGCTCTGCTGTGTTGCTACAGGTTCTCAATGGCCTCTTGAGCCCTCCCAAAGCTATTTTTATTCCTGGTTAGCTATATAACTTTTGAGTTTTGTTGGGGAACAAAACTTGTATCATTATACCATCTTGCTGACTTCACTCAAGGAAGGCCATTTCTGTTCCTAGTTTGCTAAATTATTATCATGAGTGGGTGTTGAATTTTGTCATGTTTTTTTTTCCTACAACTGATATGATCATAGGATCACTTTTTTTTTTTTTTTTACCTATTGATGTGATGGATTACGTTAATTAATTTTCATATATTGAACCAGATTTGCATATTTGAAATCGTCTTGGACATGGTACATGATTCTTCTTAAACATTGTTGTATTCAATTTGTTATGTTTTTTGAAAATTTTTACATCTAGATTTATGGGGGATATTGGTATATAGTTTTTCTTTCTTAGAGTGTCTTTATCTAATTTTGATAATTATGAATAGGTTAGAATGTGTGTACTCTGCTTGTATTTCCTTGTGAAGATTTTGTGTTTGTTCTCTTCCTTTAATATTTGATAGAATTGCCAGTGAAACCATCTGGGCCTGGTGTTTTCTTTTTTGGGGGAAATTTATAATTATTGATTTGATTACTTTATTAAATTTAGGCCTATTCAAATGATCTTGTGTGAGTTTTCATAGTTTATGACTTTCAAAGGATTGATCCATTTAGTTTATCAAATTTGGAGCATGGAGCTTTTTATAGTTTTCCTTTATTATTTTTTTGATGTCTAAGGGATCAGTATTAATGATCCTACTTACATTTATATTAGTAATTTGTGTCTTTTGTCTATTTGGTGACAACTTTCTAAATCTTTGAATTTATAAAATTTGTTTCCATCCAAAAAATCATTAGTTATGTACCTTATCATAAAATTTTCTCCTATTTTAAAAATAAATTGCCTCAGGGTATACATTGGAATGACTTCCTCCTGATAAGATGGATAATTCTTCAGATACTACTTTGCTCCAGGGCAAAGAGAATCCACCAGAGATGGGTTCTAGACTCACATTTAAAAATCTACAATAAACTAAAATTCCACCTAACTGAAATAAGTATCACAAATATAAACATCACAAATAAATAACCTCAAGGCCTTTAGTAAAGTTATCGGAGCACATTATTTTGAGACTATACTTCATGAGTTTATTTGTTTGCAGTCCTACTTCTTGGCATATTAAATCATAGTGTAAGGAATGTTACCATGCCATGTCTCAAAATCTTTGCAAATATCTGTAAAAAAATTACTAATCCACTGTTCTGTACAAAGTCAACAATATTCTACATAAACTTTACTGTCATTCCATTCTCAGTCTCCTTATCAAGTTTATCATACCTACATGCAAAGGAAATAATGTTTCTCAATAGACAACACTGTACCACTGCCTCATTCTCCTTAGATTTCTTTAGATGCCAGTAATTATTTTATTAAAGGGGAGTGGTTATCTTCCAGAAGTAGAGAAATAGATAAAAACTTAATTATTTTGTTTGATTTGGATTAATTAGGAGATAGGATGTAAACTTTCAAACTACACAGAGAACAGGTCATTATAAAATGTAAAATCACCACAGGCAGTACAACACGGATGTTTTGATTTATTTCTTAAACACAAGTGATAAAGTCATTAAATAAGTCTGGAATCCTAAAGAGATTAAATCATAGTTCTAATATCACTAACTCTGTAGTCTTAGACTACAAGAGTTACTTAATTTTCTCTAAATTTCAATTTTATCTTATGTAAAATGGGAGTAATAATTGTTGGTTGATATAGAAATAATAGCTACAAAGCATTTTAGGAAAGTGCCTGGTATAAGTACCCATAAATATTAATGATGATAATGATGTCAGTGATAATGATAATGATGATTAGTTGAATATATTCAGAGAAGAGCAGGAAGTACATTTGCCTACCTTTCTTCAGGGTGACTCTTTTAAAAAAATCATTTGTATTCAGATCTACCTAACATACTATAAAAAGTCACCAGTTTAACATGTATTGGTTTTAAGATACCAATTTAAAGTGTATCAGTGGTTTTAGTGTATTTAGAGTTGTGCATCATCACCATCTAAGTTTAGAATACTTTCATCATTGAGGCACTTGGATCAATCAGTTAAGTGTCTGACTCTTGATCTCAGCTCAAGTCATGATCTCATGGTTGATGAGGTCAAGCCCCACATTGGGCTTAGGATTCTCTTTACGTCTCTCTTTCTGTCCCTCCTCTTACCCCCTCTCAGAATAAATAAATAAACTTAAAAAATAATACTTTCATTATCCTCAAAAGACACCTCATATCCATTAGCAATCATTTCCCACTCCAGCTCCTTCCCAAATCCTAAGCAACTGCTAATCTTTCTATGTAGAGTTGCCTACTGTGGACAGTTATATACAAGATATACCATATGTGGTATCTTGTAACTGGCTTCTTTCACTCAGCATTATTTTCAAGGTTCATCTAAGTTGTGGCATCTGTCAGCACTTCCTTTCTTTTATCACCAAATGATACTCCATTGGATGGATGCAGCACATTGTATTTATCCACTCATTTGTTGATAGACATTTAGGTTTTTCCACTTTCTGACTATTATAAATGATACTGCTCTAAACATTCACATATTGTAAGTTTTTGTGTGGACATACAAGTGATGATTTTAAAGAAGAAGTTTGATAATTTGCTTTGGTAAATATGGAGAAGCACTGCCCAGACCCCTCTAAAAAAAAGAAAGTCATGCTGCTCAGTTTATGGTGTATGTGAATGTCAGACAACCTGAGCTGTCCGCTCCTTCAATTCTCCCTCAGCTGCAGAGAATCACCTCACTCAGGTTCATGCCCTTCCTGAGGCAACCCACAGAGAGTGACTGATTGAAATAGGAGTATAAAGAACAGTCATTTCAGTTTGATGTGGAATACTCTGATGTGCCACATTTGTTCAAGAGCTCACACTGTGTTTGGCCACAGTTTGTTGGCATTCCATTGTAGTTTGACTTCTTCCTATGTCCAGTCTTTCTTCCTCCCCTTTTCTTCAAAGATCTTGATTCTTAATAAGCATATTGCGACCCTAACTCCATCTCATCCTTACCTTCCTGATAAATCGGTTTGGGACATTTCTGAATGGAAATGATGTTGGGAAAGAATTAATGATAATGATCACTTAATAATGATGATAACGAGTCCTTCCTATCTTTAGTCCATTGATTCTAGGATTACTTTGGAATCCTAAGACTAAGATATCCAGAATGGTGGCATTTTATGGCCTTTGGTAAAAAGTAGATATGAGAGATTTCAGAGAAAGAAGTTCCCATATATCTAATGGCAATGTGACCAACCTCCTCCCCCCAACAAATAAATGAGCAAAAACATAAACTCTGGAGAGTTCAAAGGATAAATCTGTGAGTTGATTGGCAAAACAGTTGCCATCCTAAGGAACAATCCTTGACAAAGTAAAAATTCAATACTATTTGACTGCCCAAACCTCCTAATCATTGTTCTAATAATCCAGACTACCCTAATGAGATATTTACCAAAAGGAAAAAATATAAAGATGATCTTATCTCAGATTCTCTGTACTGCTTCACTTAGGGCTTACAGTTCAATTTGTGAAGAAGCAAAATGAAAATTTTAGATAATTAATTATTAATCTGATACTTGAATGTATCTCATGGATGAAAAGGGATTTCTTGATCTTTAAACATGCTTTTATCTAAGGTAGAGTATGAAACAAAGTTCATATCCATGATTTAGTCAGAACATCTGTTCTCTGATACCCTTATTTAAGGCAACTTTAAAAGGGAGGGAGGGAGAGAGAGAGAGAGAGAGAGGAAGAGATAGGGAGAGGAAATATTGATGAGCAATTATCTGTCTGAATTTCTTAGGTAAGGTGGATTTCTCAGGGAACTCAGAGGTTGACCAGTAGGCCCTGACATGGATAAAGGACAATGGAATGTTAGTAGATCTTAAGTATCACAGACTTTTAAAGATAATTTTATAATCTCTACAAGTTTATTGCCATCAATCTTGCCTTGTTAATATGTACCCTATAATTGACAACTGTCATGTTCTTTTCTATCGAAATCATGTATCCATCCAACCTAAGCAAAATCAGACTGCTTTAGGAAATGTGAAACTCAACTGCCTAGCACACTTCAGACTATAGTCACTGGCTCTTTATTTCCTTTACTTGTTTAGTTTACAATTTGCACTTGGAGATTTTCTCCTTAGTAATACCATTTTGTTAGAGGTCTCGGGAGCCTGAATCTATTTTTTTTACTCTCTTGGATTTATTCGAGTGCTTTGTTCTGAGAAATCATGGTCACTTTTTTCAAAGCACCTGAGGATTTACTTGCTATAAGCCAATCACAGCTGCACCTTTGACCTTAGGAGACTTCCTAAATTGTTATGCAATTACATGTGTAGCTGTGTATTTCAGCTCTCGGTACCATCCCAAATAGAGTCTATTTCCCTCAGGTTTGCTGTCTTTTTACCAATTTTTTCTATGTTGTAATGTTTTTAACAATAGATTGCATTCACTCAGGTTCTTTAAATATAATCCTGGCTCTTCATAATTTATTGACAAATTATTAGCCTTTCTTTTCATCCTACTGAAGAATTATGTGGTTGTCATTTCACCCTACAAGAGGATCTCTTTGGAACCAGAATCTTAGCAAAGGTCTCCACATAAGAACACTGGCACAGTTGCTGTATTAAAGATTGTGAAATTTTAAGGTGTCATCTTTATAAGAAAAATAGTGCTTAGATTAGGTATATGTGCTGAAGCTTGCCTATACATTTAGGAGAGAAAAAGAGGAAAAATTCTAGTTTGAACTCCATTTTCTACGATGTGTGTGTGTGTGTGTGTGTGTGTGTGTGTGTGTGTGTGTGATTTGAATCTGTGAAAATGTAATCAGAATCCTTACTTAAACAGTAAATTTGAATTGAACAGTTGCATTTTCTTCTTATAGTCCAGCTCAATCTCTTCATGACCCTTCTCATAAGAAAACATATTTACAGTTCCAAAAACCATGTGGTTGCTTCAGAATGTTCTCAACCACTCAGTTGGCTCCTCTCCACACAAAGCTGTTACTGGGGTTTCTATTTCCTGTCCATTCAACCTTCCCTTCTAGTAGCAGGAGGACACAGCCTCTCCTCTGGCTCCAACTCTGTTCTGAAGAGGCATATTCAACCAGGAACTCTTCATCAAAACAACCCTATTTTTATTTCAGGACTAAGTGAAAGATGGTTTTGCTGTTCCATGTACTGTATATACTTCAATTGACATTTTCTTCTCACAACTAGGTGCTTCTGGTTGTTTGAAGAACATGCACATTTAAAGGGTTAGTGTAGTTTTCCAGAATTTATTTATTTATTTATTTTTTTAGTACACCTTCTTCTCTTCCAAAGCAAAGTTTGGATTTGGAATTACTTGCTGGAATTCTCACTGCCTGGCTGTATTATTTAACTCATTTGGTTAACTAATTTTTTTGTATGTTTTGTTTTGTTTTAAATCTGGTTGTTAGCAGACAGAAGGGCTACACCATGTTAATGAGGCCAAAAACAGTGACTCATCCTGTGTCTGGAAGTGCTGATTTATCCTCACGGGATTGAGAAAAGAAACCTCTTTAATCAAGATGAGATGATCAGCCTTGTTGCCATGGTGATAGAATGCGTGTTTTCAGAAGTAGTCAGAACTGGATGGCACTCAGCATTCCCCTGGGGAGAAAGACACCAGTGCCAGAAACTCCATTTTGCTCCCAGGCGATTTCAGGAACCAATTGCTTACCATGATGATGGTTCTTAATTATGAGTCACAGCAGTATTGGGTCAGGCATGTCTAAAGAGCTGTTGTTTTAGCCTTATCCTTCTTAAATTTTGCCTAAGTTAATAACAGTGTTATTTTCTGGACACTGCTTTTATTTTTTAAATGACATTAATAAAGTTCCTTTTTGGTGAGAAAAGAGTTTCTGCAAATTCAAATCTGTTTGGCTTTTATTTTATATTTATATTTTTTTATTGTAACATTGAATATCACCTATAATTCATTAGTTTCAGATGTACAACATAGTGCTTTGACAACTTTATATATTATGTTATGCATACCACAAATGTAGCTACTCTGTCACCATACAATGCATTACAATATCACTGACTATATTCCCTATGCTGTACTTTTCATTCCTGTGACTTAATCATCATGCCTCTTCCCATTCCCACTCCTCTTCCATTTTTCCTATCCCCTTCCCGAACTTCCCTCTGGCAACCACCAATTTGTTCTCTGTATTTATGGACCTGTTTCTGCTCTGTTTTTTCATTTGTTGTCTTTAGATTCCACATATAAATGAAATCATATGGTATTTTTCTCTGACTTATTTCACTTACCATAATACCTTTGAGGTCCATTCATTTTGTTGCAAATGGCAAGATTTCATTCTTTTTTATGGTGAAATAATAGTCCATTGTGTGTGTATATTTGTGCATGTGTGTGTATGCATGTATATGTAATATGGATATGGATTTAGATATAGATATGCACACCACAACTTCTTTATCTGTTCCTGTCAATGAGCATTATGTTGCCCATTGGAAATATCTTGGCTATTGTAAATAATGCTACTGTAAACACAGGGGTGCTTTTATCTTTTGTAATATTATTTGAAGTCTGGAATTGTGATACCTCCAGCTTTGTTTTTCTTTTTCAAGGTTGCTTTGGCTATTTGGGATCTTTTGTGGTTCCATACAAATTTTAGGATTGTTTGTTCTAGCTCTGTGAAAAATATTGGTGGTTTTGATAGGATTTGCAGTAAATGTTTAGATTGCTTTGGGTAGCACAGACATTTTAACAATATTTGTTCTTCCATTCCATGAGCATGGAATGTCTTTCCATTTCTTTGTGTAATTTTCAGTTTCTTTCATTATGTTTTATTGTTTTCAGAGTACGGGTCTTTCACCTTTTTGGTTAGGTTTATTCCCGGGTTATCTTATTTTTCCCATTGCAATTGTAAATGGAATGATTCCTTAATTCCTCTTTCTGGTGCTTTATTATTGAGTATAGAAATGCAACAGATTCCCATATGTTGATTTTTGTCTCCTGCAGCTTTACTGTGTTCATTTATCAGTTCTAGCAGTTTTTGGTGAAATCTTTTAGGTTTTTTATAGAGAGTATCATGTCATCTGCAAATAGTGAAAGTTTTACTTCTTGTGGATTTGCTATCTATCTATCTTATCTATCTATCTATCTAATTTCTGTGGCTAGGACTTCTAGTGTAAAATAAAAGTGGTAAGAATGGACACCCTTGTCTTGTTCCTGCCTGTAGAGGAAAAGCTCTCAGTTTCCCCCCATTTAGGATGATATTAGCTGTGGGTTTTTCATCTATAGCCTTTATTATGTTGAGGCATGTTCCCTTTAAACCTATTTTGTTGAAGATTTTTATCATGAATGGATGCTGTACTTTGTGAAATGCTTTTTTTTAAAATGATCATATCATTTTGTTTTTTCTTTAAAATGTAATGTATCATGTTGATTGATTTATAAATCAGCCCAGGAATAAATCCTATTTGATAATGATGAATGATTTTCTTAAATGTATCATTGGATTTGGTTTGATAGTATTTTGTTGAGGATTTTTCTATCTATGTTCATCAGAGATGCTGGCCTATAGTTCTCTCTTTCTTCTCTTTATCTGTTGTCTTTATCTGGTTTTGGTACTAGGGTAATACTGGCCTCAGAATGAATTTGGAAGTTTTCCTTCTATTTTTGGAATAGTTTAGAAGAATAAGTATTAACCCTTCTTTATTTTTTTTTTTAATTTTTTTTTTAACGTTTTATTTATTTTTGAGACAGAGAGAGACAGAGCATGAACGGGGGAGGGGCAGAGAGAGAGGGAGACACAGAATCGGAAGCAGGCTCCAGGCTCTGATCCATCAGCTCAGAGCCCGATGAGGGGCTCGAACTCACGGACCGCGAGATCGTGACCTGAGCCGAAGTCGGACGTTTAACCGACTGAGCCACCCAGGCGCCCCATTAACCCTTCTTTAAATGTTTGGTAGAGTTTGCTTATGGAGCCATCTGGTTCTGGACTTTGGTTTTTTGGGAAATTTTTGATTATGGATTCAATTTCTTTGCTGGTTATCAGGAATTTATCCACTTCTAGGTTGTCCAACTTGTTGGCATATAGTTTTCCATAATATTCTCTTATAATTGTATTTCTGGGGTGTTGTTATTTTTCCTCTCATTTGTAGTTTTATTTATTTTGGTTCTTTGTCTTTTCTCTTTTGATAAGTCTGGCTAGAGGTTAATCAATTTTATTAACTTTTTCAAAGAACCACTTCCTGGTTTCATTGATCTGTTATATTGTTGTTGTTTTAGTTTCTATATCATTTATTTCTGCTTTAATCCTTATTATTTTCTTCCTTCTGCTGGCTTTAGGCTTCATTTATTGTTCTTTTTCCAACTCTTATTTAGGTGAGGTTTTTTTTTTTTTTTTTTTTTTTTTAGGTTTTTCTTGCTTGATGTAAGCCTGTATTGCTATAAATTTAATACCACTTTTGCTGCATCCTGAAGTTTTTTGACTGTTGTGTTTTCATTTTTATTTGTTTCCATGTACTTTTTTACTTCTTCTCTGATTGTTTTGGTTGACTCATTCATGGTTTACTAACATGTTACTTAACCTCCATGTATTTGTGGTCTTTCCAGAATTTTTCTTGTGGTTGATTTTGAATTTCATAGTGATGTGGTCAGAAAAGATGCATGGTATGATTTCAATTTTTTGAATTTGTTGAGGCTTGTTTTGTGGCCTAATATGTGATCTATTCTGGAGAATGTTCGGTGTGCACATGAAAAGGATGTGTATTCTGCTGTTTTAGGATGGAATGTTCTGAATATATCTATTAAATCCATCTAGTCCAGTGTGTTATTCAAAGCCACTTGAGTTTTTTTGTTGATTTTCTGTGTGGATGATTTGTCCCTCGATGTGTGTGGGATGTTAAAGTCCCCTACTATTATTGTACTACTACTGATTAGTTCCTTTATGTTTGTTAGTAACTATTTTATGTATTGGGTGTTTCCATGTTGGGTACACAAATATTTGCAATTGTTATATCCTCTTGTTGGAATTTCCCCCTTATTATATAGTATCCTTCTTTGTTTCTTTTTATAATCTCTCTTTTAAAGCATATTTGGTCTGATAGATGTATTGCTACCCGAGATTTCTGTTGACATCTATTTGCATGATAAATGTTTCTCCATTGAAAGGATGGTGTCTCTAGGTCTAAAATGAGTCTCTTGTTGGCAGAATATAGATGGGTCTTGCTTTTTATCCGCTCTGTCATCCTGTCTTTTTTTTTTTTTTTTTTAATATATGAAATTTATTGTCAAATTGGTTTCCATACAACACCCAGTGCTCATCCCAAAAGGTGCCCTCCTCAATACCCATCACCCACCCTCTCCTCCCTCCCACCCCCCCATCAACCCTCAGTTTGTTCTCAGTTCTTAACAGTCTCTTATGCTTTGGCTCTCTCCCACTCTAACCTCTTTTTTTTTTTTTTTCCTTCCCCTCCCCCATGGGTTTCTGTTAAGTTCCTCAGGATCCACATAAGAGTGAAACCATATGTATCTGTCTTTCTCTGTATGGCTTATTTCACTTAGCATCACACTCTCCAGTTCCATCCATGTTGCTACAAAAGGCCATATTTCATTTTTTCTCATTGCCACGTAGTATTCCATTGTGTATATAAACCACAATTTCTTTATCCATTCATCAGTTGATGGACATTTAGGCTCTTTCCATAATTTGGCTATTGTTGAGAGTGCTGCTATAAACATTGGAGTACAAGTGCCCCTATGCATCAGTACTCCTGTGTCATCCTGTCTTTTGATAGCATTTAGTCCATTTACATTCAAAGTAGTTATTGAAATATATATATTGAAATATATATGTGTATATATTTATATGTATATATTATATACATATACATATACATATATGTATATATTATATACATATACATATACATATATGTATATATGTACATATACTTACCTGTATATGTATTATATATGTGTGTGTGTGTGTGTGTGTGTGTATATATATATATATATATATATATATATATATAGTCATTACTTGTTTTGTGGTTGTTTTTCTAGGTTTTCTCTAATCTTCTCTTTACTTTCTTTTTTAATGTTTTGCTGGTTTTCTGTAGTGTATACTTAGATTCCTTACTCTTTATTTTTTGCATATCTGTTACTTTTTTAAAAAAATTCTTTTTAATGTTTATTTTTTGAGAGGCAGAGATAGAGGGTGAGCAGGGGAGGTGCAGAGAGAGAGGGAGACACAGAATCTAAAGCAGACTCCAGGCTCTGAGCTGTCAGCACAGAGCCTGACACGGGGCTCAAACTCACAGACTGTGAGATCATGACCTGAGCCTAAGTTGGATGCCCAATTGACTGAGCCACCCTGGGAACCCCTCTTATACTTTTTTTTTATTTGTAGTTACCATTCAGTTTATATGTGACATCTTCTGTATTTAGCATTTTTATATTAAGCTGCTGGAGGCTTAATTTTGAACTCATTCTCACTCCTTTCCCTTCCACATTTCAGATATTCGGTATCGTATTTTATATCCCTTTATTTTGTGCTTTTCTTCACTGTGTTTTACAAATATACTTAATTTTGTTTTGCTTTTGTTTCCTATGTTGTTGTTGTTGTTTTCCCACTCACGGAGTTTCCCTTAACATTTCTTATAGGGGTGATTTAGCGGTCATGAATTCTTTTAACTTTTGTTTGCCTGCAAAACTCTATCTTTCCCTCTATTCTGAATGATAATCTTACTGAATAGAGTATTCTTGCCTGCAGATTTTTCCCTTTGAGCACTTTGAATATATCATGCCACTCTCTTCTGGCCTTCAAAGCTTCTGCTGAAAGATCAGCTGATAACCTTATGGCACTTCCTTTGCATATAACTGTCTTCTTTCCTCTTGCAATCTTAATATTGTTTATCACAGTTTTTGTTTTTGTTTTTTTTGCCATTGTCATTACTAAATTACTATGTGTCTTAGAGTGGACTTCCTTTGGTTGAAGTTGTGGGGAATCTCTTTGCCTCTTGGTTCTGGATCTCTGCTTCCTTCCCTAGATTTGGGAATTTTTCAGCTATTATTTCTTCAAATACATTTTCTTCCTTTCTTTCTCTTCTCCTTCTGGAATCCCTATAATGTGAGTGTTATTACACTTGATGGTGTCACCGAGTTCTCTAAGTCTGTTCTCATCATGTAGTGTTTATGTCTTACATGTGCAGCTTGATTTTTTCCATTACACTCCTCCAGGTCATGATGCGTTCCTCGGCTTCCTGTAGACTATTATTTATTGCATCTATTTTATTTTTCATTTCACTTATTGAGTTCTTCATCTCTGACATGTGTTTTTATCTCTTTGTCAAGGGTCTCAATGATGGTCTTCACCCTTTTCTAAAGTACAATATCTTTATTTTTATTATTTTAAATTATCTATCATGCATATTATTTATTTCTGTTTCACTTAGATCTCTTGCTCTGATTTGTCCTGTTCTTTCACTTGGGACATATTTCTGTATCCTCATTTTGTCTACCTCTATGTGTCTGTTTCTCTTTGTCAGGAAAGTCAGGTACTTCTGCTCTTGAAAGTAGTAGCTTTACAAAGAAGATGTCCAGTAGCACCCTGTAGTGTGACTTCCCCTGTTCACTAGAACATGGCACTTCAGGGTTGTCTCCTATGTGTATCGCTTATGTCTTGCTGTTGTTTGAGTCACTTTTTATTTCAGTCCAGACATCTGCATTGCTCTTTGCCTATTGTAGACTGTGGTTGCTGTCTGTGGTGTTAGTGAGAGCCAGGCAGGCTGCCTCTGAGGGGTCCTGACCACAGGCAGGCTGGAGGTGGAGCAGCAGTGTTAGCAAAATTTGTGCTGAGCTGCTAGTCTTAGGCTGGATCCATGAAGTAACATAGCTGCCAGGGCTGTGGAACACAGTGGTGGCAATTGGGGACATGGTGCTCATTGGAGGTGGTAGCCAGGTGTGTGGTGGTTGAGTGGGGTAGCAAATTTTCGATGCAAATTTGTGACTTGCTAACATGTGATGTGAGCAAATTTTGCACTAAAATGCTAGCCCTAAGCCAGATTCCTAAAGTACAGTGGCCACTGGGTCCATGGCTTGTGACAGCAGTAGCCAGGGTCATGGTGCATGGTGGCTGGACACAGTACACTGGATGCTAACAAAATCTGTGCTGAGCCCAGAGTTGAGACTAACATACTTGGAGTGGATGAGTCCTCAGGCAAACTTCTGGGTGGGAGCATTGCTAGCAGGTTAGGTAGCAAGTATCTGTGCAATTCTACCTCCTGCAGCTGCCACTGTGTTTATGTCTGGGGGCAGGGGAGGAAAATAGTGCCTGTCAGCTCCTTTGTTCCAAGAGAAGTTCCCTAATACACTCTGAAGTCCATATAAACAGATCTCCCTCGAATGTAGATGCTGGAGAGGATGTGGAGAAAGGGGAACCCTCTTGCACTGTTGGTAGGAATGCAAAATGGTGCAGCCACTCTAGAAAACAGTGTGGAGGTTCCTCTAAAAATTAAAAATAGATCTACCCTATGACCCGGCAATAGCACTGCTAAGAATTTACCCAAGGGATACAGGAGTGCTGATGCATAGGGACACTTGTACCCCAATGTTTATAGCAGCACTTTCAACAATAGCCAAATTATGGAAAGAGCCTAAATGTCCATCAACTGATGAATGGATAAAGAAATTGTGGTTTATATACACAATGGAATACTACGTGGCAATGAGAAAGAATGAAATACGGTATTTTGTAGCAACGTGGATGGAACTGGAGAGTGTTATGCTAAGTGAAATAAGTCATACGGAGAAAGACAGATACCATATGTTTTCACTCTTATGTGGATCCTGAGAAACTTAGCAGAAGACCATGGGGGAGGGGAAGGAAAAAAAAGGTTAGAGAGGGAGGGAGCCAAAACATAAGAGACTCTTAAAAACTGAGAATAAACTGATCATGATGGAGGGTGGGAGGGAGGGGAGGGTGGGGGATGGGGTATAGAGGAGGGCACCTGTTGGGATGAGCACTGAATGTTGTATGGAAACCAATCTGACAATAAATTTCATATTAAAAAAAAAAAAAACTGATCTCTCTCTTGTTTGCACCAGTCATGTAAACTGTCTCTAGTGCATTCCCTCTCAGTTGGCTGTGGTCTCTTTAAGGGCAGGGACCTAGTTATCATTTGCCTTTCTGGACTACACAGTACTGAGTCACTGACTTTCAAAGCTCCAAGCTCCAAGTCCCACTTGTCATATAAACGCATAGAATTCAGCCCCTCTGGTTTTCAAGGCCACCTGTTACAGAGATTCATCTTCCCCATGTAGGTCCCTGATGCTTTCCCCTCTCTGTGCCCCCTCTTCCCTCCCTCCTGAGGGCAGCTCTCACCACAGTTTGTGCCCTTCCTAAGCTCTCCAATGCAGCTTATTCTCTACATTTAGTTGTGGAGTTTGTCCTGCCAGTCTTTGGATTGCCTTCTGGTTTCTTTACTCAGATGTGACTACTCTCTAGTTGCAAACATGGGACACAGTGAGCTTAGGGTCCTTCTACTTTGCCGTCTTCCCAAGTTCCCACCTAAAATCTTCTCTATCTCTTTGTCGACGTTTTCACTGAGTTGTTCCCCCTTTCTCTCCAGTCTAGTGAGAACCTTCATGATTACTACTTTAACCTATTTTTTAGACATATTACTTATTTCAGTTTCATTTAGTTCTTTTTCTCTGATTTTTGTTGTTATTTTGTTTGGAACATATTCCTCTGTCTTCTCATTTTTCTTAAGTTTGTTTCTATGAATTAGATGGAACAGCTTCTTCTCCTAAAGTTGAAGAAATGGTCTTGTGCAAGGTCATTCCCTGTATAGACTGGTGACTGTAGCTTGTGGTTGGATTTATGGCTCGTATTGACTGGGGTTCCTGTGGTACTCTGTGCTTGTGCTGCCCTGGTGGGATGGCAAGGGCTGAAGTGAGCATGGGGTGGGGCTCTCCACATACAGTGTGTGCCACCAGGACTGCTGAAGCTGAAGTCAGCGCAAGACAGGAGGTCCTGAAACTCTGTATAGAAGGAGTCCTGGCAGGACAGCTGATGGTGAAGTTGGTGCAAGCAGAAGGGTCCAGGTGCACTCTGCTCAGAAGCCACGCTATTGGGGCAGCAGCAGTGAGAATGAGTCAGAAGCTTGTTGAGTCCTCTGTGCTGAGACTGCACTTGCAAATCATCAGGAGATGAAGTGGTTTGGGCTTGGACTGTTTGGGGGTGCCTTGTTCCTGTGTCATCTTGGCAAGGTGGCTAAAGCTGTAGTGAGTGCTGACCAGGGATGTCCTGGAGTGTGCCACTCTGAGGCCATCTTGGTGGGATGGCTTGGGCTGGTGTGGGCTAGAGACCTGGAGATCACTGGGGTGATAGACTAATTAGGGCACACAGACACTCCTCTCATACATCTTATCAAAGTGGAGGGGAAACATAAACTGTTGCACTTACTAGGACCTCTGAACTGCATAGACTTCCAGCATCTTCCTGTTTGTTTGGTGGAGTTTGGGGCTTAATTCTTTATATTCTGTTAGCTCTTTTAAATCACTACTTTATTTCTGTGCCCCTAGGCAGATGGATTTGCTCATGATTCCTTAGTACTATCCCTCCTCACTGTAGTTCGCACTGTCAGTGAGGTTTCCTATTTCAACATGTCTCCATCTCTCTTGCCATTATCTAAGTGCTCTCTCCATATTTTGTTGTGCAGAAGCTGTTTAGTCATCCCTCAGTTCTTCTTCAGGAGCAATTGTTTATAGACAGGTGTAGATTTGGCATTTCCATGGAGGTGATTTCAGATTCTTCATATATTGCCTTCTTGGACTGGAAGCCTCTTCAAACCCAAATTTGGAAAAGCACCTTCATAACCCTCTACCTCTGTTGTATCACCGACCCATGGGAAACTAAAGGATGTTGCACATGAGGGCTCTTTCATCACCATCATCATCATCATAATTATTAAAAAATATTTTCAATGTTTATTTTTGAGAGAGACAGAGTACAAGTGGGGTAGGGGCAAAGAGAGAGAGAGAGAGAGGGAGACACAGAATCTGAAGCAGGGTCCAGGCTCCGAGCTATCAGCAGTGAGCCCGACACAGGACTCGAACTCACAAACCACAAAATCATGACTGAACTGAAGCTGTATGCTGAACTGACTGAGCCACCCAGATGCCCCTGATCATCATTGTTATTAAACAGATATTAGTTGGAGGACTTAATATATGCTAGAACCCAGTAGTAATGGTTTATGTCTTAGAGACAATCACATCTGGTTAAGATGTACATCTTTTTTAAAATTATTTATTCTTACCTGAAAATAATGATTAATTATAGAGAGCATTCTAAGGTGGTGTGGATAGCTGGCAATTGCATTCCCTGATAAAAATTTTCCTCTTCCAGAGCCTTGCTGTGAACATCACAAATGGGGTCCTAGTTCCACCACTTCATGGCTGTGGAGTTGTAAACAAGTCTCTTGATTCTGTCTGGATATAAATTTCTTGACCATGAAATGGGATAAAAATAATCGATCATATCTTCTCTGCCTATTTCATAGGACGGTTGCAAGCATAGAAAAGACAAAAATAAATGACTCAAAGAGCTAATAACATGCTTATCTTAGATGAGCAAACAGGTCCCACATACAAGGAATTTGGGGTTAAGATGGCAGAGCAGCATGGAGACCCTGAGCTTGTCTCTGATCCCAGCCAGATAAGCACCAAATCATTTTGAACACCTAGGAAACTGACTTGAGGATTAACAACAATCTGCATAACTTGAGCCACAGAACATGGCAAGTACACAGTGCAGAGAGGTGAACTGGGGCAGAGAAAAGCTGTGGAGGGTAGGGAGCTGTTTTTGTGGAGAGAGGACAGAGAAAGGGAAAGGGGGAGAGTGTGGCACACCAGAATCATGCAAGTGAAGCACTTCCCAAAAGTCTCCAGAGAGAAAGGAAGAGAGAGAGAGAGAGAGAGAGAGAGAAAGAGACAGAGACAGAGTAAACTCTTATAGGGGACTGAACAAGAAATCTCCCTAAAAACATTGATGGGAAGAAAGGAGAGGATTTCAATATCACCAGAATTCTATAAACAGTAGAGTGCAGAGTCTGAAGGTTCAGAGCTCAGTGCCTGGTGGTGCTCTGGTGAGAAAGCAGGGCAAATCCCCAGGAGCAGACAGTGGGGTCTGAGGGGTTCATGTACCACACGGGGAGAAGTGGCTTCCCTGCTTAGAGTGCATTTGGTAGAGGTCATATGGCCTCCCCACAGCAAAGGTCCTAGCAGACCCGACAGAGCAGACACGTTTGCTGGTACTGGGGACAAAGACGCCAGAGTGTGATGAAACTTGGTGCCTGTTGTGCTTTGTGGTTTACCATAATCTTTGAAACTCTGCCACAGGACAATCATATAAACTTTTTCTGGGGCAAGCCAGTACCTGGCTGTTGCTCAGCGAGACCCTCACCTAAAGCGTTGGCACTGGTCCAAGCCACAGGGGTCTCTGAAGCATGGGGTTGAAACATAATCCCATCTGAGATAAAACTCTGGAGAGAGGTGCTGCCTGGCAAGTGGACACCTTGGACATGAACAGGATAGAGGCAGGGAGTGGATAGAAGCCTGAGACAAAGGAAGGGTCCTTGATCACTGGTGGGTGAAAGCACGAAGTTCCTGTGCCAGAGCTGAGTAAAGCAATTTCCACCTCTCCTGCTCATGTGTGCCACAATGATCCACCCCAGTAAATTAAGCAGCGCCACCTACTGGAGAACGAAGCTGTTACATCAAGTCCATACAACTGCGCCCTCCAAGTACATCCCCTAGAAGACCAGCACGAGTCACTCCCAGTGCTTAGTGTATGGACTACAGAAGACTTCACAGTTTCAGTTCTAGGGTCTAGTTTCAGTTCTAGGATGCAATGTCATTTGTGTTTCATTCTGTTTGCTGGTTCATTTATTTGTTCATTTTCTTTGTTTCTTTTTGCTTAAATTGCTTTTTTCTTTCTTTCTCCTTCCTTCCTTCCTTCCTCCCTTCCTTTCTTCCCTCCTTCCTTCCTCATTCTTGGATACAGAAAGAGAAAATTTTACTTCTTTTTTTTTCTTTTTATTTTTTTAATATTCTATTTCGTTTTCTTTATTTCATTTTATTCTATTTTTTTATTTTTAAATTTTTGCTTACATTTTTCCCCTTCTCTTTCTCTTTTTATTCTGTCAAGCTTCTTTCAACAAGCAGACCAAAATACACCTAGGATCTAGCTTCCTTTATTTGATTTTTGTTTTTGTTTTTTTAATTTTTATTTTTTATATTAAGCTTTTTTTCTTCCTCCAAAATGGCAAAGCGAAGGAATTCAGCCCAAAAGAAAGAAGAGGAAGAAATTACAGCCAGGGTTTAATCAACACAGATATAAGCAAGATGTCTGAACTAGAATTTAGAACCACGATAAAAGGGTTGAAAGAAGCATAGAATCTCTTTCTGTGGAGATACAAGAAATAAAATCTAGTCAGGAAGAAATTAAAAATGCTACAACTGCGATACAATCTCAAATGAATGCCGATGACAGCAAGGGTGGACAAAGCAGAACGGCAAATCACTGATTTAAAAGACAAAATTATGGAGAATAATGAAGCAGAAAAAAAGAGGGGAACAAAGGCAAAAGATCCCAGTACAAGACTTTGAGAACTCAGTGATTTATTAAAAAGGAATAAAATCTGAATCAAATGAGTCCCAGAAGCTTAAGAGAGAGAAAAAGGGGCAGAAGGTTTGTGTGGGCACATTATAGTGGAAAACTTTCCCAACCTGGGGAAGGACACAGACATCAAAATCCGAGAAGCACAGAGAACTCCCATTACATTCAACAAAAACCGACCATCACCAAGACATATCATAGTCAAATTCAAAAAATGCACAGACAAGGAAAGAATTATGAAAGCAACAAGGGGAAAAAAATCTTTAAACCTTACGGGAAGACCATCAGGTTTGCAGCAGATCTATCCACAGAAACTTGGCAGGCCAGAAAGGAGTGGCAGGATATATTCAGAATCAGAAAAATATACAGCCAAGAATTCTTTATCCAGCAAGGTGGTCATTCAAAATAGATGGAGAGATAAAGAGTTAGCCAGACAAACAAAAACTAAAATAGTTCATGACCACCAACCAAGCCCTGAAAGAATTTTAAGGGGGATGCTTTGAGTGCATAAAATACAAAACAAATAAAAAAGACCAAAAGCAACAAAGACTAGAAAGGACTGGAGAACATCATCAGAAACACCATCTCAACAGGCAACACAATGGCACTAAATTCATATCTTTCAGTACTCACTCTAAATATCAATGGACTAAATGCCCCAGTCAAAAGACAGAGTATCAGAATTGATAAGAAAAGATGATCCATTTATATGCTGCTTACAAGAGACCATTTTAGACCTAAAGACAGCTGCTGATTGAAAGTAAGGGATGGAGACCCATCTGTCATGCTAATGGTTGTCAAAAGAAAGCTGGAGTAGCCATACTTATATCATACAAACTAGATTTTTTAAGTTCTGTAACAAGAGATGAAGGGCATTATATCATAACTAACGGGTCTATCCACCAAGAAGATCAAACAATTGTAAATATTTATACCCCCAATGTGAAACACCCAAATATATAAATCAATTCATCACAAACATAAATAAATTCATTGATAACTATACCATAACAGTAGGGGACTTCAACATCCCACTTGCAGCAATGGAATGATCATGTAAGCAGAAAATCAGCAAGGAAACAATGAATGACACACTGGACCAGATGGACTTAACAGATACATTCAGAACATTTCATCCTAAAGCAACAGAATACACATTCTTCCTCAGTGCACATGGAACATTCTCCAGAATGGGTCACATACTGGGTCACAAATCAGCCCTGAAGAAGTACAAAAAGATCGAGATCATACCTTGCATATTTTCAGACCACAACACCGTGAAACTCAAAATCAACCACAAGAAAAAATTTGGAAATATCAATATTAAGAGATTAAAGAACACCCTATTAAAGAACAAATGAGTTAACCAAGAGATTAAAGAGAAATTTAAAAAGTACATGGAAACCAATGAAAATGAAAACATGACAACTCAAAACCTCTGGGATGCAGCAAAGGCAGTTATAAGAAGGAAGTACATAGCAATCCAGGCCTTCCTAAAGAAGAAAGAAAGTTCTCAAATACACAACCTAACCTTACACCTAAAAGGGCTGGAAAAAGAACAGCAAATAAAGCCTAAAATCAGCAGAAGAAGTGAAATAATAAATATTAGAGAAGAATTCAATAATATCGAAATAAAAAAAAAATCAATGAAACCAGGAGCTGGCTCTTTGAAAGAATTAACAGAATTGATAAACTCCTAGTCAGATTGATCAAAAGAATAATGGAAAGAACCCAAATAAGTTAAATCACAAAAAAGAGGTGAGATCACAACCAACACTGCAGAAATACAAACAATAAGAAGAGAATTGGGCATAAGAGCAATTATATGCCAACAAATTGGGCAATCTGGAAGAAATGGATAAATTCCTAGAAACATGTAAACTACCAAAACTGAAACAGGAAGAAATAGAAAATTTGAACAGACCCATAGTCAGAAAACAAATTGAATCAGTAATTAAAAATCTCCCAACAAACAAAAGTCCATGGTCAGATGGCTTTCCAGGGGAATTCTACCAAACATTGAAAGAAGAGTAAACACCTATTCTTTTGAAACTGTTCCAAAAAATGGAAATGGAAGGAAAACTCCCAAATTCATTCTACAATTCCAGCATTACCTTGATTCTAAAACCAGAGACCCCACTAAAAAGGAGAACTACAGACCAATTTCCCTGATGAACATGGACACAAAAATTCTCAACAAGATACTAGCCAACCGGATTCAACAATACATTAAAAGAATTATTCACCAGGATCAAGTGAGATTTATTCCTGAGATGCAGGGCTGGTTCAATATCTGCAAATTAATCAATGTGATACATCACATTAATAAAAGGATAAGAACCAAAATATCTTCTCAATAGATGTAGAAAAAGCACTTGACAAAATACAGCATCCTTTCTTGATAAAAACCTTCAAGGAAGTAGGTATAGAAGGATATATCTCAAGATCATAAAGGCCATATGTGAAAAACCCACTGCTAATATCATCCTCATTGGGGAAAAACTGCAATCTTCCCCCAAAGTTCAGGAACATGACAAGGCTGTCCACTCTCACCATTGTTATTCAACATAGTGTTGGACGTCCTAGCCTCAGCAGTAAGACAACACAAAGAAATACAAGGAATCCAAATCAGCAAGGAGGAGGTAAAACTTTCACTCTTTGCAGACGACATGATACTCTATGTGGAAAACCCAGAATACTCCAAAAAACCTGCTAGAACTGCTACATGAATTTGGCAAATTCTCAGGGTATAAAATAAATGTACAGAAATCAATTGCATTTCTATACACCAGTAATTAAGCCACAGAAAGAAATCAAGGAATCGACCCCACTCACAATTGCACCAAAAACTGTAAAATACCTAGGAATAAACCTAACCAAAGAGGTGAAAAATCCATGCACTGAAAACTATAGAAAGCTTATGAAAGAAATTGAAGAAGACACAGAAAAATGGAAAAACATTCCATGCTCATGGATTGGAAGAGCAAATATTGTTAGAATGTTGACACTACCCAAAGCAATCTATAATATTTAATGCAATCCCTATCAAAATAACACCAGCATTCTTCACTGAGCTGGAATAAACAATCCTAAAATTTGTATGGAACCAGAAAAGACCCCGAGTAGCCAAAGCAATCCTGAAAAATAAAGCCAAAGTGGGAGGCATCATAATTCTGGACTTCAAGATGTATTACAAAGTTGTAATCATCAAGACAGTATGATACTGGCACAAAAACAGACACAGAGATCAATGAAACAGAATAGAGAATCCAGAAATGGACCCACAAATGTATGGGCAACTAATCTTTAACAAAGTAGGAAAGAATATCCAATGGAAAAAAAGTCTCTTCAGCAAATGGTGTTGAGAAAACTGGACAGTGACATGCAGAGGGATGAACCTGGACCACTTTCTTACACCATACACAAAAAGAAACTCGAAATGAATGAAAGACCCAAACATAAGACAGGAAACCATCAAAATTCTAGAGGAGAAAACAGGCAACAACCTCTTTGCCCTTGGCCACAGCAATTTCTTACTTGACATGTCTCCAGAGGCAAGGGAAACAAAAGTAAAAATGAAAATTATTGGGACCTCATCAAGATAAAAACTTCTGCACAGTGAAGGCAACAATCAGCAAAACTAAAAGGTAATTGATGGAATGGGAGAAGATATTTGCAAATGCCATATCAGATAAAGGGTTAGTATCCAAAATCTATACAGAACTTATCAAACTCAGCACACAAAAAACAAATAATCCAGTGAAGAAATGGGCAAATGACATGAATAGACACTTTTTGAAAGAAGACATCCAGATGGCTAACAGACACGTGGAAAAAATGTTCAACATCACTCATTAGGGAAATTCAAATCAAAACCACAATGAGATACCACCTCACACCTGTCAGAATGGCTAACATTAACAACTCAGGCAACAGCAGATGTTGGTGAGGATGTAGATAAAGGAGAACCCTTTTGCACTGCTGGTGGGACTGCAAACTGTGCAGCCACTCTGGAAAACAATATGGAGGTTCCTCAAAAAATTAAAAGTAGAGCTACCTTAGGACCCAGCAGTTGCACTACTAGGTATTTATCCAAAGGATACAAGAGTGCTGATTCGAAGGGGCACGTGCACCCCAATATTTATAGCAGCACTATCAACAGTAGCCAAAGTATGGAAAAAACCATAATGTTCATCGACTGATGAGTGGTTACAGAAGATGTGGTGTATATATATACAATTGAATATTACTCGGCGATCAAAAGAATGAAATCTTGCCCTTTGCAACATGGATGGATGCAACTAATGTGTATTATGCTAAATGAAATAAGTCAGAGAAAGAAAAATATCATATGATATCACTCATGTGGAATTTAAGATACAAAACAGATGAACAAAAGAGAAGGGAAGCAAAAATAAGATAAAAATAGAGAGGGAGACAAAGCATAAGAGATTCTTAAATACAGAGAACAAACTGAGGGTTGCTGGTGGAGTGTTGGGTGGTAGGGAGGGCTAAAGGGATGAAAGTCAGTAAGGTGGACACTTGTTGGGATGAGCACTGGGTGTTATATGTAAGCAATAAATTACTAAATTCTATTCTTGAAATTATTACACTATATGTTAACTAACTTGGATTTTAATAAAAAAAAAAAAATAAATAATAAAGAACCATGACTTAAAAAAAAAAAAAAAAAAGAAATTTGGGGCCAAACCAGAATTAATACTCATTTGTAGATTTCTGCACCAAAAAATATATTTTTCCTATATTGAAACTGAATCGTTGTGTTTAAAAATACTATTAATTATAAGTCCCTTCAATCCAGAATTCAACCAATATGTTTAGTAATTAATATAGATACAAAACATAATTATATCTTTGACATCTTAAAAAATATAGAGAGCATTTGGAAAATCCAGAATACCGTAATGAAAAAGGCAGGAGTTATCAGTAATACCAATATTCAGACATGTTTATTAAAAATTTAATGGATATTCTTCCTTGATTCTTCTATTTACATAGGAGCTTATCACCAAAATGGTATGATTCCATATATATGTGCTTGTATTGCTTTTTCAATGAATATGTTAAATGTTACTATTTGAAATTACATATTTCATCTTTTATGATAAGCATCATGTATTAGGACAGTTCTAGCTATTATTATATGCTATGCAAACTATTCCATCATAAATATGCTGACAAGTCTATGACTTACCTCAAGAGAAGTTTATTCCTAACTTATTTCACAAGTCAATGTAGGTAGTTTGGACAACTTTCCATGTATGGATTCAGGCATCCAGGCTTCTTCCATTTGTATTTTGCCTCTTTCTACGTTACAAAATTTATTGCCTTCAGTGCCATATGGAGGGAAAAAAATAGAGAATGCACAACTGTTTCACAGATTCGAGGTTTGAAAGTGACCTGCATCATCTGCACTCATATTCACATTTCTTTTTTTTTTTTTTTTTTTTTTAATTTTTTTTTTCAACGTTTATTTTATTTTTGGGACAGAGAGAGACAGAGCATGAACGGGGGAGGGACAGAGAGAGAGGGAGACACAGAATCGGAAACAGGCTCCAGGCTCCGAGCCATCAGCCCAGAGCCCGACGCGGGGCTCGAACTCACGGACCGTGAGATCGTGACCTGGCTGAAGTCGGACGCTTAACCGACTGCGCCACCCAGGCGCCCTCATATTCACATTTCTGAGAACTAGTCACAGGACTCCACCTAGTCATGCAGGAAATGGGAAATGTGGTCCCTCCCTGAGCAGCTATTTTCCAGGGACAAGCCTACAATGCAAGGGAAGCACAAGAGTTTGGTGATCAGTTAATCGTTTCTTACATGGTGCACCCATCTGGGCAACCAGTAAACAAATCAAAACTTTTCTGTAAACACAGAATACATCTACCTCCTCCCAAAAGAACCAGAGTCCCTTCAAACACCAGATCTCAAAATCCTAGATCTCAAGATAAAGAGCAGTCCCTCTGTATCAGGTATGGATGTGGCTCCTCACAGTTTGGCAATATATACATATTTTTTTAGTTTGGCAATACTTGATTTAAAAGATGCCCCTTGGTATCCATATCATGGTAGAGAAGGAGCAGGATAGCTAGACTAGTGATAATTGAGACTGTGTCAATGTGACTTATATAAATATTGTGGACCACAACTATGTTGTTTGTTCCAGGTGAACTTTGACATGGAAAGACATTGCTGCAAATAAAGAAATCATTTCATGGTTTGCTTTAGGAAATCCCCATTTATCTGTTTTCCCCCAATTTAGACACAATAGCTCACTCATCTGGTCTCAATTACTACTAATAGCTTACTTATCAAAGCTTTGCTTCAAGACCTTCTTTTTACTTACACTTATAAATTCTATATTATATTAAATACTTTTTCTTGTCTCAAATTGTTCCCCACATTGAATGACTTGACTTAAATCGGTTGATCCAGACTGAAATCTATAAATATCCCACTCCTGACTTCTCCCTCTTGAGACACTGCTAAATCTCTATTAATATGGTAATTTCTCACACTGCAGTAAGTTCTTAAAATTTTAATTTTGTTGTAACAGACTATCCATGATATTGGAGGTTCAACAATTGAGAGGGAAAATGGGAGTCTCACAGCAATCATTGGTCCCTGGCAACACTGAAATCATGTGAGCTTGTGGCATTGTGAAACTCCTCAGTCACGTCAGGGGGTGGGTGGTGGTGTTACTTGATTAGGTATTGAACTAACTCTCTAGTAGGGATTCCACCGTTCGGAATGGCCATATCCGAAGTGGGCAATAAATCCAAAGAATCCTTTGGTTCTATTGAACTTTCTGTTTGTGTAAGTTTTGTGGTTTCAGGATAATGCTTAATATTCAATGGCATTTTTGTTCAGGATTCAGGATTCTTTGGCAATACAAATCCCCCTCTCAAATACTTGGTAGATTCCTGTTCTGTTCGCTTCTGGGCAGTTACATTCCAGAACTTACAAGTAGAGTTTTACCCCAGGCCTCATCCTTAGGCCTGCTTTTTTCCTTGACTTTTTTGCCAATGCCTTTCTCTTAATAGTTCCTATTTTATACCTATCTTAAAACAATGGGCTTATGTGGGAAGGAAACATCCTTATTCTGATTTTTGATCTAAGACTGAGTGACTTTTCTAACTGAAAAAAATAAAAAGCTTCTGATGTTAAAATCCTTTTTGGTCTTATCTCTTCATGTTTGGGTTCTAGGATTATGCAGATTTTTCAATTGTGAGAAACCCCAGATAGTTGGATTCCCTCTATTCACCTTTACTTTTTGCTTACAAACTGGTCCATTCTTGCCTGAGCTCATTTTTCTTCTGTCCTGCTAAGAACAGTCAGTATCAAGCTAACACAACCAACATTATAATTTAGAGCTACAAGCTTGGCCAGCCAAATCTTTTCAAGTCTATTGCCACTGCATAACACGACTCTCCATCCCTCCTGTGTCTTACAACGATTCTTTCATCCACTCAATGATGGCACATACTTTAGGATTCTGTTAAAACAGCATTCTAGTTGCACCAATTTTTGAGATAGAAAGAGATAAGCCTCAAAATCAGTATCTTACAAAAAAGTATATTTCTTGGTCATCACACAGACCTATGTGGGTGTTCCGGGTCAGCAAGTGACCTCCCCTGTAGAGATTTAGGGGCCTTTTATATTGTGGTTCTGCACCCTCCTGTTCTCTTTGCCACCCAGAGACTCAATCCTCATTCAGCCAGAGGATGGAGGAAAGAGAAAGTATAGATAGAATGCACACCTAGTTTTTGAGGTGTTTGGTTATAGAAGTGATATAGTGTTTGTGTTCACATTCCATTGGCAAGAAATAATCACATGGCCATAACTGCAAGATGATTGAGAAATGTAGTCCCTCACCAGGCAACAACTTTCCAGTAACACCACTGTACTTTGGAAGGAGAAGAAGGATTTGTGGTGGTGAATTAGCCATCTGCCACATTTTCTTTTTTAGAGAAAATTTCCTTTTGATCTGGATACTGGAATACTAAGTTTCTATGTTCACAACTCTACTAAATATCCAGTATTTCATTCATCCAGTACTTCATCCTCTCTTCTCCACATGCACTGTGACTGGCTCAGGAGTCTCCATCGTTCACCTGGATTGCTGGATTAAATGCCTAGTTGAACCCTGTATTAGTTTTCTGTCACAGCTGTAACAAATAACCACAAACTTAGTGGCTTAAAACAACTCATATTTATTTTCTTGTAATTCTGAGAGGACTCTCCCTGGGCTAAAATTGGTGTGTGCCTTATAGAGGTTCTCTGAAAGGTTCTGCTTCCTTGCCGTTTCTAGCTCCTAGAGGCCACTTGAATTCTTTGGTATATAGACCCTTCTTCCATTTTCAAGGTCAGCAGTGTAGTCTACCATCTTCAAATCTCTCTTCTCTCTGTCTCTGATGTCTACTCTGTAACCTTCTCTAATCTTCCTTCCTTTTTCCTCCTTATAAAGACCTTTGTGATTATGCTAGGCCCACCTAGATAATCCAGAATAATCTTCCCATTTTAAGATCCCTAATTTATTCATGTCTGCAAATCCCTTTTGCCATGTAAAGTGACATATTCCCAGATTCTAGGGGTTAGGCTATGGACATCTTCAGAGCTTTATTATGAATCCATATCTCTAATCTTGACATATTTCAGTATATGCCCCACACTGCTGCTAGAATAACCTTCTTAAATACAGAACTAACCAAATAATTATTATTGTAACTTTTTTTTCTAAACAGTAGTATATTTCATTACTAAACTGGTAAATTAAAAAAAAAATGAGTTCTCAAAGCAACCTAACACATGAAGAATACAATGAGATTACACAAATTGGAGAAAATATATACCAGATTTGGAAGTATGAACATTTGCGTTTGTTTAATTTTTTTTAATGTTTATTTTTGAGAGAGAGACAGACAGAGTGTGAGCTGGGGAGGGGTAGGGAGAGAGGGAGACACAGAATCCGAACCAGGCTCTAGGCTCTGAGCTGTCAGCACAGATCCTGACATGGGGCTCAAACTCACTAGCCACAAGATCATGATCTGAGCTGAAGTCAGATGCTCAACCAACTGAGCCACCCAGGTGCCCCAGAAGCATGAGCATTTGTAATTTCCCAGTCTACTTTGTTGTGTCCTATAACATATATAATATACATTTTTTAATTGAGGTATAATTGACATATAGCATTTATTGGTTCCCAGTATACAACATAATGATTTAATATTTGTATATTTAGAAATGATCACCACAATAATTATAGTTAATATCTGGTCCATAGTTATGCATTTTTTTTCTTGTGATGAGAACTTTTAAGATTTATTCGCTTAGCAACTTTTAAATATTCAATGCAGTATTAATACAGTATTAACTATAGGCACCACGCTGTATATTACATCCTCATAATTATTTATTTTATAACTGCAACTTTGTACTTTTGACCCCTTTACTCAATTTGTCCACCCCACCCCCTGCCTGTCAACTACAAATCTGTTCTCTGTATCTATGAACCTGTTTTGTTGTTGTTGTTGTTGTTGTTGTTGTTGTTATAGATTTCACATATATGTGAGATCATATGTTATTTGTATTTCTCTGTTTATTTCATTTAGCATAATGCTCTCCAAGGTCCACCCATGCTGTTGCAAATGGAAATATTTCCATCCCTTTTTATGGCTAAATAATATTCATGTGTATGTGTGTCTCTGTGTATCTCCACATCTTCTTTAGCCATGCATCTATTGATGAATACTTATATTGCTTTCAAATATTGGCCATTGTTAATAATGTTGCAGTTAATATGGCAGTGCATGTATCTTTTCTAGCTAGTGGTTTCACTTCCTTTGGTTAAATACCCAAAAGTGGAATTGCTATATCATATGGTAGTTCCATTTTTGATGTTTTGATAATAGCCATTCTAGCAGGTGTGAGGTGATATCTCATTATTGTTTTATTTGCATTTCCCTGATGATTAGTGACATTGACTGTCTTTTCAGGCACCTGTTGACTACTTATATGTCTTGTTTGGAAAAATGTCCATTTAGATTTTCTGCTCATTTTTAAATTGGTTTGCTCTTTTGCTATTGAGTTATATGAGTTCTTTATATACTGGATGTTAACTCCTTATTGGGTATATAGTTTGCAAATATTTTCTCCTATTCAGTAGGTGGCCTTTTCATTTTGATGGTTTTCTTTGCTGTGCTGTAACCTTTTGGTCTGATGTAGTTTCACTTGTTTTTTTTTCTTTTGCTGCCTTTGCTTTCCATGACAAATCCAAAAATTATCACCAAGACCAATGTCAAGGAATTTACCACCTATGGTTTCTTCCAGGAGTTTTATGGTTTTAGATCTTACATTCAAGTCTTTAATTTTGAGTTAAGTTTTGCAATATGGTGTAAGATAGTAGTCCAGTTTTTATTTTTTTGCATATGACCATCCAGTTTTCTCAACACCATTTATTGAAGAGACTGTCTTATCCCCATTGTACATTCTTCGCTTCTTTGTCATAAATTGACCAATGCATAAACCGTATATGCATCGGTTTCTTTCTGGGTTATCTATTCTGCTATATTGATCTATGTGTCTGTTTTTATGCTGAAATTATACTGTTTTAATTATCAGGGAGTATAATGCCTCTAGCTTTGTTCTTCTTTGTCAAGATTGCTTTGGCTATATGGGGTATTCTGTAGTTTCATACAAATTTTAGGATTATTTTATTTCTGTGAAAATTGCCACTTAGCAAAATGGGAATTTTATTGAATCTGTAAATTGCTTACGGATATTTTAACAATATCCTTTCAACGCATGAGCATGGTATATCTTTCCATTTATTTGTGTCCTTAGATTCTTTCATCAGTGACTTACAGTTTGCAGTGTACAGATTTTTCAACTCTTTGTTACAATTATTCGCAGGTATTAATTCTTTTGGATGCAATTATAAAGCATATTGTGTTATTAATTTACCTGTGTGATAGTTCACTCTAAGTGTATAAAAATATAATAGATTTGTTGTATATTGATTTTGTATCCTACAACTTTATTGAATTTATGTATTCTAACAGTTTTTTGGGGGGGTGGAATCTTTAGGGTTTTCTATATTTAATATCATGTTATCTGTAAGTAATGACAGCTTTTGCTTCTTCCTTTCTAATTTTGATGTCTTTTATTTTGTTTTCTTGCCTAATTACTTTGTGTAGGACTTCCAGCACTATGTTGAATACAAGTAGTAAGAGCGGGCATCCATATTCCTGATCTTTTAGGAAGAACTTCCAGATTTTCACCATTACATATGTTATCTACGGGTTTGTCATATACGGGCTTTATTATTTTGAGATACATTCCTTCTATACCCACTTTGTTGAGAGTTTTAATCATAAATAGTTTTTTGAATTTCATCAAATACTTTCCCTGCATCTATTGAGACAATCATATGATTTTTGTCCTTCATTTTGTTAATGTGGCATATCACATTTATGTGATGGCGTATGGCTTATCACACCTCAGGAATAAATCCTACTTGATTACCTTATACGATCCTTTTAATGTATTGTTAAATTGGCTTGCTAATATTTTTTTGAGAATATCTGCTTTCATCAGGGATAATGGCCTGTAATGTTCTTGTCTTATGATGTCCTTTCTGGTTTTGATATCAGGGTAATGCAGGCCCTGTAAAATGAGTTTGTAAACATTCACTCCTCTTACATCTTTTTTTTTCTTAAGAGTTTAAGAAGGATTGGTATTAATTATTCTTTAAATATTTGATAAAATGCATCAGTGAAACCATCTGATCCTGGACTTTTGTTTGTTGGGATGTTCATTACAACTCTTCAATAGCTCACTATTCATTATGTACAAGAAAATTGTGTTATTCTGACCATATGTGACATAGCACATCTTTTGCTGATACTTCTGACAGATTAATCTGCCAAGAGAAAATTCTAAGCCACCATTCTCTCTAGTATTATTTCCTGATACCCTCCCTGCTTTTCTACTTTTTGCTCCAGCAGCACTAAACAACATGTAGGTTTCTAAATGTACAATTAATTTTTACTTTTATTTCTTTGTGAATATTGTTCCACCTATCTGAATCTCCTTTTTAGTTCTGCTCGCAAACTTCTATCAGTGCTTCAAATTTTAACATATGTATGGGCTCCAGAAATACATATGTACATTTTAACATAGGTACTGGGGCTCCAGAAATAAATAACAGCTCTGAGTTTTCAAGAAGCTCAGAGTCCAGCATGGGGACTAAACACACACACCTATAGACTGAGCGGTAAGGGAACAGTGGCCAATGGATGTGGAAGAACAGGTCAGTTTTGCAAGGGACGGCATGGGGAATTTAAGAACATTATCTGGTCTTGGATATTTGCCTTCCTGACTATTTCCAACTACTAATTTGCTCAATACCAGCACCCAAGCAGATGAACACGAGAGGAGAAACATCTTGCACTTTGCTGACTTACATTTGCAACCACAAACCCGAGTGGGTTCTTAGAACTTCCTGCTACTCCAACTACATTTCTCTAGCCTGTTCACTCTTGTCCTCCTCCCACCCCCAACAATATTTCCTACCTTCTCTTTGCTCCTCAAAAGCCTAATATCCTCTTTTCCGTCTTCACAGTAAACTAAGGATTTTGCTTCCTATGTAATATGAAACAACATCAGAGAGAAGAGAATTTCATATGGCCCCTCCAATAACTTACAGTCTTGTCTGGGGTGAATTACTATTCTCCATATTGAAAGATCTACCAGTGCTCCCATCTAAGGCAACCCATCCTCTGAGGCACTGGATCTCATCTCCTCTCAACGACATTGCTCCTACAATTGTCCTCTTTCACTAACGTGTCACAGTTGCAGAAGCTCCTAAACCCCAAGTTCAAGAAGCAGAGAAAATACACCAACATATGTCATAATCAAATTATGGTTATATTTTTCATCAAATTTGGGAATGCCGGCAATACCTTCTTAAAATGTTTTTTTCATTTCCTCCTATTTCCCTCCTTTTATAAAGATTTCAATTTTGCATATATTAGGCTGCTTGAAGCTGCTCACAGCACACTGATACACTGTTCCTGCTTTTTGAGTTTTTCTCTCCTTGCTTCATTTTGCCTAATTTCAATTGCTATGTCTTTAACTTCACAGTTTCTTTTGTAAGAATGTGCTAATAATTCCATCTAGTCTACTTTAATCTCAGATATTATAGTTTCTGTATCTTGAAGTTTTTAAAAACTTTTTCTAAATATATTTGAATTTCTCTCCTTAACACATTCAATTGTTTTTTATCTTAAACACATAAGATATAATAAATTTTGATGCCTTGTCTGCTAATGTTACCATTTACATTATTTCTGGATCTGATTCTTTCATTAATTTTTCTCCTGATGGTTCATGTTTTTTCTGCTTCTTTGTATACCTGGTGACTTTTTTTTTAATGTTTCCTTATTTTGGGGACAGAGACAGAATGTGAGCGGGGGAGTGGCAGACAGAGTGAGAGGGAGACACAGAATCCAAAACAGGCTCCAGGCTCTGAGCTGTCAGCACAGAGACCAATTAGGAGCTTGAACTCATAAACCATGAGATCATGACCTGAGCTGAATTTGGCCGATTAACTGACTGAGACACCCAGGTGACCCCCTGGTGACTTTTATTGTATGCAGACATAGTGAATTTGACCTTACTTATTGCTAGGTATTTTGTATTCCTGTAAATTATTCTTTTTTTTTTTTTCCTCAGGGTCAGTTAAGTTACTTGGAAACAGTTTGATCCTTTTTGAAGTTTATTTTCAAGATCCATTAGGTGGGATCAGGAAAGGCTTTAGGGCTAATTTTTTCCCCCACCATAGGAGTAAATACACTTTTGAGTACACTGCCTACTGCCCTGTGAAGGATTTTCTACTCTGACTAATGAAAGCACTAGTGACAGCACAAACTGTTCCCAGCCCTGTGGGAGCCCTAGAGATTAGCCTTTAGGTGTTTTTCCCCCAGCCTTCTCAGCTGAAGACTCAGGAGGACCCTCTGCAAATCTCCATAGCAGTTCTCCTCTTTCTGAAACTTTGTCTTGAAAATTCTATTTGCCTTGACCTCCTCATCTCCTACTTCCCATCTGCTCAACTTAAGGAGACTACTGAGCAATGCTCGGACCCCCTTGTGCTATAGGCTGGAAATGCTCTTCAGGCAGGAAACTGGAGTAATCATTTTAGGGCTCACCTTGTTTCTTCCTGTCTCTCAGAGATCACTGTCCTGTGACACTTAATATCCAGTGCCTGAAAACCTTTTTCATGTATTTCATCTGTTTTATAAATGTTTCAGCAGGAGGGTAAATCTGTTCCTCGTACTCCATCTTGGCATATCTAGAGTAATTTGATTGCTTGGCTGCTTCTGCCTTCCTCCTCCATTCTCCAAATGTCATACTCAATACAGTTAATTACTATGTTTGGCTGCTCTTTTGCTCTCTGTTTCTGTCCAAATCTATTTCTCAGCTTATCTTACTGATCAGTGATAACTGGTACTTTGTTCTCATCCTACGTTTAATTAATTATTAAATATCTCTATTTATAACCATCACCATAAATGTATTGAGGGAGAGTAGGTTCCAAATGGTTTATTGGTTAGGCCTTCAGGAACATTACTACATGGTCAAAACTACTTTCATAATAATACTAAAGTCTTAACTACTACTTTTATTTTTCTCTAAAGATTGCACCCTGGAGTTTTCTAGAAGCTGTGTGATGTGTGGTGACATCATTGTGCTAAGAGTTAATGGATGGTGTACTTGCATATTATCATGTAATATGTATTAAATATGTATTAAATGTAAATATGTATTAAATGTAAATATGTATTAAAACCTACTTGGTTTTAATTCATCATATAGTAAATCCTCCATGAGGATGTCAATTATTTTTAAAAGTATGAAGTGTCCTGAGACTAAATTGTTGAAGAAATCTTGTTCTGGACTTTATAAATTCATCCTTTTTCATTCCAGTTTTAAAATTGGCAATAACTATTCTTTGGGATTTCTTACTCTTAATAAGATTCGCCATTAGATTGGATGCCATCTACAAACTGTCCATTTCCATGTTCTTAAAAATGAGAGATTTTTTTTTCTTTCTTATATTACTGCTAATATTGGTGTAATGGTTAATTTTCTGTGTCAACTTGACTGGGCCAAGGGGTGCCTAGATATTTGATCAACATTATTCTGGCTGTGTCTGTGAGAATTTTCTGGATAAGATTAAGATTTGACTTGGTAGAATGAGTAAAGCAAATTGTCCTCCCTAATGTGTGTGGGCCTTATCCAATCAGTTGACAGAGTAGAACAAAAAGGCTGACCCACTAGTAAGAGGAAACGCTTCCTGCCTGACTACTTTTGAGCAGGGACTTCAGTTGGTCTTTTCTTACTTTTGGACTTGAATTGAAACATTGGCTCTTCTTGGGTCTTAAGCTTGCTGGATTTCAGATTAGAACCATGCAGTTGGCTCTTCTGGGTCTCCAGCTCACTGACCGCTGATCTAGGGAATTGTCAGCCTCTGTAGTAATGTGAACCAAATCCATATAATAAGTCTCTTTTTATATAGGCAGAGAACCCTAATACAACCAATAGAACAAAAATTACAAGAGGATATTATAGTGGATCTTGGATTCTTTTGAGTTCTCATAATCATTTCTCCCCAGTCTGTAGTGCCCAAATTGATAATCCAGATTAATTCCATCAGAACTCACAAGGCTTGTCTAGGGAATGTGGCATCCCAAACATAATTAAGAGCAACCTAAATTATATCGAGGAAAATGTCAATTTTGAAGCCAAGATGAGGTGAAAACAGAACAAAACAAAAAGACACTAAGCAGCAAGGCCCATGTACAGAAAGATCTGGAGAAGAATGTAATCAAGGGGCGCCTGGGTGGCTCAGTTGGTTAAGCGTCAGATTTCGGCCTAGGTCTGATCTCACTGTTCGTGAGTTTGAGCCTCATGTCCAGCACTGTGCTGACAGCTCAGAGCCTGGAGCCTGCTTTGGATTATGTGTCTCCCTCTCTCTCTGACCCTCCCCTACTCATACTCTGTGTGTGTGTGTGTCTCTCTCTCAAAAATAAACATTAAAAAAAAAAGAATGTAATCAAGTGGAAAGAACAGGCTGAGAACAGCATTTGAAAACTAAAGCAATGAATAACAACAGTGTTCTGAAACTTCCCTCCTATGTGGTATCTTGTCCTTCCAATGTGGTGACCAGGGTCTAACTGGTAGCTTAAGGAGCTGTGGATGATTGGACAGTGGAGAATACAGTGGACATGCAATGAGGAAACCTAGTAGTGTTTGCCACTGAGCGAGCTTGGATATGTGATTTAATCTCTGATCATTTCTGCCCTATAAATCTGCTCTATCACTGTTTTTCTGAGGCTAAAATGGAATGGATTACTCAATATTTTCTCCTCTGGTAGTTTCCCTAATAAAATAATCAAGTAGCAAAAAAAAATTAGCTATAAATATGCTCAATGCTTATTGTTCATATCATAAAAATAAGAAATAATCATGTTAAACAACAGGTAATTGATTAAATAAATGACATATCATTTAGATAAATAGATTAGTACGAGGCCACTAAAAGTAATGGTATGGGGGCATTGTTTTGAAATGAAATTTGTTATTATATGCTAATAAGTGAAAAAAGCAAGTTATATAAGAATATATAGTATGATCTCTTTGTTATATGTACATAATTGGAGAACCAAACATCCCTTTTTCCTTTCTGCAGATGAAGAATGATAAGAACAAAAGATCCTTAGCATTTCAAAACCTCTCTTGTAAAATAATAATTAAGGGCAATAAAGTTCTGTGATTTTTCTAGTTAACTTGAAGGAGAAGTAGGAACGAAATCAAACATGCTAAGAATGAGAAGGGACATTGATCATGAGGTGGCTGGCAAAGCATTTTGTTCCTATGTCCTGGAAGAATTAATACTTGATCTTAGGAGGGTGTGTGTATTCATGCCTTTAACAGATATATTAAAAAACAAAACAAAACAAAGAAAAAACGAGTGGAGCACAGAGATGAGTTTAACCCAAAAGAAAAACTTGAGGTTTTGTGCTGCTGAGAATCTACAGCTTCAAAATTCCCTTTCTCTCATTCCTTCCTTCCTGTCTTGTGGCATTACATCATCAGCGTAGAAATCACATAACACAATACAAGGCCCGGATGCTTCTCTAGCCACTGTGTCTTCAAACCCTGGGAAAGGCTATTGCGGGAGGAGTAATGAATTGGTGGTGAGAGACCTCTTTCTGTGACTTCTCCCGAAAGCAGGATGTGTTTACTTGGGTAAGTTTTAAGAAGGAGTTTTGTGGCCTAAGCATGAATCAGAGGGCAGTGGAGCCAGGTTAAGAATGAGCAAGAAGCCCACAACTGCAATCTCCTGGCAAGGGGCTGTCTCTTTCTGGGAAGATTTTTATCACCATTCCTCTAACGTAGGAAGCACTTAGTGGATGCTTCCCTCTGCTCTGGTTTCCTGCCTACAAGGGAATTTTTGTTTTATTTTCTTTCCCATTCACCATTTCTTTCTTTCTTTTTTTTTAATGTTTTATTATTTATTTTAAAGAGAGAGAGAGAGACAGAGTGTGAGCGGGGAAGGGGCAGAGAGAGAAGGAGACACAGAATCTAAATCAGCTCCAGGCTATTTTTTTTTTTTTTTTTTTTTTAATGAACTGAAAGAGGGGAATGCATGTGTGTGAACTCATTTGTTACTTTAAAGTCATCTTCTTAGCGGTTCCTGGGTGGCTCAGTCAATTAAGCATCCGACACTTGATTTTGGCCCAGGTCATGGTCCCAGAGTCATGGGATAGAGCCCTGTGTTGGGCTCCACGCTGAACATGGAGCCTGCTTAAAGTGCTCTCTCTCTCACTATCTCTCTCTCCCTATGCCCCTCTCCCATGCTCGTGCACTTTCTCTTTCACTAAAATTAAAAACAACAACAACAACAACAACAAAATGTCATCCTCTTAGCCATGCCCTAGAAGAAGTTCCTTCCTCACAGTTTAAACAATAGAGAATCGAGTTCTTTTGCTTGGGGTGAAAGGGCTATCATGAAAATATTAAAAAAGCAAATATGAGAGGAAGTTTAATTCTGAGAGTTAAGACTTTTCTTAAAAAAGACTGGTGATTAACCAGCCTCATCTTCAGTAGATGTCTCTGAGTCACCTATATTTGTAACAATAATACAAAAAGGAGCCTTGTACACATAAAACCACTTAATCACAAATCAGTTAGCTAAACACTTCCTCCCACACAGCAGCAAATTGTTGCTTCAGACCATGAGGGAATAGGTTATATAGACGAATTGCTTGTTCTTTTGTTCACTTTGCCAGGCAGTATCAAGTGGGTGGATGGTGAATAAGATCGTTGATGTTTACTTAATTGTAACAGTCTCCCCCATTTTCCTAACTTTATTTAAAGTAATAAGAAAAGAAAAGCAGAACTGAAGAAGATTAACCAGTAAATGTGGTTTTGGGCACCAAGTAGTCTTCACTTTTTTTTTTTTTAATTTTTAAAATTCTATTTCGGGGTGCCTGGGTGGCTCTGTCGGTTGGGCGTCCCTTCGGCTCAGGTCATGATCTCGCAGTCTGTGAGTTCAAGCCCCACGTCAGGCTCTGCGCTGACAGCTCAGAGCCTGGAGCCTACTTCAGATTCTGTCTCCCTCTCTCTCTAGCCCTTCCCCACTCACATACTGTCTGTCTCTCAAAAGTAAAATAAAAATGCAATAAATAAATAAAATTCTATTTAAACCCAAGTGATTCATCACTTACATAAAACACCCAGTGCTCCTCCCAGCAAGTGCCCTCCTTAATGTTCATCACCTATTTAGCCCATCCCCCCAACCAAACACCCTGCTTGTTCTCTGTATTTAAAAGTCTCTTATGGTTTGCCTCCCTCTCTCTTTTTATCTTATTTTCACTTTGTTTTTTTTTTTTTTTTAAATTATTGAATTTCAGGCAGGGCAAGGAGTGTATCTGGAAGAGGCAGGATGTAATTGTGGTTTAATGGGCCCTGCTTGGGACCAGAGTTCCTGGAAGAAATTCAATTGGAGTGAAATGATTAAACTTTCCTAGTCCCCAAGACTTATGTGCTGAAAGCACTCTCCAGCACTGAACTGACTGGGCAAATCAGGAACACACAACACAAGTAAATGTACCAGTGGGTGAGATGTAGAGTTTGGAGACTATGCTTTATTCTCTCATATATTTCCATCCCTCTCAGGACATGCACAAAATAGCAGCTTTATAAGGGACAATAAAAACAAATTTATACTTACTATACTGGACAATGTTGGTTCCCAAAATCTTTTGTTAAAAAAAAAAGGGGGCAACGCAAACTGGTCTCTGTCCAGATATCCATCCTTCCGTGACCACCCATAAAGAAAGGTGGCCCACTCATAGCTCCAGTTTTAGTCCTTAAATCAGGCTAAACTGAATAGGATATGGTAGTTGGGCCAGTTCTGGACCAACTGGGCTACTAGGAAATGTGTCTTTGCTGGGGGAGGTGGGGAATGGAAGAGAGAGGGTATGATTCCTTCCATTGGATGTTCTCCTGTCTGGATGTGACACTAGGAACCAAGTCCTGCATTTTGGGACCATTAGGTCTCTTCACCTGGAGTACAAAGTTTATGCTCTAGAAAGGGCAAGATAAAAAAAATGGGTAGAACCTAGTTCTTTTTTTATGTTGTTGATCACTGGAGCTAACAACACTGGATCTCACTCATCTATCTTTTTTTTTTTCTGTAAAATAATGTATTTTCTTATTATTTAAGATGTTTGAAATTAAGTTTTCTGTTCTTTGTGCCTAAAAATTTCCAAATTTGTGCACAGATGCTAAACATTCCAGTTTTTTTCCCCCAAGTAATTATGTAGGCAATTTATAACCTCTAGGATTTCACTGAGCCAACTTTTAAATGGGCTGGGAGCTTCGGCTTTTCTAACTGTAAAAGAAGAGGGCAGTTCATTAATTTTTTTTTGTTCAACTACATGTATTTACTAAGCAGCTTATAGGTTTTAGACACTGTTCTGGACACTTTTCTAAGAGGTGTATCAATGAATATGAGATAAAAATCCCTGCCCATGTGTATATTTTACTGGAGAAGAGGATTATAAATAAAATGAAGAAAACAATGTGTTAAATAATAAGTGCTAAGGAAAAAAAAATCCAGGAAGAAGAATACATAGTGTCCAGTAGGGGACTGAAGTTTTAAGTCTTGGATGAGATGATCTGGGAAAGTTTTACTAAGAATGTGACTTAATTATATAAAGAAATAAATAAGAAAGCAAAGAAGATAGCCACTTGGATCTCTGAGTATTCCAGGCACAGTAAACAGCAAATTCAAAAACCCTGAGTTGGGGACATTTCTAGCATGTTTATAGAAGAGTGAGTGGGAAGGGTAAGGGAAAATCCATACCTAGTTTAACCACAAAGGCCACTCTAAGGACTTGGATTTTTACTCTGAGTGATAAGGGAAATTATTGGATGGTTTTGTTCATAGAAGTGACATGTTTTGGCTTATAACAAGCTCATCCTAGCTGATGCATTAAGAGTAAGGAGAAGAGAGAAAAGAATAGAAGCTGAGAGACCAGTGAGGGGGATAGTCTGGTACTATAGAGAATATGATGGTGATTTGGCCCAGAGACGTGGCAGAAGGCATTGTGAGAAGAGGTCACACTCTGGTTCTATTTGGGAGGTAAAAGTGAAAGAATTTCAAATAGAAAAGAATTAGAAAAGACACCAGGATGTCTGGCCTGATCAAAGGAAGAATTGTGTTGGCAATTACTTGAAATCTGGAAAGTACTGAGGGAAGCAGGTTTTGGTATACTCTCAAGAGCTCAGTTTTGGACGTTTTACTTTGAGATGCCTGTTGGATCTACACTGTAGATTTCAAATAGGTGGCTGGATCTCGATGTTTAGAGTTTAGGGCAGTTATCCAGGCTGGACATATATACTTGAGAATCAATATAATCTAAAGCCATTGAAATCGCATGTTAATTATCCTGGGAGTATGTGAAGACCTAAAAAAAAAAATTCCAAAATTAAAAGTCAAGTTGATGAAAAGACAGCAGTTAGAGATTGGATAGGGGCATCTAGGATGATAGGAAGAAAATCAGCCAAGTGTATTGTCCAAAAGACAAGAGAAATATATTTCAAGATGGAGAGGGTAGACAACTTGACAGATCAAGTAAAAGGAGAACTGAGAGTGGATCCCTGGAATTAATAGGGTGGCCACAGAAGACTGGGAAAAACTTGTGAGGCAATAAAGGCAACTGGAGTGGGTTCAGGAGGAATGGGAGGGAGAAAGTGCAAATGGCAAGTTGGGACAGCCCTTTCATGGAGTCTGTCTACTAAGGGAAGAAGTAGGCATCGGTGGGGACAGCTAGCAGGGAGGAAAGGCTTTATAATGATGAAGTGGGGAGAGTTGCTAGAGAGACATCTATGAATAGGTGTGTGTGGGGGGGATGGGTGTTTGGCAGGTGCCTAAACTCTTTATTCTCACCACTGGAGACAAGGCAGGGTGTGCAGAAAGAGCTGCTGAGACAGCTTCATTTCTTGCGGTGAAATGGAAGCGGGGTCCTCCACTGAGTGACGATGGGGAAGGAAGAGTTGGAAGTGGAAGATGGTAAGGAAAGTCTGACCTCACTCGTGGAAGAGTGGGAGAAAATGGACTAGGTAGGGAAATACAATTCCTGGGCAGCCACGAGGATCTGTGAGGGGTGTGAATGGCCATGATTGTAGAGCAGGACTTGTCAGCAGTGTTGGATACTTTCCTTCAGTCACATTCAGCAGCCAGAGCATGAGCATGGCTCACACAGACCGATGGATGTTAACTGGTTGTGGGTTTCCAGGTGAGTGAGAATGGAGGAAGGAGCAAGGGAGTTTGTAAATTCAGGCTACATTATGTGTTAGTGGCTGAGTCAGGCCCTTTGGCCTTAGGGTAAATTGCCACCCCTGCATCCCAAAGCAGTTTCTGAATATCTAGTTATAGATAGAACATTGCTAGGATTTATATAAATAGTTCACACCTATCCTGTGCTGCCTATATAACCCTGGCAATAAACATTACCTGACAGTTCTTGGCCATTCAAGACTTTGAGAATGGGGTAAATTATTTTACATTTTACATGAAAAGAGCCCACGTTCTTCCTTTAACATCTCAAATAGTACCTCAGAAAAAAATTTGTGCTTTGGGTTTATTTTTGTGGATCTCCATTTTCTTGCTTAAAATGAAGTCTAAATAATTCTGGGTACTTTAGCTGGAGAGACCTACTAGGAAGACAGCTGCCTAAGGAGTATGGTTCAGGGATACGAGGAGCACCCCCTCTGTAAACCCAGCAGGCAACCCATGCCTGCTTGCTGAAGCCTGAGGTGTCAGTACAAGTGCTGACTTTAAAAAGGGGTTAAAACTCCAGTGTCTGCAGGAGCTGGCAGCAGATAGGAGTGGAGCATTTGTGGGCGGGGACAGGCCAAGCGCTTGGTCTCCTCTAAAAGAGGCTTCGGCTTTTCTGTCACCACAAGTGAACACAGGATGCAAAATCTTACAAGTTTTCAAATTAACCCAGAAATCATGACTTTGATGAAACCTCCGATTTTAAAATGTTGGCAACATTTTTTTTTTCCTCAAAAAGCTAAAAACCGGGGCGCCTGGGTGGCTCAGTCGGTTGAGCGTCTGACTTCGGCTCAGGTCATGATTTCACAGCTGGTGAGTTCGAGCCCCGCGTCGGGCTCTGTGCTGACAGCTCAGAGCCTGGAGCCTGCTTCTGTTTCTGTGTCTCCCTCTCTCTCTGCCCCTAACCCACTCACATTCTGTCTCTGTCTCTCTCAAAAATAAATAAACATTAAAAAAAAAAAAAATTAAAAAAAAAAAACTAAAAACCTTTTTTATGGGCAAACCGGAAGAGTTTGACTTGTAAAGTAGTAAAAGCCTCTAAAACTATAAATCCTTCCGGGGTAAGACTGAATTTCATCGATGTTTCCTACTGGAGTCTACGGGAGAACATTTCGGCCTACTTCTGAGAATTGGTTTTGTTTGGGCAAAGTAGGAATACTCTGAATGCTTCACGCCGCTGTCTCAGCCAAGGTGGCTTATCCCTGCTTATTGCTCACATCATGGATACATGGTCTAGTATACTGATGTTTATTATAATCTTTTTATATATTCTCACTTCTTAAAATCTGACAAAAGATTCCATGAAAACAGTGAAGGAATTCTAGATATCAGTAGAATTTTATTTAATGAAATCAAATGTCGTGCCATCTACGTTTACCCCTACCTTATATATGATTATTTTTACAAGGATTCAGACTCTCAGTTACTTAAGATTAAGATTCCTTGAGAGTTTTCCTAGAATAAACTGATTTGCTTCATTTTCCCTGCTTTTGGCTAGATGACTACCTTATTCAGTATCTCTCATCTTCCTGCTGAGATTCGATATGAATATATCCTTAGCAATATTCGTAAACCAGCATTAAGACAGCAGCCCATAAAATAAGAGTGTTATACTCCCCTAAGTAAGGAATGGGGACAATGTATTAATATCAGCAACTGTAATAGTTATAGCTGCTACCATTTAATTATTACTCTGGTACTTCGTACTCATCATCTCTAGTCCTCAAAATACCCCTATTAGATTGGCATGATTGTCCTCATTTTACAAATATAAGCTCAGAGGGAAGAGTTAACATGCTCAGAGTATCAAAGACAATAGTGACAGAGGTAAGCATTATACCCAAGATTGTCTGGTTCACTGCATCTTGAGGTTCCCATTTACAATTTGGCCACAGTTTGAAACTATTAATGGCTTCTCCCTTGTTGGCCCTCTTTGAGTTTAGAGATAAAAAAATGAATATACAGCTCTTGCCTATAGAGATATTATGCTCCACAGTGAAGACACAAAGATGTATCTTCGAAACCATGTGGCTGGCGGGAGGCAGACCCAAACTACAGCTGGTATTGAGAGAACGAGCAAGCTTAGAGTGTGGTCGAGGAAAGTTCAATCAGGTGGGTGATACTCTAAACTGAATGTTTAGGAATGAGTAAGAATTAGGTTGAAGAAATGGGGGAAGAATGTTCTAGGTGAAATACAGCATAAATAGATGTGTGATGTTTGCGGTCAATTGAAAGGTGGTATACTCGCATACATGTAAGCAGGAGATGAGGTGCTTACGGTAGACTGGAAGCGACATTGAAATGGTATACAGTTAGAGTTGGCTTAAAAAAGGAACATCCTAGCAGCCAAGTGAAGGATGGAAGGGAGGACACAGCAATTTCAGGATTCTTGTTTTTAACTACTTTGTTCTCAGAAAAATTTTCCTAGGAGAGACTTACTTTGGACATATATACTAAATTAACTTGCCATTATTACCAAGTGCATTGTTAAAAGGAAGCACAGTTCAATAATTTCATCTTTGCATCAAAGGTAAATTGTTATGAATTAATGAGACCACGGTAGGACACACGGCCGCTGGCACTGGCCAGCATCGTGGATGCATCAATACAGTACCTCTTCTTAAGAAATAAAGATGGAAACATTGTCAGCAGAAATCACAAATTTATTAACTCTTAAATATATCAATCAGTCATTTACCATTATGGCAAGAAATATATACAGTGTCCCATGGTAAACTGCAGTGTTTCAAAATGATAGAAGATAATAAATGTGTAATTCAGTTGTGGTGGAGAGAACAAATCACAATTTCCTCACATCTTAGTGCGGAAGACAAACTTGATCTATGGTAATACTTCAACACCACATGCTAAGTTAGAAGTGTAAAAAAAAAAACACTATACCTATTATTTTTAAAATACATGTATGCCACGTATAGCCGCTTCACAAAAAGGTAGAAGAAATCAAAAAGGGAAAAACGAGGCCATTACTTTTCACAGATCTCATTGGCAGGTTAACATGGCTCAATACATTTACTGTATATATTTATTTTAAATATATATTTTTAAATCGTGTAATTATCAGAAAAGCTTCAATCCATCTACCATACATCCACTAGCAACAATATCTAAAGTGATTAGTAATCAACACAGAAAGGTGAAATGAGAGAAAGAGGGAGGGTTGTTTTTTGTTTAGTTTTTTGCTTCTGCTTTAAAAATAGGCTTCTGAAGATTGTGAATTACTATTGTTAAAATAATGCTGATGAAGATACCATGCACTAGAAAGCATTTCAGGGAAGAGAAACTGCCTCACAGGAGTTGAGAAAACAAAGGAGAAATGAGAAGCACAAAGAAAATCCAGGCATTTCCCTTTTCTTTTTAAACTGGAAAATCCTAACTCCTCACAGGAAGATAATGTCACCGACACAAGAGAGAAGCTAAGAAAGCACACGCCACAAAGATCAAGTTCTAAACACTTAGGAGAATGGAAATCACTTGCAGACCTCTCTGACTTTAGAAAACTAGCCAGTGGTGAAGCAGGAGGGGCCCAGTCCACAAGGCAGAACTAAGTGCCTTTGCACAAAACCCTGATCCACTACAACTTGGTATTGTCCTTGCAAGTCCCCTAATTAGTAAGACACCTCTCAGGTAAACTAGGAACTCCCTGCTTTTACCTAAGTTTAAATAATTCTAATACCACCAACATAGGCTGTAGTTTGGACACAGGGATTCTAAGCAGAATTAAGAATGTTTAAAATCTTGACAACGTTTTCAGGGTCCTAAAGATGATAGGAGTGCTAGTTTAGTTACCGCCATTATGCAAATTTCACTTTCCTTTCTGTCTAGTAGTGTGTGAGAAAAGACAGAAGAGGATGGAGAAAAAGGAAGCAAACAGCAAAAAGTGAGATCAAATGGAGAAAACAGAGCACATAGGTGAGAAAGGAACAGGAAATACAACAAATTCACAACTGTGAGTATATCCTAAAGTGATCACTCGTAAATTATGTGAATTTTTCCAGTTTACGATTTGAGCAAAAACAGCATGACTTTATCTCGCTTCCACATTCTTGAATGATTTTGCTCACATATCAACCTACTTTAATTGTTAAAGAGCAACAAAGCTTTCAACCAGGATCCCAGGATCACACTAGGAAACTGAAAGTGTTTTTTTTTTTTTTTTCTGTTTGTTTTTTTTTCTTTTTTTTTTCTTTTTGTTAAACAAACAAGCCAAAACTGATTAACAGCAAAGAGTTTTAAAAATTTACGTTTCTCTTACAAACTGTCATTCAGAGAACAATAATTTTGAAGTCTGTTAAATCTTGGCATAAACAGAAACTTGACGAATAGGTTGTATTTGGAACATTGTGGAATTTCTTTTGACCTCCCTCTATTGTTTGCCAACAGTAATTTAAGTTTGCATGGAACATCCTCCTAGTTGAAGTGTAAACAATGTGTGGGAAGGAATATATGACAAGATGATGTATCACATATGCATTACATGTAGGACCTTCACAACTTCATGCACTCAGAAACATGCATGAAGAGGAGGAGAGGACGGCCCAGGGTTCCCATCCAGGTGCCTTGAGAACAAGAGAATGCAGAAGTGGCACTGTTGACATTTAGCTGAAAGAAAGTGGGGGAGGGGGGAGGGAAGAAATAAGTTACACCGTTTTACAAAATATTGCCAAATTGTTTTGCCAAAGATGTGACTAGGGTACAATTTTATACCTTAGCTAAATTAATTGAAAATACAATGTATGAGATCTTTGCTTGCAAAAGATGAAATACACGATGTTAAGCAGAAACAAAATTAAAATAGATAACAACAGCATTAATTTTCTGTCAACTTTGTCCACACAGAGCTAAGCTGAAAACAGAAACAGGAACCCAGGCTTCAATCACATTATTGAATATAAATATGCATTGTAAGCATTCACGTTTTGTTAAAATGAATTTTGAGTTCATCCTTAGCTTTTGTCATCATTCTTAGGCTCCTTGGAAAGTTAAACCTAGAAGTCAATTTAACAAGGAATATAGCCTCAAAAGTAGATGAAACATAATGATTTAATTGGAGGTTTTTTTTTTTTTTTTTAATCCAACTGCTGGGAGCACTATTTCTTAAAAGCTCTGATAAGGTTCAGTGCTTTGAGTGGAGAAAATATTCACAACATTACCACACATATCTGGATCCTAATCCAAGTTAAGAAATAAATCTTAAAAAACAACACAGGCATGAATTTAATTACAGTCAACTTTCAATTATCCTCTGGAATTACCTACTATGTGAGTTTTAAATTTCAGCTTGACTTCCTCTTGTGGCCTGTGCTCATGGTCAAATACTATTATACTCAGTCAGGCACAGCAAATTAATTTATAAATTAACCTTAGTCAAGTGCTTAACAGGAATTACCTAGAAAAATGGACACCAAAAAAATCCTACAGCTGGTTATAAATTAGGTCTGGATAATTGAGAGTTGTGAGAATTGACCCAGACATAATGGACTTTTAAGGCGAGAACTCCAGGATATTCTAAAATGCCAACATCCATATGCTAAGGCTCTTCTCAGAGCTTATTACCTTTAAAACAAGGGTTATGCTACAAAATGAGGCCAAACATTAGACTCAAGAGCTCATGCAAAAGTGCTATAAATTTCCAAAGACCTTTAATATTTTCCATTGAATATAATGCAAAAGAAAATATTCTTAAAGGGAAGAAAAACAGCCATGCAGCTTTTTAGTCATTAGCTCCATTCACAAAGTATCCCGGAGCAGGATGTTACTTACAAGACCCATATGTGAATGGTTTTCAGGCCTTAGATGTTTTGCCACAAAGAGGTGCTTCCTGAGAAGTTTTCTTTCCCATTTGGAATACAGGATGGCCTATTAAGAGAAGCCCCATTTAAGCCACTTGGCGTAAAATGAAGTTTTCTTAAATAGGCTCTATCCCATAAACACTTGAGGGAATTGTAGAAAAACCTTACCCTCTAGTACTGTATGATTGTAATCCCTTCCATATTAACTGTCAATTAGTGCTGTACCTCTTTGGGGTAAAAAACACACAAGCATGGGTATCTTCATTATTATATTCCTCTTGTCATTCTCTTCATTACATAGCTATCTATTTTTCCTTCCTCTGCTTTTTATAAATCCAACAGTGATAAGTAATTATTAAGGCTATAGAGAAGGTCTTTGAAAACCACTGTGGTACATTATTAAACTGAGAAATTTTGATAGATTCTCTGGAGTTGAATGGCTGTTTGTATAAACTTGACTCCCCATCCTACTCCCTTCTGAATATTAACAGGTGATCCTGGTGAGACAATTTGGAATGAGACCAACATTACGTCAAACTTCTGAGTCTAAACTCTCCTTCTTGTTTTCATCTCATCCCTTCACTGACACAACCTTATTTCTCATTAATATTCCCCTTTACTCCAGTTGGAGCCAGCCTTCCTTATCCATAATCCTCTACCATACAAAGCTAACATCCTGACATTGTCCTTTTCTTATCATATTCCTGGACTATCTTCCATTTGCTCTATGTCTCCAAATTCCACTTGGAATTTGGACAAGGTCTTAAATGATATATTCTGTGCAAGATATACTTCTAAACTACAACAGTTCGTTACGTTGGTCATTCATTCCATTCTACTCTGAAGTTGATTGCAAACCTTGTAATTTTTCTTTGGTATCAATCATAAGTTGATTTCTAAACTAGAATATAAGTTCCTGGAAGACAATTATCTTTTACCTTGTATTTTATCTGGCATAAGTTAATCACCTAGGAGATGTGCAAGAAATATTTGTCTACTTATTGATTGGAAGAGCAAACATAACATCTGAGGTAGAGTAGCATAGTGAGGAAGACACGGAAATACCTGTTCCTTGTATTTTGAATGCTGTGTTTATAAATTTCTTCTAATACCTGTTAACTGAGCCCAGTAGATCATGTATAAAGGTTCTGATATGATAATGGTCATTTTAGAAACGCCTCCTTATTTTTTCCTCCCACATCACCCTCCTCTGCCAATTGTGACAATGAAGTCACAAATAGTTTGCCGTATTATGTGATTTAAGAAAAAGAAACCAGCTTGCTGGGGTATCCTCCAGTTTCTATTATACATGTGTTTCAACCCCCAAACAGCTGGTCTAGTTGATCTTTCTAGACAGTTATAATCTATTTCTCCTTAAACATTCCCACCGATGTAACTGACTTCCAGTGTTAAACAACACTATGTCATGTCATTAACAATGGAATAAGTAAAAAACACTGGCCATGGGTATATTAACAAAGAAGCTGACAGACTGGAAATATTTACTTGATGGGTACTGTTGGTGACCCAGAGCGATGAAAATGAACATTCTGCCACTTTCCATCCCGGCGGTGCCACACACGGGTTTCTTCTGACTGCATTGTCTTTGGCATCCCGCTGCCATCCATGTACTGTGTGAGCCTAATGTACGCTATGCAGGCAGCATCATCACCTACCAGGTGTACATGGGGGTTCAGGATAATAGTGTGGATTGGTTTATTGCTTTTGGACAAAGCTGAAAGAGAATAAAATGAAAACAAAACTTAGTTACTACATACAGAAAACCAAAACCAGTAACTTCATCTGGGGCCAATGAATGCAATGTCATTCATTCATTCAACTACTAATTGTTTGCTTTGAGTCCCTGGCACTGTGCAAAGTAAAAGAGAAAGGAAAAAAGAAAGAGCAAAAGTAGATAGTCATTATTTTCTTTGTTTCCCTTCATAGAGAAGTTGTCACTCTGGAAACTCAGGGACACACAAAGCTGAAGGTGAAGAGGTGTATTTATTTATAAATTTATTTATAATGGGAAGTGGTTAAAAACAAAAGCCATACTGGGGCACCTGGGCAGCTCAGTCGGTTTAGCCTCCGACTTGGGCTCAGGTCATGATCTCACAGTTTGTGGGTTTGAGCCCCGCATCAGGCTCTGTGCTGACCGCTTGCTCAGAGCCTGGAGCCTGCTTCGAATTCTGTGTCTCCTTCTCTCTCTGCCCCTCCCCAGCTCACGCTTTGTCTCACTCTGTTTCTCAAAAATAAATAAATGTAAAAAAATAAAATAAAAACAAAAGCCATGATACAAATAGAGAGGTAGAGGGCCTGGCCCAGATGCATGGAGCAGTTGAGAGGATACCCTGTGGTCTTGTTCGTTTTGTTAGTTGATGAAATACATGGGACAAGGAAATATATCAAGTATCATGCTTAACTGACTGAGCCACCCAGATGCTCCTAAAATGCTTTTTATTTATTTTTGAGAGAAAGCGAGAGAGCAAGTGAGGGAGAAGAAGAGAGAAAGGGAGACAGAGGATCTGAACTGGGCTCTGTGCTGACAACAGAGAGCACAATGCAGGGGCTTGAACTCATGAACCCTGAGATCATGACCTGAGCTGAAGTAGGACGCTTAACCAACTGAGCCACCCAGGCGCCCCTGATGTTATTCCTTTAGATCACTAAAACAGGTTAAACTGTTTTACCTGTTATGCAAACCTCTCTCCCATTTTCAGAAAAGATCTGAGTAAATTACTAAATGCTACAGTCACATAAAAAAGAATATCCCATTATGAAGAATATGTATTTATGGTAAGTAATGACATATAGTTTCTATTGAAGTAAGTTAAACATTTAAGGGGTTAATTATTCTTTTATTAGTGATGAGGTGGTGTCGATTGAGAACCAACTGGAAGAAACGTTATGAGAGAATCAGGAAATTTACTGAAGCTTTGTTAAGGCCAGTTTACCACATAATTCTTTCCTTGCAAATGCCTAGTGACTATGTAAAAAAAAATCATTAAACATACTTTAAATTAAAAACCCATGCCACAGCAGACATTCCTGTCAATGCTTATAATTATTGGAAGTGAATTGGATTATTCTAGTCCTTGCTACACTTCCTCTTTAATTTGATGAATTCACTCTATGTATCATGCAAACAAAAGACAATTCCTAGTCTTTAGGTGTAAGGAAAAGAAAGATAAAAGGAATTTCTGGTTTACACTTTTTTTTGATGATCTCAAGGATCTCAGGAGTTTCTTTTGCTACTATCTCTGAAATGTGGCTATTTCCTCTAAGACCACTCAAATTCTTATAGTGAAAACTGAAATATTTATTTACCCGATCACTCATCTTCAGGTACATTTCACTTTGAAAATGAGCACTATGCTTGAAAGCGCCCCTTTATGTCAAATATTCTGATATGCTATGGTGTCTTTTACTTTTTCGTACATAAACAATGTTTTATGAAAACTTATTTTTTTGGTAATTCATTTTGCAGCTTATATATACATTTGCTGGGACTTAGCTGGAGTACGTTCCATCAACATTACCTTTTATACAAAATCAAAGAGTTTCCAAAACACCAAAACTTTTAAGCTTGTCATTTTTTTTTCAGTTTCAAACACGAAAAGTGTTATGATGTAAAATACTGGACTAAGGTGAAAATTCTCATTATAGAATAGAGCAAAGCTATAAATTTAAGAGAAATTCAAAGAGGAATTGCAAAAGGCATGTTATTAAATTTAGAATAAATGTACCATTTTCAAAGTAGAATCGGTGAAAGTCCATCCCTTCCACTAAATTACCCAAAGCTTCAGGTTCAAAAGCAGTAAGGCCTGGGTCACAGATTTTTCTGTAGGGGAAAAAAAAAAAAAAACATAATGAAAATAACCAATACATGGGTTAATATGTTTTGTTTATATAATATAATATACTTTGTTTCACACATATCCAATCTTATTTATCAACTCTTATTTTTCACTGGAAGGAAAGAGTCTTTAAAAAAACATAAAAATATAAAATTTCTTTCACAGGCCTTGGCAAGGTGAGTTGAGGAACAGATGCTATAAAAGCATTTTGCAGGGAACTCTGATAGGCGCAAGATAACACAGCAAGTTCCAGCAGATGATAACTAGACTTCTTTAGGAGTCTCCTTTTTAAAATTTCTGCTTTTTTATATTTCCAAGATGAATTCTCTAGGCTTTCTCCAGTTTTTCCTCTTATTTTTAATTTTTTAAATGTTTATTTTTGAGCGTGAGAGAGCGCGCCTGAGCACAAGCAGGGGAGGGGCAGGGAGAGAGGGAGACACAGAATCCCAAGCAGGCTGCAGGCTCCGAGCTGTCGGCACAGAGCCCGAACTCACAAACCGTGAAATCATGACCTGAGCCAAAGTCATATGCTTAACCCACTGAGCCACCTAGGCGCCCCATCTTACTTTTATTTTTTTACACTTGATCTTAGCCAAAAGGCCGAGAAGTGATTTACTCTTAAGTTGTCGGAGTCCAATACACTCTCCAAGTCCTACAAAATCAACATTGGCTCTGAAACTAAATAATTTTGGAACAACTTTTGACACCTTCTACATTCATTGATTTGAAAGCACATATCACATGCTGTACTTTCTCGAAAAGCTGTTTTTAAAGTTTATTTCACTTGGGGTGCCTGGCTGGCTCACTCGGTTAAGAGTCCAACTTCGGCTCAGGTCGGCATCTCACGGTTTGTGAGTTCGAGCCCCACATCGGGCTCTGTGCTGACAGCACAGAGCCTGGAGCCTGCTTTGGTTTCTGTGTCTCCCTCTCTCTCTGACCCTCCCCTGTTTGCGCTCTCTCTCAAAAATAAAAATAAAATATAAAAAATAAAGTTTAACTTTTAAAATAAAATTGAGAGATTCAAACATACAGATTAGTTTTCTTTTTAATACTAGAAATGTAATTCAACAAAGAGGACATTTTTAAATATTCAGAGAAAGCCAATGGCTTTCTTTGGAGAAATTGATTCCATGAAGAATTGTTAAACACCTATGTGGCAGATATTCTTTGAAACAATTATAATACAACAATTAACACTGGAATAGAAATAAATACAAAGTGCCTGAAAACCAGACTACTTACATATGGGACAGGAAAGATTTAGGAGAAAAAGGGAGCTGGGCTTTTAGGAATGTGTAGAAGTTTTCCAGGTGTGGGGAAGATGGTAGGCAGGAGGAGGGCAGCAAATAAAATAGCTTAATACTGAGAGAATAGAGAGTATGTTTAGGGAACAACTAGTCGCTTGATCTGGTGAGCACTGGGTCAGTGGGTATGTATATAAGTCCCATAAAGGGGGAAACAGTTCCTTGGGCCTGTGGTGATCAAGGCAGGCTTCTCAGAGAAGGTGACATAAAATCTGGATTTGAGGAAATAGTGCAAGTTTACAAAGTGATAAAAGGATTTGGGACTATTTATTTTGGGGGAAAAACATTTTAACTGTTCAACAGAAATACAAGTTGGCCAACATGTATTCAAAAGGCCAACTCACTATGGTTCTTCACAGTATTGTTCATAGTGCATGGAACCGATTTTTTAAAGAATGCTTTTAAAGTAGAAAATAGTTGGGGCGCCTGGTTGGCTCAGTTGGTTAAGCGTCCGACTACAGCTCAGGTCATGATCTTCCAGTTTGTGAGTTTGAGCCCTGTGACTGTGCTGACAGCTCAGACCCTGCAGCCTGCTTTGGATTCTGTGTCTCCCTCTCTCTCTGCCCCCTCCCTCTCACACTCCATCTTTCTCTCTCTCAAAAACAAATAAACATTAAAAAAATGTTTTTTTTTAAAGAAAATACTTAAAAAAAATCAGTGAATATTTCTGTGGTTAAAAAAAAAAAGCCTTAAAGGCAGGAGTGGCAGAGGGGAGGTAGTGAGGAGGGCTTTTACATTTTGTCTCAGACTTGCTGGTGGGCAGGTACTTTCAAGCTCAAAGTCAAATATATATAATCTCTAAGGGGTGAAATGGGAATACCGTGTTGCTATGGTAACAGGAATTTATTCTGCCAGGGGCTATTACTTCCTCTGCAAATATGACTTCTGGTTGTCAACATTGGTGAATCAAAAATTTTTACTACCTTATATTGGTGCTGAAATCATCTGAGAATCACCATACTATGATGGATCTCTTTACCAACCACCAAAAAGAGTCAATATATCTGAAAACCTGTTAATCTGTTCTTTCTTTCTCTCTCCTCTGTATATATGCATTTATCACCTGTCATAGGCTTTGGATTAATAAAGGATTCACAAAGCTGCCACTTGATATGTGTATGTGTGAACACACATGCTCTGAACAGGTGTCCTAAGGACCAGTTGACAGGGCTTTACCAGTGTATTCATCCAAAAAGCTCCCATGTAAGGTCCTGTTGAATTATCCCTGGGCCTGAGTTGAAACATCAGGCCAGATTCCAGGCCTCTGTAGGTAAACAGATGTGATTCCACAGGACTGCATTATTTAAAATACCTTACATTAACCTGTCTTAGAATATAGGAAACGTCCCAATTTTGCCTGGCTACGACCACCAACAAAATACACTTTTTTACTATTCTACAGGAGAATGCTATTACAAAAAAATACATATTTGAAAATAGTATTCTCATGTTTAGAGAACATGTTCTCATGTTTTCCTTAATAGAGTTCTCAGCAAAACGATAGAAGAGCAGCTTCTATGACACAGAGTTCTCCACAACTGTTTAAAAGGGAACTCTGGTCTCCGATGAGAGTTTTATTTTAAACTTCATATCTTACTATTTCAAGTGTACTTTATTAAATCATGTGAAAATAGCTGATACACACAAATATATACACATGCATATGCATGTGTTTGCCTGTATATGCATTTACACATTTAATTTACAAGAAGCAATCCTGCATTTAATTTAGTTCTTATACTCATTTACTTTTCATATTTTATAACAGATGATAAAAGCAATACCTTATATAAAATTTGGGAAAAAAGGCAAGAAAAAAATTCACACATAATTTCATCTCCCAGAGGCAATGTCCTTTTTTCCTTTTCAAAACCAATTTGTCATATCTCATTCTATTTTTAATGCTTTTTCTTATGTAGTTGGAATAATTATGTACATTATAATTACATCATAAGCATTTGCCAGATTTCTAGAAACTACATAAACATCCACTGTACCGAATGCACCACATATTACTTAATGGTTTCCTTAATGTCGGACATATGTTTCCAATTTTTCACTATTATGAACATCGCTTCAATAATATTTTTGTTTATATTTTTTGTCCATGCTTTAGATTAAAAATCCATACCCGTGTTAAATTTTTTAAAGTTTATTTATTTATTTTGAGAGAGTGTGCATGAACGGGGGTCATGAGAGAATTCCAAGAAGGCTCTGTGCTGTCAGGGCAGAGCCCACCTAGAGTCTCGATCTAACAAACCCTGAGATTATGACCTGGGCCAAAATCAAGAGTTGAACGCTCAACCAACTGAGCCACTCAGGTGCTCCCATACCCATGTTAAATTTTTATCAGTAAAATCAGAGGATTAAAACAATTTGAAACTTTAGAAATAAATTTGAAATAAATGCTTTCTGGTATATAAGAACTAAACGTCCCTTCTAACCACTGCCACCACCACCTACCTAAATTTTTGCCTCCATTTATACTCCATCCCAGTGTTGGAGGAAAGTCATCATAGTCCTACAGTATCTGCACTCCACTGCTTGTCAGCAATTTTTACCCCTGCTGATCTGACTGGCAGAAAATGCTCTTGCATTCACATTTGCACATTTGGGCTTGCTTGCTTTCTTTCTTTCTTTCTTTCTTTTCTTTCTTTCGTATACAAGTTTTATCTATTTGGGTAGCCTAATCATTTTATCTTCTCATTTGTCATTACTTTCTCTGCTTTTAAATTTAGGTCTTTCCAATCAGAGATCAAATTCAATCTTTTTGCATTGAACTCTTTCATTCAAGAGGAGCTCCTCGTATGGAGTAAGAGGAAGGCTTGGACTGATTTTTATCTTTGTCCAAATAGTTAGCTTGTTGACCTACATACTTTGTGAAATAAGCCTATTTATTTGAATGCTTTATTTTTACTTGATTTCCTTTATATACCCTATGGTCCAGTAGTTCATAAACTTTAAGCATTGGGAGTTTCTTCAAATAAACTGTTACCTAAGAGACAAACTCATAAAAGAGACAAAGAAAGGTTGAGGCGTGCTGGCCCAAGAGGTAGAAGGCTGCCTCATGTCTCCTTCTGATCTCTCTCTGTCCCAGGATCTTGACAGAGCTGCGAGGCAAAACATCTCTTAAACCAAAATGTACTTCTATGTGCTTTCCTGTCTCTTGTGTTTTTGCTCTCATGGATGCTCTGCCTGGAATGCCTTCCCCATATGGAGGAGTGGGTGATTACAAGTCTGTGCATTGACCGGGAGAGCACCAATCCTCCTATCAGAAGCTTTGTGTTTCCTCTGTAAATCCTATTTATTTATGAAATAAAGCTATCATTGACCTCAAACCTGGGGTTAAATATACATGAATTCTGGTACACTGAAGAATGCACTCATATATAAAATATTTTGTTCACATGCATGAAAGCAAAATAAATGTGCCTCTACTCACGTGTAAGCTTCAAAGTCCCCATTGTTGATAGCTTCAATCAGTTGTTCAGTGACTTTGATAATTTCTTGCTTTCGTGCTAAAGGCAAAGATAGATTATTTTATGTGGCTTTTGTCCTTTGTTCTCATAAAACTCTAACAATATTGCTATTTTTCTTAGAGTTTTAACATTTAAGACCCATCCGTCCCCCAAACATGGTGTTATTCTCTCTACAATCTTGCTGTTTATAGTGCAGAGATCAGCATCATCGACTTCTTTTGGGAGGCTGTAAGACTCACAGATTCTCAGGTCTACTCCAGACCTACAGATTCAGAATCTGCATTTTAACAGGACCTTTAGTCACCTAGAAATTCCAGGCTATATTTTTTAAATAAGTTCTCATTACCTTCATCAACATAATTGGGTTTGTAATTTTTTTTTCTTTGAACATTTAACAGATGTATGTCTATCTTCAGAATACAGAGGATCTTTTACATTGAGACATTTCAGATACTTTTTACCGTTCAGCTCAACCAACTCTGCAAAAGGGGATGCTAACACTGTAAATGACATCATATTTAGACAAATGGCCTTCAGTGAATTCTATGAATTGGAAAACCAACATATGAATCAATATGTGGACATAGGCAGATAGTTCGATGGAACCTCCCTGAAGAGCTGTCAATTCCAACACCAAACATGCTTTGTTTCTATTTCCAGCCCACAATTGGTAAAATTATTAATAGTTGGCTTGGCTCAAATCCCACTTATTCAGTAAATTCCTTTCTGATTCCATTTGCAAATGTTCCTTGCCTTTTCTGAATGCCTACAGTGTATCATTCATTTGGTAATGAAGCATATGCTATAATACCACAACACCTTTTTTAGTTAAGTCATTACTAGTTTTAAATTGTTATTAAACTTTGTTCACTGTGTGATGGTCTTTCTAGTTAAATTAAAAGCTCCCTTGGGGCGGGGTGGGAGGAGGCTATTTTTTGCATCCTCTAAGTTTTATTCCAATGTCTTTAAAATAGGTGCTCAATAAATGTGTGAATTTGATCAACTGCCATTAATGATAATCTTTTGATTTCAGAATTCTATTGTTACTAATGAAATTAATGCATGGAATTTTTAAAATTTAAATTTCTATGAGTTTTGCTTTAAGAACATTGTGATACTTCCTTAAATCACTGGAAATTAACTAGGAGAGTCACAAAGAGTTATATTCATTCTATCTTAGTGAAGCTGCTATTCATAACAGAAAAAGCAGAAGTCTGGTTTTAGATAATTTTTTTTTCCAAAGTTTATTTATCTTGAGAGAATGAATGAGAGTGCAAGCAGGGATGGGGCAGGGAGAAGGGGAGACAGAATCCTAAGCAGCCTCTGCGCTGTCATCGCAGAGCCTGGCTGAGGACTCACCAACTGTGAGATCATGACCTGAGCTGAGATCAAGAGTTGGATACTTGATCGACCAAGCCACCCAGGCACCCCATTTTGTTATTGATTAAAGGCAACCAATATGTATTTTTAATGAAATTGATCATTATTAAACATGTTTTAACCACAAAGTTAAGTGCTTACATTTTCCAAGTTATGATGTTCCTTATTGAAAATATTCTGTAAACCTAACCTCACTTATACTATATGAGACTACCCTATAAAATATGACTGTTAATAATGCCAAGGTTAATATAAAAAAATCACTACATAGGTTAGATTTCATTTTAGTTACATTATTAACTTTCTTTTATATTATGAAAAAAGAACAAAGTTTCTTAGCTCCTACACATATTTAAAACATTTTTTGCCCTTGTTCAGTTGATTTATGAATATCTAGAATATATCCAACACCAAAACATACTGACACCAGTAGTAGCAGGGAATAATTCTGTAATAGGGATGCCACCAGTGGCACATTTTAGCTTAATTTAGTTAGGCAATAAGTGATTCATCTGTTTCTGGCCTCAACAGTATGAACATTTGGCAAAAGTGCATGACAGCTGACCCGATTCTGGAATATAAAGGACACTGGTGCTCAGAAAAGGAGATTAAGAAAATGTGACTATCAAAACCTCCTCAAAATTAAATCCTTGTTTAAAGCTAATATATTTCCTAGTTTGCTAAGTAAAAAACTACAGTTTAGAAAATGTCAATTTTTAAAAATGAGATGGAAGAAAAACGAATGTGAAATCAGTACCCTTTGTAGAGCTTCATTGGGCTAAGGCTCAGTTTACAGAGCGTGAAAAGTTCAAGGTCACGTTCTGAATTTTCTCAACATCTCTACCTTCCCTGATAAACAAAATATGGAATTAGAATATCGGCTTTAGGTATGGCCATCTCTCATACTGTGAGTCACTGTGGAAATACTTATTATCTCTTTAATAGTTTACAAGCTACAACTGGCTTAATTTTTGTCCTGCACAATCAAAGCAACACAAATTGCCTTCTCTCTTAGTTCTTAGGCTCAGAAACAATGGTCCTTTAGCTGGCAGCACAGCAAGTGGGAATTAGTGAGAATGCTTCTGTGCTGCATCATCAGGAAAACAACATGACAATCTTGGCTTCAGAGGCCCTGGAACTCAGGAATCTTTAGAGTGCTTACTTCCCTGGGGCAAAGGAGCCTGAGTGAGTCATAGGTAGCACATGACAGCTGACTCTTTAAAGGAAAGCAGAAGTCTGGAAATGAATCATTTGTATATAGTAGTCTACTGTGGTTGGGACTATTGCCACAGTGACCTACAGGAAGAGTGAGGTGAGGTTTTGGTGCTCGCTGTCGAACAGTGAGGATAAGGGACAATCTACTTCTCAGAAGTGAGGTTAAGGGACAGTCACTGTGCTAGGTGCCTGGGTGCCTATCTTCTGTAGAAAGGTACCCCTATCGTCTGGCCTTCCCTCTTCCTAAATATCAAGTAATGACCACTCCAGAATTCAAACTGGGGACAGCTTGTGATGTGTCACTATTTAACAATTCAGATGAAGGAAAATTGTACCAATATGGCATTCCCTGCATACCAGAAGTTTTTCCATCTTTAGCTAGCATTTTAATCACTGGGGACTGATTACTCAGTAGTTTCATTTACAGAATAATGGTACTGAAGCCTATACCCATAAGTCCCAAAGTAGTTTGTGGGGATTTCCAGGTTCCTAAGGGAAAGGCAGGAGAGAAAAGTAAGTGGGAGAGATGTTTCAGATTCTGAGTGTAATTGCTTCCCATGCAACCATGCAAAAGACCTAGGAACATTTTCATGTTCAAATTCATATTCTTTTTGGCTCCCTTATTTTTCCAAAGAGGACTGTTAGAGTTAGATAAGGATGTGAATGGTCCCAGTGTTAAAAACTAACCAACAAAACAAGAAACCCTGGGAACTGAGAATAAGTACATAATAAAACAATGGATAGATTTCAACATTTCTCAAACATTATCAGATCTGAACGATGATCAACAACGCTCTGGGATATGCACACAAACATTACCTACCGGTTTTACAGGTAAGTACAGAGAATATAGGCACTGACCAAGGGACACAGAGTTTGCTGATTACTCCTTCCCTTCATCTTGAAATACTTTTACTGCTTTCCTGCTTAATAATTGTGTGATCATATGAACTCTTATTTACTATGTTCTCTTTCTCTACCTGGACTTTAAATATTTCAATTCCTTTCAAAGGTTCAATTTGAGGCCCTTCTCAACATACACTGTATCCTTCTGAACCCTCCCACACCAGTGTTTTATATTGCTATTTATGTCCCAGTGACTGGCACATTGTTACTTCCTTTTTTCTAGTCTTTTCCTCTACCTCTGTGTGTCAGTGCCTATTTTGGAATCTTCATTTGGATATCTCAAATGCATCTTGAACCCAACATACGCTAAACTGATCTAATGAACTTCTACCTGCACAAATCTATTTGCTTTTCCAGGGATCTCCCTCTTGGTGAATGGCAACATCATCATCCAGTTGCATAAGCCAGAAACCTGAGAATCATCTTTGAATCCCTTATCCTACACACCCCATCCAATCTTTCAAGTTCTGTTGATTTTGCCTTTTAAAATATATTACATATTGGGGTGCCTGGATGGCTCAGTTGGTTAAACGTCCGACTTCAGCTCAGGTCATGAACTCGTGGTTTGTGAGTTCAAGCCCTGCGTGGGGCTCTTTGCTGATAGCTCAGAGCCTGGAGTCTGTTTCAAATTCTCTCCCTTTCTCTCTGTCCCTCCCTCACTCATGTTCTGTCTCTCTCTCTTTCTCTCAAATAAACATTAAACATTTTTTTAAAAATTAAAAAAATAAGGGGCGCCTGGGTGGCGTAGTCGGTTAAGCGTCCGACTTCAGCCAGGTCACGATCTCGCGGTCCGTGAGTTCGAGCCCCGCGTCGGGCTCTGGGCTGATGGCTCGGAGCCTGGAGCCTGTTTCGGATTCTGTGTCTCCCTCTCTCTCTGCCCCTCCCCCGTTCATGCTCTGTCTCTCTCTGTCCCAAAAATAAATAAAAAACGTTGAAAAAAAAAAAAATTTAAAAAAATAAAAAAAAAAAAAAAAAATTAAAAAAATAAAATGTATTACATATTAGTTCTTACCTTCTTCACCACCACTCTGGTGTAAGCACCCATCATTTCATAGTAAGTTATCTGAAGAGACACTATGCAATCTGGCATAATCTCGACTCTGCTCATCTCACCAGACTCATTCAAAGGCCCTTTTACTTTATCCTCTCCACTCCACCCATACAGCCTATTCTCAGAAATGGAAAATGGCCAAACTGCCTTCTAGTGTTAGCCCGTATATATTATCCTCTCTTGGAGAACGGTCCCCCATCTTTGCTTCCACTTCTTTTATCAGATCTCAACTATTATTTCTTTGAAAAAGCCTTCTCTGACCCTCATTTTAGGAGAGGTCTCCATGTTATAAATTCACACTTATCTTCTCCTACAACTGCTGTTTAAAAGCACTTAGCATACTAGAATTTAATATTTATTTGTGTGGATTTGATTACATTTTCTCTATTTGTAAGCTCCACAGGGGCAGATAACTTACCACTGCAACCCAACATCTAGCATAGTACATGCTTAATAAATATTTGAATGAACAATGGGTCCAGAACAGACTCAAGCGCTTTCTGATTCCCAATCCAGTGGCCTTTCCAACATATAAATACTTCATTTTTAAATGATGGTCAGAGAGCCTTTAAAAAATATACAACTAATAAAACAATTCAGATTTTAAGAAGCTTACCTTATTGTTTACTGACAGTGAAAGAAAATACTCTTCAACTTGTCTAAAACTAACCATCAAATTTCTTTCTCTTTTTGACTTCCTTATTTTTGCTAATGCAACCACAATTTTACTGGTCTCCCAGCTCAAAACTTTGGGTTACTTCTAGACTCTGTTCTCTCCTTTGTCCTCATATTGTCCTCCACAAGTCATTTAATTTTCCATTATCATCTACATGATGTCTCCTACGGTATATCCTTAGCCTCTTCGTCTGTTTGCTTGCCCTTGGCAATCTCATTTATTCCTCTGGCTTTAACCATATAATGAAGACTGCCAAATCTCTATCACTAACCTTAAACCTTTCTGGGCTCCAAGTTCATATTTCTATCTGATTTGTAACATCTCCAGTTACTCTGGCATTTCAGACCTAGTAGGGTGCCAAGATGGACCTCAAGTATCTTCCCTGAGAAACCTGCTGCTTGTCTTCTATCACTCACCTTGGATAGTGATGACATAATCTGCTCAGTTACCCAAACCAAAAGCCTTGACACTTCCTTTTCTTTCAGTTCTTCATACAGCTGATCACCAGTTCTTCTTCACTCATCTACATCTTTCTCAGATCCATTTATTCCTCTTTAGGCTAATGGCCACTTCTCTGATTCAGGCTCATAGAAGTTCCTAACCACTCCTGCTCCAAGGTCACATCCCACTCACTCCCACTCTCCACCCCTCACTGTTGTAAAATCATCTCTATAGAATAGGGCTAACCATGCCTTTCCCCCACTGTCTAGAAGCCAAGCCCAATATTCTTTGTTCTTGAAAGATCTTCCTACTTTATTTTTCTAGCTTTGACTCTTCACACTTCTTTTCCCCCAGGAGTCCCATATAACGTATTCTATAACTACACCAAGTGTCTCACTTTTCCTCAACTAATCCTGGCTCTTTGATAATGTTTTGCCTTTCTTCTTACCATTTCTTCTGTCTGAAAACTCTCCCTCTTCTGTCTGGAAACCTTCAATATTCTGCTCCGAAGTTCTCTCTTTCCTTTTCTTGAAATACTTTTACTGCTCTCCTGCTGGCTTTAACCATATAATGGTTTCCTAAGCGCTTTCCTAAGCGCTATTCACAACTCTTTGGTTATACTGCAGTCTTCCTAAAGCATTATCACAGGATGTTCATAAATCTGCTCAGGCAGGACTTGACAGTTTTCTACCTTCAACACCTGGCACTGGATAAATTCCTATAAATGCATGCACATATGAATACATAGATGAGGTGTATAAAATATTATATACATTTTGAAACATTAGATAAATGCCAAGTATGCTGGTGATGATCACGTCTGGCAGCAGTTTGAAAGTAACTGTGCTAACTGAAAAGGCACTTATGGGAGCACCTGGGTGGCTCAGTCAGTTAAGTGTCCAACTCTTGGTTTAGGCTCAGGTCATGATCTTACAGTTCATGGGTTCAAGCTCTGCATCAGGATCTGTGCTGACAGCATGGAGCCTGCTTGGGATTCTCTCTTTCCCTCTTTGCCCCACCCTGCTCCCTCACGCTGTCTCTGTCTCTCTATCTCTCTCTCTGTCATAAATAAATAAACTTAAAAACCCACAAAATCCCTTAAAAAAAAAAAAAAGGGCACTTACGGATCTTGCATAGCTCAGAATCAGCAGAATGACCACTCTGTGTGACGCCATGGTATTTTAGATGCCAGAGTAATTTGTATAGATCTAGTAAGATAAACTAGGCATATCTAGCCAATGTTTAAACTTGTAATTTCTTTTCAAGAGAACTGAGTTCAGAGAAATATCCTAGTTATTCAAGCTTGAACTTTCCAGTAGTTATAGATTTTGGATTAAGAAGTTTGCTGAGATGAAACCACTTGACAATTAACCTTACTCAGGCGTCTATCTTGTCTACTGTGAAACTCAGACTAGGAAATGAACTGAATTTATAGATGCAAGTTGATCTTTACTAAAATGTTAGCACAGTATCATACACTGAAATCTTTTAGTGAACTGTGCCTAAAGACTACTTAATGATCAAAAGTTGCACAATTAAAATTTTAGCTTTTTGGGGTCTATTAGCTCATTAGCAATTCTGCTCATTTACTTTTTGCCAAGAGGTATAGTTCTATTTAATTTAACTTCTTTTTACATATCTCAGAGGTATCGGGCACTTGGCTGCCAGAGACTTGAAGGACAGGGAGGTTAAGTGACTTGCTCAAGTCATCCAGCAAAGTCACAAGCTGTGCCAGGGATGGAACTTTATTTGGCTGAGGTATCTGTTTAATTCACTAATCTATGTTCCTTTCCAGCCCACAGTGCCTAATTCAATATTTTGAAATAATAAACTTAAATGAACCACCTGAGTGCCTTTGAACTTACTCTGGCAAGGTGACTGACTACTTAATTACTGTGCCAAGGTTGTAATTAATTATTATACCGATTTCACAAAACTGGGTGCCCCATGGTTTCATTGTCTTTTTCCACACTGCCATTAACGAAAATAACTCTTAGCAATAGTTATTATCTTTGGCAAATATACAAATTAGGATCATTTTCATGCTATTTGTAGTTTATAGAAAAAGGTGCCTATCAACTAAGCTGTTTCACATTTCCTATGCAATTAACAGCTTGTTTCTTAGTGATTTCATTTTTATTTCACTAGTTTCATGTATTAACATTCAGGAGAATATTTTCTATTATTTTGGCTTTTAAAATCAAGCCCATAAAAGATTTTAGAGTTGCCTGGTTTACCCTGGAATATTTTACTCAAATTAAGAGCTGGAAATTACCAAATTTCTCCTCAGTAATGCTTTCAAGAATTGTTGTAAAGCTCACTTACCCAGAAGTCACCTGTTGAACGACATCAATTACTCAGCTCTTTAATCACTAGTGTTTCTTAAGATTACAAAACTAAATTATTCAAATCATCTTTGTACTTTGCTCTATAAAAACTGCTCTTAGTTTCAAAGCATAAAATGTTAATTGGGAGAAGAAGTGCTATTAATCTTAGCCCTGTTAAATTTCTATGACTTGGCAATAGATGATTAACAAATATTTAAAAACAAAAAAACTCTAGCATTGGGATCATTTAGTATAAGTGAAAATAGGTTTACATTTTTAAAAAAGTTTGTGAGGATATCATTGGGTTACAAAATACGACCATGTCATTCCTAAAATGATTCTAGATGTAAAGAAGTAAAATATTTACTATTTTTTGTAAAAAATTAAGGGATGTATACTTATAAAGACTTTCATTAAAAATGGCTTACGTTAAGTTTTAGAGTATAGAGAAACTATATGTGGTTATGTAGAATATTTGCTTATATGGAAGAATTCAGTCCAGCCACATTAAAGCAATTGAATAACTGTTCTGGTATCCCCAACTGACTTGTAGAAGCTAGAAACAGCACAACATTGTGAATACCATTGAGTATTTTAGTATTAAGATTTGTGTGAATCAGATAGGTGTGGTACCACTTCCAGTTAAGAGTTGATGACATGGAAGAAAAAGATTTTAAGAAACTGGTTCAAAGATTCACATCAATTGCTTGAGGATTAAACTGCAGTCTCCTCAACAATGTGGGTCGAACTTGAGGGCATTATGCTACGTGAAGTAAGCCACAGAGAGGAAGACAAATACTGTATGCTTTTACTTATATGTGGAATCTCCCAACCAGACAAACAACTCACAGAAAAAGAGATCAGATTTCTGGTTACCATAGGCAGTACTGGGATAGGAGAAGGGGGAATTGGAGGGAGATGTTCAAAGGGTACAGACTTGCAGGGCACCTGGGTGGCTCAGTCAGTTAAGTGTCCAACTCTTGATTTCAGTTCAGGTCATGATCTTCCAGTTCATGAGATCGAGCCCTGTGTCAGGCTCTGTGCTGACAGTGCAGAGCCTGCCTGGGATTCACTTCCTCTCTCTCTGTCCCTCCTCTGCTGGCACTCTCTCTCTCAAAACAAATAAACTTGAAAAAAAAGGTACAGATTTGCAGTTATAAGGTAAATAAGTCCTAAGGATGTCATGTACAACGTGGTGACTACAGTTAACACTGTTGGATGGTATATGTGAAAGTTGTTCAAAAGTCCATCCCAAGAGTTCTTACCAGAAGAAAAAAACTTTTTTAAACATTTCTTTTTTTATATCTATATTAGATGTTAAGTGTTAACTAAACCTACTATGGTAATCATTTCACAATATATGTAAACCAAATTCATTTGTTACATATAAACTTATATAGTGCTGTATGCTGTATATTAATTATATCTTTAAAAAACCATAGTCTACTAGCATTCAAGTTTGTACACTTGAATGAAACAAAGATACTAAGCATTCTCAATGAGTATCTGTTTCCTCCACTGTAGAACCAAGGTGATAAAGTTATTTTCTCAAAAGAATAATCAGACTTGAAAAGGAGACAATGAGATAGAATTTTTAAATATCTGGAAAATTTTTGTTTTGTTTTGTTTTTTGACAAGAAGGAAATCCAGCCTTCCCCAGACCCTGGAACTATAATGAGTCCAATTAACCCCTCCAGTTAATTTTACATAATATCAGCCAAAAGAAGCATGTGTCTTTATGGTCAAAAGTAATTGTCAAAGTGTTAATGCTCTGTTATGCAATATGAATAGCCAGAACTAAGTATGTATATGTGTGTGTGTGTGTGTGTGTGTGTGTGTGTGTGTATATATATATATATATATATATATATATATATATTAGAGAGAGAGAGAGAGAGAGAGAGAGAGAGAGAGAGAGAGAGAGAGAGAGAAGGGTTAAAATCCTGTGCAGTCATGAGTAGGTTTTTCTCCCCCAATGGTTTCTATTGTGGTTTAGCTTGATATTTTATTTTTAATAACTTATTCCATTCCTATATAAAAAGTATACAGTTTGAATTTAGCAAAAAATAGAATTCAGTATATTCTTGGATAAGTTTATTTGTAACTACACTTTTCTGAATAATTCAACTGGTAGGTTTGTAAATGCTCCCTGGGACCAAGAATGTAAGATAAACTTAACAGCATGTTCTCTATACTCCAAAACCATTTTAAATCTTTGTTTTGCACAAAGCAAAAATAAAAAGCAAGCAAACAAAAAACCCTACCAAAATTAATTGAAGTGTGATGTGATTTTTGAGAAAGACTGAGACTGAACACAGTAAGAGTACACAAAAATAGTATTCTGCCTCCATATTTATTGAGCCCAATCTGATTTTCTGAAGTCTTTTCTCCTTATCTCCATGTTCACACAACTCTTAGTCATATTTCGAAGTTTCTCATACCAGTGTTGTCTCAGTAAGGCTGAAGTGAAAGCGTTTTTTTTTTTTTATCACCTACCACTGTATAGATATTTTAACTCTAAGAATGTCATGTCACTTTTTTCTAAGCATTAAGTACGTCTACTTGTCCCATTTTGAACCATTCCCCCAAATAGGTAGCAGCATCGCCTGTCATTGAAACTCCATACTTTCTAGCTAATTCTCATCTTCAACAGCTACAAAAATAGTGGCTGTGCTTTCATTACAAAGTCTATCATTATCCAATCCATAGCTTCCAGAATTAATAAATGAGAACTGAAAGGGCAGATGAGGTCCAGTGAAATGGGAAGAGAGAGGACAATTTTCAAAACATATCATAGAATACAATCGCACTCATACATAATTCAAGAGTTCTATAGTCTCTCTAATCAATAGTAAATTAGGGAACTAGTGTAACAAGTTTATAGGACAAATAACATAAATGAGGAGATATTTTTAATTTCGAAAATTGTGGAATAATGATAGACTCTCTTGATAAGTCAGTTTGTCTATGGCATCCAAAGGCAGCATTCAATGTAACATATGTGCCTATATACATGTGACCACTGTTGCCTTCTGAGATGCAAGACCACTGCAGTGAAAAGGCGGAGCTGCAGTCAGTTTGGATATAAATTTACAATGTTTTGTCACAACTTGGAAAACTTACTTAGAGGAAAATTACTTACATATACCTCCTTTTTTCAACACACACACCACACACACACACACACACGCGCATGCACACACACACACACAGTCCCTCTCACAAAATGTTATAAATTCCTATAACTCTTTTGATGTCCCCATGCATTTGACAGATTGCACTGGTAAGACTTCTAGGACCAAGAGTCATTTCTGTGATTCGTTACTACATTTTTCAAAGCTTAATTTGGAAAGGTAAAAATATCCTATCAGACCAGAAGTTCTTAAGTGAGTTCTCATAGCAAATGCTTTTTATTAAAGTGATTCCTCATATTGGCACTCTATAATCAGTTCAGCTCTGGGATATTCTGTGCTAAATTCAGCTTAGGAAAGTAATGTAAAAGTACTTGCTGTAAAATCTTGACCAAATTTTACAAACCAGTAAAATTATTCTTTGTTTAACCAACGTGAGTACAATAATTTATGAACCATATATTTCAGAACATATTACTGTCACTTTTATTCTAGCACGTATTATAAAGTAAATTATCTTAAATTAACACATTATTATAAAATGTAACTTAGAATGGGTACATTTTTGAGTAGGGAATATTGCTTTGCCTTTATCTGTTGAATTCAAATGATGAACATTCATCAAATACACCATTCAGGTTGTTTGGTGAGTAATCAACAGTCCACACATATAAAATTCATATCTATATAATGATAAATGAGATTAAGATAATAGTAAGAATCTTTCATAGAGAATAATTTTGAGTTAACATGGAGATACTGACTTGAAGTTCAGCAGGGCAGACCACCATAAACATCTTTAAAAATTATCTCTAACATTTGTATCAACAGATTACACAACACAACATGATGAGAAATGAGGTATAACTTAAATAACACTGATGAGGAAATTCTCCAATAACTCACAACCCTGATCATGTTAGAAAATTCTAGTATAGACTCTAAGGATACCAACTCTGGGACAGATTCAGACCTTCATCCAAAACCCATCTTTTTGTCTTGTTTTTTTTGTTTGTTTTATCCTCCATAACAAGTAAACACCACATTTCATTTTTATTAGCTGTTTATTTAAATGATATTATTAAAAAAAATTTTAATGTTTTTATTTATTTTTGAGACAGAGAGAGATAGGGCATGAGCAGGGGAGGGGCAGAGAGAAAGGGAGACACAGGATCCAAAGCAGGCTCCAGGCTCTGAGCTGTCAGCACAGAGCCCGACATGGGGCTCGAACTCATGGACTGTGAGAACATGACCTGAGCTGAAGTTGGATGCTTAACCGACTGAGCCACCCAGGCGCCCCTAAATGACATTATTAAATTCCACCTTACCCTGCTCTGTTTATGTGCAAAATTATGAATGAAGAGCTATTTCTTGAAGAAAGATTTAAAATACACAATCTCATATACTCACACTGTTTCTACACTGACAAAAATATCTTTAAAAAGTCATAGCAGTCTCTTTAAAGTAAGCTGCCTTTTCTGTCATTAAAGATCATTAATCTTTTCAGAGGTTATTTATCTACTGTTCAGGAATATCTTTACATTTTATTCACCTTAACTTTATATAATGTGGTACAATATTTGATTAGAATACTAGACTTCTGAGTAAAGCAAGATAGGTATAGAATAAAAACATACTCAAAATAGATACCACCACAAGTTATTTTCCCAACTGAAGATATTCCCTAGTTCAAATTATAAACAAATGACATTTTGGAGCAGCATTTTTTTCTTTTTTTTGCTTTTTAAATTTGAAAATACATAATGGCAATGGGGTTTTTGTCTATTACTCAAACTTCCTAAAATCCAAAATTCTCTCCTTAACATTTTCCATCTGTGTTTTGCTAGATAGATACACTCTAAATAACCACATGTAGTGATGCTAAAGAAATCAATGATCCTGTAATAAATTATTTAACAAAAAGACAAATAGGTCTCTCACACTTGATCCGTTAACTTCTATCAAGAGGTTACAGTCTCCAAGAGGGATATTTTATGTAATGTTTCTTGAGACATTTTGCTTGATAAGTATGTAATAATTTTGCACATATATGCTTCTTTGTAAATATATATTTTACTTTTGTGGAAAACAGTCTATATGCTTTTACTCTCAACAAGAATAATCAAGACAGCCAAAACTGAGCAAATTAAAAAAAAATTATGTTTATTTACTTTTGAGCGAAAGACAGAGACAGAGGCATGAGCAGGGGAGGGGCAGAGAGAGAGAGAGAGAGGGAGACACAGAATCCAAAGCAGGTTCTAGGCTCCGAGCTGTCAGCACAAAGCCTGACATGGGGCTCGAAACTCACAGATTGCGAGATCATGGCCTGAACCAAAGTTGGATGCTTAACCGACTGAGCCATCCAAGCACCCCAAAACTGAGCAAATTTTTCAAAATACTTGAAAACATAAAAAGATTGGTTTAGATGAGGGAAGGCTGAATCATTAATACATTTATGTTTAATTACAAACAAAGTATGTCTCTGAACTCAAAATTTTAAGTGTTCAAACAAAATTAACTTATGGCAAAAACCTCATAAATAATTTATTAATCTATTGAGTGTCTAGCATATGGTACCATGGAGGGAAAAAACAGTGAATTAACATTAACATAATCTACCTTGAAAATTCACCAAAAGTCAAAAGTATACTCTTTCTTTAATAAAACCCTTTTCAAAAAGTAGGAACTTTTATTGTAAAGCAAAAAATGAATATTTCTGTACTTGGGCAGCTTTTATGTTTATGTATATAAGTTGGCTGAATTCTATAAATGATCTTAACAATTATAAATCTTTACCCACTTGTCTGAAATAAATGGCTTAGGAAATAGAAACACTGATTCTAAAATAAAAAAAAAAACAACAAACAGGTCCCTTTAGATTCATGGTCTCTTTTAATTGTGAGCCTTGGTGCTTATATCATCTACTCATAGGAAAGAATGGCCAGAAATAATATAATTTCACTAAGCAGCTCTCATGAGATAGACATTATACCAGGCATTTAACTAACAATCTCTCTAGTGAACATTACCATGCTTTATTATTGTTATTATTGTTAGGATAAAGCATATCAAACTACTTTTGAAGGTAAAAAATAAAAAGTTAAGTATTGAGATACTATCATCTCTAATGTACATACGACTCAGAGAGGTTTATATAAAGGGTTGGATTACACAGCCCATCAAAGGCTGGGCTGAGATTCAAACATAATATGTTTGACATCAAAGCACATGTGCCATCCAAACAAGGAAGAGGATCGTAAGTGAGTTACTTTTTACATTTGCAATTTATTTTTAGCTCCTAAATTATGGGGGGAGGGGCACAGAGCATCTGCATAAAAACCCATGAAGATAAAAATGGAGAGATCATAACTTTGAAAGTATTGTCATTTTATTGGCTGGTAGGACAGGGCATGGTTGGTATCCACCATACTTCCTTCCTCTATCAATTTAATATTTATTATTCCTATTATTACCAAACACTGGTTTAGATACTGCAGATACAGCAGGGGACAAAACAAAAATCTCTGCCCTGAAGAAACTTACGTTCTAGTAAAGGAAGAGAGAGACATTAAACAAATAAGTAAAATAAATATTTCACATAATATAAAGTACTAGGGGAAAAGCAAAGCAGAGAAGAAGAATGGAATTGGCTGGATTTGAAGGCACAATTTAAAGCAGGGTCATCAAAGTCTGAGAGGGTATCATTTAATCAGAGACATAAAAAGAGGAGGCAGCAAGCAACATGGAATGTGTATCAAGACATAACAGGCAGGGGACAGCAAATGAAAAGGCCCTAAGGCAGGAACCTGCTTGATACATTTCAGGAATAGTGTTCCTGAGGTATATAACATGAGATGAGGCCAGATGGTAAAGGAAGGCATGGCTGGTGGAAGTTCTCATCATGGAGGGACGTTCAATTCTAAAAGGGCTTTGGCACACTATGTTGAAACTAATATAACACTCTGTATGTTAACTATACTGGGATAAAAATAAAAAGTAAAAAAGAAGATAATAAAATGGCTTTGGCAGTCACTAGAAAATACAGAGTGGAAACATTATACAATCTGATATATATTGAAAGTGTCACCCTGACTACTATGTTGTGAATAAACTATAATCAAGTAATGCTAAAGCAAGTAGACTGGATAAGAAGTCACATCAATAATATGGCCAAAAGATAATACTATCTTGGACCAGGGTGGTGGGAGTAGAGTTAGTGAGCAGCTGTCAAGTGGGAAAAAAATGTGTGTATTTTGAAAGGGGAGTCCGTTGGATTTGCTGATAGACTGATAGACTGAATGCAGGGTGTATAAGCAAAACTGAGGAGACAAAGAAAGTTTTATTTATTTATTTATTTTTTTGACAAAGAAAGTTCTAAGATGATGACCTGGGAGTATTAAAGGAACTAGAATATACCATAGGCATATCAAGTTCAGTTTTCATAGAGGCACTTCATCACAGATATATGAAAAAAGGTTGGAGACATGATATATAGGAATAATGCAATTACATCAAAACACTGCAGACTTGCACTGATAGTATGATGTAGGTTTCTTTTTAAAGAAAACACAATTGAATAGTTTAGGCATGTTCAAACCCAAGTGTAGTTTTTAAATTTTCTCATCTAATCTAAAGAGATCAAACCAAACATCCAAAGGTACTTGCATATTGCAAATTGTTTCCTTTGGGTGCTATAGTACCCACATATAAGTGATTAAGAATAATATGGCTCTAGCAGGGACATTCATTTTATCACCATAAAACAAATCACTGCAATCCCAACAATTAAATCAGTCTTTCTGTATCAACTACAATGCTTATTTTAATATAATGGGTGGGCAAATTCTGCTAAACAACACTGGCCAGGAAAAAAATGTTATACCATCATATATATATATATATATATATATATATATATATATATATATATATATTACAATATTATATAATATATTATATTATAATATATATAATACAATATTATATATATAATATATAATACTATATATATATATATATATATATATATATATGGAAAGAAAGGAAGAAAACTGACAGACTAATTCACTAAGTACATTTTATTCATGTATCCTGGAAGAAATTGTCTTTAACACAGAATAAAATTTTAATGCAAAAATAGCCATTCACTGGGGAAATGTACCCAGGTATAATTTCATTAAAGAGGATACTATAAGACTGATAACTCCATAAGGAAAAATGTAAGCCTTTTTAGCCTCAGCCTAGTCTATCAAATCCAGCACACAAACGGTGCTCAATAATTTTTTTCTAAAAAACAAAACTGGATCCAAACAGTGGTCTCTTTGTTAGGAATTACATGTGTTACATGCATCTGAAATTTTCTGTATTGCTCACATATGACTCTAGCTGTGTCCTTATATTTGTTTTTTAGTGAACATATTATTCTTTCTTTTATAATTATCTAAATACCAGCCAGAAACAAAGAAGGTATGTTATCATGCAGAATTGTCTTTGTCTTTTATAGACTCACTCACCAGGGCAAGAAATGTGGCTAAGTGCTTACTTAGTACATCTTACACTGGAGGTACCTACAGAGTATTCATTGACTATTTGAATTGAATAATGAAAATACCACTATTCAAGATGCAAAAAAAAAATCCTTTACTTCTACATAATCGCTTCCATTAAGCTCTTTCATTCAGTAATACCTTCTCTGCTTCTTCTTATAATATCTCCACTTAACATGGTCTGAAATGGAATGACCTGTAACCAGGTAAAATAGTAAAAATGCACAGAACTCAGATTTATTTATTTGACTGCCTTAGACTTAATGCCTCCTGAACAAATCAAAGGGATTTGAGCAGAAGTCCATACCAAAAAAAAAAAAAAAAAAAAAAAAGCCATTTCATTGATTTACAAGAAGAATCACTAAATGATCGAGACATAAAATAATACAAACTCAGCAAAGGAAATAGTATTTCATTAAAGTATTTTATCCTAATAAATAATTTCAGAATTATATAAATTTATAGCTAATAAAATATAAATAATTATAGTTTCTGCATAGAAATGTATGAGGTAAAATAAGTTTAGATATTTAAAGTAATTGTAGATAGTAGATACCTTAAAAACATGAAATACAGCCCCATAATAATTCTTGCTGGGATGTGTTTAAAGTACTAATTTTACAGTCCATCAGTGCTATGATAACATTTTGAACATATAGTTTAGTGGACCATATTTTCCCATTGTAATAATATTCCATAAAACTGCAGCAATTTATTCCTGAATTCAACTTTATTCCTGAATGTCTTTTTATAATTGTTTTGAATAGCTTATAACATCTATATTTATACTATTTTATAATGTGTAATTGCGGACACTTTAAAATATGAGACTTCATAAAAATCTATTGTATTAAAGTAGGGTTGATAAAAACCTTACAACTCTGTATTATTGATTTCAGTATTTAAATTATGTGACCTGGGAAAGATTGAGCCACAGAGAAGTTATGCAACATGTTTTAAGTAAGTTAGATAAAAGAAGTACAAACAAGAGTATAAACTCTGGATTCCAATCAGATCCTTGCTAATATTTTTTACATCATTAAAAAAAATAATAAAGTTACAATCTGAAAACGTAAGGGAGACAGAGAAAGTAATAAAATACTTTAAAACTTGAAGATAACTTTAAATTAAGCTGCTTATGGCACCATTTTTATTAGGTAATGGGAAATATAGGTAAATGTAAAAAAAGACAAAGTTTTACACTTAATACATATGCAACTATATTATAATGTAAATTAGATCTTATTGACTATGAAATTTTTGATTATATAAATTGTGAGTCTCATTACCTCTTATACTGTTAACTTCCATATAAAGTAATTATCTATGAATAGTATATGCTAGATGTTTAAGCTTTGAATTATTAAAATGAATTCAAAGCTAAAAAAACTGATAGTTTAATTATGATATGGAAATTAATCAAAGAAATCAAAAAGTATACGGAAAGAAACAGAAATGAGAACAAAACTGTTCAAAACCTTTGGGATGCAGAAAAAGTGGTTCTGAGAGGGAAGTTTATACCACAAGAAGGAAGAAAAACCTAAGATTACACCTACAGGAGCTATAGAAACAAAAACAAAAACAACACACACACACACACACACACACACACACACCCTGAAACCAGTAGGAAGAAGGAAATAATAAAGATTACAGAAGAAATAAAACATATGGAAACTAAAAAAAAAAAAAAAAAAAAAAGGAACAGATCAATGAAAGCAGGACCTGGTTCTATGAAAAGATGAACAAAATTGATAAACCTCTGGCAAGACTCCTCAAAGAGGGAGAGAGAGAAAGAGAATAGACTCAAATAAACAAAATCTCTAATGAAAGAGGAGAAATAACAACACTGCAGAAATACAAATTGTAAGAGAATATTATGAAAACTGTACACCAACAAATTAGACAATCTAGAAAAAATGGATAAATATCTAGAAACATTTAACCTATCAAAACTAAAGAAGGAAGAAATAGAAAATCTGAATACATCGATTACCAGGCAAGAGACTGAATCAGCAATAAAAAAACTCCCAACAAATAAAGTCCAGGACCACCTGGCTTCACAGGTGAATTCTACCAAACATTTAAAGAAGAGTTAATACCTTTTCTACTCAAACTATTCCAAAAAATAGAAGAAAAACTTCCAAATTCTATGAGGTCACTATCATCCTGATATCAAAAGTAGATAAATACACAAAAAACATACTACAGGCCAATATCTGTGATGAACACAGATGCAAAAATCCTCAACAAAATACTGTCCTAGCAAACTGAATCCAACAATACATTAAAAAAATCATTCACCACAATCAAGTGAGATTTATTCCTGGAATGAAAGGGTGGTTCAATATTCGCAAATCAATCAATGTGATATGTCACATCAATAAGAAAATGAAAGAAAAAAACCATATGCTTATTTCAATAGATGCAGATACATTTGACAAAGCACAACACCTATTCATGATAAAAACCCTCAACAAAGTAGGTTTAGAGGGAACATACCTCCACATAATAAAGGCCATATATGAAAAACCCACAGTGGGGGGATAACTAAGAGCTTTCCTCCTAAGGTCAGGAAAAAGACAAGGATGTCCACTCTCAACACTTTTATTCAACATTGTAGTAGAAGTCCTAGCCACAGGTATTAGACAACAAAAAGAAAGAAAAGGCATCCACGCTGGTAAGGAAGAAGTAAAATTTTCACTATTTGCAGATGACATGACACTATGTATAGAAATCCTTAAAGACTCCACGTAAAACTACCAGAACTGATATATGAATTCAGCAATATCACAGGATACAAATTCAACCTACAGAAATCTGTTGCACTTCTATACACTAATAATGAAGCAAAAGGAAAAATTCAGGAAACAATCCCATTTGCAATTGCCCCCAAATAATAGATACCAAAGGATAAACCAAAGAGGTGAAAGACCTGTATTCTGAAAAATATAAAACATTGATAAAGGAAATTGAAGATGACACAAAGAAATAGAAAGACATTCTATGCTCATGGATTGGAAGAACAAATATTGTTAAAATATCTGTATTACCCAAAGCGATCTACAGGCTTTATGCAATCCCTATCAAAATACAAACACAGCATTTCTCACTGAGATAGAACAAAAAATCCTATAATTTATATAGAACCACAAAAGACCACAAACAGCCAAAGGAATTTTGAAAAAGAAAAACAAAACTAGAGGTATCACAATTCCAGGCCTTGAGTTATATTACAAAGCTATAGTAATCAAAACAGTATGGTACTGGCACAAAAAGAGACACTCAGATCAATGGAATAGAACAGAAAACCCGGAATTGAACCCACAATTATATGATTAACTAATCTTCAACAAAGCAAGAAAGAATATCCAATGGGGAAAAAAAACAGTCTCTTCAACAAATGGTGTTGGGAAAACTGGACAGCAACATGCAAAAGAATGAAACTTGGCCACTTTCTTATACCATACACAAAAATAAACTCAAAATGGATTAAAGAGCTAAATGTGAGACCTGATGCCATAAACATCCTGGCAGTAATGTCTCTGAGATTGGCCATAGCAATATTTTTTTTTTGTCCAAAATTTCGATTGATTGATTGATTGATTGATTGTCAAATTGGCTAACATACAGTGTGTAAAGTGTGCTCTAGGTTTTTGGGGTAGATTCCTGTGGTTCGTCACTTACATACAACACCCAGTGCTCATCCCAACAAGTGCCCTCCTCAATGCCCATCACCCATTTCCCCTCTCCACCCCCCCCCCATCCACCCTCAGTTTGTTCTCTGTATTTAAAAGTCTCTTATGGTTTGCTTCCTTCCCTCTCTGTTTGTAACTATTTTTTTTCCTTCCGTTTTCCCACGGTCTTCTCTTAAATTTCTCAAGATCCACATATGAGTGCAAATATATGATATCTGTCCTTCTATGACTGATTTATTTCACTCGGCATAATACCTTCCAATTCCATCCACATAGCAATGTTTTTCTAAACATGTCTCCTGAGGCACAGGAAATAAAAGCAAAACTACACTATCAGGACTACATCAAACAAAAACACTTTTGCACAAGGCAAGTCAGAGAAAGACAAATACCATATGATTTCACTCATATTTGAGGTTTAAGAAACGAAACAAACAAGCAAAGGAAGGAAAAAGAGGGAGAGAGAGAGAGAAAGGTCAGGGGGAGAGACAAACCAGGAAACAGACTTAATTATAGAGAACAAACTAATGGTCACCAGAGGGGAGCTGGGTGGGGGGATGCGTGAAATAGGTGATGGGGATTAAGGAGGGCACTTGTCATGACAAGCACTGGGTAATGTATGGAGGTATTGGATCACTGTATTTTATACCTGAAACTAATATAACACTGTATGTTAACTATACCTGAATGAAAATAAAATAACATTAAAAATACTAAAATAAAGTGAATGTAAAAATAAAATTTTAACAGGAGTTTATCTGTTTTCAAGGAATAATATACAAAAAAATACAGCAATTAGCAAATATTTTTAGGTTTCAATTCTGAAAGGCAATTGTTAATTTAGCTAACAAGTCGTGCCCTGATATGGATCCTTGGTGGTCATTTTAAATATGAGTATTAGAAAAGTATGTTAGAATAAATTACCCTGTTTTGTCTTATGGGAGAGCCAAACCTGGCCAAAATGCCATACATTAATCTGTTTTCTATGTCACAACGCTTTGTCCGTAAAAATGCTAACTAAACCTGTAGCCCAGTCTCTATATAAACATTATGAAAAGCATGTTTTGTAAACACAATATTTTAACCTTAAAAAAAAAATCCAAAAATTAAGGTAGGAGGAGTCTTAGAACATACATGATTTAGAATTTATGCATTATTTAATAAAATAATGCTCCATTGTTTTCTAAAGGTGTATGCAGGGTTTTGCAAACTTTCTAAGAAAGCCATTTATGGAAACTTTGGTGAAAATCTATTAACATAGAATGAGCCTATGTTTTCCTAATGATGAAATGAATGGTTACATGTTTTTATTGGTTTTGTTCCTTTCGATTTAGGACTTTGTTTTAAGCTAGAGTTGGCAGTGGTTTTGATCCTGTATTTTGTCGGCATGGCTAAAGAAGCCTGAGGCTGTCACTGACAAATTTAAGATACAAACATAGCAGAAGGCAAAGACTAAATGAGAAATTATGAATGAGTACGGAGGTAAAATAAAGGAATGTCAAAAAGAACAATAAAGAAAAAATGAAGTTATTTTATATTGGTGGTAGAGCAGAATAAATTCTGCATCAGTTCTATAAGTTATTGATCCTGATTTAAAAGTTAAAGGATCGACAGGAAGATACACACATACATACAGACATGAATTTTTCTAAATAAACCCTTTTAAAAATCAAATTTTGGATTAGAAACCTGAAAGAAGTTATTATGCACTGCACTACAGATCTTCTAAGACACTTTTAACCTAATGGAATGACACAATTATCAAAGGTTCTTAAATAAAATAACCAGAAGTTTCTTGATTTGCAGACTCGCTTGAAGGGAGAAAAGCATGTAAAACAAGTGCTGAGTTACTGCAGGGGAATCTGAGGAAGATTGGTATCGCCTGATCATCTGCCTCAGGGAATCCTACCCAGCAATGACGGTCTTCTGTTGAAAAGATAACTTAAGAATAGTTGAATCTGAGTATTTAGTCATCACATTGTCCACTAATGTACACATTTACAAAGAAATACACAAAAAGCTCATTAATCAAGTGATTGTGTAGAGTAGCCAAGACTTTGAAATCCAGATGTCCTCAAATACCAGGCCCCATACAAGTGATAAAGGTGTCAACACCCTTGCCCTTAACTGGGCCTTTTACAAACATTCTATGCAAGTTCATTGTCATCATCTATTTTTCAGCAAAAGGAAAAAGAGGATAAACTAGAATGAAGTCCCCACACACAGGCTGATAGCGACACATTTCTGCTTGCTGTACAGAACTCCTATGGTCTAGACCCACAAGAAAGATGAAATGCAGCAAGAGATCCAAGCAGCTGCTCAATGTAATGAGATGCTGGAAGCAGGGTGAGTGACAGAAATGACATAAGGGCACAGAGGAGCCCAACTTCGACATGTGTCACGCAACTCTGGAACTCTGGGAAAGAGCAGCAGATGGACCAAACCGATGCATACCCATCAGGAAGAAGTAACTGACTCTGAGCAATGGTGTCGGGCAGGTTATGAGGTGGAGAGAAATTGTGGCATACAGTGACAGGCCCTGCAAACTGGCTACAGCCACAAACCAAAGGACGGTCTTCAAATGTAGACAGTGCTGAGAGGACCATTACTACACATCACTGGCTTTAAGGACATCCATAATCCTAGAGAGCTTCACTGTTAGTGTTGCCATCTACTAACTAAAGGCCAATGATGATAGCTGTTTTTAACACAAATTAACGAAAATGTTTTACTAGAAATGTATTCAAAATGGAACGACTATTTCAATAATTTTAGACCTAAAAAATTCATATTTTGAGAACACCAGTAAACTCTAATAGGAAAACTTATTTTGTTTGTTTATGGGTAGTAATAACTATGCCTCATTAAGACCCCTTTTTATTTTTAAGCCAATAGTGTCCTTCCATTACACTGAGTTTCCTGATGAGTTTACAGACGTAGCATTAAAGATAATATTCGGTTTTGAATATACGACAAAATTAGGGAATGGCTCAAAAAATCCACACTAGGAAGTCCACATTGCCTTGGGGAGAGAAAACAGCAAACTTGAGAAGCTTTTATAAAGAAGAGTTGTAAAAGAATGCAAATTCCTTAGGATGACCGTGAGCTTGGGAAGGGAAATGTTATGGTTGTAACTAAATGCTGAAGATTTTTTAAAAAATGAAAAATAAAATGACTTTTAGATATAAAATACCATTTTTCTTGGGTCTCACTTTTTAAAGCATATTTTCTTTATATTTATTGAATTAAACGAGAGAAACAGCCTAAATCATAGCATAAAAGCTTTCCGTAAAGCGTAAAGAATGTCTTGACTCTGAGTTGCTGAAAGCTCTTGAATAAGACTAGTTCACCAAAAGATGTGGAGCTCAGGCAAACAGTAGGCATTCAAAAAAATATTTGCTGAATGAAGAAACTGAGGTAGCCTAGATACAGCTCAAGAATAACACAGATTGGGGCCTTTTGAAAACCAAAGGCCATTTTGAACAGAAACTAATAAAGATAGCTCAAAGAAAATGATCTTTTCAAAATCCTGGCTTTCTAGATGCTCTAGGTTTTCCTGAAAGTGAAGGACTACCAATCTACTATGACTTCTATCTTCCACCTTCTTTAAGAGCAGTTAGCCTATCTACCTTCTCCGCCCCCCCCCCCCCCAACCCCGCCACCTTGAGAAGGCCAGAAAAAGGTATTCTGCCATTGGTTTAACCTCATTTCTTCCTTTGGCTAGGTCACCACGATGTGTTAATATTCCCCACTATGTTCCTTTACAGTAGAGAGGGTGTACAACTGTCACTGCCAGGTTGGTCCTTGGGGAGTGGACAGAATGTGCACTACACTGGCATGGGAAGCATGTGCTGTAGTATTCTAGGGATGATATGCCACCATTAAACAATTCAAGTCTAGGTGCTAGTGTTAGGTGGGACAGCCACCAGGAATGGATGGAACATGTGACTGCATGCAGGAGTGTGCTGGGAGATTATGCGTTTGAGAATATGTTGAAAAGTCTAGTGTTTTACCCTGATAACAAAGTTACTGTCAAGTGTATGTGGGAAGAAAGACACCCAATTTTGTATAAAGGATATGGTTTTATAGAGAGGGTGTGGCTTTGGTCAGGTTATATAACTGATGGCCTGAGTTCTTAGAGCTTAGATATACAGGTAAATTTGGGTTCTAACAGAGCTGGTCAATAAATATTCTCTACCAAACTACCCATAGCTATAGCAAACTCTGAGGTAAAGAGAAAAAGAACATGGTTGTACAAATGAAGAAATCAATTAGGGTCTTTCTGAAGGCCTGTGTACTGATTAATGAAGAGATTCCCACACAAGCATATCACTAGCACAATAACTACATTAAAAATATACGTGACAATTTATATGCCACCTGTCTTGTAGTCAGAATCATGGCCTGGGTGGTTTCTTAAAGTGTCTTCTATTCTGAAAGGTTTCTTATATCATTCAATATTTAAAAAATGTTAGCCACCAAAGAGCTGTGTGGGTCTTACAGAGCATACAAATGATGCCTAATGTGTTATATCTGTGACTCTGTGGCCACATCCACACAAGGAGAATTAAGCAGAAACTTAAATAACTTAGTTATTGAATTCAAGGAAATAAACCAAAGCACTTTGGGCTCAGTAATCAACTGGACATTTCTATCTCAGTATCATGCTTAATTGCTCTAACATTTGCTATGTATAGTCTCAGCATGTAACCATAAAGACAAATACTAACTCAATTTGTGAGATCCCAGAGACAAAATGAAATCAATATTATTGTTGTGATTTGAAGAGAACAGTTTTCTGAGGAGTGCTGATATAATTTTATTTCATCAAAAATATAAACTATAAGGTGAGATTCTGTTTACATGTTGATATTTACATAGGATTAATACCGATCATCCTAAACCAAAACCTAGTAAAGAGTCAAATTTAGGTGAGAAAGACTGCTTATTAAAACCCTGCTTGTGATCACCAAGGAATAGGTTTATTAGGATGAACTACACATACCGAGGTGCTGTTATTCTAATATCATTCAGCTGTTTAAAGATTCAGTCTCTCTAGTGGCTAATGCCACTTTATTTCCCCTCTCTGATTCTTGCCCAAGAGAAGAATGTATCAAGTCATATAAACATTTTGCTTGGCTGAAAGAGCTAATGAATCCAACTTACAAAGATGATGCTTTCTGAATCACTGATAAAGCTAAATGGGATATCTGCTTATTTGGTTAAAAAAAATCTCTTTATCTAATGCGACTGGCATCAATGATTCATAAAATTACTTGTGTTCAAATTTTAGCTCAGGGGCAAGAGTGAGATGAATAGACCTACTGAACAATGTCCTCGACACAGCTCTCCACCTTTCCACTGTAAAAAGAAAAAAAATGACTGACTACCTCTAGCAGACTTAGGTCAGTGCACTGAAATATAAATAGAGAGTACACTTTAATAGAATCAGCTGTTCTATTCAACCAAAGAGGAAAAGTCAGCATAGGTGACTGGCAACTTGTGGTTTATAGGTATTTTTATTTCCTCAATTGCCTAGATGTCTCCCTGACCTGAGAATTTCCAGCTTCTTTATTTCTACAACATGAATAATACAGTTATCCAAGACCATGTCTTACTAATGCCACCTACAGAATTAAAGCCCATGTTGACACTGTTGGGTAATCTTTCCAAATAATGTTTAGCTATCTGATGAATCATTTCTCTGAATTTGTTTTATGCTTATTTTCCTTTAATACATCCTTTAATACTTTTTAAACACCCTATTGTTACCATTCTTTTTTGGAATGGCTTCTAGACAAGTGGCTGGTAGAATTAGTAGTTACATACATGGAATCACAAAAATGAGAACACAAAACTATGAGAGCAACTGAAGCAAAATTAACACTTCGAAAACAGCCATGAGACAAAAAAGAGGTAAAAAGTGTGTTTAGTATATGTGTGCATAGGCAGTGACATGTCCACAGAAATGCTGGCAACGACTCATTTATATTTCTAAAAGAACCTGGGTAATTGAAGTGAATGGAGGTCAAGAATGTATCAGGAAAGTGCACAAAAACCTAGGATAAAAAGGCTGCCAAATGTGAAATTCCATTAAAATTCACCAAGACCATGAAAGGTTTTTAAAAATGGTTCTTTTCATACTCTATTCTTGAAGATAAGCTGTTTTCTAGACATAGATGTACATTTTATAGTACCTTTTGACTGATACATTTACAATTTGATATTATGTCCTCAAACCATCATTAGTAGTTAAAATCACAATGTGCTCAAATATACCACATTTGTCTATATTTCAAGACAGAGAAAAGAATATGTGAAAAAATTGACAAAATCAATACATATAATCAAAATAGTAGTATACTTTTAAAAAGAAAATTACTTTTGTGTCTTAGAATAGGCCTAGTTCCTAAACTTATTAGTTATTTGAAATAAATAATTTTTTTTTCTGATATATATGAAACTCCAAGTTAGGATTTTCCATTTCTAATGTAATCATACCTTTCACATCTTCATCCTCAATTGTTGTATTTGAACTCTCAGTTGACTCCTGTTGAGAAGAAAACATGTGTTAAGTTGCAAACAATGGATAACTTCATTTTTATTCTTCTTAAAATTGGCAAGTGATGTACATATCATGCAAAGTTCTTCAGCAGGCTGTGCACGTATATTGACATGCAGATGGACAAATACATTATGTGGTTTTGATAGAAATAAAATGGCAAATGCTGAAAACATTTCAGAAAGGGAGTACTCTGGTGGCCTAATCTCTGAAGCAGGAAAAATCTGGGTTATTTGTAGAAGCAGCCAAAGTATGCAACTTATTTTAAGAGCTGTGTTAGGCCATCTTTGGTTACGGTGCCTGATCAGGTGTGCTTTTTCTATGTAGCTATCAGAAATTGAACATATTGGCCTTCTGAATTCGACCCTAAAATAGAACAATTTCTATTCCTAATTAATCAGTAAATAATCCTTTCTTTGTATAAGGCACTATATCAAGCACTGAATTTACAGCCTATTTGTCCTACTCCTACGTAGAGACAGAAAGCATTTCATTGCATCATTTGATGAAGAAGCTGGGGGCCCTAAGCTGAGTTATACTGAAATTACTTTTAACAAGAATTTCTATGTTTGTGATCAGCACAATAGGATTATATGAATAATTTACTTTTTAAAGGACAATCAGATTTTTTCCATCCATTTCTAAATTAGAAACTGGCTGTTATTGATAAGAAGCCTGCTCCCATAGTGGAAAGACAAAGCTATTTCTTTGTAAAACTACAAATGAAGTTGAAGGCTAATGAGCACACTTAAAAGGACACTGTAACTGCCAATATTAAGATACAGTTTCTTACAATGGTTTCATAAATTTTTCCATTAATAACGTACCAATAAAATATTTTCTAGCAAAGAAATTTAGTAGTATTCATAAAAAAACACACAATTTTCTACTCGAAATGGTTAAGGGCTAGAGCTGAAAGAAATTAGAAACAAACCTCCAATCGAGATCTATGTGTTCAGTGATGAAAAACAGATTTTAGAAAATGATGGAAATACCAATCAGTGTCCTTTTAGAGGTTCAATATTCAAAAAAGCAATCAATTTATATAAATAGCTTATGTAATATTTAAACCAAAGGGACAGACTAATTAAAGGTGTATCCAGACTCTCCATACACACAAAACCAAAGCAGAGTCTTCATGCGTTTCTTAATGTGACCTAAGTGTTCAAATTTAAACTCAGGAAGGAGGTAAACCCATGCACTGTAGAAATAAATTAATTCATGTAAGCAAGAAATGTCATGCAGCAACTCTTACAAATGATATAGCTAGAACTATTGAAGTATCCACTCCAGCTGTTATGCTCGGTCTTTCATTTACTAATGATATTAAAAAAAAGTTCTCCTATATGATTCTCCTTCCTGTCTACTTCAAGTCATTTAGGGACTTAAAATATTTTAAGTGTCATGAACATAAAACACATCTCATATTAAAGTATACTTGAGTTTTACTTTAATGATTTTAATATCGATCCACTAAATGTTAAACCAGAGGAAATGTGTTCTCTAATAAACATTGCTGATAAGAGTAAGAAGTTGGACCCATGAATATATTTGATAACTGAGAAAAAATCTGATGAAGTATATTTTTTTCCTTTTAGACACACAATGAGAATTAATAAACAGGAAACATGGAATACATTCAGAAAATGTCTCCTTTTATCCTATAAACATGTATACAGATACTATTATTCAGTTAACATGCTACACAATCAACAACAGACAAAAAATGTTACAGTCTTCTTCAGACTGTCACTAAATATGTTATTGAAATGCATATAATTCAACAAAACAAACATTTCATAAGAAGTTAAACTCCCTGATATCCTCAGTTTCATGCCAAACAACAGAAACAACACCAACAACAGAGAATTAACAGAAAAAGCACAATACGACAGAATAAAACTCAAAAGCAACATTAAATTTAAACAGACACCTATGAACTCAAGTTGACTTTTTTTTGAAGACAGTGAAATGACATAGCAAGAAATTATAAAATTTCATGCAGAATATATCTAAAGTACAATGCACAAACAGGCATGGAGAAGAAAATAAAAAGACCAGATGGAATTGCTTAAGATACACAGTCATCTTGACATAAAGACTTTGCTTAACCCAAGTCTTATTGACTAATAGTACCATTCATTTCTCTTTCAGGATGTCATTCATTTTTGTTTTGAAAGAAACATGGATACAATTCTAGATAAATTAGGTCCCAGAAAAAAAAATTGTGGTAGAAAAAGGGTCAAAATTTTCTTTCCCATGTTTAAATAATGAATTATTTTTGCTTTGGATATTTGATGAAATGTGTGATCTTATTAAAGCAAGATGATGTTGATTCTTTCTGAATACCTTGTTTCCATCAGGGTTGTGGATAACAGTAGTTTGGGGCTCCTGAGTGAGAACAAAATAGAGAAAGAAACAGTTCGCATTGGTAAGTACATTCTTACTAGTGTGAGGACAGAGCAGAGTGAGCCAGCTGACACAACTAACTAGTGACAAGAGCTTAAGCAATGTTAACTACTGTCAGAGGTAGCAGTGATAAGATCACTGATGAAAGATCTCCCTGGTGAGCCCATGAGATAGGATATCTCAGTACCCAGCAGCAGCATGCAAAAGACCTTATTCGCGATCAGTAAACAGACAAGGCTTTGAAGTTTGGAGACCTAAAGAGGCACTCACTGTTTCACAAAGTCCTATACCAGATAGAGCTTTCCTTTCTTCTTGAGTGAGTAGCCTGTTAATGTTTGTCCTATAAAAAACTGACCAACGACACTAGAGATTAGAACTCTTTAAAATAATCTTGAATTCTTTGTGAGGATTTTTTTCCAGATGTATTGCCTTAAGAATTGATTATGGTGTCATCACTATAGTTAATAGTGTATAGTTAATACACAGAAAAATACTCTTGGAAAATCGAGAACATTGTCCCATGCTTAAGAAAAGGTTATCCTAAGGAGTGTATTCGAAAGTCCACATGAAACTCTGCGGAATATTTAAAAGGTTCATTTAAAGGATTCTAGAACTAATCCCATAATCACTATAATTTGAGACATATTGCTGTTAAATGCCATGTGAGTCCATACCTAAATGAAATTTCAGCTTTATAAACTACATTTACAGATTTGCTTGTGAAGTCATGCTTTTCCAAGAAGAGAACATTTTTCCTTTCTGCTTTCTACCAGAGACTTGAAGAAATATTCCCAAGTGGAAAATAACAGTCAAATGACTGATGTTGACAAAGATTCAGTGTCCATATATCATTGGCATGCTTGGCACTTTCATTGCATGATGTGGTAACTGAGAGTTACTGCAGCCCATTGAGAGTTTTCTCCTACTCTGAGAGCTCTCTGTCCTCTAGACCCTCCTCTTTACCACCTTTGTGCTGCAACACGTAAAGAACGTATTTACTGCTTCCCTTCTTCCTTTCTCTGGCCAGAGGGGTGATCCACAGAGCTTTTTAACTCATAGATAACCTGCTACCTTGATGTGTCCTTTTCCTTTAAATGTTTTCAAATTGACCCTTCTGGTTAACCCAAGTGAAGCAATCCCTTAGTATGTTTTATTCATTTAAGATAATACTATAGAGGACAGTCAAAAATCAGAACTATTTCAGAAAACCCTAAATCAAAATATGGAATAATTTGAGCAAAATATTATGGAACTCAGAGTACTGAAGGGCAGCATTCAAATCTTGACTTTTATGTAACACTGCCTCAAAGTATTAAAATGATTTAGTTGTAAACAGTGTGAATGTGATTAAAATGGACAAAACCGCTTTCTCCCTGACAATTCAAAGTCCTATGCTATACATTTCATTCTTTGGATTAAAGTGAAACAGTGATAATTTAAAATACAACAAACAAAAAGCTTCAAACTGCCCAATGCCTCTTTATCTCAGAAAGTGAGGTCTTACAAAGCCCTGCTGTGTTTTAATGAGAGGGAAACGGTAGCTCTGAATAAGGTCTACATTTACTGTTGTCTAGCAATAATCCCCTTAGCTCTCCTTGATGTCAATATTTGCGTTATGAAAGGAGGAAACCATTGTTTGCATAATCTAGAGCTATCATCAGAAGAAGAGCTAAGAGCAACCAAAGCGCATTCTACTGTATTTCTAAGGCAGCATGCAACAATTTCAACTACAGAGACCACAGCTATCAGAATAATGTTCAACAATGAAATGAGATCATCTCATGTTAGAAACACACTGCTTGGCAACTACCTTAACAAAAAGAAAAAAAGAAGTGAATGAAAGTTTTTTGTATCTTCGAAAGAAAAACAAAACCCAACAAAATGTTTATATATATATATATATATATATATATATATATATATATATATAGTGAAAGCAAATGAGAGAAACAACAAAAAAACAGTAAAGAACTCAAGAAGGGTTACAAAGAGTCCAGGTATACCAGCGCCGGGGTAGGAATATTTTCTTTGGGGCTGGTTACCACGTTGGCTTTGTTGTTTATCTGTAGGTATGCAGAAAATAGAAACAGAGACGCCTTAAACCCCTTGGTAGCCAATGTCTCTATATGCAGCATGTCTATATGGAGATATAGACATGAAAATAAAGAGCCACTGAAGATGAACATGAAAGACACAGTGATGCTTGATGGGAATGATAATCAATTCCAGTCTCTGATGGTCACACACAGGCTAGGACCGCATCTGTGATGGTGGAATGTAAAGCAGACTTGGCTGCTTTGGCTGTGCCACCTTAGCCAACAAAGAACTGCTTCAGTGGAGCTCAAATCAAGTTCCAGAGTATGAAATAAATATAAACATTTTCATACTCTTCAGGTTGGATTCTGTTTCCCAGCTTCCAATTGTTTGTTCACTGTTATGAATACATTCCTTTTTTTTTTTTTCATTTTTTTTCCCCATTTTATTCTTGTTCCTGAAGTCACACATAGACTGTCTCTCTCTGGGAAGCCATCGTCACTTTGCTTCATAGGTATTCAATTAAAAACTTAGATCTCTGATGAAATGCTGACTTTGTAATGTAATATTTTAAATAATAAGTCTGGGCTTCCTTTAAAAAACACATCTTCCATTATAAATGACCAAACTGAACTCTTTACTATATTGAACGTAAAAAAAATTATTTTTCACAATTGTGTGAGAGGGAAACACCGTGTCTTCCATCACAGTGTTACCGCTACTGTTGAAGCTTATATCTGGTAAGATCATTCCCTTGCTTTAACATAGTTGGGTTGACCTTAAAGAAAGACCATATCACAATGGAAGCCACACTGTGAAAGTAACTCAGAGAGTCAATAAGTATTACAATGGGTCCACAGAGAAAACTCTTTGTAGACAAGTGGCAACTTGACATTACAATTGAGCTTGGGTGCTAAAGAATCAAAACTAAAAAGTAGTAACATTCATTTAAACTCATGCATGGTAACTTACGTTATGGCTACCAAAAAGAAATATAAATTAACATTCATTCTCTTATACTCCATTATCTATGTATTTTTTTTACATATTATTATCTAAAGGAACACATCCCATAATTTTAGTATAAATGTTCTTAAGGGCCTCAAAGAGAAAATCATACTGCATGAAAGAAATGAATACCAAGTAAGTTCATTAGCAATTACACCCAGTTAATTGTTTGGACTTTCTGGAAGTTTTTTTCTTTTGAAAAAAGTAGTATCAGTATTATTCAAATAAGATACAACACTGTGCTCTGTGGCATGCAGGAAAAGAGAAAAAATTTTGTGCCCTTTAATGAAAAACTCTTTAAAGGTTAAATCATCAATCTCTACCTTGCAGATAGTCTAAAATTTTTCTTTAAATAAAAGCTCACAGAATTTAACATCAAATTTTTGCAACAGCCAGAAAGAGATAAGAAATAATGTAATTAAAGAAGGAATTAAGGAAGGAATTAAAGAAGGATCAAAAATTAGTATTTATATTAGTATGAAATACATGATAAAAGAGGAGGTATGCACGCACAAATCACTTCCTATCAGGAAAAGTGTGCGGCAAAACCCAGCTGACTTCTTATCAAATGAGCTGAGGCACTTACAATTGAAGTATCATATATATTTAATATGCTACATTCAGTCTGTATCAGTGGATGCAAAAATATAAGAGGAATATACTGATATACTTTTATTTCTATTTTGAAGTAAGAGACTTAATTGTTTTCTAGAATGGTTGTGAAGAACTGATTTCTTTCGGTGAAAATGTCACACATGCACACCTATGCACACATACCTCTCTGCACAAACATGTGCACACACACACACACACACAACACATGCCCGCCACACATAGGTACACAGCATACACACACCATCATGTCTTCCAACTGAAGGCCATTCTGCCTAGATGAGCCGTCCTTTATTATCAGGCACGGCAAACATCAGTTAAATGAATATGAGCCTCAACCACCACTTTTAGTGGTGTTTAAATGTGCAGTTACAAACTTTTTTAGTTAATGTAAAGAACAGCTTAATGGCCTTTTATTACTATGGGAAGTCTTTTGAAGGTATTTGTAATAGTAATTAGTTGAAAAATAATAGGAGAATTTCTAAGTAAAAGGTTAGGAGGACTTCCTTTTTATTAAAGAGTCAAATATTAAGTATTAGTTAAACTATAAGGTGTCTTTTGAACATACCAGAACTTTGGCACTTTTGTTTATGAAATGTAGTTATTTTATACTATGGAAGCTATCTTTCTTTAACAAAACTGAATCAAACCAGATATTTAAATGATTCACCGAATTATTTTATGAGGCATGGGTAAAATATTCCTATTTTTCAGGTGTTATGTTTATTCAGTCCTGAGGCTAATAAATGTTTCCTCTATAGGTGTTTAACGAGGATGGGTCCATTGTAAGCTCATTTTCACACTATTTATAAACTCCATGTAGATGTATTATGGTGTATCTGTATTAGGTTATCTGAGCTAAAAACTCCTATTTTAGTAATCATGATCATCGCTTAAAAATAATCCTACAATGTTTCTTCGCTTATCATTAAACAGACCATTATGTCATGTTCTCTTCAGTTTCAAGAGAAACCTGGACTCTGGTCTTACAAAAGATCCTTGATGGCATATAAATAAAGGTATGAACTTTTCATATATTTAACAAATTCAACTTCAAAGGTAAACAGTATGATGTGTATGTGGGTACTGTGTTTTGATAGTTACTTGACACTGACCTGTAATGGTCCTACACTTTCTCTATTTATACTAACGTAGGTAAATAAGAGTGTTTTTATTCCTTCCTAAGTGTGAATTGGCACAGAAGGAGAAATCTGGCAGATAGAGATCCTCACCATCATCTGAACACTCGAACTGGACTTCCTTTTCTGAATTGACCAGTCAAAGAGAAAGGGAAAGAAAAAAATATGACCGGTTGAATTTTTAAAGTGTCAAAGCATGGAGCACAGAGTTCTGGAAACATTTCTTTCTATATAAGGATGGTAGTGAAAATAAGTATCTCAATAGGAACTGTGAGCTCTGCATCTCTGAAAGGTATAGAAAAACATAGAACATTTGGAAAATTTTAAGTATCACATTTCCACCAATACAACATTGGAAAAAAGGGCAATATCAACTGTCACTACTGAAATTTAAACTGAATAAACTAAGCAAAGGGAAGAGAAAATTACAGATTGAGGAAAGCAATTGGTAAAAGGCATATGCCATCATAATGGGAAACACAAGTGCATGGTCACCATAGCTCTGGAAATCCCCAAATCACACATAGACAGGAGATGAAGAAATGATTGTGCATGAGCGTAAGAAGTGACAAATGATTTTCTTTGTTATATTTTCAAAATGAACTGACCACCTGACTTTGGGTCAAGTTCAAATGCTAGAATATTAACTAATTCCCAAGAATGTTGAAGTGTTCATGAAGAATGTATGCATCTGCCCTTGGAAGAGAAAGAAAAGGATTAAAGAAATAAAATATTTAGGTAATACTCTGGAAAGATAACAAACATAATACAAATATAAGGTTACATTCAATCAAAGGCAAATTCCCACAAAGCAAAATAGAATCAATAGAAAATACATTGTATTACTTTGTTTAGAAATCCAAGAAACTAAAAGTATCCTTTTGTTATCTTTCTGGAAAATATTTCTATACGTTTTTAGAATATTCACCTTGAGTATATGTCTGAATACCCTATTACAGAAGCATAGGAAAAATTAAGACCTTTATAAGAACTGCCCAAGCAGAGATATTTAATCATTTGACATTCTATTTCCCAGACCCTATCACTTGATTTTTTTTTCAGTCTATACATTTCAGCAGGCCTCCAGAATATAGCATAACTAGAGGCACCTGGGTGGTTCAGTCAGTTAAGTGTCTGACTTGGGCTCAGGTCATGATCTCACCCTTTGTGAATTTGAGCCCTGCCTGGGGCTCTGTGGTGACAGCTCAGAGCCTGGAGCCTATTTCAGATTCTGTGTCTCCCTCTCTCTCTGCCCATCCCCCATTTGTGCTCTGTCTCTGTCTCTCAAAAAATAAAAAATAATAAATAATAAATAAATCATTTAAAAATTAATAAAAAAAGATATAGCATAATGAGTCAGAAAAACATTTGGTTTTCATTGATTTTTCAGGTAACTGTGATAGTTTGGGACTGCAGTAAAGCACAGAGTATTTAGACATTCAGTTTCTATAACAACTCCATAAAAAAGTATTGTCAGATTATTTAATATTTAATAAAATAGAAATAATACACCTTTTCTTGGCATAAATATTAGTCATCTTTATGTATGAAATTATTTTATACTTCAACCTGCATCTTTTACAGAAACTATAAAAAATACAAGCTGTGAAAACTTAAAAAAATTATTTAACATTTAAAAATTATCCAGCATCTGAAAGTCAGAACTGATTTTGGGAGTGCTTGTTTAACTTACCTTTACTCCATCTGGTTTCTTCAACAAACTCTTGGCTGCTGCAAAATGAGAGTAAAATCATTTCAGCGAGTTATCCATTGAAACCCATGCCAGGTAACAAATCCGGTTATTGTTTCTCTCTATCACCTTTACTGCGTTATGGCCAACATATGCCAAATTATCAAGATCACACTGATGAGCGCGAGCTTACAGGACACTGAAACACAGTATCACTTTTCTTGGTTTTGCCACATCAAATTTAGAACTAATTCTTATTTAGTTCATTGCATATAATTGAACACCGTGTCAGTTATGTTATTATTGGACTTTATGTCACTGTTGGTTGTGAAAAGGATACTGGAACTTTAACTGGACTATGCTTTTGTAATCCAGAAAGTTGATTTCAGTCTTCAGACATCAGCTTACAGACTGTTTTACATGTTCATCCACACTACAAGTATGGTGACCATCTCAGTTCTGCCACTTAAGACCCCCTTCCTAAAGGTTTGAAAATTTGCTCTGGTGAAATAACATCCTTTTTAAAATATACATGTATTTGAAGTCAGAACTTCCATTTTTACAAAAAAATATTAATAACAATTTAAAATGAAGTGGTATATTATTGACCTAGAGCAAAATTTTTAAATTTTAGCATATGACCTTAAAAAAAGGCATTATGTACTCTTTTATACTTCAAAATCAGAATAGAAAGCTTTGATAAACAAAAGCCTTTTACTTCAAAAAATTAAAAATCAGAAAATTTGAGGTGAGATTTAAAACAAAACAAAATCTTCAACTAAATCAGAGAACTGAAGCATATAGTCTCAGATAAAACTTCATCTTCCCGGAGGGGAGCTTTTAGCATTTCTCCTGTTACTGAACTTCTTGGGTATATTAGAAGATGAAGTCATCCCTTAAAAAAATATACTTAGGAATGGGTATATTCATACACAGTGAGCAGATTATATAATTGTCAATGACAAGTAGTACACCAAGTGTAGAACATTTATGATTATGCAGAACAAGGTACATACTTGTGTTTCCATTTAATGTTAATTGTGTGTATATGTGTATGTATATATGTGTATGTGAGTGTGTGTGTGTGTATATATATGTAGTTATTTAAGTATATCAGAATAGACTTTGGCATCTGAAATGGAAATACCTAGCTATAATAAAACTGCATGAACATGTAACTTCCTGACATCCACTTGACTTGGGATATTATTTTGATATCACTTTGGTATAATTTTAAATTTGTTTAAGATAGAAAACTGTTAATTTTATTTAGTCTTTAGCAACAAAGCTATTAATTTATTATTAATTGAGATTGTAAGAATTGTTGCCTTAGCTGTAGTACTATTTGCCTGGAGTTAAAAAGCAATATTAAGTAAATCCTGTGGCAGTTAATAGGTTAGAAAGCAAACTCAGAATAGTTGAAATTGCAATAGCAAGCAAAGAGAAGACAATGATTCAGGGTAAGCAGGGATTTGGCCTGAGAGATGCAGAAATGTCCCTTTTGGTTACTATTCACCTTACCTCACAAGAAATACATTCCACATAAAGGGAGAAAAGAAAAAAATAAAAACAACTTTATAACCATATACTTATGGACAAATTACTTTAAAGAGCATGTTTGCTAATGAAACAGAATGAATAAAATATTCAAAACTAAAATGCAGTATATCAAGTACAAGATGTAACTGGATCCATTGTTATTCAGTTGGTTTTGAAGTGATGGATAAAAAAAAGGTTGCCTTTCATGCTGAGACATCAGAAACAATATAAAATTCACATATTAGTCATGAGTTTTTAGTTTACACAATGATGAAAAGGAAAATGTGATGTAAACAAAAAGCGTCTATACATGAGTGTATACATTTAAAAAGGCCCAATTTACGGCTAAGAGTGTATTTAAGACTTTAACAAAATACACAATCTTAATACTGGACACTTTTTTCAAGTTAATTTGTCTTTAACAATATATATTAATAATCCTACCTCTTAGTGATTCACTAATGTTTGGGCCACAGTGAAATATTTATTTGAATATAGTATACATTAGTTAATATTTAATGAGATGATACTGAACTCACCCATAGAAATGTCAACTATGTTAATCAACTGTTCATAAAACAAGTAACTTGACAAAGGCAGTGACAAGGTTTTATCACACCAAACTGGACAAAATACATGCATTTGACTAACACAGACCCTCAATCTGTAGCATTACTCATTGTATTCTTATCATTGATGTCGTTTAAGAGGTCAATGGAAGCCTTTGGAAAGCCTCCTACGGTTTCATATAATACATAACTAAATATAACGGGGGACAAAAGGTGACCATTTAATATAGTTGTAAACTAACTAGAAATTGGTTGAGAAGGTTGTAGAACCCTTGATAACGGTATGGATCATCACCTGATAGCACTGTAATTCCCAGGAGTTAAGTATGTCCTGGGATAAATAATGGAAGAATAGCTAGATCATTTGATGACACATATCACCCTTATGTAAACAGTAAACAAAGCGAAGTGGTGGTATTTTTGGCATAATTGGTTGATAATCCTTCTAAGTCTCAACAGCCACTTTAACAATGTAACTTTCTTGCACTTCAGTTACTCTCCATACATAAGACTGATTAAAATTTACCAAAATTTGATTTTTGGAAACCTGGTCCTTTGAGATAACCTACTGAATAAGGAGGTTCCAAGATTCAAATACTTTCTGGACATAATATATACTTTATGTCCATTTTAGAGAGTCACCCCTATAACAAAGAAATGGCTTAGCTTCTTTCAGCCAGCCCATTATTTAAAAAAAAAAATTTATCATGGAATCATTTTGAGGAACATTTATTATCCTATATTACTCTAAGGTAGGGTTCTCTGTAAATTCTGGAGTTTAGATACCTTTGAAATATGCAACCATTCTTACAGTGTGCCAAGATACAACTGTACTTTTGAAAGAACTTGGGACTAAAAGAACTGGGTTCCTCAACAATGCTCTTCTTTTAAGAATCTCACTTATTGGGATTTCCTATGAGAATGAGACAAACACAAAAACCGTATTTATAGTTAGCAGTTGATGAAATATCAAAGAACTAATTCTAAGTTTGAAATACTGAGCTTCAAGAGGAGGAAGTACATATTTCCACAACTTGTGTGCACCCCAGCACAGATGGCAGATGGGTTTTGAGTCCTGTATAGCACTGACCAGGGGCTGCTTGAGTGCTCTTGTGAAGGGCGCAGTCATGTGCCTAATGTCTCTGTGGAGACAGCACCCAGGCAGATTCCTGATGATAGACACTCTGTAGAAGGAATCCATGCCACATATTTGTTATCCCTAAACAACAGTGTTTTTATAATTACTAAGTTTTTCTTCAATTCCAAACTGACTACTGAAGAGGAGAGCAGTGGATAAGGAGAATTCTTAACACATGTACCTGAAAAATTCCTCGTAGCCAGCATAGTTGTCAAGATGGCACCCTGTCAGAAAAATAAGAATTCGAAATTAATGTTGCCTCTGCAAATCTTGAACCTAACAAACAGTCTTTGATAACAAATCTTCTCCTAACGTTACTTTTAGTTAGGGGATTTTTATCTGTTTTTGTTTTGGTTTCCTGAGAGCAGCAGGACTATGTCTCACATTCAGCTGGGGCCACCCTCAGGTGTGTGGCCAGGTTCCAATGATCAAACTGCACAGTTGCTTTCCTCTGAAGGGAAGAACCACAGCACACACTGCCACAGAGATCCCAGCTCTTCGTTGTAGGTTTCATTCCAGCATCTATTACATTTTCTCAAGACCCAGAAGAGGAGGAATAAGAGTTCTGAGGTCCGCACATTCAAAAGCCTTTGCTGTAAGTTATTTTCTTCTCAATTTCATTTCTCACTCTGCTAAGTCCACCTCCTCACACAAATGTGTAATTCCTTACCTTTAGTTTTCTTCTAGCATTAAATTTCTTCAGGCAGTCTACCGTCTCCTGTCTGTGCATCATGGAAGCAACAGTAGAACGTTGCTGGAAGAGGAAGAAAAGAAACTTAACTTAGGGTAATTAAATCATACTAAGCATTATAGTATCCTCAACTTCATCCAATCTGCATTAATGGTGCCTAAACCCATACAATGAACTTGTGAGTATTCACTTGCAAAAGTTCCCTCCTAATGGATGATTAGCTTTGCCAAGACTATTTATGACTAAGATGCAACATTTATCTATAGAAAGCATAGATATGAATATCAATAATTCCCGAAATTACCTTTATTTCAATGTCTTTAATCATATTTCTATTGGACTGCCTTTCATTTACTAAGTACCATATTTACTGCCCTAACATTTGACAACCTTAGAAATGTAGTGAAATCTCTACATCCCCTCCAAATTTCACAGTTTTTTTTTATCACATCTGAAGTATAATCTGTCTACTATGGCCATTCTTTCTTGCTAGTTTAACTTAACTACAAGCTTCCAAATCTTGATGTTGTTGTTGTTGCTGTTGTTGCTGTTTTTCCTAAAGCTGCCTAATGGTAAATAATTGAACTTTGTCTAATCTCTACTGGAATACAGTTAATTTTGGTGTCATTTTCTTATCCTCTGTTCATGAGTATTATCAATAACTGGTAGGAGAAATACTTATTCCTTGTGTTACTGTAGGCAATATTTATCGATCTATGTAAATCAGATTTTGTTACCAAAACAGCATTTACTACCATTATAAATTTATTTTATTAAATAACTCAAGTCAAAAATTCATTCATTTTTACTTTCATCTTTTTCTATAAAAATTATTTTAAATCCATGAAAAAAATTTTAAAGAATGATTCATTTTTAATCTTAGTTCCTAAGGTCTTTGGAGAATTGTCACTTACACAGATCCATGGGTGTTTCAGTGCCTCTGAGGCTGTGATACGCTTGGCAGGGTTGATAGTAAGCATTTTATTGATTAGGTCTTTGGCTTCAGGAGTCACTGTGTCCCACTCTGGTGATGGAAACTTCAAAAATACAAATTTATAAATAGTTTCAAAAATAGATACATTCAATTAAACAGGGAAGAGCCAAGTAAACTAATCATTTCTTTAAGTAGTGGGTTTCATCAAAAAACTTACTCTTTGTATAAGTTAAATTGTATCTACATGTAGATAAATCTGAATATATTTACATATATAAAAGATAAGTAGCTAATAAGTGATAAGTATATACACTAAACTGCATATTATACCTAGTAAATGTATTTTAATGTTTCGAAAAATAAATTTAAAGATCTTCTAGTCCTTTCAAAGGATCTTTATTTTGGTTTGAAAATAAGATTTTACACAGTCTTTCTCATAATTATTTGTAAACATCAATAAAGCTGGCAGGTTGTCAAATGTGTTGATGTCATCATGCTATTACACCAAGATTCAAAATGAAGTATTATAAGAAAAAATGAGGTATTACATACTTTCACACCTCATGATCAGTAAGAGTAGAAATAATAAAAGAGCTTCCGTTGCTGGTGCCAAAACTGACCTACTAATTGTGGCTATTTGGAATATAGTAGTGAGAAGAAATCTCAGACTACAAGTGCCTCAGCAGGATTTCATTTTAGCACTTCAGAAAGGTTAATCTACTTAATGACAAATTTCATCAAAGTTCTTAAAAGTAACCAACATTCAAAACTTCTATGAGTAATCCATTTGTGTATTAATAACTATATAATAGCTATCCTAAGTGTATTTAAATCTTTTGTTGATAATTATGTAGCCTCATTTTCACATAATTTATTAGTAGAGATACTATTGTTCATAGGCTAAGAAAAATTTGCATCGGTTTCGAAACAACAGACAGAATATCAGGTTCTTATTCCACTTCACGGATTTTTATAGACAATCTTGGAACAAAAGTCACTGTCACTATGTCATGGACTTTAGTTCACTTTTAGTAGTTGTAAGATGGGTACTTTGTGAACCATTGGTAAAATGAAATATGAAAAAAATGATACTGACTCTTTAATACTTGAAATGTTACCAATTTAGCAACTGTCATTTTAATTCCATAAGTTATTTTGGGCAGCTATGAAAACTTGCCAATGAAGAAATATTCAAGCTGTTCCTCCTTGAGGTACAGATATTCGGATAGCAAATTAGGAGCTGGTTCAGCCTGAATAAAGGTGGACCTTTATCTCATTTTTAAAAAAGTTTCCACAAAGTCATTCCTCCATATTCATTAAGCAGTGCATCTGCAGAACTATGTCTTGCCAAGGGGGTGCCTAGTTGTAGTCTGCAAAGATGATGAATGTGCTAGCTGTGGCCATGTAAATCTTAATTTGGCCCAAATATTAGTCTGACTAGATAGAATGGGATGCTTCAAAATTAAAAGAATATGCATTTTAAATTCTTGCTATACCCACATCCATCTATATAGAACATTTTAACAGAAAGGCACTGCTGAATTCATGAGACCTGATTTAATATAACAGAGATTTTTTATTTTATCTTCTCTCACTTCCACACTGAGCTTTTAACTTCTGCACAGAAGGTGGACCCAAAAATTCCTACGACTTAGTTGCTCCACTTAATAATATATCAAAAGCATCTCTAAACCTTGAACTCTAATTTCCAGAGGGATGTGTGAGAAGCTACCAAAGGTGGTAGTAAATCATATTTATATACATATTTGTCAAAGGAGAGAAAATTATTATCAGTGAACCCAAAGTTAAGCCATAAAGAGAAAATAGATAAGGCTTTACTTTTGAGATTTAGAACCTAATTCATACTCATACTTTCAAATATTCTAATTATAAATGAAACATGTTGGAACTGTGATTTTCAAGTATATTAAATTGTGAAACACATTCTTCAAATGAAAGTTTCCACAGAAGCCCATGAGGTAAATAAGACTAAAAAAAAATCAAGCTGACACAATGGAACGATGTTCTATTTGATACATAGATCACTGCAAAATATTGTTGATACATGATTTAAAATTATGTGATAAACATTTGGGAATATAATTCAACTAAACAAGCATTAATCATTTCTAAAGCAAAAATCTTTTAATTTTTATATGTTTTAAAATGTACTAAGATCCAAAAATTTTGAGAAGCGAAGTCCTTCCTTAGAGACTTCCAACTATTTTCCTTTCAATCTTAGGAGATAGTGAACTAAAAGGAAATACAAACTAAACACATATGCTGCTTTTCTTACTCTTTATCTCCCTCTCCCTAGGATTGAGAAAAATAATTAGAGAAATTGTTGAAAATTATAGTTTAAAGTGTAATGAAAAAATTTTGTTCTTGGTTAATAAAAAAAACAAATGCTCATCTACACTATATGAACATTTATTACATACATCATAAGCTCCAGCCTTGATCTGCTGATAGAGTCTGTGTTGGTCTTCATCCCAGAAGGGTGGATATCCCACCAGAAGGATATAGAGAATGACACCTAGACAGAATGAGCATATTAACATAATGTTAAGTCATTCAGGCAACAATAAATTAAATGTGGCAGATCCACAATGATACTTAAGCCACATCCATTCAAAGAGAGGAAATTGGGTATTTGGAAAGCTTCAGAAAGACATGCTCTGATCTACTCTGAAACATTCTGTGGAGGGCGAATGCTCTCTTCTTATGCTCATGAACTCTGATAGTATATGGCAGTCCAAAAATTTCTCTGTGCACTTTAAAAGAATGTGTATTGTTGTTTTTAGATGGGATGTTACATCTGTATCTGTTATGCGCAACTGGTCTAATGGGTCTTTCAAAGACACTGTTTCCTTATTAACTTTAGAACCAAAGAATTCTAAACAGGCACAACAGATCAATACCTAAAGATGAAACTTACCTGTCATCGGGGTGATATATTGTTTGATATCCGTGATGAAGACTTGTTTTGTGGCCTAACATATGATCTTTCCTAGAAAAGGTTCCATGTCAAGAAGAATGTGTATTCTGTTGCCTTTGGGTGGAATATTCTGTACACATCTGTTAAGTCCAGGTAGTCTAACATGTGGTTTAAGGCCAATATTTCTTTATTGATTTTCTGTCTGGATGATCTATCCATTGACGTAAGTGGGGTATCAAAATCCCCTACTATTACTGTATTGCTGTCTATTTCTCCCTTTAGGTCTGTTGATATTTGTTTTATATATTTAGGTGCTCCTATACTTATGTAATGTTGGGTGTATAAATATTTACAAATGTTATATCCTCTTGTTGGATTGACCCCTTCATCACTATGTAATGCTCATCTTTGTCTCATTACAGCCTTCATTTTAAAGCCTACTTTGTCTGATATAAGTATAGTTACTCTAACTTTCGTTTGGTTTCCATTTGCATGAAATAGTTTTTCCATCCCTTCACTTTCAGACTGTATGTCATTACATCTGAAGGGTAGGCAGTATAAATTTGTTTTTGTTTTTTTAATGCATTCAGCCACTCTATGTATTTTGATTGGAGAATTTAGTCCATTTACATTTAAGGTAACTATTGATAGGTATGTACTTTTGGCATTTTGTTCATTGTTTTCTGGCTGTTTTTGTAGTTCTTCTGTGCTCCTTTTTTCTTCTCTGCTCTCTTCTTTTGTGGTTTGATGACTTTCTTTAGAGCTATGTTATATTTATTTCTCTTTTTCTCTTTTGTATTTACTACAGGTTTTTGCTTTGTGGTTATCATGAGGCTTAACAAGTTCTAATTGTGACAGTGTACTTTAACTTAATAACTTAAGTTTGATCTTATTCTAAGGCTTATAGTTTTACTCTGCCCTATCCTACATTTTGTTTTTGATGTCATAGTTTACTTGTGTATCCCTTCACTAATTATTATAATCATTGTTTTTTACTACTTTTGTCTTTTAACCTGTATACCAGCTTTATATGTGATTAATCTACTATCTTTATTATGTATTTACCTTTCCAATGAGACTCATTCTTTTATATGTTTTCTCATTACCAATAAGCAACCTTTCTTTTCAGCTTTTAAAGATTCCTTTTAACATTTCTTGTAAGGCTGGTTTAGTTTGATGAACTCCTTTAGTTTTTGTCCAGAAAGCTCATTATCTCTCCTTCAATTTTGAATAACTTTACTGGGTAGAACATTCTTGATTCAAAGTTTTTGTTGTTGTTGTTGTTGTTGCTGTTTCTTTTGGCAGCTTAAATATATCATGCAGCTTTCTCTGGCCTGCACAGTTTCTGCTGAAAAACATACTGATAGGCTTATGAAGCTTCCCTAGTACACAACTAGTTGTTTTTCTCTTACTGCTTTTAATATTCTCTCATCTTTAACTTTTGACATCTTAATTATAATGTGTCTTGGTGTGAGTTTCTTTGGTTTCATCTTATTTGGAAATCTGAGCTTTCTGGAACTGGATGTCTGTTTCCTACCCCACATTAAGGAAGTTTTCAGCCATTATTTCTTCAAACACGTTTCTGCCTCTTTCCTCCTTGTAGAACCTCTGTAATGTGAATGTTGGTCTGCCTGATGTTGTCTCATAAGTGCCTTAAGTTATTTTCACTTTTGCTTTTTTTTTTCCCTCTGTTGTGACTGGGTGAGTTCCACCAGCTTGGTTTCATAACTCATCCTTTCTACTACTTCATGTAATCTATTGTTAGTCACATTCTCTGTGACTTATATTTAGTACTTTCTTTTATTTTCCATCTCTTTGTTGAAGTTCTCATTGTGCTTATCCATTTTTTTCCCAAGTTCAATGAGCATCTTTATGAGCATTACTTTAAGCTCTTTATCAGGTAAATTACTTATCTGTGTTCTATTAAGATTTCTTCTAAAGTTTTATCTTATTCTTCCATTTGGAACATATTCCTCTGTTTTTTCATTTTATTTGACTCTGTATTGGTCTACAGAGTGGATAAAATAACCACTTTTCCCAATCTTTTAAAAAAAATTTTTTTTAATGTTTATTCAGTTTTGAGAGAAAGAGAGAGAGCATGAGCAAAGGAGGGGCAAAGAGAGACAGAGACACAGAATCTGAAGCAGGCTCCAGGCTCTGAGCTGTCAGCACAGAGCCTGATGCGGGGCTTGAACTCTTGAAGCATGAGATCATGACCTGAGCCAAAGTCGGCCATTTAACCGACTGAGCCACCCAGGTGCCCCCCACCTTTCCCAACATTTAAGTAGTGGTTTTGTGTAGAAGATGAAACTTGTCTTTCAACTCTACCCCAACTCTTTGTCATCTCTCAAACCTTTGCTCTTCTCCAAAAAGCCTACTATATTTTTATTAGCTCTTAGTAGGTGAGGATGTGCCAAGACCCACCAGTGACTGAAAGGGAAAGATCTCAGCACCTGGGTTCAGACTGTTTGGAATCCCGACCCTCAGATAGCAGGTTTTTAAAAATTATGCAAATATATACAGTCCTGTGGGACTACAAGCATAAGCCCTACTGACCAAGTAATTTGATGTGGTCCCATGGGTGACAGTCACAAAAATCAGAGCTTCAGATGAATGCATAATATCTTTCCTGGGAGATACTAGCAAGCTGAAACAAGGCAAAGGGAGAGTGCCAAGATGGTATCCACAACCTACATTTCTTGAGAGCAACTCTGTAGTCCACTAGATGTATATCAATTCTGAAACTTACTCCTCAGGCCAAAGTTCTAGGAAAAGCCAAGATGTCTTCTTCACAGAAAGATTAGAAGGATGTGTGTCTAAATCTGCTGTTTGTGCAGTGCCCTGGTGTGGCATCTTGCCAATAACTTTCTCTACAATTTCCAACTGTGGGACCTCAGAATGCAAGTCCCCATAACCAGCCAGGCAATCAAGGGGGCATGCCCTGGGAGGCAGCTGCAAAAAACAGGGCAGTAAATGTAAAAACCAGGACACCAGCTGTATGCAAAGCTTTCCTCCAGCAGACACTGGGGCTCTGGAGTGTGGCAGAGGGTGAGCATGAAGATAGTGGTACTCTCTGAGGTCTCTGAAAAGGATTATAGTCATTCCTTAGATGTGTGTTTAATTAGAAACCTGCTCCTCAGGCTGCAGCTATGATGGTTAGTTTATAGGTGCCCTTCACAGAAAGACGAAGCTCCTAGGTCTATTACCTCTTGCTATGCTATGTGGGTAGTGGCCATTTAAGAACTATCTCTCTATCGGTTACAGTCCTAGAGGACCCACAAGCATAAGCTCCACTGACCGAAAGAGCCAGGCAATGTGGAGGTGTCACCTGACAGCAGCTGCAAAAATCAAGGTTCCAGACAGAGGTATGAGCTCCTCCCTGGGTGATGCTGATTATTACAGTCTCACAAGAGAAGGAACACAAGGCCCCATGGCCTCCAGAGCCAGCCAGTCAGGAGGCATCCCCTGGGCAGCTGCCACAAGATCAGGGCATCAGATACATGAAAAAGCTTCTTTCCTGGTGCTCTGGAGCAGCAAAGGGAAAGCATGGCCAAAGGAGAGCATGGACACAGTACTGCCAGCCTCCACCCCAGAGAATACTCCAGCAGGCTCCTAGATATGTGTTTTTAATTAGATGCCTGCCCCACTGGCTGACATTTTAATATAAGCAGGTCAACCTCCTTCACTTGATGTCTAGGTGCAATCAGGCTGCCTCTGAGCTGGGCCCTGGGGCAGGTATGTCCAAGCATCCAGGCCCCTTAAGAGCTGTCTTACAGATCATGATAGTTTTGTGCATCTGGTACATGAGTCCGCTTTCAAAATTAGACATTCTTGGTGCTCATCTCTCAGGTGCAGGTCCTTAAAGTTGAGGTCTTGGATATGAGGTTCGAACCATTTACTCCTCAAGGAGAAGCCCAGGTTTTGAGTTTTCTCTTCATTGTGGATCACCAAGCTATGGGCAGGGTTTACAGTGAGATTGTGTCCCAGTCTCTCCTACCCACTTCAGTGTGGTTTTCTACTCTTTTGCCAGTGTCTAGTCAACACTGACAGCCTTTGCCCTTTTTTTTTTAAAATTTTTTCATATGAAGCTGGAGAGTCTGTGTATCTATGGGAGGAGGTGAGTTCAGGATCTTCTAAACTTGCCATCTTGAACCAATCCCCTCCTACTTTGGAAAAGTTTATTGGCCTACCTAAAGTCTTTAGTTTCTGTCACTGCTCTGACCTCTACTGATTATTTTTCCCTTGCTGCTTTCCCTTAAAGCATGGAAACCAAGGAAAGAGGGTCAGACAGATAAAACTTTGCCTGGCATGGCCTAGGATTCCTTTTATCTCTTACCAGTGTTGGTTTCTTGGGTTTCTTTAACTTTCCTTGTTAGGAAAATATAGCCCTTGTCCATCAGATTTGTCATCTTTATACAATAGACACTGTGGGAGCTAAAATGGCTTTTAGACAATAGTTTAATCATCCTAGACTGTCACAGCCTGCTTCTGGAAGTTCAAGTTCAAAAGCAGATTCTTAAATTCATGTGAATCACTACCAGAGTGGAACAATTTAAACAACATTTTATTTAAACATTATTAAATAAAAACCTAACAAAACTTTAAAATCAAGGCTGAAAATAATTTTACTATAGTAGATTTAAAAAGAAAAAAAAAGGCCATGAAAAGAAAAATCACAGTATATCGTGAAAAAATCTTAGCCTATTGATACTTCATCTTTGTAACATAAAAAGGTATATTTTCCATTTCTCTCCACATTATAAACAATGTAAATTTATTTAAATTTACTTTTATATTATTTTTCTATCTAACACATGCATCTAATAATGAGGATCGTGATGAGTGTCTGTGTTTGTGTTCCCAGGACAGAGATAGAAGAAGGGCTGTACCTAAGTAGTTTTATCTCTTAGTTATGGTTTGGGGGTAAATATGAAAATTAGTTTTAAATTATTTTTCATGTTTACTTATTTTTGAGAGAGAGAGAGAGAGAGAGAAAGGAAGCACACATGAGAGCTAGCAAGGGAGGGGCAAAAAGAGAGGGCAACAGAGGATCCAAAGAGAGCTTTGCAATGACAGCAGTGAGCCTGATGTGGGCTTGAACTCATGAACCTTGAGATCATGGCCTGAGATGAAGCTGGACCCTGAACTGACTGAGCCACGCAGGTGCCCCAAAGAAAATTAGCTCTGTAATGGCAATAGTCGATATTAATTTTTTAATTTGACATTTTTCTAATAAACATTTGAAGTAGGCTGTTACGAAATTATAAAACAGAGACAACTGAGACATTTAGCACTCTGAACCTAGGATAGGTTGCAAGGCTGGCCTGCTTCAGAGGCTTTGTCCTGCAGTCCTGCTGGCTGGCACTGATGTGGTATGTCTCTACAAAGGGGAAGGTTCATAGATACCTCGTTCCCCAAGAAATGGCAACCACTACATAGATAAATGCCCACAATTTAATTGCTTGATTGAGGAGTTTCTACCAAAAAATTTACTTTTACTAAAACAATAACACAAATATAAAAGATTTAAAAACATTCAGGCCAGAAGACTTAAAGAAAAAAAATACATGAGCACTATTTACACTGATGTTTACTTCTCAATGCCTATTTAAATAAATACTCGTTTGTAAGCTTATTTTGATTTGTTCATTAGATTGGAGTCTGAGGCCTTCCTGAATTACATGCTTTTTTGGAGTTCTATTTTCTGTAAGTATAGAATAACTATGAGAGTCATGGTATAATAATACATTTTCTTGTAGGTAACATTTTTTGAGTAGCTACATCTGCTTTAGTGCATTACCTTATTTACTCCCTGTACAATGCTGAGGTAAATAAATGTTATTGTCTCCATTTTACAGATGAGGAAATGGTTTGAGAGCTTATATGAAATAACTGTTTCAGCCACAAGCAGGCTAGAGCTACTTTTTCTTCATCTATGAAGACAAATGCATTTTAAATTTTAAATTGTTTGTGTTGTGTAATTGAAAGGCCTTGACCACTAGTAAGGTTTCACTTTGGTACTGTCTTAAATGTTCCCTGCAGCCACTTTTTCCTTTAGCTATGAACTTTATTAAAGTTTTTATTGTCTAACTGAGAGTCTTTGCCCCATTCCAATTTACTTTTTTCTTGTAAGCTTAATTTATAACCCTAATATTTTACCTTCCTCTCCTAGGTCAGAGAAAAAAAAAAATGAAAAAAAAATAGAGTTTCTTTTCTTGCCCTAAAACTAAGTCAGTAAAATCTTTAAAAGCTGGTCAAAATCTTCTTTTTTTTTTTTTTTTTTTTTTTTTTTTTTTTTTGCAAGAGCACTTCAGGGATGAGGATATAACCTCCAAAATTTGAATGTTTCTCAGGATGTTACTGGCCTTTAATGATTTCTACCTAGATATTTCATTAGGGGTTACAAAAAAAGATATTTTGATTCTATTACACCTTCTTTAGTCTAAGAACAACTTATTTCATCAATTATTTGGTGACCTGTATGACCAGGTTCATACAGGAAAGGTAAAGTAGCAGACTTTTGTTTCTTCCTTTATGGATTGGTTTTTGAAATAATTCGAAATAATTCGAAATAATTTTGAAATACATTGGTTTCCCATTAATTAATCCCCTAATCCAAGGTTAGGATTGCTATTGTAGTTTGATTATAGTCATGAATGCATGGATTTAAACTTGATGTGTTTCAATCTATTACTGTTATTTTTCTCATTTAACTTTTAATTGTCCTATCTTTAACTAGAAGTCATCTCTTCAAGTTGGCTCCTGAGTCCTGTTCATATCTAGGTAGAGATCATCAGAAGCTACTAACATCATGAGACACATCCAACCTTTGGAGGTCATATCATCCCTGATATGTTCTTGCAAAAAAAAAAAAAAAAAAAAAGTCTGTGGTCTTTAACAGTTTTCTGTCTTTCTGCTATAACAAGATGCACCTGTATCATCTTGTGCTTTTCTTAACCTAGACTTGGAATTAGTTTCTTTCACAAGGAATCATGGTTCCTTACCATGGTAAACATTATGTAGAGACCAATATCAGGTACTCTGTAGGGGTGCTCTGTGGGAACTGCAGGTTTCTTCAACAAATAAATGGAGAAACGAGAAGGGGGGTGAGGAGGAGGAAAGATAGAGAAGCAGAAATTACAAATTAAAAGAGACCTAAGAGGGGCCCCTGGGTGGCTCAGTCCATGATCTCATGGTTTGTGGGTTCCAGCCTTAAATCAGGCTCTGTGCTGTCAGTGTGGGGCATGCTTGGGAATTCTCTCTCTCCCTGCCCTTTCCCCCTCATGTGCACTCACTCTCTCTCTCAAAAATAAACTTCACAGAAAAAAGGGGGGGACCTAAGACACCAAACTAATAATAAAATTATGAGACAAGAGGGCAAACTGCCAAAAAAATTACTAGTTATTTGATGGTTTTAAGCAGTAATTATATTAAATTTTAAAGTACTGTTATTATTGTCATTCTTTTAAAAGAACCCTTTTCTTTTAGAGACACACATTATGGTATGTATAGATATACTGATATTATATTTGTATTTGACTAAAATAATCTTGGGGAGGAGGGATGAGTTGGGTGGTGTAGATGAAATAGGATTAGCTGTCATTTAATTATATTATTCTACTTTTGTATACCTCAAAATTTCCAAAATAAAAAGTTAAAACAACTATTTTGACACAGCTTCATATAACATTTAAAAGTGGAAGTTGAACTAGTTTTCACTGTCATTTGAGCTTGGGCAATACTAGAGATATTTGATTAATAAGAGTTGAGAAGCACTGATTACTGATTAGGTAGAAAGATTACATTATCAAGAACATTCAAAAATAATGTTAATAAAAGCTGGAGTTAGAAAAATGATTAAACCTATAATAACATTAATGATTAAAACATTCTAGTCGCTGCTCTGATGAAAGGAGAGAGAAAAAAGCAATGTTCAAAAACTCCAAAAAGTCAGTGGGGAGTTAATGGAACAATCTAACAAGACATCCACTTAATACTCTCAGTAAATAAAGGGCATACTGTGAGTGGAGTTTGGAAATGTACAGTTAACTATACAAAGAATAAGTATGGCTCCCTTTTATATTGCAATACCTTATGCAAAAAAAATCACCATGCAATTCAAATAGAAAAAAGTGTTTAACTAACTCTGACCTAAAGGGACAATTATGGGAAGAACAAAGATCTAGAAGATCAAGGTCAGCAAGATAGGAAGTTGTTTTCCAGATGATGGTAACTATGCCATATAGTAGGGGTGGCAAACAGGTCTTCCAGCACCAGGAAGAGATGAATGCCTGTGTCCACACTGTGTATGGGGCGGGCGGGTAACCAGGGGAGAGCATGTGTCCATCACTTGACAGGTACAGCTGTTATTTAAGAGCAAGAGTATCCTGTTATTAGTTCTTTCAATTGCTTTAGTGAAATTTCCTGATAATAAATTATAATGATAAATGATAAATGTCAACACCCCCCCCTCCCAAAGTAAAAGGTTCAGCAATCTGGGCAAAATATCTGTGAACCACCTGTTTGCAACCTCTGCTATATTGTGTAAGAATCTTAAAATTTGCTGCCCTAAAGAAAACTGCAACTAGCTAGCATGATGCTGTTTGATGTTGGTGTGCACTAGAATAACCTAGCAAGCCTGATAAAATGCAAATTCCTGAGCCTCACCACGAAGAATCTTATTCAGTGATTCTCTGGTCCATTCCAGAAAATTGAATTTGGTAAGTACTCAGGTCACTTTGAAACATGGGTCCATGTTTCTAAAACATCAGGTTAGGGACACCATAACACTGTGTCTTGAGAAATCTAAGAGAATAGGTAACTTCACAGAAAGACAATATTGGTAGGGGCTATAATTAGGAGTAAAGCTCCATGGATAGAAGACTAATGAGGATATAGGTCATAAAGGATGAAGGCAACAGAGCCTTGTAATTGTGAGGCATATCTGTGATGGCCAAGTGTAAGGTAATCACAGAACTGGTAATCATAAACAACAAAGTTGACCAGTGTAAGGTAATCATACCAACAAACTGCTTGAGATTTCAAAATTGTAAATACTTTCTTAAAAAGTGCTTGATGCTGATTTATTCCAGTGAAATAAAAGAAAAAAAAAACAGCAACACAGTCTCTAAGGAAATGGGAACCCTTAGCAAATATATGCTCTGAGGCCCAGTAATCACACAAATGCTGAACTTAGTGACCATGCTTCTTAATATATTCCATAATACTCCAAAGGCTCATCAAAAGTCATGGTATATTCTGTGATAGTCACTAATTTATTATCACTTATAACTGTTCTGAGTGATATCTAATTCAGACAGAGACGTAGTAAGACAAGTGTGTGTGTGTGTGCGCGCGCGCGCATGTGTGTGTTGGCTAGGTTTATATGGGCTTACATTTGAGCCAAAATGTAGAAGCAAGTTCTGTTAAAATCCAGTGATTCAGTGACATCTATAAACAACATCTGTTCGTTCCTTTGGGGAATTATGGAAACAGCTATATATGCAAGAAAGCCATCAAAATCAATTTACTGTCGTTAAGGTAGAACTCAGGGGAGTGTTCTTGTTTCACTAATGTCCATTATTTGCTTTTCAATAAAAGACTAGTTGCTTTGAAAGACTGAGTGCAGGTCAGATTACATTCTGTGTGAGGTCTCAAAAGCAAGGTAATGGTGGTATTTGAAATGTCCTATGTATGGATAATTGCATATTTCTAATAAAAATGATGTATAGACTTCTTTTATCTATTATACCAATACTGTGCTTCACTCTGCTCTATGTCAACTGCTAAAAAGACAATCTGCTGTAGTGCATGCTCATAGCTTAATTCACAGAAGGTTAGCTGCTATTCTGCTAAATGTCTTATTCTGCATTTCTTTTATTATCTGGGTAGTGTCATTTCCTACCCCACTCTACAATGTCTAGCCTTGAAAAGAAGTAGTTATTCAATAGTCAAGTGCTAGTGCTGATGGATGGCTAAAAAAGAGTTTCTCTCAAGATAGGTCATAATCTAAAAGCAACTGAATATGTGTGCATTCCCTTGGTGCTTATTACCTTGAGGATGAGAAAGGGTAGACCGTCTTACAAACCTGAGAGAATTTAATGTCACTTTCATGTTACCTTAGTGAAGTGAAAATAGAATAAAATAGTTAAGGCAGTGTTCCAAACCCACTGCAGTGATCCAGAAATGTAACAAAAGGCATTATGATGTTTGTGGAAGGAGGTGGGGCATTATTGTGTTATTAGAATATCTAAGACATTTCCATAGTTACCTATGTGATCCCAAATGCATTTTAAGGCACACAATTTAAAAATATATCACTATCTCTATGCAAAATAGGAACTGTTAGGAAATATATGCTCTAAATAGAGCATTGCTTGTCACAAAGGGATTTAACTATTTGTTTGTAGAAAACTGTGTGAAGAAAGCAAAGGTAAGGATAAAACCGAGCAAAGTGAAAGGTGGTTCTGCCCATGGCAAAACTCAGGTTGAAATCTGTGAGATGCCCTATGGCTCTAAGTTTCTATAGTCATTATGAGATCTGTGTGTGTGTGCATATACATCTGCAGGCATACATACACTATCTGCTATTTACATGCACTTAAAAAAAAAGTTTATTTATTTATTTTGAGAGAGAGACTCCCAAGCAGTCTCTATGCTGCCAGTGCAGAGCCTGACACAAGGATTGATCCAACGAATCATGAGATCATGACCTGAGCTGAGATCAAGAGCCAGATGCTTAACCAACTGAGCCACCCAGATGCCCCTACTTAACTTTTTAAGAATGTTGCATAGCTCACACAGTAAGAAGGGAAGCTACTCTTCACCCATCTTTTTCCCCTTGTCCAGCCAAGAGAGTTAGAGCTTCTACTCTATGAGTTACCTTGCATTTACCAGATGTGAAATCCTATTATTACAAGATATACTATTATTTTAAAAGATTAGCTATATAAACAATGCATTCAAACAAAAAATTCAAAAGCCAGATATACTCAACTTTACCAAAGCAATATTAAAATTGAGCATAGTGTATTTAGTAAGTCTAAGACAGTGAGTCTAAACCCCGATGATATGTCATAGTTATTAAAATATGTAGCTGCTACTCAGAGCCACTAAAGCAGAGGGCCTATGTAGGGGCTGGATACATATATACATATACATACATATACACACACACATAGACACATAAGTTTCATCACTGATTCTGCTCCCCAGCCAGGAAAAGAATTCCTAATACAAAATACCAGGTTTTTTTTTTTGGGGGGGGGGGGTTTCTTTTAAATAACCTGACATTCTTAAACACAAATAAAATTGATACATTGTCAAAAAAATGTTTTTAATGCAAGAACTAAATAAATGATTTATTTAAATTGTCTGAATGAATAGGATTCAGGAGCTATGAAACTGGTCTACAATAGCATCTTTGGCAGAATCAAAGGCCTGCAAAAGAATAATTTAAAGGAGAAGAAAGAAAGCAAAGGGAGAGAGGGTATTCGGTATTCAGGTAACCAGATGAACTTATAATTTTCAACTGCTGATCAAAACAATAATGCTGAGTCATCTAATAAAATGCATAAGTCTCTCTCTCACATATCTACTTATCAGTTATCTTGAAACTTCATTTAAAAAGAAACACTTTCTTACTTTCTGTTTTATACAAGGAAGCTGAGATACCGAGACAATAAAATTTGTGCCAGGTTCTACAGCAAGCGCATCAAAGAGCTGAGTGAGTGGGTGCTCTCAACCAGTGCACATACTGCCTCCCACCTGTGGGGTGGGTGGGAGGGAGGAGGAGAAAGAGGAAAACAAGAAGGGATGGAGAAAAAGGGAGGTGAAGGGAGGCTAGAGGTGACCTTCTCATGAAGGCAGCAAAAAGACTCTTGAGTGCCTTGCCCCAGCTACTGATCAGTCTCCACTACACTAGCCCACTAGTGTTCAGGGTCTGAGTGCAGAACTCCGGCTACACTCCCATCAACTTCCTCCTCCATAAAACCCATCTAGATCTGCCTGCCTCTCAGGACACTCTTTGCTGCTTTTTAAATTCATCAGCAATGACAGATCTGTGATGAAAGGTGTTATGTTGCAAGGGAAATATGTGAGTTATCTGTCATTAGCATTTAGATTTGAACAAGGATGTTCTGTGACAATGCTCTAACCCAAAGACATCGAGTTCATACTTCGAAGATACTCTCAGGTAGGCAGAAGGAAGACAGAGCTTGGGGACAGAGTAGGCACCTAAGACCTCACCCTTTAATTAAGTGACAATCCAACCTTTTAGAGTAATAGCTGTTTGCATTTTAAATTTCTTTACAAACTATAAAATGTCTTTATTTGACCCCCATGCAATTCTACAAGGGTAATATTTCCTGTTTGATAGATACAGAAACCAACTCAGAGATACTAGAGATAAGGTGAGTAAGTGCAAAGTAAAGACCTTAACGCAGGCGTTATGACTGGAGATATAGTGCTCCTCCCATAACTGCTTTCCTGGGCATGGAGGTAAGTCTAAAGGTCCAAGAGGCATCCAGTTTCAGATCAAACACCAAGTTGCTATTGCTAATGAGATCAAGCTGACAAGATATATAGTGTGGGATAACCTAGCACTACAAAGTAATGGTGATGAATTTATTATTTTTTTCCATAAAACCAAATCTAAAAAGTTATTTTCATAATCATTTTTTTAAACAAATCCTTCCAGGCTTACAAACACCGAAGGCAACAAAATCTGCGGCACACTAAAGCCACAGGATTGAGACTGGTAGCAATGACACAGTGTCAGGAACCTAGAAAACTAGTTTGTATCAATGACCCCAGTTGAAAAATATTTCAAAGTATTCTATAGTATCCTTTTTATTTTAGTCTTTCACCTATTCTCAGTGTACAGTAACACACAGAAATTCCGTTTAAAAATTGTGGTGGGAATCCTCCATATTATATGGCTTTGAGCCTGCACAGGATACTTATTTGATTAGAGTTGGTTGATAAAGGCCTAAAGCAGAGTTCAGTCCACAGAACAGACTAATTGTTTTCTTTTCCAAGATTCACCTTTTCCCTTTTAGTCCCTGCCAACCATGTTGTGCAGACGTGGCATTTGTTGAAAGGGCTGCTTGGATGAGGTGGAAGGACAGCAGCATAAAAGCATAAAAGCCACTCCAGGTGATGCTGTGTCCCTGGTCTCAAGGTGCTTCCGGACCTGGAAACACTAACATCGCCTGGGCACTTGCTAAAAACACACATGCTCCTACCCAAGACCGACTGATTCAGAAGCAGCAGTCTGTGCTTTAACCAGCCCTCCACGTGACCTGTGGTAGGCTGAAGTTTGAGAACTACTACCCTAAGTTGATCATTAGAGAGCATCAACTTCCAATTTAAAGGATCCTATCATTAATTATAATACTGGTATACTATAAAATTTGCATAGAAATATGATTCCTGCTCTTTCCCATCTTGCAAGATGGTGGGCGAAAAAGCTAAGAAGCCGGATACTACGGAGAAGAAACCTGAAGCCAAGAAGGCTGATGCTGGTGGCAAGATTAAGAAGGGTAACCTCAAGGCTAAAACTCCAAAGAAGAAGAAGCCCCACTGCAGCCGAAACCCTGTCCTAGTCAGAGGAATTGGCAGATATTCCCAATCGGCTATGTATTCGAGAAAGGCCATGTACAAGCGAAGTATTCAGCAGCAAAATCCAGAATTGAAAAGAAAAAGAAGGAGAAGGTTCTTGCTACTGTCACAAAACCAGTTGGTGGTGATAAGAATGGTGGTACCCGAGTGGTTAAACTTCACAAAATGCCTAGGTATTATCCTACTGAAGATGTGCCTCAGAAGCTGTTGAGCCATGGCAAAAATCCTTTCAGTCAGCATGTGAGGAAACTTAGAGCTAGCATCACTCCTAGGGCCATTTTGATCATCCTCACTGGGTGCCACAGAGGCAAGAGAGTGGTTTTCCTGAAGCAACTGAGCAGTGGCTTGCTACTTGTGACTGGACCTCTGTCTCTTAATTGAGCTCCTCTGTATAGAACACACCAGAAATTTGTCATTGCCACCTCCACCAAAATTGGTATCAGCAGTGTGAAAATCCCCAAACACCTCACTGATGTTTACTTTAAGAAGAAGCTGCGTAAACCCAGATGCCAGGAAGGTGAGATCTTCAACATGGAGAAAGAAAAATATGAGATTACAGAGCAGTGCAAGGTTGATCAGAAAGCTGTGGACTCGCAAATTCTGCCAAAAATCAAAGCCGGTCCTCAGCTTCAGGTCTACCTCTGCTCTGTGTTCGCTCTCACAAATGGAGTTTATCCTCACAAATTGGTGTTCTAAATTTCTTACAAAGAACCTAATTAAATAACAGATCCATGAAAGAAAAAAAGAAAGAAAGAAAGAAAGAAAGAAAGAAAGAAAGAAAGAAAGAAAGAAGGAAAGAAAGAAAGAAAGAAAGAAAATGAAAGGAAGGGAAAGGAAAGGAAGGGAAGGGGAAGGGGAAGGGGAAGGGGAAGGGGAAGGGGAAGGGGAAGGGGAAGGGGAAGGGAGGAAGGAAGGAAGAAAGATAGATAGATAGATAGATAGATAGATAGATAGATAGATAGATGATTCCTTACCGCATGCCCACATATCCACTGGTTTTCCATAAGGATCTTTACGTAAAACTTCTGGAGAAAGATATCCGGGTGTGCCAGCAAAACCTAGGGAAAATGGATGTTAAGGAGTCAGAGTTGACTTAACAAAACCAATATGATATAGGAAACTAAGGAATAAAACATTTGGAGGATGTTTTAACCTTCTAATATGTTTGTCAAAATAAAATAAGGCTCTCAGAAGATGAAAATAACGCAGACTGGTTTCTCTCTATAGTAGTATCAACACTAATCTGCTTGGTAGCTTATTGGAAGAAGTACATTTATTTCCAGACATGAAGGCTACTTTATTGTGCTATACAGTCAGCGCGTGTACTTAAGTCTACTCGGTTAGCAGTTCTTATTCTCACGTACTTATGTCAGAACTGAAACAAAACCTGTGAAAGATAAGAACACACCACCCTAAAATATGCCACGGTGGCATACTGATTATTTTTAGCTGAAGGCAACTGAGAATTAGCAGATGTATGACAGGCTCTTTAATCTCCTCCTTTCTACCTAAAAGTAGGGCATACATTTCTTGTGGAAAAGGTGCCCTCCCTGTGCCAGGAAGAGAACATTCTTGGCATGGGAATTGGTGCCAAGATGGATCTACACAAACCAACCTTAGTAAAATAGCCTTGCTCTTCCATTAGTTTCTCTAGGTATTTCCTCATTATTCCCCCCACAGTTTAATGCCCCTAGCCCAAACCCTTTTTTCTTTGTCTTGTCAAATCTCCACAATTTATCACTTTTTGTTAAAATGGGATATAATTCCTTGGGTCTAGCCTTTCTCTAGGTCTTCATTTCTTCTCTAGAAAGGCATTACAATATTAACATTAAAACAAATTGTATGCTTTTCTCCTGTTCATCAGTCTTTTGTCAGTTCAACTCACAGGCCCCCGCCACAGACCTAAGAGGGAAAAGACAAAGTCTTTCTTTCTCTATACCTGAAAAGAAATGAGGAGAAATTTGAAGATAGGGTTAGAACCTGACAAAAGATGATAGTTATCATGATATCTACGTAATTTTATTATGAGAAGCATTCACCTATAAAACAGAAGGACACAAAACATAGATGCCAAGTAAATATTTTTGGAAATTGAGGTAGTCTATGAGGTGAGGATGGGGTTGAGAGAAGTTGAAGAATTCACTAAAAGAAATAAGCCCGAAATATATCAAAGAGATCACAGTGTACTAATAAATAGTCAGTGTGTACTCATAACTGAATTTAAAGAGAAGATTCAGGAACATTTGAATGAATTACTATTGAGCAAGTATCAACTAGAATTTTGAGAGAGATGTGGTAAGAGAAACTAGATGGCAGAATAAAGTTTCATTATTGTATAAATCAATGTAAACTCCAATAAGGTACGCTTAAATAACAATCAATTTATAGCTAGAACCTAGAGTAACATTTTCCTTATTTCTGAAAATAATAGGTTTCAAATAAAAATATTTACTTTCAAAAAGACTAAAAATAACTATTCTGATTTGGTAGTTTTATTTAAAGGCACACATAAAAACAAAACATTTCTTTAAAAGGATATGTAATCAGGAATTCCTCTAACCACAAATCACTGAAGAAGCTCATTATAAATTTACTGGGATGCAAAATTCTGTGGAACGGAGCTTTTTCTTCCCATCTTCAAAGCTATTAAGTACAAACAATGTATAAAAAGATATAAAAACAAATATGTGTGTGTGTGTGTGTATACGTGTGTGTGTGTGTGTGTGTGTGTGTATAAATGGCATGGTTATTTCTGAAATAAATTACTTTAGAAAGTGAGGCAAAGGGCTGGGGATTTTAATCCCCTTCCCCTTGTATTACTTTTCCTTTTCTTTGTAGTGGAGGAAGATGGAATGGACAGTGTGAAGGGACTCCAAAAAAAAGAGCCCTGTATTGTAGTTTAAGCTTTACATGGACCACAACAGATCTACCTCTTCTTCAAACTTTACTTCAAAGAAGCATTTGCTTGACAGTTGTGAGGTAGAAGAATTCCTGAATAATGGCAGTTCCATTAACTGAAGTTTGAGGATTACCTTAAGGAGTGATGTCAGTCAGCTAATTCCAAGGTAGGGCTGGGCACAAGAGTTCTAAAGAACTTCTGGTATGCCACACCTGCTCTCTCTCATTCCAACTCCTCCCAAATTGAGACACAGACAAAGGAACCCAATGAGAAACTGATGCCAAAGTCCAGGTTAAAGACTAGGTCCTAGCCTACACTTAAGATTCTTTATCACTCAGTTCCCCTTTATTTACCCAACATGATTTCTTTCTACTCCGCAGTATTTGATCTGATTAATCTCTTTAAGGTCTCTTGAAAACAGACTTCTCATTCTTGCCCTTGATGTTACTTTTTCTGTTCCTTAAAGCCTCAATTTCTATCTCTACCTTTTCTCTAACAAAGGGTGGGCTATGAGTTATTTCCACCTTAGTGATCTCTTTGGGTAACTATAATTCTCAGTGGTCCTTCCTTACTCTAAATTTTGAGTATTCTTTTATATACAATCTATAACCTCCTATCTAGCATCAGTAAAATTTAATGTGTGTCTTAAATATCTTAGTAGAATACCTTTCCTAGAGGAGGAAATGTTAATAATATTTCATCTAGGTATAAAAGATAAGTCACCATGTGATTTAGAAATGAAAAGATAATTTTAAATGTAAATTATTACAAACCTTTTCCGGAGACTGAAATGCTAAGAAAACACCATCACATTCATTCTTATTTGATATAGTTATCATTTGAGCAGTCAGTGGGGTCCTTACTCCTAACAATACTTAAGTACAGTAAAACCTTGGATTGCGAGTAACTTGTTTTGCAAGTGTTCTGCAAGATGAGCAAACATTTCTAATAAATTTTAACTTGATAAATGAGCGATGTCTTGCAATACAAGATGTGATGCCGAATGTCACATGATCACAACTGAGCCAATGGTTTTCTCTCTCTCTCTCTCTCTCTCTCTCTCTCTCATTGCAGGACTATGGGTGATCGTCGCTCCGATGCTTGGTCTCAGGCTGTTGTGTTTGGCAGATATCAGTGATTCTTCAGAATGTTGGAAGGTGCCCGTAACTGGTGGTAGTGTATTATTTGTCACTTCAAAGCACCTGTGGACAGTCCCTTGCTTTTCCAGACAAGAGGAAGCTTAGGAATGCTTTGCTTCATTCTAGATCAGGCTGCCTGCAGATATAGACCCTTTCCTCTGCTGCTTTATTGCCAGTTACATTAAATATGGTGTATGACAAGAGTTGATTAATACTGTACTGTACTCAACATCCGTGTTAGCATATACAATGGCCCCCATGCAGAAAAAGATTCCATTAAGCTAATAGGTAGTAGTTATTCTGTTAGTGATAGTGAAAGTGGGTCCTAAACAATAACCCTCCTCTCTTTTGTTTCCTTCACACCAGTCACAAGGGTTTTCAAAGATAGGTGCAGGTTGTTTATTTTTCATTACATTTTGTATTATATTCCAGTATTGTAATCATTTTTATATGAATATTTTTGGGTTGTGGAACAAATCATCTGAGTTTCCATTATTTCTTATTGGGAAATTCACTTTGATATACAAGTGCTTTGGATTACAAGCATGTTTCTGGAACAAATTATGCTCACAAACCAAGGTTTTACTGTATAATCTAAATGTACAAACATTAAGGAACCGTGTACTGTGCAATGTGTTCTCATGAATACCAAAATACTGAGGGTAAAATGGATAAAACCTTCTTTAGCAGGAGATTAAACTCATAAGAATCTTGTTTTTCATGATGTATATTATTAGCAAGTAAATTAATGAGAGCTTGTCTTCTTTAGAGATAGTATGTTTTTCTCACTCTGAAAAACCAATAGGATATCAGAATATACCAAAACAAATACAGAATTACTTACTGTTGGAAATGTATCCATTGCATTAAAAAAAAACACCTTAATATTTAGAAAAAGAGACATAACAGCAACCAAGTAAAACAATTCTTCCATGAAGCAAGATGGTGGTAGTTATACTTTTTTGCCCTAACAGCAACAAAGAACTAGAGATATATTGTAAATAGCACTTCCAATCCCACAGGAGAAAATGGGCTGTATTTGGATATTTTGCTTTGGTAAATTTTCTAGCCATCTTAACAAATGTAGTGACACAAGGTGTTACTTCTAGCATTTTGGCTAGTGCTCAAATAAATCGGGGCTAAGAAGACAGAAGAAATTATCATGAGAAAAACATTTAGGCTTGAAAAGGAGTATTGAAAAAACGCAATAAAGAGCTTCTATAAGCCTTGTCTCGTTTTTATTTATAGAAGAACTCTTAAAATAAAATTGTGCAAAAGCCTGAACTCCTGGCATTGCACAAAATAAAGAGTTCTGCTCTTTTCTTAAGATTAAAATAATTTATTTTATTAAAATAAAAAGACTCCCTGCCTAACATTGATAATACATTTTAAAAGATAAAATTAATCAAACACACGAGACTATGCTGGTAGGTAATACTGAATAAATATCGAATCAAGTCGTTCATACTAAAACATGCTTTTACTTTAAAATTTATGATATATCTGGTAAAACACCCACAAGATATATTATATACACCACATGCCTCCTTCTCAGGTAGGTTACAATGAGGATTCACTTGAACTTGAGTAGAATAAGCAGAATATATGCTAAAGAAAAAAAGAAAAAAAAAAAACTTGTGTTTTCCCTTAAGCTTATAAACTATGTTTTTTTCTTACACTTGTTGAAATGCTGAATTTTCTTAGGACTTAAAATGCACCTCTTAAAAGTCATTACTCTAATAGATACCCTAGCAAGAACTTAACTGTCATAGAATCATGCAGAAGAAGAAATGGGGATTTTATTCCCAATCTGTCATTCTTTCTCTGGAACCAGATCACTTTTAGAAATAAACCAGATCACAATTTGAAATTTGTGTACTTTTATTTGGATGCTATTGCTTTCACTAACTTGGTATTTGGTTTTTCCACTCATGGATTTGCTCAACAACTTTCACTAAGTAGGCAAAGAACTGTGACATTGTGTTCCCTGCCAAGATGGTTTTGAAAACTTATTCAACATCTTTTGTAGCACAGGTATGTTCCTTGCAAGGAAGTGTTTATTATAACTGCTTACAAAGAGGACAATGGACCTCACAGAGTTAAAGTGACTTGCCCAATATCATACAGCTATTAAGAACCACAGGATATAAGCTTGGGTATTCTAGTTCAAAAAGCGGAGTTTTTTGCACTACACTCAATTCTGTCCTCAGCTCAGAGCACAAGAGATAAAACATAGAGCTCAAAAACAGGGGAGATTTAAGGAGCTCAATAATATCATTCTTGCAAGCACCAAGCCAAATTACTGTTGTTAATTTGCAGCCTCAGCTCTGATAATAGGGCTTGTCTTGTTCCTGATATCTAATCATCACCTTGTACCCAGTTCTGACAATTACATCCCTTAGCCTAAATCTAAGTCCCTATTTTGGTATCCTGCTTCATACCTGGAGTCTTGTGAAACAGGTTCCTGGTTTTCTCTAGATGGGGCTAAAGTCCAACCTCTAGGGTTTTGATTTCCTCTAAACAGATTTCCTTAGAGTTCAGAGACCCTGTCTGTTTTGCATGGTATCTGGAACTTGTTTCTGCGTACTCATTAGTTCAAGCTGTCATCAGGGATAGTTTGACCTCCTGCATTAGCCTAACTGGTCCCTTGCCTTGAGGCTAAGTATCCTTAAGCCACCCTCCACATCGTTACCCACAACATCATTACGTAACATAAACCCAATTATGTCCTTCCCTACTTAAAATTTTTCACCAGATCCTTGAAACTTCTAGGATAAAAGCCAAATCCTTCAAAAGCACATAAAATCCTTTCCCACCTCATTAACTACCACTCATCCCAGTATACTTTATACTTTACTATACCAAATTTATTGTTATTCCTTAAATAGAAACAATAGTTTCATGCCTCTGAGATTTTGTATGTGCTGATCCCTCTGCATGGCCTTTATGTTAGTGAACAAATTCTCATTCACCCATTAGGGAGGCAGAAAAGCACACCAATCACTGAAACTTTCCCCACAGGCAGAATTTCAGACTTCCTCTCTTGTGCTCCACAGCACTTCATGCATGCTTCTTTTAAGATGCTCCCACACTGCATGGTAAATAGTTATTGATATCAAAGTGTCAGCATCTTGAGGGGGCAGAGCCTCATGCTTAATTCAAGCATCCCCATTAATTACTCAGTCCATCTCTGCGATTACCCTGCTACTTCCTGTTGGACCCCAACTCCAAATTACTATATATTCTTTATCTGTGTCAACCATGTTCTTACCCAGGATACAAAGATGTGACTGTATCTCCAATTTACAGTACTTATTCTAGGTCTTACTTTCTCTGAGTTTGCAATTAACAGGAACAAGCTTATTCACATGTCAAAATATGACAAACCAAATGCCAAATTTGGAGATACTAAATTTATCTGGTGGGTGAGGAGAGACTTCATGCAAATGACGGTATTAAGCTTAGGAGGACTCACGGACAAGGGTAACAGTCAGGTACTACTGAAACAGGACAGGAAGCAGAAAATGAGGTCCTAAATTAAGCTGCTGGCAGAGGAGATGGGAGAAGGCTGCCATGTCATCTATTCCCAGTTACTAGCTGGGACAGATTAGAGACAGAATGAATCCTGGAAGCTCTGTGCACACCTTATCTTTAGGAAAACACAGAGAGGGTCTGCATGTAAAACAAAAGGAATAAGCATTTTTTTGAGTGCTCTGTTGTTGTTCAGCGAACAAGCAATGAGAAGTCAAAAAAATCATTTAAAAAATAACCTAACCTCAATACATTGAAAGTCAGAAAAGTAAGATTGAGGCTTGGGGAGAGGTTATATTTTGGGACATTACATGAAAAACTGGGTCAGTACTGAGAAGCGGCAAAAACGGAGGCATTAAAAAAAGTGAATAAAATAACCTGACAGGATAAATATTAAAACAATCCACAAGCCTGGTTTTCTATGCTCTAATTTAAACTCACTGTTAATTTCTTTCTTAACTGTAAACAAACAGAAATTTCATCATATAGAAATTTCAAAATTATCAAAATTTTAGAGAGGAAACTGGAAGTTTAAAGAACAGAAGATAATTAAGGTAAACACACACATACACATATTATAATATTTTTAGAACCTTAATTTCTTAATCAAAAAATATGTGAAATAGTCCATATTTCCTGAGTACCTATTTATACAGCAGTTTTTGGCATCAAGTAAGGTTCTGTGTGAACAATCAATTTCTTCTCAAATGAAAAATAAGTCCTTTTTGAACACTGCAACCCTCCCCATTAATTCTTGGTACAGGATTCATTTTCTCACTCATCCCTTAAGAAAAAGTCAATGTGTTACTGTTCTCATATTAATATTTTCCCTTAAATTACTTCTAGATCATATACCCTTTAATGTCAGTAAAATTAAGTGCTTATAAAGATCTAATGTCTTCAAATTTAGTCAGGTTGTTGTTAGAGGCAACATTTCTGTCTTATTTTGGCTGGGAAGTGGGCTACAATGAGCCAGAAGAGAATGAGCAGCATGAAGTAGAGAGAGGCCCTACTCACCAAACCACGCCTGCTGGTCTCCTTGAACTTCTATGGCTAAGCCAAAGTCTGCCAGTTTCACAGCTGCTCCCTTGGATTTGCTAGCTAAAAGCAAATTCTCAGGCTTTATTTAGAAAGAAAAAAAAAAGAGACTGAAGTGAGAACCTATTTTAAGTGACTATTCAAAACTAACAACATATTTTGTAAGAATAGGAAAAAAAAAAAGTCATGCACTGTCCTCTCTCCAGGAGACTGTCATTCCTAAATCTCAGGGAAAATATGGTTAGAAAAATGATTAAAAATTATCATGTGTGCAGGCTTCAGACAGATGCAAAAATGTACTAGAGAGATACTGGGCAGAAGAGAGAATACACTTGGGGAGAGATCAAATGAATGGAAGCACCTGTCTTGACCTGCTCACATGCTTCCAAGGGCTGCTGAGGTCCAGACTTGGCCATGGACATTGACTTAGAAGCCTAATAGAGCACAGACATTTTCAGCAGAAGGAAACTTGGCAAAATGATAACAAGAGTTGGACCAATCTACAGACATTTGGCAAATGAAACTGTGCAAATTAAATCCTAGTTGACTTCAAGAGTTTGGACCCAAATGTAGTGATTTTGATTCCTCAATGTTTCCAAACAATTTCTGAACAAATTTTGGAGTCTTATTCTGAATTACGTATTAAATTGCTGTCTTTAAGAATCTGTTTATTCTTAAAGGCAGGAAGAGTGTACTACTATTTGCCAAATGTTATAGTTAGCTTTTTTTCTTCATAAGCCAGTTTTTTAAAACATAATTTATATGTCTACAAAGTGTGATTCAAATCATTCTTTATATATGTGTTCTCACATGTTGGAATATTATAAGAAATACATATTTTCATTTTCTTGGGTATTTATCGTTGTTCAAGGACTGATAACTCAGTCTTGGAATAAGGCTGTGTCTATTTATCCCTGTTTCCCAACCAGGGCATCGAGACACACTGGAACTTTGAAAACAGGCATCAGGGCAAAATCCTGAATTTCCCCAGACCGCCTTTGTGGATTTTAGGAACTAAAGGCAGAAGACGGTCAGGAAAAGGAGGCTGATTAAGACATACAGTGAAGTCCACCATCCCCAAGTACACATTTGGGAGTGTAGTTCAACATGTTCTTACCTTGGGCTAAAACCCAGTAAATTTAGATGTGTGCCTCGGACTGAAAAAAGTTGGGAAACAATGGAGTCTACAAGTGCCAAAACAATTGTCTGGAAATCTACATATTCAGGTCATTCAAATTGGTTCTGTTTATGTGTTAGCAAACTAATATAATTTTTTTTTTCATGAAATGGCTACTTTTTTCTTACTGAATTAAGCAATTCTGTTGGTTGTTTTGACCTTGTATAAACACAGCCTAAACCAATATTTATTGATTAAGCCAGCCATGCAAATTAGCAAAGACTCATAACCAGAACTTGGAAAAAATTAGGTTAAGTCTACAAGAAATAAGAGTGTAGGCAAGTAAGTTTTAATCAAGTACCAGCTTCTTCGGGCTACTGCTGTTCACTGCCATCAGATTCATCACTATTATGACAATAGGTAACTGTAAGGAAAACTTTGTAATTTCTTAGGGCTGATAGGGTTTTTTTGTTTGTTTTTTTAATCACCTCAACACTAAACACATGGTAATTTAATGTGGACACTGGGATAAAGATATCTCAAGGATATGAAAGATCTCCAGGCTGAAATAACTTTTAGTAAAAACCTAACACTCAAAATTAGTTGGAACTCTGTTGTCTATTAATGTAGTACAGTACCTAACAATGTTGTATTATTAATATTTGACATTTTGTTTTCATTAATAAAATTTATGGCCCACTACATTCACACATTTTCTAATTTAATCACAATGTGATTTCCAGCTATTAATTTATGGAATAAATGACTTGGAAAAACCACATCAAACTCTAAGCAATAGTTTAGTTCTTTGTAACCTTCACGTTCAAAAGCATTGAGATGTCAGAGATCTCTGCTAATACACATCTGTCCTAATTTGTCAACCACACTCATTCAAGGAGAGTTCCAATCACTTTAGAAATCTCAGTCATTTGGGGTCTTTTAGATCAAATAATACTGAAGTTGTTGAGAAAATGCCAGCGCCATCAGTAAGTAAACTTTTAAAATATTTAATGTGCTTTTATTCTTATCACTAGATCAAAAACGTTTCTTGGCAGTGCTGTGTGCATTATGCCCTTAAACACCAAGTATCTGCCAATTCAGAAGAAATGGAACACCTTAGAATTTTATCATGCATGGCCTCTGAATGACTGGGGCAAATATTCATACCTAGAGATGACCTAGAAGACCTCTCTATAGGGCCTCATGAGTCATCCAGGGAAATAATCCATCTGGATCAGTGTTTCACCTTCTACCCATGAAGACTGTTCAGCTGCAGTTATGTACAGGAAAAGGCAGGGCTCTTTCAAGGTTACTGTGTAGATTTAAAAATTAATAGCACTAAAATGGCCTCATGTTTGTACATATCTTTTAGGCAAACCTAAAATATTGAATTATGGAATGCAAACTGTAAAATCAGGATGCTTATTGATTTTATTAAAGGATTCTTTGCTTTCATAAAATTCTTTGCTTTCATCACAAGATTGCTTCTAATGACCAGCTTCAATGAAACATTAGAAATAGCACACAGATTTGAACTATATACAACTCTCTGGAATATATCCAAAATTTGAATAATCCTGTTATCATGTTCTACTATTTATATAGCTTCCAACTTAAAAAATATGTTGTACTACAAAAGTTTGTTGGCAAGTAGGTTAGTTCAAATTCTGAACACCGACAGAAAGGAAGATAATTTGTGACTATATTTCATAAAAGCTAAAATGGTAGAATCTTACAGCTAATTAGTGGCTGCTTCCTTAAAAAGGATCACCACTACACTCTTATCTGCTACTATTCGACTATTTTGATTTTGTAAAGCAAAGGAGAAAGGTGAAATCAGAAACACAGATTTTCCAATGTACAGATGAACATGAGAGAAATGGGCAACATGATGACCTAGAAAAAAGATGAAGATCTAGGTTTATGTCCTGTGTGGACATGGGTAACTCACAGTCTTAGAGCTAATGAGTCCCTTCAACTTTCAAATGCACATCACATTTGCAATGAATGTTTATAACTTGGAGGATGTCTATATTCCTAAATTTAATGCAATCTATTATGCTAATCTTTATATATTGAGATTATCTCTAAATTCCTATAATGCGATCACTTTTTAGGTCGGTTTTTAAATAGATTCTACTGATGTTCTCACACACAGGTTCCTTCCCCACCCAATTGCTTCCTAATGATGCAGGATTTTCCATGACATCTGGTCTTAGTGTCAACAACCATTTATAGCATATCAGCTGTAATGAGCAGCAACTGTTGGCAAGTTTTGTTTTCGACTTCCATATGGATGCAGAGGCAACTTTGTTAGTTGTGATTTGAGATTTTCTTGAATCTGTTCAAATATCTCAAAGTACCTAGGCAAGTTGCTTGAATCACTTTTAGGACAGAGACTGGCATAGGAGATAAAATGACTCAAACTCCTCAGTGTCTAAATGAGGTAGAGACATCAAAAAAGATGGAGGACTTGAAGCCAGCTTTCTGATTGCTTCTTTTAAAGATGTGAGACTGAGGGAATTCCTCCAATGGATTAAAAATGGGTAAGTTTTATACCATTGGTATAGACAGTCCACTAAGTAGCTAGTTGCAAAAGAATCTGAAATACTCAAAAATATTTACTACCCATATCCAAATAAGACAAGGGGGAGAACTTATGAGACATATTTTCAATCTTGCTTCTCAAAAATCTCACAAACATATGAGAATTTCTAAATTAGTGTGATCTTTATGAAGGAACTGATTTGGCAAAAGTGGTGACCATTTTCAGCATCAGTCATATCACAGCCAATAAATCTAGCCAATAAAACTCAAATACTAGGACTATACATGTGCAGCAACATCATGTGTGCTTTACTTATTTTTTATAACTCTTTCCTTTATGAATATTATAAAAACAGCTAGTTATTAGTTTCATTATTCCATTATTATTTAATTCTTACATTTCTTTGCATATTAGTTTTCAGGAACTGAAATTGTCTTTTTAGATTTCTTTCCTCTATTGAAGTGTATCAATTATTTCAACATGAAGATAAGCATTCTGTGCTTTGGTGTGTTTTCAGTCACTTTTCCTTTGCCAAAGAAGGTGTGAACAAAGCTCCTAGAAATAAACTAAGTGAAAGTTTGCATGAATTGCAAAGCTTGAATACCAATCTCACTCATGAACATGGTAGAAGTTCTTTTGTGCACATGGTACAAGTGACTTTTGTTTTTATTTTTATATGGAATGGATGCCTGAATTTATGTATTTAGCACAGGGAGTTTTCAGCTGACACATGTTCTGTAAGTCTGTGATTAGGAAGTATTATTTGTACCACCATGCATATATGGAGCAAGTTCCTTAGAATTGTCTGTTTTCCATTCCTGTTTTTTTTTTTTTTTATTTACTTCTACATCATTAGCACATATTTTCAGGTAGACTGAAAGAAGTGAGGGTGACCACAGTGGGACTGTTTCAATCACCTACTGTTTCTCTATGGCTTGACACACAGTTGTCAGGTTCAATAAAGAGACACCAGAATGACTAATGAATTATGGAATTTATCACTTACATAGTTTCTAAAGCACCTCGACATACATTATACACAAATGATAAGTTTGTTAAACTTGTATTTAAGTATGCTTCTGAGAAAAGTGGAATAATTGTGATTTTATAATTATTCAAAACAGACATTCACAATTTGATATATCTATTGCTAAAGAGGATTTATTACATGTCATAGTCCTCCAGAAAATTAATTTCTTTCTTTTCTGGTTTGAAATTTAATTTTATTCCTATAAAAGTTTTCAAGTGCCCCCAAATCTCCAGAATTATTACCTTCATTAAAAACCTATTCTATACCTCTCTCTCTTCTTCCCTCTCTTTCTCCATCTATTGACCTAAAGACTTTTCCATTAAATAACATTGTTTTTCAGGAGGTAGCTCATTCTCTGCTAAGGCAGTTTACAGGTGTCGATGTGCTGCTAAGAGATTATTGTGTGTATATGAAGTCTTCTAACCAGATTGGTGTTCATGAAGTAGTTTGGTAACCATTTCTGCTGTACTTTGAACTGAAGAAATCTTACCCCTTTGTGTGAAATACAGTTATATGATAAAACGCAGCTATAGAGCTGCCTCCTTTGACTTCTGTTAACTGATTCACAGAAACTGTACTCTTCAGGCTCTTAAATGAGAGAACACATCTGGTTTGATATCCCTCTACTTCTTGTGACCTCAAGAGCTGTGATGTGTTACTGCGACCTTTTTAACCTAATGCTTTTCAGGGTGCAGTATTCATGTGATGTATATCCTTCTTTCTGGGAGGAACAGCCCTGATACATATTTTAAAATGATCTTTATTCAGTGGCCTATAGGTTCTATCCACATAAGGTTTGTTCTTAGTTTGCTCTGTAATTTATGCCCGGAGTTATGACAGTGCCTCAACAGGTACTCAAGACATGTTTGATGAATGTTTGTTCCTCTCTCTTTATACCTGACTTTTCAATCCTCAGTTCACAAACACTCAACACTGAGTTATAGCAATCCATTCTTTGTAAACAGTCTATTTTTAGGTACTTCAAACTGATTGTCTGATGTGGCCTAAATTACATGTGGCAAATGCATATCGTTCTTCTCTATGCCTCATTTTCCCAAGGCTGGGACCAATGCCACTTTACTGATTTCCTGAATAAGAAATTTATACTTCGGACACCAATCTTTTGGCAAATTATATTGTCCCCCTCCACTCCATATTATATCTTAAAAAGTAACTTATTCTCTTATTCCTAATGATACAGATTTTGTGTAGTTCTGGAACATCCATAGGCAGGATCATTTTAATCATTTGATTCACAAATCTTAAAATCATTTCCCAATTCTTACTGTCGCCGGTGAAATTACTTTCCCATCATCATTTGACCTATTTTTCGGCCTCTGTAAAGTTTTTGATTTATCCAACTAACGAATTGAGAAATGGTAGCAATTAAGTATGCAGACACTGGAAACAAAATGCTTGGGCACAAATCATATCTCACTAGCTGAGTGACCATGAGTAAGTTCTTTCACTAGTGGTTGCTAAAGCTCTCTTTACGCAACATGGGGAATATCAAAGCTCCTTCTTCATAAAGCTCTTAAGATTCATATGATATCATAGTATAGGGTACATGGTAAATGCCCGATAAATGGCAGCTATTATCATTTTTATTACTAACATCTCACCTTGATCCAAATTCTCCCAAAGATGAGAATCATATTCAACTATAGTACCATAATTATGTCACCACTGGTAGATACTCCTTAATATAGCTTAGGTTTGACACTGGCTGCACATTAGACAAGAGGCTTGTGTATCCACTGGATACTGTCTGGCTCTGACTGATGTGCTTCCTTTATGCTAATATCCCACCACATGGAACCTTATTCTACTGCTTGTTTGAGGACATCCCCTAATTGTCTGCTATGCCTCAGCCTTGTCTCTAGGTCCTTATAATTTTCCATCTGGTGGATTCCACTGTCTAAGAAGCTCCCAAGAGTGGCAGTTATTCAGATAATGATCTTTATGTTATGACCGTATCAAAGAGGATATACTTATCCTCTTTATTCAATATTAACTAACATCCACAAAAATTATTTTATTCAATGATGCTTTTTATATTGTAAATGTGCTTTTCATTGAGTTTCATTCATTCCTAAATTGAAAGCATATGCCACAAGTATTTACTAGGTATGAAGTCCTATATTAGGTACTGTGAAGTATTACAGGTAGTATTATAAGTAGGTATTATAGGTATTACAGTAATATAGCTATTGTTCTAGGATGGGCTTACAAACAAATTGTACAGTACTCATATGCTTGTAGGTGCCTTTAATAAGGATGGAAAACAGAACACTTTCTGTGTTTTTCTCTCACTGATATGGACAAATTAAACTGTGCATCAAACATCTGTATTATATACGAATTAACAAATGAATCAAGATATGGAAACAAAAATATATGACCTAAGAATAGGAGGGCAAATTTTTGTTTAAAGCCTGATAATAAAAAATTTTACCTATCTCTTTCATTTTATATATTGGCAAATATACTATTACAAGCAGTATACTTAGCAGATAAAGTATACGTGTAGATATAAAAGACATAAAATCAGAGATTTAGCACACTCAGGGTGTGTGTATAAACTTCCTCTAATATATTCTTTTATTATGTTATGAACTCTCGTATCATGTTATGAAATGGCCTACTGAAACATGCCCTGAAAACTAGACTCAACTGAAATCTATTCAAGTCAGGAATTTGACAGAAACCAAGATAATCACAAAAATTATAACAAGCTCTACACAAAGCATACTCCTATCCTCTCCCAAAATCAAAATAAGGATGGAGAACAAAAACATTTTGTTGGGTGATGTGCAGGTTATTTCCTTTGGTATCAGGCCTCCCTAAAAATCACCTGCCTGAATTTTTCATTTTTTTTTTCATCTTTATTTTTGACAGAGAGCACGAGCAGGGGAGGAACAGAGAGAGAGGGAGACACAGAATGCGAAGCAGGCTCCAGGCCCTGAGCTGTTAGCACAGAGCCCGACGCGGGGCTCGAACCCATGAACCACGAGATCATGACCTCAGGCGAAGTCGGATGCTCAGCCAACTGAGCCACCCAGGTGCCCCCTGCCTGAGTTTTTAACTAGTGAATTTAACTCCTATGTCAGAAAATATATTTTTGCACAGCCCACAACCTAGACCCACTGCCATCTCTGATGAAAGCTCCAGTCTTTGAAGAGCTCAGCTGAGTTGGAACACTTACAGAAGCCCAATATCATGACCCCACAAGATAGATTTTAAGGTCATGTAAGAGAATTAACATTTTTTCAATCTTGGCTTTTAGAGTATACTTATAATTACATAACATGGAGTAAAATATTTCAAATGATAATGTATTAAATTGAGTATCTGATAAAATTGTACAAATAAATGTGTATGCTCATGTATATTCACTTAGGATAGTAGTACAGTGAAAGCTCGGAGGAGTAACAAAACGGGGACTTTCTCTACATGTCTGGTAGGGAATTCTTGAGGTGATTGCCAAAGATATGAATTTTCAAAGGAACATATTGTTTTTCCTTAATCCTGATGGGTACATTTGGTAAAGCGTTAGCAGATGCACACAGTCCCATCTTGGCTCTCCAAAAGAAAATGCCCTTAACCATACCTTTGCTTTTGACATTTAAAGCTCTCAGACTCAAATTGAAATCGAAGGAAGATCTGAGAGACTAAGGTGATACTTTGCTTACACATCACATCTTCAAGTAACTTGTTGTGGATCCTTAGAGATATATTCTTCCAGAGCATACTAAATGAATGGTAACTACGGATTTACCAATTTATCATAACTAGGGAAGTCTGCAAGTGAGAAACCAGCCCAGGTCCTCCCACTGAACACACACAGTTGACATTCTACATTACTTGGCCACATTTGTACTAATGCCTGGAAGTGGCTGAGGCTTGAAACAAAGAATGACAACCACATAGTGCTCACAATTTGCTATTTTGCCCACCCAGTGCTTTCACTTAAATTTATAGGCCTTCACTAGATCCCTGAAATTCCATAAGTGAAACTAGAGTGCTGAGAGAAGGGGACAGAGATTGGATGAAAGAGAAGCCTTCCCCTGAACTGTTTAATTTCTAAGTGATCTGAACATTTCTCATCCTCAATGGTATCAGAAACTGAGTGAAGTCTTAAAGGTATGAGTCCATATACAGGTTACATAAATATTATTTGACATTAAATCTGCTTGACCTTTTTCCTATCTGTTTTAAAAGGCACTAGTATCTTAGTACTTAGGAATGTAAATAAACAAGGAGCCAGGAAGCCTCAATGTCCTCAGAATTCCTGGAACTACTATTGAGGGAAAGAGACTTCAGAGCCCAAAACGGAGGTCCTTTAGCACCAATAACTTGGGCCAAAAACATATTCAATGACTTTATCTCTACTCTCTTTATAATTTTCATAACTATTTACATTATATTAGGTATACACAGTATGACTCTAAAATAGTATGTTTGATCAATGTCCACAGAATGAGTTCAGACTGAAGAAGAGACCATCAATCGTACTCAAAGTCACATTAAGTGCTATATTCTTAGGAGGAAAGAAATATAGCAACCTACTTATTGTTAATGGTAGGACATTATTTCTCGGGATGAAATGGGATTTATGTAAGTCTCAAGTGTGTACCAGAGAAGAGATGAAATAAGTGAGACTGTGGTAAGGGAATGTGTTTTCGTAATGTGTTGGAACTTTCTTGCTCATATTTTTGCCTTTACAGGCATAATTGCAGCTGAACAGTCATTAGGAATTGTGTGGTGGTTTATCTTCTCCAACAGCATTACTCACCTTCAGGTCCCGATGGACTACGCCCATCTGATGGCAGTGTAGCACAGCCTCCAGGATCTGCTGAATGCAATGACTGCATGCAAACACCAGGGGGCGTGTGTTAGTTCCAAGCTTACACTCACTGTCTGTATACCCTCAGAGAGACTGGGTTACAGTGCAAAACCAGCAGACAACTGGGTTGTATTTTACCACCTTCAGTAATGTAAACATATTGCTCAAGTAGAGTGACTACTACCTCAGCGCAATCAGGATCTTGCCAGATGTGAGAGAAAATGTGGATCCACGTGTTTGAGGACAAAAACCTTCTTAAAAATATTTTAATTCAGGAGCTCATTTTCTAGTTCTAAATTCTTATAGGAAAAGAACTGGAATGCAAGTCAAATTTTTATAGCTGTCGTGGTCCACCTCCACCCCATATAAAAAAACTGCTTCCTTATTCCCTCCCATTTTTCAGTATCATTCCAAAGGCTGTCACATTAGCAGTCAAGGCACCATTAAGGTGAAATTAGGATACATAATGAATTTTTGATAAATCATTAACTTCTTGTGCTTTAATTTAGCTGGCAATTATTACCTCTTGCCTGAGGGTTCATCAGACTCAAATGGAGCAATGTGTAGCCAGTTGTTTTGCTACAGCAACCCATGGTCTCAGAACAGAAGTGGTGTTTAAATCTACAGGCGGACATACATCACAGGCCAAGTTTATCTCCAGGTGAATGCTGGACATTTCAGGAAAGCCTGCCCCCAAACCGCCTCTGGTAGTTTACTGCTTGGAAACTTAACAGGTTGTGTTTTTAATATTGTCCTTTCCTTTCTGCTATGATGTATATTTAGCCTGTAGATGAGCAAACTGAAAGAGGCATCATGCATTATCATTTCATCATGTAGTCATTTTAGGGAAAAATTGGGAAAGGCAAGGGAACCATTTTAAATACCCACCCTCTGCCCTTTCCCCAGAAATAAAACAAACAAACAAAAAAAAACCTCCTTTGATTCAGATTTATGGACTCCATATACTGACCTTCAGGTCCCTGTGAACTATGCCATTTAGGTGACAATGATTTACACTTTCTAGAATCTGCTGTATACAATGACTGTAAAGATACAAGGGCAGAATGGAAGGGAGAACATTTTAAAGGTACATAATCACATTGAATACAAAATAAAATGAAAGTTAAAACGAAACAAACAAACAAACAAAAATTATATTTTCACAACATATTTTTAGCTTTACATTGGAATTTAATAACGCTGAATAAAGCTAATTCTGGTTCTAACAAAAATGACATCCAACATAGAGTTTGTGACATGTTCAGACAAAACAATTTGAGTTGTGTGTTTTTTTCATTGCAAGTGTACATATTAAATCACTTGTATATAGAAGTCAAAATTTCCATATTCAAGGAGAAAAATTCATAAATATTCCCATAATGCTCTGGGAAATTCCTTTAGCAATATAAAATTTATGAGTATTTCTCATACACATCTAAACTGTTTAAAATCTGAGGTCACAATTAAACATAGGTGTTGAAACAAGAGGGTAAACACAGATGAAGTGGCAGGTGAAACGAGGGTTAAAAAAATGGAGGGACACATTTATCATTTTGACTTAGAACTGGTGCTTCTTGTAGAATATTTAAGAGGAAAACCAATGCAAGTCTCAATAACAGAGGGAAAATTTCAAGTAAACCCACGACATAAAATAAATCCCTCTTCAGGAGAGGCATACTCTGGAGAAGGGCTAGGAACTTACGGAAAAAAAAAAAAAAACAAACAACTTTTTAATACCCTGGAACACTAGTAATTGTTAGATACATTTCCATACACCTCAGTGAAGGAAAACTTTTGCTTATACAATGTCAAAAAGTACAATTTATACTATTCTTATTAAAGGCTCGCTGATGTCAAACAGATTGCTAATTAAAGGGGATAAATCATTGATTGGCACCTGTAAGGTCCCATGAACTGTCATCTGACATAAAATAATAGAGATCACACTGATGTATTTTGTACAAATTTACTGTGCAATTCAAATACAGGTTATGTATAGAGCTATATTCATTAACAAACATTTTAATAAGGACATTTCAACCACTTAATGTACAAAATAATATTACTTCAAAGTAAATCCTTGAATTATAAAAAGTAATCACCATCTGATTTCTTACAATGTGAATGTAAAAAAAACATGACTGTGGTTATGATTTTCCAATGCTAACTCTATAAAGAGTACCATTAAAGGGGCTAAACATCGTTTACTTTTTGACTATATAGGTTATTTGAGTGTGTGTTGGTAATTATTTTTTAAATCTTATGAATTTTTTCCCTTCACTTTGTATTACTTTTTAGAAATATTTCACTTTCTCTTCAACCACAGGTGTAAGTCATCAGGTTTAATGAATAATGCAAAATAAAGAAGTAAACAATAATTCAAATTAAATGAATTACATCATTTTTTGCTAGTGAGAATGGATTCAGTTCTTAAGTTCTTGAGGACTAGTAAGGAAAGACTTTTTCTTTATGTTTGTACGTGGGAAGATTTGTTCCTTCTCCTTGATTTTGTTGTAGGACCTATCCTAAAAATTAACTTATAGTGAATTCCAAAACTTAATAGAAACATGCATATAAAATGATCCAACTTATAGGGTCTACCCTGTTATCTGTAGGGTTCTTCAATAGTGAAAACAGTTTCTATTTTAATTCCAACCAATATCTTTCAAACATAATAACCTGTTTTACATAACTTTAAATAGCAAAATAAATGTAATTCCCTAACTTGTTTACTACCTTAGTTAAAATTACTACTCTCTTTGGGCAAGTGGGCAAATAGCTAATTGCAAGGCTGCTCTGAAGCCTCTTTTCAGGGGCCGAATGTAAGAAATGGGATAAACTGAGCAAGTGGTGATTCACTCATCATAGTATAAGGGGCATGGAAGTTTCTATTTGACCTTGGCAGTAAAAATTCCATCAAAAAATTAGCATGTAGTCATGTACAGATAAGGTTCACAGAATGTCATAAACTGGCATTAAACCAAGAAGATTAATTAGAGATTTGCAAGTGAGCCTGTGTATGCATGTGCTGCTTTGAAGGGATGGGGAGGGAATCGGCTATCAGCTGACTATCTGCTGAGGGCAGGCTACTGTGGGATTAGTAAGTGTTAGGAAGCTCTGAAAGCATTAGAGAATGGGGGCAGACAATAAGTAACTGAATTTTCAGAATATCTCATTTACATGGCTAATATAGAGTCAATTGCTCAAGGCTAGAGTTTTCAAAATAAGTGCCAACTACTGAATATGTGTAAAGAAACACCAAGGAAAACTAACATGATACAGTCTAAGTAGTACCTAGGCAAGCAAATTAATGTTACTTCAAAAAGGTTGCCTTTGTGCAGCCTAGGAAGTTTCAAATGAGAGAAAATGTACAGTATAGCCACTGTTAAAGATGACGACAATTAACAAGATTGGGAAATATTGAACCCTCTGAAATACCTGAATAAATATTTTTCATATGAGAGTTCCAAAAGCTATCCTGGAATTTCCAAAGAGTTAAACACCTAATAAATGCTTTAAGGAGACCACTTGGGCTTTTGTAGTCTATTTTTTTTTTATGCTCTCTGATTAGACATGGGCTGTTCAGTGGAATGGTCTATGATGATGGAAATGTTCTGTATCTGCTATCTTCAACCGGTAGTCACTAGCACTTAAGGCTATTAAGCATTCAAAATGTAGCTAGTACAACTGAGAAACTAAATTTTTTATTTAACTTTAATTTTGACGGATTGAAATTAAAATAGCCATGTGACACTAGGGACTACCATCATGGGCAGCTCAGGATCTAGAGACTAGAAGATCTTAATCTTTTATCTCTTAACTTTGCTAAAAGAGTACATCTCTTTAGCAGAAGTCATTCCCAGTACAGTGTATATTTTATTATTCATTTTTAAAAGACTAACTGTAGATGCTAGATAATAACAACATTTAGACCAGATTCTATTTTTTTTCCCCCAAACCAATTATTTTGGAAACATTAAGAGAGACAAATAGCAATTAAGAGGGACTCATTTATGAGAAGAAGTCCCAGATGGTTTTATGAGAGTCTCATAAATACTAAGGGTTATGATATATTTATAAAGAGATATATTGAGCAAGTGTCATTTGAATGTTGAGTCTTGTATCTTGCTCAGGGCAAGTCACTTACCTGGCATCAGCTTCACTGTAATATTCTCTCGCCACTATGTCTTCAAACAGTTCACCTCCAGTAACTCTGTAAAGATAATCAAGATATTGTCATTAAAAATAATAATAAGCATCAATAGACTTGCACCATGCTCATATAGAATTTTTTTCAGATTGTTTTGAAAATTATCAAAACAAAGGATTTTAAGACACTACATTACAGTTTTCATAACAATCTATACTAATCTAAACATTTCCATCTTTTCTACATATCTTTGTATCACTAGATCCTGAGGACACAATTTTCTGTATACCAAAACCATATTCAGAGATATCTCGTCCACAGATAATCTCTATGAAACTCTTCATTTTAATTCTCCCAATATTAACTAAGGTCTAATGAACTGTGGTGAACAGTGTAAAAATATTTTCTGAACAATAAGAGAAGACAATTACTATTCAAGGCTATAGAGTATGCATTTGTAGTCTGCATCTCTCTGAACGGGCTTGCTTTTTAGACTGCAGTACACATGACTTTATGGGCTAGAGGTGGCCTTCTAAAATACATATTGCTTTTGGGCTGAGTGCTAGATTTTCTTTGTAAAGCACCCCAATTCCCTTTATGCTCCATGTATTTGCCAGTCAACACAGACTTAGGGATTTTGGCAACTTGATCTCTTGCCAACTAAGAAGTCATATCTGTCAGCCATCTTTAAGTGAAGAGTTTCCCATAACTCAGCAACTGGATTTAGTTACTCTACAAAGTACATTCAAACCAATGCTCTGTATATACGTAAATGTAACTATCTTTCGGATCCATTTCTTCTCCAGGTCCAAAAGACTGTTGTTCTGGGGCTAGAATTCCCTAACCAGTGATTTTCTGGCTTAGGCTCCCCCCTCAAATATATTTTTTTAATGTGATTTTTTTTTAGCAAATTTTAAAAATATGGAAGTGTACCAAGTACCCCCTTGTCCCTCAACCCCAATTCCACCCTCTGGAAAAAAACTAATTTTAACTTTATGTATATCCTTTCAATTTTCTGTGTATCTTTAAATATACTTGTCCCCTTGCAAACACAAAGAAAACATTTTTTTTTCCTCACAAAAGTAGAATCATGCAATATAGGTAAATTATTAGGCTACTTCTGTTTTTTCATTTCACTTAAGGTCATGGGCACCATTTTGTGTAAGAAGTCTTTTCCCTATTTAATAAATAGACATATGCATATGTGTGTATGAGTCCAGGCCAACTGCCTTCCAAAGTGGTTGTTACCCACCCCTACGCAAACATCATGAAGGTACCGACAGTTTTTTCCCAATTAAAAAAAAAAGTTAGAAAAAGTTATCTCACGTTAATATTTCTTGATTATTAGTGACATGAACCATTTTCTCACGTATCAGCCATTTCCTAATCTATTAGGATATGGCTTGATTTTAAATTTCAACTTTGGAGTTTAACCTTGTAATAGATAACATTTGGTTACCATGTGCTACACAGTGTACTAAGCATATTAACTCATAAATCCTTGTAATTATTGTCTGCGATGGGGACAAGTATATTTAAAGATACACAGAAAATACACTAGCTCAGTTTACTGATGAGAAAATGAAGGTACAGAGAAGTAACTTGCCCAAGATTATACAGATATAAGTGGCACAGGCGGGCCATCCATTCCATAGTTCCTGCTCTCAATCACCACACAACATAGCCATTCCAATAATTATACTGTCAATCTTTCCAGAAGTTTAGAAGGCATGAGTGATTTGAAAAAGCACTGGGTAAAGTTATAAATCTTGGTGTGTACATTATGGAAGGAGAAATAAATTTGCTCTTCAGATAGCTCTTTTTTCCTTCTGGTTTTCACTTGCTTTAATAAGTTCTGAAATAACACCAAATGATAACATGTTCCAGAGATCACTAGTTATTATTTTCTTTTGGATTTTCCTTTCCTAAAGGAAAAGATATAATACTAAAGACTGTTAACATGTCTGAAAGCTTATGCAACTTTGACTCCTCTCCATTGCATTCTGGATATTTATAAGTCCTTTAATGCTAGAGTCACTATTTTCAGTCCTATTGTTTTTACAAATAAAATGTGCATCTAAAATTATTTAAAGCTTCATATGGGCTTGTTCTGAAAACCATGGTTACATGTACATGTGATTTCATTTAATACCTCACCTAGGTTTTTTTCCCCAGTTAGAATTACAATAATGCAATCACATAAATTATAATACAAAATAATTAAATAATAGACAGATGATACTTCCAACAAACCCATTATCATCCCTATAATAACAGTTTTGTAGGATTTCTTCCTTTGCATGAATATGAGTAGGTAAATATGATATATAACCATATTTATCTTTTTTTTTGACCACAGGTACCTAGAAAATCTGCATTACAAACAAGTGTGGTTTGTGAAATGTTACCAAATATCGATTAAAAAGCTTATTGACATCAGTGATATTGCTGCTTATAGTAGCTCCTTAAATATACTGTATATTCCAGGAGAAGCTCCGTAAGTATAGTATATATTCCAAGAGAATTGTCATATCTTAAATCACTAGGATTCATAACTTACTGATCTTTTTTCTAACCCCAAATATTTATTCAATTAAGGAGTACTGAAGTAATGATTAAATGAATTAACAAGTCAGAAAACCATGCTATTCATCTACTCTAAGTCTGGACTTTATACACACTTAAAAAGGAAAAAAAAACATTAAAATTTATATATGGCAATAGGTTTTATTTCTTAAGATGTTTGTATTTAAAGAAGACTATTAAAAACACTTGGGGCCTAGCATTCTAGTAATTTTCAATGAACCATTCTAGCTGTTAAAGAAGTTTAAGGGGTAGAGTTTTATTTTGAATTAAGCATCTCTGACAGCACTCTTTCTCATTTTCTAACATTCATTGTTCCCATTATTTAAAAACATTCTTGTGCAAATGAAACCATTTTTATCATTTCTGTTGTATGTATGATAAATGGGAAGGTAAAGATGGAGTTCTAATAGAACATGTTGCCTTGAAGATAAACTATTGAATTTTCTAACTTTTACATATTTCTACACTGACATTATTGTTTAATGGAGTGCAAAATTAAGCAGTAGTTACAGATTGAAAATTTGGGGCATCTGGGTGGCTCAGTTGGTTAAGCATCTGACTTCAGGTCATGATCTCAGCGCTCCTGAGTTTGAGCCCCACATCGGGCTCTGTACTGACAGCTCGGAGCCTGGAGCCTGCTTCAGATTCTGTGTCTCCCTCTCTCTCTGTCCCTCCCCCACTCACACTTTGTTTCTCAAAAATAAACATTAAAAAAATTTAGCATGCTATATAAAATTTCATACAAAGTCAAATTGAATCAGCCTCATGAATAAAGTATTCATTAACTAATTCAAACTTCTGTGAATAAATTAATGTTAGAGTTCTATTATTATGTGAGGCATATTAATTATATATTTTTAGCATTAATTGCCTTTTATGAATCTCTGGAACATTAGGGGTCACAGGGAAAAATAAGATAATCCTGGAATCATGAAAAGATGAGATTTCACATATCAAAAAAGATAAATACTTTTGTTGCTGCTATTGTTATTTGTAGAGATGTTGATTCATTCTGTGTTATCCAGCAGAATGAACTGTCGTTTTGTTCCTGGTCTATATATTTATGATTTATATCAGAAATCGTTGAAAGTAGTTCTATAATGAATGAAACATTTATAAAATTTCATGAGGATTACAGCCTTGACTATGAGTCTAAGCAGATAGTAGAGTCCAAAACTGGGCTCTGGAAGAACAAATGGTGCCACTAGCAGTCACTGTCTGTCACCTGCACTACTGCAATAGCCTCTTAATTGGCCCTACTTCCTCTCCTGCTCCTCTGCCATCAGTTCTCCAGAAAGCAGCTTTAAATGTGCTTCATATTTTGTCCCATGACTATAGGAAGCCCTTTAAATAGCTGTCCAGTGATATTGGACATGACCTTCAAGTCTTTGCCAAATTTGTACTCTGCCCATCTCTGACCCTCCTTGGCACCCCTTCTCCATCCTACTCCAACCACAATGGCCTTCCTCCAGTTCCTCAAGTGCACCAAACTCCTTCCCATTCCTGGGCCTTTTCACATGCTTGTCTCTCTTCCAGGATATTCTCAATCTGTTTACCTCTATTACTTGGTGACTAAATCCCTCTTACTCTTAAAATCTGGCTTAAATTTTATATCCTCAGACCTCCACTCATCTACATTATCTTATCCCCCTAGAACCCTGTGTTATTCTTCGTAACACTTATCACCAATATAATTATGTGTTCATTTATGTACTCATTTGCTTAATGTTTGTCACTCTACTAGTATGGTAGCTCTGGGAGGGTAAAATCTGTTGTGTTTTCACTATAAAATAATCAGAGCTGAGTCATAGTGCCTTTAACAAGCTCATTAAATGCTCTTAAGTGAATGATTCCAGAGTTTTATATCTCAGAGAGAGGCATATGTGGGAGATGATCATATGTCAGTGCATTAAGGTGGGTATTCTTCATATATCACTAACCATTATATTTTGATAAGAAGGTAAGGATTTTTCAGGCAGTTTCCCCCTACAAAATCATATATTTCAGTCCTGGATCTTGTAGTATCTTTCCCACAAGATAGAGTTTGTCTATGAAATAATCCTGTCTGATCACAAATGTAGAAGCATTTGTTGAATTCATTATAAGTCACATAACTGGATTGGAGATTGAAAAGGGAATGAAAGCATGGTGTTTTACAATATGGGGAAGAAATGTGTAACATTTCATTTTTTAAAGAACTGAACCTATGCCTCTTGTTACCAAAATTAAATACAGAGAACATTTATTTGTCCAACTTCATTTGACATTATGACTCTCTCATAGGTTCAGAAACATAAGTTCCTGGTGAATGACCACTGTTTCAGGAAGAGTCAAGTGGTGTAACCATGACACAAGCAGAATCACATGTGTCATCCAGTCCTGTTAAAGGTACAATGGTGGGCATGGGGGGCAGCTGATGCAAACCGAGGAGGGAGGGATTACAAGCAAAACCCTGGCTTCATTTTTAACCCCGTTGTTGGTATCTTATTTAGCCAAGATCAACTTCTTACATAACCTATTTTCTAGCTGGATATCTAGTATTTGATGACACCTCTGAAGTAGCGTATTACCTGAAGTTGTTCAGAAATGATTTTCTGAATGAATTCCAAATTGGATGATGGGAATTTTGAAAGGCTGGAAGTTTGCTTTACTAGAAGGTCCAAAGAGTTTCTTATTGATCCTGATGTAAATAGATTTGCTGAGTCATAGTAAGAATAACAATTTAGATGATAAAACTGAGGCAGGCCATTGAAACTGATTCCATTCAAAAATGATTCTGGCCAGGAGGGGAAAGGCAAAACACTGGGAGAGGCACACTTTGGGATATCAGACACAGGACAGACATTCACAGGCACCATCCAACATGTGGTCATTCAGCAGAGTGGGGGAGTGGAGTGGGATGGCAAGGTTCCATATCCTTCGAAGGAGCACTTACTTTATTCTTGTTTTTCTGCCTAATCTGTGATTACTGAATCTATCCTTTCAATATCACTCTGGATTTCATTTTCTCTCATCTTATTCTACTTTATTCTTGATACCTTCTGTATCCTCCCACAATCCCCAACTCCTGCCAACTCTGCAATTCCTTTCTCATTTCATCTTTCACAAATGCATGTGGAAAATATGAACCACTATCAAAAGTTCATATTCTTAAAACTGTTTTTCCTATTCTATGACCAAGAAAAAGCATGAATGAAAACAACACTGCTAACCACAATTAATTGGGCACAGAGAATAAAGCAAAAGCAGAAATGGATGGGTTATTTTTGTTCTGTTAATATTACCGACCTCCCCAAATGAGCAAATCAGCCATTAAGCTTATCATATAATCTGTGTGTGCGTGATTCAATAAACTGCCTTAATCTAGGATTGTGTGATTGTTTAAACACTCAGGCAACGTATTTCAAAGATGTGCATAACAAAATGAATGCTTCTTGAAGGCAAGGAATAAATTGTAAAACTATACATTAAAAAAAATGATGCAAATTAAAACCACAATGAGATACCCACTCACACCCATTAGGACAGCAGATGGAAAGGAAAGGAAAGGAAAGGAAAGGAAAGGAAAGGAAAGGAAAGGGGGAAGGAAGGAAGGAAGGAAAGGAAAGGGGGAAGGAAGGAAGGAAGGAAGGAAGGAAGGAAGGAAGGAAGGAAAGGGGGAAGGAAGGAAGGAAGGAAGGAAGGAAGGAAGGAAGGAAAGGAAAGGAAAGGAAAGGAGAAGGAAGGAAGGAAGGAAGGAAGGGAAGGAAGGAAGGAAATAAGGGTTGGTGAAGATGTAGAAAAGTGGGAATGTAAAATGGTACAGCTGCTGTGGAAAACTGTAAAACAGTTCCTCAATAAATTAAAACTATAATTACCACACACCCATCAATTCTATATCTAGGTATATACTCAAAAGAACTGAAAGCAGGGTGTTGAAGAGATATTTGTACACCCAAGTTCACAACAGCATCATTCATGAAAGTTAAAACATGTAAGCAAACCAACTATTCATTGGAAGATGAACAGATAAGCAAAATGTGGTACCTATAGACAATGAAATACTGTTCAGCCTTAAAAAGGAAGGAAATTCTGCCATATGCTATAACATAGATGAATCTTGAGGACATTATGCTAAGTGAAGTAAGCCAGTCACAAAAAGGCAAATACTGTATGATTTCATGAGGTACTTATAGCGGTCAAAATTATAGAGACAGAAAGTGGAATTATAGTTGCTAGAGATTCAGGGGAGAAAGGAATGTGGAGTTATTGTTTAATGGGTGCAAAGTTTCAGTTTTGCAAAATGAAAAGAGTTCTGGCGATGGATGGTGATGATGGTTTCATGACAATGTGAATGAACTTAGTGACACTTCACTGTATACTTAAAAATGGTTAAGGGGCGCCTGGGTGGCTCAGTCAGTTAAGCGTCTGACTTCAGCTCAGGTCACGATCTTGCAGTCCATGAGTTCGAGCCCCGCGTCAGGCTCTGGGCGGATGGCTCAGAGACTGGAGCCTGCTTCTGATTCTGTGTCTCCCTCTTTCTCTGACCCTCCCCCGTTCATGCTCTGTCTCTCTCTGTCTCAAAAATAAATAAACTTAAAAACAAATTTAAAAAAAATGGTTAAGATAGCAAATTTTATGCTATGTGTATTTTACCAATATAAAAGCATCAAACCAAAATGTTTGATGATGATGATAAGGATGATGATGATGATGATGATGATGATGAAGAAAACATAAAGAGTATAATTTAATGAAGACTACTACAAACTGCTATTTCTTATTTCTTCTGTGGGTTCCAGAGGGCTTTAGGAAATTATCCTTACCATAATTTTAAAAGCTAATAAATAGCTCTATATCAGCCAGTTAATAAAATTGACAATTTGTTTCACTTTTAGGCAGCATGGTCAAATAGAGAATGAAGTGAATTCAATATTCTGGTTTGATATTAACCAACTGTGTGAGGTCACGTCAGGCCAAAACGTTTCTCAGCTGTATTTTGCCTATTCATAAATTGCAAAAAGAAAAGATAGCCTTTCTCCCCATTCACACCCATGACCAGATAAAGGTTGTGTAATCTGTGTTTTACACAAAGGCACAAATCAAGGGAGAAAGGGAGGGCTGTAATCCAGCCCTATTCCACTCATTAAGCAAAGTGCCCATACCAGAAGCTTTTTCTTTTTTTTTCTTTTTTTTTTTTTAAGTTCATTTATTTATCTTGAGAGAGAGAGAGAGGGAGAGAAAGAGAGAGAAAGAGAGCAAGCAAGAGAATAGGGGAAAGGGAGAGAGAGAGGGAGAGACAGAATCCTAAGCAGGTTCCCCACTGTCAGAATGGAGCACACATGGGGCTCAAACTCATGAACTGTGAGATCATGACCTGAGCTGAAATCAAGAGTTGGATGCTTAACCAACTGATCCACCCAGGCACCACACCAGCAGATTTTTCTAAAGGCACAGAAACACCAACGGACTAATGGTGACTCTATCTATGTTTGACAAAGTTCCATGAGTACTTTAGTTCATATAATCCCCCACTCACCAAGATATGCCTACTATAACTCCAAAACCCCTTTGAAATACCCAAGGACATTCATTGAGGCACCCAAGGTGTTCTCATTCTGGAAGTATCAAATTTTAGAGTAAATGATCTTTCTTTCGTGTGTGTGAGGTATGAGACATTTATAGAATCCTTTATAAGTCCTTATGGAAATTTTAAAATTAAATTTAGGGCTGTGCAAGCTATGTTTTGGAGACCAAAAGAATTGTTTGCCTCTCTCATGTCTTATCATGGTACATATCTTTTCTTTTTTTTTTTTTTTTTTAATTTTTTTTTTTTAATGTTTTATTTATTTTTGAGACAGGGAGAGACAGAGCATGAACAGGGGACGGTCAGAGAGAGGGAGACACAGAATCCGAAACAGGCTCCAGGCTCCGAGCTGTCAGCACAGAGCCCGACGCGGGGCTTGAACTCACGGACCGAGAGATCATGACCTGAGCCAAAGTCGGCCGCTTAACCGACTGAGCCACCCAGGCGCCCCAAGTACATATCTTTTCTGACTGGAGACTGGTCTACTAAGTAAGCGACAGCTTACCTCTTTGGTAGTTGATAACTTGCAATTACATAGCTTTGCACCAGTCCTACACTTAGCTCACCAAAATCCTGCTTGGCATGCACACATATACTATGAGGATGGATGAATTGATACAATGTGCTCAACTCTTCAAAAGAAGACATAACAACTGACATCACAGTACCTATGTACATAAAACAGAGTTTATATATATATATATACATTATATATAATATATATATTTAAAAAGATAATATATATTATATATATATTTAATAATACATATAATAAAAATATCCATATATATATTTAAAAAGTTGTTTTTATATGTTTATAGCCAGCTGTTATTATATCATATATATAATTTTTTTATATACATATCACGTATTTATAAAATATCACTTGTAAAACAATATAGATACTTATTTTAAGAAGTGAAGGGAAAATTTCTAACACATACCAAACATCTTAACAAGATACCTGATACCCTATGCTTTAATGTACATAAAAATATAAAAAACCCCGAACAGAAAGAAAAACAATGACCATTTATAGATTTACATATATGCTGCAGACATTCTAAAGAAATACAGGAGAATATTTACAAAATAAATTTTTAAAAGAGTAGAAAATTACACCTATTTAGAAAAATTTGAGTGCTATAGAGAAATTATCTGTGAATTGCACAATTGAAATTTAGTAAATCTATCAGAAGGACTACTACATAAAAGATAAACTAAAACCTTGATACCTGTGCTATAATTTGTCATTCACTAGACTAAGTTTCAAACAATGCAATATGGACATGATTATTTTTATCTGCATATTAAAATCATTGTCATATTAAAAATATCTTGTATTACCACAATTTTTGCTCATATTTTGTTATTATGCCTATGTAATCCCTAGAGAAAATTATAATAACTTTTTAAAAGTTTGCTTGCTTGTTTGTTTATTTATTTATTTTGAGAGAGAGAGAGGAAGAGATTGTGAGCAGGAGCAGGGCAGAGAGAGAGAGAAAATTCCAAGAAGGCTCTGCACTGTCAGTGCAGAGTCTGATGTGGGGCTTGAACTCACAAACCATGAGATCATGACCTGTGCTGAATCAAGAGTCAGATGCTTAACCAACTGAGCCACCCAGGCACCCTGAATTATAATCACTGCTTTAAAAATCTGCCATTAATTCTCTGATGAATATTACTAATTAATCTTCACCTTATAAACTACACATCAATAGCCTTTTTCTGATTTCTGAACAGCCTAGGAGTACTGCTGAGGTTATGCTGAATCTTCCTATGAATGTGAACTTTTCATTGTTAATGTCAAGGCAACTGCCTTTGACAGAAAAAAAAAAAAAAACTGCAGCTAAAATTTGTTTCACAAGTTAATTGGGCTGAAACAGTTTTTGTGTCTCAGTAATTCATCTAAAAGTTGGCGTTAGTCACCAGAGCAATGAGCCTATATTTAGTCACAAAATGTTTAGATCATGTTATAAAAGCAGCAAAGCCAGTGTAAATGATGAGTGAATTTATACCCCAAAGCTGAGACTTGAACGTATTTCTGACAAACAGTACTCCAGAAAGAATCCTAGAATAGAGGTGAAAGATGAGTCAAGCCAGTAATTTGATGATACATCCCTATAAGACATCAGATTTTTCAGGTCCTGGAACATTTGAGTTTTCCAAGATGACAGACAGGAGATCCTAGCATTTATCAGTCTTTAATACTCAGGAGAGCAACAGATTCTCTGCTGCAGAGGACATACTGTTAGTGTTGATCACACTGAGTGTCTAGATGTTTATAAAGGAAGGGCTTAAACTACCTGTAGCTGCCAGCTATTAAACAGTGCTTATTGTTTTGAGAATTGGGGGATAACAGAAGTTCTCCTACTAAGTTCTCCAGTTAGAGACACATTTAGTTTCTTGGTTTTCTTTCTGATACCTGAATAACTTCATGGAGAGTTAAGCTTGTCACCTACACATCAGTGTCATTTTATATACTAATCTCACAAATATTGTTGAACTGTGTCTGTAATATGTATGAGGCTTGCCCATACTAAAAGATGTAAGGATATAAAGAATATATAAGGATATAGGTAAGAATACACACACACATATACATACATATATACGTACATATATATATACATATACATACATATGTATATATACATATGTATGTGTGTATGTGTGCGTGCATATATGTGTGTGTGTGTGTGTGTGTGTATATATACATACAATGTGTGTGTGTGTGTGTGTGTATATATATATGTATATATATATATATATATATACACACACATACATACATACATACATACATACATGGATATAAAGTTCTACCATCAAGCATTTGGACTAGTGGAAAAATCCAAAACATAAAATAAAATTAAGTTTCTGTGGAATATGCTTTAACTGAAGCATAGGTTTATTTATAAAGCTAGGACCCTTAAGACATTGCAAATCAGGGAATCTTCTTATACACAGGGGAAGTATGTGCACCCCTAAGTAAAAAAGCTTCTCCCAACACTCATCTTTTTGGAATGATAAAAGGAAGAAAAATTAGCACAAATGCAACATATGTGCACTCTATAAAAGCTTGCTGATGAATAAGCAGTTAAGTAACATCCACACTGGAGCATTTTATCAACTGATGTCCAACGCCAGTATGGACGGGAGTTCTTTCACATCTTGTCACTTATGGTGAATTCCTGCTACCTGCTTCACAGAGGGCTCCAGACCACTGTATCTGGATTAAGAAGTTATACCGTTTGTACCAACGATAAGCAAAATGAGAGGAAGAAATAATACATTCACAAAGGATAAGGGAAAAGAGAGGAAGGAATTATAAATTCTTTCTGAGGGTCAGAGGAAACTTCACAGAGGAGGTGCTATTTGAAGAGGAACCAACATAAATGAGGAAGAGTTATCCAGGAAGAAACATGGGACAGGAATGTCCAAGCAACATTGGGAGTTTAATGGAGAAAGGAGAGAGAAAAGCAACAAAAGGATTGAAGTAGGAATCTCCATCTCTTCTTATTTTGTCTCAATATTTTTTCCTTCCGTTCTTCACAGTAAATATTCATGGTATACTTTACCACTAATGGGACTTCCAGAAGCTACATTCTCCCAAATGTTGTCAACTTTCCATTTTCTACAAGCATCCTTTTGGTAAGTGATTATATGACTATGCGATTATGCTTTCACACTGGAAACTAGTAGTAAGTTAATTTCTGGTGGCACAACATTTCCCCAAAGATCTGAATAAAGAATCATCCAATGAGAATAAAACAAAACAAAGCAAAACAAAAACTATTGTTTTTTTTTTTTGAAAAGATAATGCTGGATTAATTTTTATCCAGTGTTATAGAAACAATTCCTCTTAAAGGGATGCCTAGGACAGTAATTTCATTTTTAAAAAATTACCAAAAGTTATTCCTGGTTTTATTCCCAACCTTTTTGATTTAGTCATTAGTAAATAATTTAGTACTTGTTTCTAAGTTTAGCATTTTTTTCTGTTTGTTTATTTTTTGAAAGAAAGAGAGAGAAAGAGAGACAGAGTGAGAAGGAGACAGAATCTGAAGCAGGCTCCAGGCTCTGAGCTGTCAGCACAGAGCCCGATGCGGGGCTTGGACTCACAGACCCCAAGATCATGCCTTGAGCCAAAGTCGGACATTTAACCAACTGAGCCACCCAGGTGCCCCTTCTAGGTTTGGCATTTAAGCTCATAAGTTTTTCTCCATGCTTCAGCTATGCTTCAGTACTATCAAAGTACTACTTATTATCGGACAACAAATTTCTTATTTTTTACTTGCATTTTTAGCTGGGTCTCTGGAATATTAATGAATAGCTTATTGCACATATGTATGCATACACTTGCAAACATACCCACTTGCTTAATAGGTTTGAAAAAATGTAGCCCCATTTACTCTGGTAATTTAACCTTATTTTTTATTGGCTATAAAACATTCAATGAATTTCAAAATGAAAAAATAAGCATCACAGTAAAGCTGCAGTAATTCAGATTAACTTGCTGGTCTAAAGAGCCATATTTCTTTTTTTTTATTGAAGTATAATTGACATACCATATCCCATTGGTTTCAGGTGTACATCATAGTGACTCAATATTTTTATACATTACAAAATGCTCCCCACGATAGGTCTTGTTACCATCTGTCACCACACAAAGTTATTACAATATTAACTATATTCCCTGTGCCATTATAACTGGAAGTTTGTACCTCTTAATAAGTAGCCAAATTTCTGAATTATGAACATTTTTTCTAAGGAAAGGAAGATATATTTTATTTTAAATAAGAGGTAATAAAGACTTCTTTGTCTATTTTGCAAGTAAGAGGTCCTGCCAGGGTTCCATTAAGAAATAGCTAAGAACCTTACATCAGCATGAAAATTACCATGTTAAATGCTGATTTGAAATCTTATTTACACTCACTTTCTTAGCATATTGCCTATCTACAATAGAAAGACATACCTAGGCCTAGACCATTCACATTACTGTCAATGGAAAAAAATATTCATTTACTCATGTATTTTTGTGTTACTTACGCCACCTTCTAAAGGGATGTGAGATAGCTTCTCAGATAATCTAAATTATCAGACTTCCTCACCTGAGCTCTAAGTACATATACCTATGTTTCTTATTCAAGCTAACATGCAAAAGAAGGAATAACAAATTTATACTTAATTGGCACCTACAAAAATCTTAGATTGCCTCCATTTTTTTTTTTTATCACAACAGCTCAGGAAGACAAAATGAACTTGAATTTAATAATTGTTTGCTGAATCAAAAAAATATTTATTTGTTGCTTATTATGTGGAAGCCACTGTGTTAAGTACTTAATTTACTGAAGCTTGGCTTAGTCATTTGGTTCAATGGAATTTTTTTTTCAATAGACAGGTTCTCAGGAACATAAAGCTTAATTTAATTCAGTCTTGCAAAGCTACAAACTCCTAATTCACAGTAAGTAGCAGTTTTATCACTATTCAACAGTAAGATAATATGATCTTTAGAATGTGGATTTGAAAATTAAAAAAATATTCTCACACAAACTATTTGTAGGACTCATTATTGAGAGCAATTCACCGCTGGAATACAAATGTTATAGTATAACACAAATCAGATTTAGTATGACCCTAAATATAAAGCATGCTCAGACTCTCTGGATCTGGGTGTCTAAAGTATAATGTGTGGGTTTTCACTGAGAGATTTCTTCACTTTGTCTTTCACAGAAGCCTCACTCTAGTTTCTCTTGTGTATTCTTCCCTTCTCCCTGCCTCCAACTCCAGAGGAAAGAGGGTGTTGCACTAAACCATTTTGAGACCCTGAAAAGGAAACCCTAGTATGTTTCAATGTCTTCTTGCACTTCCAACTCTAAGATAGGTTGCTTGATGGACAGATTGCTGGATGGTGCTATTCTCCAGATCTTCAATGTTGGAGAAGGAGAAGGAAAGGTGATTCTCTAGGAGGTACTTTTTTGAAAACAATGGGATAAGAGGTGGTGGTAGAATTCTGTTTTAGATGTTCACTCAGTGGGTGTCTATTTAACTACATTATTCAAGTCTGGAGTATACTTGTATTCAACTCCTTACTACATAAACAGTAAGAATAAGCAAATTCAGCATAGTATCATATATCCCCAGAATATACTTAATATCAAGGTTCGTATTTTATTTTCACATTAAGCAGTCCTTGGGGAAAAGGGGAGGAAAGAATTTAGTGAAAAATATCACAGGCTGTGGTAGTGTAAAAGGAAGCTAGCCTAGAATTTAAAAATTCCTTGGTGAAGCTATGAAATAGAGACACCTTGTACAGTTTCTTTTAAACTCCCACTTGTAAATTCAAATACCCACTTTTCATTTATAAAATGTAAATAAATATCTATTTTTCATTCATAAAACACTTTCTATAATAATTCTTTATATTGAAACTACTTTATTGCCTGGTAACCAAATTGGAATAGATGAGCATCAAACAAGAAGATTTTCACACATATATGAATTCTCACCCTCTTAAGAAAAACATCTCCCCCTGCCCTTGATTCTTTGAATGTGAAACATTCCAATTCCTGGACATGACTTTTCCTCTGTGTCCTTCACTCTTGCCATCATCCTTGAGTCTTTGACCTTAAGCATACTATGCTCAGAGTATCATCTGTTGGATAAAAATGGGCTATTAGATTTACAAAAGGAATTTCAGGTGATTTAAAAATTTCCTTTAGAATGAAATCTTGCCATTTGCAACAACATGGATGGACCTGGAGCATATTATGCTAAGCGAAATAAGCCAGTCAGAAAAAGACAGATATCATATGTTTTCACTCATATGTGGAATTTGAGAAACTTAATAGAAGACCATAGGGGGAGGGAAAGAAACATAAGTTACAAAGAGAGGGGGAGGCAAACCATAAGAGAGCCTTAAATACAGAGAACAAACTGAGGGTTGATGGTGATAGAGGGTTGGGGAGGCAGGGAAAATGGCAGATGAGCATGGAGGAGGGCACTTTTGGGGATGAGCACTGGGTGTTGTATGTAAGTGATGTAAGTAAACTCACAGAAATCTACTCCTGAAGCCAAGACTAACTGTATACACTATGTGTTAGCTAACAAGACAATAAATTATTTAAAAAAATTTCCTTTAGGAATTTGCTTTTTATGATTCTTAAAAGCTGCAAAATCACTAAACTTAGAAAGCATCTGAATTAAGAAAATCAAAGCTATGGTAATAGGAACTATTTAATGAAGCGTTATCCCTGATAGCAAAAGTTTAGAAAACAACCTAAATGACCATCTTCACAATAATGGGTTAATAATTATGATGCACAGTATGATGTTACACCAAAACTAAAATTATGAGGATGATGTATGAACATGAAAAATGTGTTTACAAGTGAAAGTATTAGAATACAGAATAATTCAGTACATTCACATCATTGCAAAAAATATAAATACATATGAGCTCTCCCTCATTTACCTGTAAAACAACCTTCTCCTTTGAAGCTTATGCTATCTGCCATATTACCATCTATCACTCCCTCATCGCTGTTACCCTTAGCATTATAAAAGGTCACTTCTAGCTTTCTCCCCCCATGTCCTGCTATCTACTATTTTTATTGACTTCACTGTCCATTTGGTCAGCCTTTCCCACATCTATTCTTTTAGTTCCTTGAAGCAGATTTGGGTGGTGACAAAATCAAAGCTGTGGCCAAGGGTAGGAGTAGTTGATGTGAATTTAAAGTTAGAGTGAATAAATACCTATATTAGAATTTGTGACTACAGCATGTGATTTTTCCTCAAAAGGAATCCCCACCCCTTGACTCTTCCATGTTCTCATCTCCAGGCTTCTTCCTGATCTCGTTGATCTCCTCGCCTAAACTCTATTCACCTTATATTGGGTTTCCCTTTTACTTTTGACATTGACAACCAATAGTTCCACATTTCTTTGTTTCCATAATACTCTGTTCTTGGGAATTGCCTCCTATTTGTCTTGTTTATAAATACCCCTTTTTTTCCCAGTTACCTCCTTGGTGTTCAATACGAAATAAGGTAATTCCCTTGTGAAGATGATACATCTTATGATTTAAGCTAGCATGTGCATGCAATGAATATGAAACTCTGATGTCTCACAAGCATCTTAAATTCAATTAACTTCATTGCCTTTATCCCAAGACCTGCTGCTCCTTCCATATCCTGCATCTCATTGTGCACAAAGTCAACCAAGCCAAAATCCTGGCTAATCATCCTTGACTAATTTTGTCCACTTTTCTCCATAAATTGATAAGCTCTGTTAATTTTGTCTTTTAAATATTTCTTGATTCACAATACTTTTTTCCCCCCATCCCTTCTACTGCCATCATGACCACATAATCTCTCAACTGGAGAAATATATTGGTTTCATGACTGATCACTCTCCTTCCAATTGTATCTTCCTCCACATTACAACCGGCATGATCTATCTAAAAGGCAAATCTAACCATGTGACTTCCCTGCTAAAAACTCTTCCATGGCTACCCATTCCCTATGTCAAGGCTTCTTATAGGTTTACCCTGTACATATGTGCATCAAGTGCAGTGTCAAGGTATCAGTGACCTTTTCCCAAAAAGCTAAGATTCACTGGCCTGGAGCATATAGTTTCTCATCCTTACCATGATTTAGACAGACCTTGATGACCTGGCTCTCACTTGCAGAGCTCTCACTCCATAGCAACTACCTTGGACTTTGACTATTTGCATTATGTCTCCATGTTTTGTAATATTATTCACTGTTAATACTGTCTAATAGCCTTGATTTTATTTTCCTTGAGCTTATGCTTTCTTCAAGAGAGAAGCCCTAGACTTCTCTAGGAAGCCTTCTCTAAAACCCACTCAGAATGCACTGTACTTGGTTGAAATTTCATATGACACTAAGACCATCTGCTATGTATCTAAATCCCCAACAATATTTCAAAATCAAACATGGCAGGAACCATGTCCTGTTCATTTATTTGTGTATCCCCATGTCTAACACACAAGCCTATCACAATGCCTGAGACATATTAGTAGCTCAAAAACATTACTGTGGAAGAGAAGGTGCAAATATGAAATTAGTTAAAACAGGGAAGCGGAATTATGGGTAATTTTTATTACTAAAATTTCCCTTTAAAGGGGGAATTTTAAATTCCTGTCCTTCCAATCATTTGCACATTTAACCTTTTAACAAGTATTTACCAAGTGTCTGTGTATTAAAGCCTTTAAAAAAATAGAAAATAAACAATGTATTAGAACATTGTTAGGTATAAGCAAATATCCATGTGATATATAAAAAGATATCAATTGAAATTTTCAAAGCATAAATGCTTAGCTATTACTACAAATAAGTCAGTAGAAACGTCAAATGAAAGCAGTTAAAACATTTAAAGAGTCTTCAAAAAAATAACATGTAACTACAGAATGTGGTCAATCCCCAATCAGGCCACAAATATCTTGCCACTAGGTCACTAGATGAAGATAAGCCTGTGATTAGAAATGTTTTTAGCTGGTGCCACAGTGTGCCGGTTTGTGCAAGAGAACAAACAGGGTATGGGGTTAGTGATTAGACAGAGTCATGGCCCTATAAATTTATCCAATATACCAAATTAAAAAGGGTTCATGCAATATTTTTTTTGCCAAATGCCTGAAGAATACCTTCCACATACAAATTATACAAGATTGTAAAAGAATACAAGAATCAGTGTATGCAAGACAAATGCTACTGATCTTTACATCTTTGCCATGCAAATGACAGATTCATCCTAATGTTAGATCTAAATTACTTTTTGGGAATGTTGAAAGATGTTGAGGAAAGGTAGTGAAGTAGAGAAAGATTTTATGAACTCAGAGTTTGGCTTCCCACAGAATACAAAAATATAGCACTGGCTAGTAATGATCCCACATGTACCTCTGGGAGATTTTATTGCATTATGTAATATTCTGAAATACCAAACAGAATTTCTACATATTTTCCTCATCATAAAATATGTTTGAATGTCTATTAGTTACTCTGTGATGTTGTCACATTTTTCTTTGAATATTATTTTCAGTTTTGACTAACTATAGGAGAGATTCAGTCAGAAGATGGAACAATGGAGAGAAAGAAAGTTCTACCCAGAGAAAAGTAAAGAAGTCATCCTATGAATCTGAAACCATCTCTGTAATTCTGGCCTAGGTTGAGGAGCAGGAATTCCTTTCATTTAAATCCATATTTTTTTTTTCCTAAAGCTCTGAAAGTCCAACATTCTTTATACATTTGCAATATACATGTACAGTTCACTTTAAAAAGTCCAATTTACCCTCTCAAGATGACACTGATGTTTCTCTCTTTCTCACTTGTTCTCACCGTTGTCCCAATAACAATCTTTTTTTTTTTTCTTTCTTTCTTTCCTGAACTCTCACAATATCCCTTTTCCTCGCTTCTCTTCTGGCCTCCCATAATCCCTTTGCCACCCTACAGCAAGAGAGAGCTTTGTAAAATGAAATTAGATCATTTCATTTCCTAGCTTTAATCTCTCCAGGGTTTCCCACAGCACACAATATAACATCCAAATTCCTTTTCTTGGCCTACAAGGCCTTGTGAGCTCTGGCCCACACCTATGTTATGTGTTACTTCAGATCCCTGTGCCTTAGTCCTTGTGGTGTTTTAAACCACAGTGGCCTTCCTTCTGCTCCACACTGAGGTCATTTTTTCATAGGGCTGTATCTATTGCTCGCTGTGGGTAGAATCTCTACTTCCAGATCTTTTCAGTATTTAGGTTTCTGTTCCTGACACCTCATAGCAATCCTACCTAATCACCCCCTTTAAATCAGCCATGAGTCCCTAGTCACTCACCATATATCATCCTGTTTTCCTCATAGCACTAAAAATAATCTAAAATTATCTGGCTGAGTTTACTTGTTTATTTACTTATTATCTATCTCCTCCTCTCCGACCTACTACAATATAAGTTTTGTATTGTCCATCACTGTATTTCCAGGACTTGGAGGAGTATATATAAATAAAAAGGCGTAACATAAATGTCTGTTGATTGAATTATCAGATTCATTGATATTAAGATCAACCAGAAAAAGCAGATCAGAGCTAAAAAATAAACATTACAACAAATCTGGATAGAATCTGAAATTAGCTAAAATGACAAGGTTAGAAGTTAGCCATCTTGTGTTAGAATTCTGTGTCTGCTATTTACTACTACTGTGTGGCTTAGGAGAATCATTTCATCTTTCTGATCTTCAGTGTCCTCTTTTATGAAATAACAAAAAATAATACCTAGCCAATGTAAGTAATGAAGGAGTTAATACAGTTGCAGACCATAAACAGTGTCAAGTACACAGTAGGTACCCAATGAACATTAGATACAGTTATTGTTATTTCAATACAGTGAGTCCACTTTGATTAATAGATAGCAACCACATAACAAGTCACCATTGAGGTCTCAGATTTATAAATTTAGAAGTAGAAGTGATTTAAAATAACTTGATATTTAAACCATAAGATTTATAAATAAAAATATCCATATAGTATGTTTACAAATCTCTAATAATTTTTTGGGGGGGGGTAAAGTGATTTTTTTATTGTGGTAAGTTATACATAACATAAAATTTATCCCATTACTCATTTTCAAGTGTGCAATCCAGTGGCATGAAACGCATTCACAATGTGCAACATCAGCCACTATCCATTTACAAAAATTTTTATCATTCCCAGAAGAACTCTCTACTGATTAAAAACTCCCCAATCTCTCCTCCCCCGCTCAGCCCCTGTTTCTATGAATCTGCTTATTTTAGATATTTCATATAAGTGGAATGATACAATATTTGTCCTTTTGCATCTGGCTTATTTCACTTAGCATATTTCAAAGGTTCATCTATGTTGTGGCATATACCAAAATTTCATTCTTTTTTAAGGCTGAATAATGTATGTATATAGTCTATTCATCTGTTTATCTGTTGATGGGCATCTGGTCTGTTTCCACTTTTTGGCTATTGTTAATAACGCTGCTATGAACCTTGGTACATAAGTATCTGAGTCCCTGATTTCAATTCTTTTGGATATATACTGAAAAGTTAAATTGCTGGATCATGTCCCAATTCTATGTTTAATTCTTTGAGGAACTGCCAAATTTTTTCCAAAGTGGCTGCACTACTTTCCATCCCACCAGCAATGCACAAGGGTTCCAAATTCTCCATATCCTTGATGCAACTGATATTTCCTGTTTTGTTTTATTTTCTTTTTATATTAACCACTCTAATGTGTATAAAGTGGTATATCATGGTGGTTTTAATTTGTATTTTCCTTAATGATTAGTAATGTTGAACATCTTTTCATGTACTTATTGGTTATTTTTATATCTTTTCAAAAATATCTATTCAAATGCTTTGCCCAATTTTGAATTGTGTTGTTTTTGTTACTGAGCTGTAGGAGTTCTTTATATATTTTAGATATTAATCCTTTATTAGATGCATGATTTGCAAATATTTTCCCCCAATCTCTGGATCATCTTTTTACTCTCTTGAAAGTGTCCTTTGATACACATATTTTTTGACTTGTTATTATCTTTTTATTATAAGGGATACAAATGAATGATCAGGTGAAGAGGTACATAGGGCAAGGTCTAAAAGAGTCCTAAGTGTAGAAGCTCCTGTCCCTGTGGAGTCAGATTGTGCCACCCTACCAGTACATCAATGGATACACATTTTTTTTTATGAAGTCCAATTTATCTCTTTTTTTTTTCTTTTGTTGCCTGTACTTTTGGTGTCATATCCAGGAAATCACTACCAAATCCACTATCATGAAGGTTTTCTCCTGAGAGTTCTACGGTTTTAGCTCTTACATTTAGGTCTTTGATCCATTTTGAATTAAATTTTATATATGGTATAAGGCAAGGGTCCAATTTCATTATTTTGCATGTAGATATCCAGTTATTCTCTAATGATTTTGACTATGTGGGAAAATGACTAAAAGGGCTATCAAAGTTTGTATATATTTGCGGAGACAGAGAAAGACAGATACCATATGTTTTCACTCTTATGTGGATCCTGAGAAACTTAACAGAAGACCATGGGGAAAGGGAAGGAAAAAAAAAGTTACAGAGAGGGAAGGAGGCAAACCATAAGAGACTCTTAAAAACTGAGAATAAACTGAGGGTTGATGGGGGGGTGGGAGGGAGGGGAAAGTGGGTGATGGGCATTGAGAAGGGCACCTGTTGGGATAAGCACTGGGTTTTGTATGGAAACCAATTTGACAATAAATTTCATATAAAAAAATAAAATGCATTCAAAGTTCCCTTTTATATAGAGACTATAAAAATTACAATAACCTGTTACCAGAATTTTAATCCACTTCAAAATATCTCACACAATGTTTTGGGAGAATTTGTTCATATTTAATCCAAACCATTATAGCACAGAGCACTCTCTACAGGGAAGAACTCATGCAATTCTACCCTCCCTAGGATAATATCTCTATGAACAATATTAAATTGGCTTTTATGTTGAAATTTAGAAAAAACTCTTTGTAGCAACAATAAAATATGTATGTACAAATAGATTCTCCTAAATTGTAAATATTTTAAATAGTACCTGTGAAGCAAGTTTATTCTAGTTTATTCTTGTTTTTTCTTTATAGTGAGTATAATCTAGATAATCACTTAAGAATACAGTTCTAGGGAGATCAGAAAATTCTCTGCTTGTGCATATATCTCTCTATTTCTTTTCCTCAACTTCACCAGATGAACCCCAGATTGCAATTCTGCACAATTTCAAAAGAGCTGAAAAAAACTTGTTGACATAACAAGGTGTATCAAACATTGACATTAGATGAATCACCCCTATTAGAAACTTAAAGTTATACTACTTAGGAGATCCATAAAGTTCTATCCATTTCTTTATGGGACATTAAAATATTATTAAAATAAGGCTATAATATTTTATTCTTTAGGATATCATTAATAACTTTTTTATGAAAAGATTTTAAATAATTATTCAAGTATGAGAAACACAAGAATAACAAGTTATTTGAGATGTTTTATGAGAAGTAAGGTTTTTTATCAACTAGAAGGACATTCATATTTAGAGCAACACAAGTATAAGGAAGAAATGAATAGAAAATATGAAGATGAATACAAATTAGAAATAATGCAATAATAAAACTTAGATGCTCTCAGTAGCATTCAGAAAAATATTTGTCATTCATAGGGTCCTAGTCAGACTTTGGGTAAATTTTTGCTCTACCACTTACTGTTCTTGGCAAAGTTATTAAAGTTCTTTTTTCATCATTCATAAAGTAAGAAGACCAATAGTTTTTTGAGTTTACATATGATAAAGTTTATAATATACTCAGAAAAATACTTAGCATATATTAATAGCTCAACAATGTTACCTATTATTATAATGATAGAAAAGCATGAACTTTTCTGTGTCAATGGTTATTATGTCTTGTTTCTATTCTTGAAGGTAATGCAGCTTGAATAGAGATTTGCAACGAAAAGTCTATGTACTAACCAAAGAGAATAAATCTGTGTTAAGGAAAGATTTCTAAAGAATATTGTACATTGTTCTAAATAAAAATACAGAGAACTATACATTTTTAGAACTTTTTACCTAAGATATAATTTATTCTTTCAATTTCCTTATTTAGCCAAAGACACTAAGGCACAGAGAAGGTAGTACATCCAAGGTCACACAAATAGGCTATACATTTATAATAAGCTAATTTATTAAATTTCAGGGTTTCAAATTTCCACAATGTTTTCTTTGTCAGATTAATGCAATAAAAGTATAAAATGGAATGCTTGCACCCCCCGAGATCTGCCAACAGGAAGGAAGAATAATAAATGGATACTCAAACTTGGTGTAAAAAGTAAGCACATACTTCATAGCATAAGAATTCATCTTTCCTAGGTCCCACCATCACAATATTTTTGCATCCAACTCTACATATTTGTTTCTAGACACCTCTTTCTCATTATATTTTGATCTTTCCTTTGTAAGACCAAACAGCTGCTGAAAGCCAAGATGACTTTAAAGGCTCAAAAGAACCAATATACCTGAGACTTGGTCTTTCGATGCAATTTTATTATTTTATTTTTTACTTTTTATTTTTTATTGAGGGAGAGTAAGCAGGGGAGGTGTAGATGGAGGGAAAGAGAGAACCTTAAGCAGGCTGCGTGCTCAGTGCCGAGCCCAATGCAGGGCTCTACCTTACCACCCTGGGATCATGACCTGAGCCAAAATTAAGAGTTGGACACAACCTGAGTTAAAATCATGAGTTGGACACTCAACCAACTGAGCCACCCAGGCACCCCAAGAGACTTGGTCTTTTCAAAGATTAGCCTAGCCCTGCTTCATTTGTCTTTGGCCTGCCTTCTACGTCCTTAATGGGAGATCACGAAGAAGACTTCTTTCTATACATCGCCTACAGTGATCAAAGTGTCTACGGTCTGTGAAGCTGCTGCCTCTGAGGTAGGGGGGTCCCATTCTACAAAGAGAGAGGTGGCCCCCATTCCTTGACCTAGTTCTCCTTCAGGCTCGACCACCACCTCCTTCCTTTCCTTCAGGACCTGTACTTCCTATCGTTTGAGGCTCTCCTCCAGCCCCTGTTAGCAGGAGGGCTCATGGGGGAGGTGGCTTCTAGGATCTCTCCTTTGTCCCCTTTCTCTTTCCACCTTCCCCATTCTGCTTTAGATTTCTCGATTGTCAATCTCTGTCACATCCAGTGATTGTTTTGCTCCTGTTCCCTTTCTAACTGCCCAAGGGGCTCAGAACCCCGACATTCCCTTCCTTTCACTACCTTCTTTTTTGGGGGTAGATGGGAGGGACTGAAGTTGTGGGGGGAAGGTAGGAGGCACATCAATAAAGAGGAAACCACCAAGCCAAAAAAAAAAAAAAATACTTCCACTCCATAGTTAAAAATCTGAACTAGAATCATCAAGCTGCCCAACTACCAACTGTGATTTTATACCCTGAGGGTATCTGCCATAATAGCTGGCATATAAAGAAACAGGTCAGATTTATTAAGCACTAGTTTTGTTGGGACACTTTGTGAACACTGTCTTATCTAATCCATTCAAACATCTTATGAATAATATTATGTCTATTTTAGAGATGAAAAACATGAAGATTGGCAAAGATAAGCTTCAGAAAATCACAGAGCCAGAAAGTAGCTGATAAGGGACACATATATGGATCTGAATTTATATACCATGCTCTCAGCCACAATGCTTACTGCCTCCTACAAGGCTAAGGTACCAAATAGAGCTGATTTAGTTTTTGCCAAATTTCTAGGCATGGATTTTTATCATAGGCTATATTATATCTAATATTTATATCAATTACATGGAATTATATTTGACACTTGGAAAATATAAGAAAATAAATAAAAGTGAAACTGTAAGCCCTAAAATTAACACATAGTTAAGTACATGATATTGATCTTGAAAGCTTAAGTCCATGATAAAAATAAAATTTCAATGTCGGAAAAAGAGAAATCAAAAAGTAATTATCAGTCAAAGTTCTACTATAAACAAGGCTCCTACACAGTTTTGCTCATGTTTGGGGAGGCAATTAGGTTTTGGAAAAGAGGACATGTAAAGAAGGCTCCTCAGACTTAGCTACAGGTGACTTGCCTGCAAGGGTTAACTTTGATAACTATCTGTTCTTCATCCCTCCTTCTCACTGGGAAAGCTTCTGGGTTTCAAAGGGGCCACATGCCCAGTGCACTGTACCAACATTGGGTTTTTATTCTCTGTGACCTATCTCGTTCCCCTTATATTTTCAAAGAAAGGGATATTTATAGAAACTTCTAGGTCAGTTGCTTCAAAGTTGCCCTGGAGAAAATATCAGTTAGACAACTGAAAGGATTTCAGAATAAAATATTTATAGAAATAAAAATAAAAATATACATTTGCATGTTAGTATATATGAACAAAGATATCTAACTGTTCTGAGATCTAGCCTCTGAATACTATCATAGTGTCAATGTTAAAACGACTTATAATAATAGGAAAAGTAAGTTAATTAGAAGTCTGTGATTTGCATTAAAATACTTTCTTTCATTAAATTTATTCTTTTAAGTAGAGAGTTCAAAATTGCTAAGAGGTCATCATATAAGGTGACAGATAATTAGAAAACTTAACCTGTATTCTTCATTAGTTTAAAAAAATCCTGGAAACCACATGAAGATAGACCAAATTAAATATCATTATTTTTCCCAATAATATTCACAAAAGCAAGAATGACAAGTGAGAAAAACAAGTTACATGATTTTTAATATTTTATTTTTAATTTTTTTTAAATATTTGTTTATTATTGACAGAGCACAAGCAGGGGACAGGCAGAGAGAGGAAGAGACACAGAATTGGAAGCAGGCTCCAGGCTCTGAGCTGTTAGCACAGAGCCCTACTCAGGGCTAGAACTCACAAGCCACAAGATCATGATCTGAGCTGAAGTCGGATGCTTAACCGACTGAGCCACCCAGGTGCCCCATGATTTTTAATATTTTAACTATTTGTGGATAGCTTTCCAATATCTTTTTATAAAATCTATCTATAGCTAGCTGTCTGTTGCTCTACTTACCTACCCATCTTATACTTTTTCTATGTGAGATGCTAGTTTTATAAATGTTATTAAGAGAAGACAGACTGCACTAGAAAATTGTGAAAACCCATTTGGACATAATACATTCAATTAACTCAAAAAACATACTCAAAAAACTTCAAAAGCCCACATCATTCTTGTCTATGTGGAAAGACATGTTGACCCTGATTCCTGCAAGATGATTTTACTTCAAGACAGGAAAAAACCAGAACCATAACAACCATCCTCAAATAAAAAATAAAGCAACAGTCTTAATATCATAAAAAAAAAAAACAAAAACAAAAACAAGAAAAACTTGGCTATGGTACCCTTCAAGAGATGGTCCCTTCTTCCTCTCCACAGTATAGCTTACTAAACCAGGAATGAACTGTTTAAATATAGTACATTCACATAAGAACTGTCTTATTATAAATGTTGGCAGGTAAAGGGAAAAGTGCTTGGAAATACATCATTAGCTGAAAAAGACAGATTGATCTTTAAATCTTACTTTTACATCGAAAGCCCTTTGAAACCATTTAGAAAGCTCAGAAAAAAAATGGTAAAAGTGACCATGTCTCATGCAAAGAAAAGAATGCTTAAAATATTTACTAGCAGCAGGTACAAGCTGGTAGACTGGGATGAAACTGTCAATAAAATACACACACACACACACACGCACGCACGCACGCACCAGATCTCCAAGGAAACTGGAGGATTTTATTACAGGGAAGTAAAATTGTGTAAGGTGATTTTCTGACACTGACCAATTTATTCAGAAACTACAATTATGTTTCTGATTTGCCTGAGCATTTTGGCACAAACTTCAATTCTCTCCTTTAGGGAAAAACCCAACATGTGAGGGTTTGAAGGAATTACCAACCATTTCCTCAAATGAACTCAGCCCCACTAGGTCCCAACCCTGAATACTACAATAAAACACACTAGGCCCATAGAGAATCTGCCAGTGAAGAGTCAGGGAGATAGCAAAGACCTTGACTTAACAGTGTAATGAATAGTGATTCCAAGTATAACATTAGACACTGTACAATTAAGCAAACAGAAGCTTCCAGATAACAAATGGACAGGCTTTGTAGAATTATCTCTATAAATTTTCAGGCTCCCATATTTGAACTGATCTAAATCCAGACTTACTCTTTCCTCTCACCTCAGGGAAAGAGGTCTCCCTCCTTTAAAGATAAAAGGCTTCAGATATGATCTTAGTTTGTTCTTGCTTTTTCCCTTCTGAACTTTACTCTTCAGTTCTCCCCTCTCACCTTTTTCCTGGAGTTGGTTTTCTACGTTAATTTTTTTTTTTTTTTTGAGAGAGAGAGACAGAGAGTGTGAGCTGGGGTGGGGCAGAGAGAGAGAGAGAGAGAGAGAGAGAGAATGAGAGAGAGAGAGAGAGAGAGAGAGAGAGAGAGAGAGAGAGAGAATGCCAAGCAGGCTCCACAGGATGAGTGTGGAGCTGGATGTGGGGTTTGATCCCATGAACCAGGAAATCATGACCTGAGCTGAAACCAAGAGTCAGACACTTAGCCAACTGAACCACCTAGGTGCCCCACTTTTTCCTGGATCTTAAATATTCCCTTGTTCACTGGCTCCATCTAATTTGCCTATAGATTAATCTCCCATCAAAATTTGTCTACCCTTATTCTCTCTCCTATTAATCTCCCATCTTTAACTAGCTCCAGCCAATGTCCCATGGACATCCCAAAGGCATTTCAAATTGTGAAAAAATATATTCATTTTAGTCTACATTCTCGTATTATAATGGAGTTAATATATACATGGCCCCCACCTAAATTAAGCGAAATTCCACTTTCTTTCTCACCATAGCATCCAGTAGTTTATCATGTTCTGCCAAATTCTAGCTCGAAAATACCTTCAGACATGATCACCTCCTCTCCATCCTCTATCCCAAAGTTAGTGCTTCAGTATGTCTCACATAAACTACCAGACTGTCTCTTATGGCCAAATTCACCTCTCCCTTCTACAAATATATTCTCCATATTGCTGCTATGTTATTGTTCTAAAACACAGCATGAACATATTAGATTCCATGAATAGCACCTGAAAAAATTATAAGGTTTTAAAGCCTGGAAAGGACTGCTGAGATAATCTACTCTTGCACGGAATAGTAGGATAATATTTCCAAGGACATCAATCACTAACAGATCTAGTGTTAGAATCCAAAGTTCCTGATTCCTCATCATATCCACATCAAAGCTTATTTTCAAATTTGAGTCTTGGTTTATCAGTTGAGGCATTTATTTTTCACTTTCAATACCATGCAATCATTAAGCGCTCTTTCAACCATGTGTCTACATTATAAGGAATTTGTAAAACAAAAAGTGCTCTAGAACTTAGAAAAGTTAATGAAAGTGCTTCACTGGGCAACCCTCATTGAGGACAATAGTTCTCTCTGTTGACACCAATGGAAAAATGCTAGGACTATTTGCCAACTCTCAAGCTCTTTTAAATGTTAAATATGCATTCAAATGTGGCTAGAAATCAGTGTACATGAAAACATTAATCCAACAGGCAGCAGAAAGATGCTGTCATTCACCACTAATGGATTTCAGAACTCCAGAAAATTCTTACAAGCCTAGTTCTATGGGATATGTCATCTTTGTAAACAGCATATGGTGTGATACATAGGTGGAACAAGTTGAAGAAAAAAAATAAACGGAGCATCTGTGCACTCACTTCTTCAAGTTTTAACAGCCAATTAGGTTTTCTACAGTAATATTTATAGCTCCACAAAACTCAGGTACCAAATGTAATTATTTTCCCTTCTGGAGAATATTAGGCCATTAAACTGCAGAAGTAAGGGGGTATATTCTATGCACTTGCTGTTTCAAGGAACTTAAAAAGAAGGATAATTATTTACTTGAAGACTGCCATCCATTTCTTGGACAGATACAAAAAAGATTAATGCTATGTGCCTGTATGTTAATTGTAGGGTTTCCATGAAACATAACAATTAGAGAAACATTTAATTTTCCTGGCATCATTAAGAATGGGGAGATTTTATCTTTCCAAATAACAAAAAATTATTCCTTTAAGTTACAAAACTCAGTTTAACTATTTTGACGGCGACATAGAAAAGTACTTTGCATACCTGTGAATTCTTAATTACAATATGTAATTTTTTAAATGGCTCAGGATCATGATTATGATTATAGAATGCTGTGTTCTGTACAGTTTTTGGTGCCTAAGAACAAAAGAGGTGAGCAGAAAAATTTGCTCCCACCCTAAGCCCTCTCAAACCACAGTTTTTCTGGCTCTGTTTTTTTTTTTCTTTTTTTTTCCCGTCATTTAAAATTTGCTTATTTTTGAGGTGCCTGGGTGGTTTAGTCAGTTAAGTATCCAACTAGGTTTCAACTCAGGTCATATCTCATAGTTGTGACATGGAGCCCTGAGTCAGGCTCCATGCTGACAGTGTGGAGACTGCTTGGCACTTTTTCTCTCCCTCTCTCTCTCTGCCCTTCCCCTACTCACGTAGGTGCACACACATGCTTTCTCTCTCTCTCTCTCTCTCTCTCTCTCTCTCTCTCTCTCAAAATGAATAAACATAAAAATTTTTTTGCTTATTTCCTCCCTCAGTCAGGCAGTCAACTCTTTCTTCTTGTTACTGCTATCACTGTTATGAGCTTCCTGGGACTCTGGTTTTCATTTCTCCCCTTGAATTTCTAGCTTCTAATTGTCGGGGGTGGGGGTTGATATTAGATCATAAAAACTGTTAAAATACATGAAGCCAATATATTCTGATGGAGGGTCTGGGATTCTTTATGGAGTGAAGTTCAAGTTTTAGTGAACATGTTTTTTGACAGAATTTTAGTTATATAAAGACCTTTCCCGCTTACTGGATTCCTAGTAAGTAGAGATTGAAGAATAAACTACATTGTTTTTGTGTGTGTGTGTGTTTTTTTTTAAAGAGAACAATGTTGATCTCTAATAAGTATCTTCTAGCTAAAGATACCCAGGCATCAACTATTAAGTTCTTTTAATATTTTCATTTTTGACATTTCAAGAAAATACAAAAAAGAATAAAAGTCTATATTCGTGGCTTCCCCAAGTTTAATCCTGTTAACATATTGGTTCCAACTGCCCTTCATCTGATTAAGAAGAAAAAAAAATCACTCAATTATTTTTATTTTTTCTCAATACAATCAAAACAATGCAGAAAAGTGAAAAGAAGGAAAAAGTACTCCAAATCCACAAACTGGAAATGTTGTGTGTGTAGGAGTGTGTGTGAAGGCTGTACACATGAAAGAAACACAAGGAGATTTTTTTTTTTTTAAAATGGGGTTCATTTTGTTATTAATCTTATTTACAAAAAAATTGATTAAATCTGATATTAATAGAAGAAAAATTAAACCAAATTTTAACTTAAATATTGTTAGTAGACATATATCTTAAAAATGACTCTATGGGATGCCTGGGTGGCTCAGTTGGTTGGGCTTCTGACTCTTGGTTTCAGCTCCAGTCATGATCTCGCAGTTCATGAGTTCGAGCCCCACATCAGGCTCCATGCTGTCGGCTTGGGATTTTCTCTCTGCTCCTCCCTGCTTTCCCTCTCTCTCTCTCTCTCTCAAAATAAAAACACCACTCTGAAGTTTTAAAAAAGAGAATTCTGAACAAAAATTAACAACCAAGAATAATTTTTAACTACTTTTTAATTTAGATGGCATGAGCTGACTCCCTGCTTTTAATGACAGATAAGGGCATTAGCATTCTTCTATTCCCTTCTAATTTCCCTCCTTCACCTCTCTAAACGTTACCTTGTCTGGGTTTATGTATTCACATTCTGTTGATGGTCAGTACTTCCCAGCACTGTTGAGTATTCATGTCATCTCAGTGAGGATTAAATGCTTATAAGCTGGACCTTTTATCAGTCTTTTTCATTCATGAATTCATTTTGATTGATTGGCTGGATTTCAATTTTTCAAGTAGTTCTTCCAGCTCTGCAACCCCTAGGTCCCACCCTTGCCCTATAAGAATCCAGTGAATTTTGTATTTTGGGAGTGTTTTCCATATTTGAGAATTTTTACACTGTCTTTTCTTCAGTGGCATCTTGCTGCCTAGATGCCTAAAGAATGCTATCGTCTTACAAGTGTATCAGCCTAACTAGGACACATCTCAGATTCATATTCTGATTCAAAATTTCCTGGAACATATTGTGCTTTTAATATACAGATTCAATTCTCCCTTCATTTTACAGAAGTTCTCTTGAGTTATATATTCTGTTCCTTATTTGGGTTTTCTATTCAGGGATCCCAATTACTCTTACGTTGAATTAACTTTAGCTCTGTTCCAATCTATTAGATTTTCTAAAACCATGGTATTTTCATCTCTTTCATCCACATACACTATAATTATCACAAGTCCTTTTACTGTGTCACTAATTAGCTAATCAGTGGTGTTTATCAACTACTTCATATTTTGTCAGTCACTTATTCAATAATGATGTTCATTTGGTCCTCAATTTGTTTCCTCAGGTATATGACATCCCTTTTATCTTCTAGGCTTTGCGTTCTTAATTTATTGATTATGTTCTTATTAAGTTGTTTTTTAATGTGAAGCAACTGTGAGAATGGTCAAGACTGGGTCAACTCAATGGTAAAATTCTAGAAGTACAGAGTGCATTTAAGAACTAAGTTACACTACACCTCTCTGTTCCAATTCAGAATGTTTTGTTTTATACACTGGAGACAAGATTTGTGAATGTATTTGCTTTAAACTACACCCCATTCCTTATTTGGTTCATAATAGTTTGTTTAAGTCTTAGCTAGTTTTGCTTACGTGATAGGTATTAGGTGGCAGGGACGGGGGTGGGGGAGAGACAGATTTTTTTTAATGCTTATTTATTTATTTTGAGGGAGGGAGAGAGAGAAAGAGAGAGAGAGAGAGAGAATGAATGCAAATACACAAGTAGGGGAGGGGCAGAGAGAGAGGGAGAGAGAGGGAGAGAGAGAATTCTGCGATGAAGGGCTCAAACTCACAAAACGTAACATCATGACCTGAGCCAAAATCAAGAGTTGGACACTTAACTGACTGAGCCACCCAGGTGCCCTGAGACACACTTTATGATATAGTTTCGATACAATATCTTAAGCCAGAAAGTTTACTGAAGCTTTTTAAAGGAGTTTTTAATAGAACTAAAAAAGAGAATTTAAAAGTATAAAGATGCACCCAAATATTTTTCATCATTTTTTCCTAAATACTTTAAAAAAAATCCTAAGATTTTTAACTGACAAGTTTAGGAAGAAGAATTAAAAGGCTATTTTCATGTCAACTCACATCTTCTAAAGTAGTGAAGAGTAATTTGAACAGGAATGTTCTTGCCTTTCACAGAAAGCAACATTGAGTTACAGTTTGCTACCACTGTTAAATGATAATTTAATTACTATTACAAATTCTCAAACACTGAGTTTATTTGAAGAATGAAAAATAATTTCTGAAAAGAAAACATATCTTACAAAATAAAAAACTTCCCTTCTCCAATAAGCAGGAAATGCCTCTTGATTTTAACTATGGAAGAAATGGAAAAAGGCAAACTGTACAAATCAGGTCCCAGATATGAGTGTACCAACCACTTAGGTCTTCTTTCTTCCTAAATCTGATATAAGGCCAGTTTAAAAATAGACCAGTCATCAAAAATTTGGTGTGAAAGTGATAAAATGATTTATTCACAAAAAAGATAATTTTATTAGAAGGAGCTAACATCAGTCACTATGATTCTATTTCACCTTTTTGTATCTAAATAATTTTCTAGGAAGGGAGAAAAAAGGAAATACCAAGGAAAGTATAAAATTTTTACTCTGGTAGTTCCTGATTTTTTTAAAAATGAAATTTCCAGGTGAAAATAGAGTTAACAGAAATAGCTCAGACTTCTGTAAGATTCCATTTCTCTTTCTCCCTACTAAAGCCATGTATTTTAGGAATAAAAGAGGTGATGCTATAAAAAAATTGGTATTTGCCTATAATTTGGGACGAAGAACATCAAATGTCATTAGATAATATTCCTGCTCTTTAACACGAAAACCAAAACTCACACTGGCTATATTAAATAAAAGATTTACAGAGGAAGAAAGTCAGAGAAACTGATTTCAGGTTCAGCCAAACCTCTAAGAAACTGAAGTCATTAGGGTACTATGTTCCTCTCTTTTCCTATGACGATACAAGGGCTCTTGTTCAGTGCTTCTCCACATACCTGCTCAATCCTCCTTCCTTGATACTAGCTTCTTCTGCATAGCTGTTTTGGAAATGCCCTATAACTCTCACTTGTCTATGGCTTCTGGAGCGTGTATTTTGACTCTGGCCCCAAATCTATTAAGAACTTACAACTTTAGTTTGTGTCTTGGTTCCCAATCCAGGTTGACCTAGCTCCAGTTAGGTCTCCATACCTAATCCAGTAAGTTGTGTCCAGAAGGATAGAATCATGGGACGTGCAGGATGGCTCATTTGGGGGTATGGGTGGGATCTATTCTCCATGAATAGAATGAGGGTAGGAAGGAATATTTGTAAATAAACCATAAAATAAATAGAGCATTTAAATCTAGGACACATGCTTCCATTTAGTATAGCTATCTCTTTGACCTGCATTTATGAAGGTACAATTTGTATACAGCAAATTCACTTTTTAGTGCACAGTTCTATGAGTTTTGACAAACACATATAGCCATGCAACCATCACGGGTGATTGAGACAGAGAACATTTCCATCATTAACTTGTACCTAAAACTTCTCAAAATTATAGACTTCAGATACTCTTTCTTCTACTTTAAAGAAACAAATTTTAAGCTACTATAGGAGCTTTCATTCAAAAAATCTGTCTTTAAGGAATAACATAAAAATTGTACATTTTGCTACTCGGACTTGAGTAATTGAATCATATGTAAAACAGAAAAGAGACTATTTCTACTAACAGCCTACTTCAGGCTATTATTTAAATAAATAATAAAGAGACTATTCTACTCTAGAACTTCATGAAACACATAAAAGTTCCCCAATCTCTAGGGATTGACAGAGTGCCTCCCAGATGAAAAGTCTATACAGTACATACAATAGACACTATATTGTCATGAGCTTTAGACAATGTCTGAATTTAGACCACAGCTTGCTGATAAATATACACTATCCCATGGCATTCTGCCAATGGAGAGGTAGAAAAGCTTGGGAGATAATCAAAGGTCACGGCTTTATTTAACACTATCACACACTAAATAGGAAGATAGGCACTCCCTACGAGGGCAGACAGTCTGTCCTCCCGTGACTGCACCTCCCTTCCACGGAATCAAATCCTGCCTTTAAAAGGTGGGGCTCACGAAGAAGCCTAAAACAGGTCTCATCTTTCATCAAGGGCTTCTAATTTTAAATTGCTGCCATGCTAAATTTTATCTAGTGTCTCCCTGAGTCTCGTCCACCCAGTTTGTTCAGATATACCATTGGTTTTAGACAAGAATTTCCTAGGATTGTGAATTCTAATTTTGTACTGTTTAAAACACAGCCTGCATGGGGCACAAACAATGCAAGTTGGGTAAGATTTTGAATAAAAACCTCATATATAAGTTTTTAATATATATTTCATGTGGGTATACTTAACATACAAAAATAGTAATCTCTATTGGTATCGCTCTCTATGATAACAGACTCCACTCGGGAGAAACAAAAACTATTGTTTCCTAGGAAAAAAGTTAGAAGTCCTACTGAAATACTACTTACAAATACACTGTGGTAGTGTTACGGGTGCTACCTGGACTCAACTGGTAAAAATGGGTGACATCATTACACATTATGAAACTCCACTCTTCTGAAAGGTGAGGCACTGGGGATTCCTCAGGATAACCGCTCAAAACCAATGTCACCAGTGGGAAAATCCAATTGATAACTGCTACTAAAGCACGTAATATTTAAAATGGGACAATTGAGGAGAAAATAAAATTTCCAGTATTAACTTGCCACAGCTAAACTATGTAAGACAATGGTACAACCAAAATGTATTTACAAAGACACAGTTCATATTACCAACTACATATGTTATAGAATGTAGATTTGTACATATAGATTTACCTCACCTGAGTGTGTATTTTATTCCCATTGTGGACTAATCCCCCACTGGCCCTGTGCACAGTGGAGAGAGACTGAAATGCCTGAAATACTTGAATCAGGGCCACGATTGCTCTGACGGTAAATGCTACACATGCCTTTACAGACCTGAACAATCTAAACTATTATTAGGTAAAGCTTAATCATTAGCTGGGATGTGGAGAAATCTCATTCTTGTATTCACATTATAAAATCCAATATAATTTAAGAATTGTCTGTGGATATCTCAAGTATTTCCAGCAATCTCTTTTCATTGTCAACAGAAAGGAGTTCCTTATCTATAGAATGTGGGTTAAGAGTTGCTGAGGTCTTTCATAGCTCAATGGAATGTGTCTTCTGGGATTTCATGCTCTCAGCATCAGAGTACAGTAAGGCTGTATGTACAAAAGTTTCTGGGGAATAGAACATGAGAAATGCAGAGTGACCTGGGAATCTGGGGGCTCTTGAGGTGATCAAAAGTAGGGCTAAAGAAGGGCATAATGAAGTGAGTTTAAGTGGATTCAAAGCACCAAGGCTCTGTGAGTTGTAAGATGTGGGGCATTAGGGGGAGACAAGGTTCCTGGTCTCCCTCTTCATCCCTGATGATGGTGATAAAAACACAGGAGAGGCAGGTCTTTGTTGGCAGGCCTCCTCTTGACTCCAGGTGAAGAGGGTAAGAGACACCTTCAGCCAAACCAGGTTACTTACTGTCATTCAAACCAAATATACTTCAATTCCCACTTTTGCTCAAACTGATGACTCCTATTCTATGTGTTAAAACTTTTTCTCTAAACTCCCTGAGTATATTTTCCACATTTCTCACAGCATCTTTCTGTCTTGCATTGTTAAGTGTATCAACCACCAAAATCATACTGTGAGCAATTTGATGGCAGAAACAGTGCCTTCATCTTTGTACTCTCTAAAGCACCTAGTACAGTAACATCACACATTAGGCGCTCAATAAATGTTTACTAACACAAATGAAGTACAAATGAGGTAGACAGAATAGAAACTATTTTTTTCTTTCTACACAGAGCTCAGATTTATAATCACAGGTAACACCTGTTAAGTGTTTACTCTATGTCAAGCATTGTTCCCTAAGTTTTACGTCAACTAAATCATTTGATTGTCACAGCAATCTTAGAAGTTATATGGTACTGTTATTTTTGTTTAACAACTGAAGAAACTGAGACCCTACAAGGTTAAGCAAATTGTTCAAAGCCAGAAAGGAAGTAATTGGCAGAGTTGGGGGGTCAAATCTAAGCAAGTGAGTTTCAGGGCTCAAGACAGTCCTGTGCCTCACCACCTCACTCACTGGCTGATAGAATATGAACAGAGCTGGAGGTAAATACATTATTTCTTGAAAAAAGATGAAAGGCTGACAGGCTCTGGTGTGGATCCTCTTCTCTTTCCTCAATTATTTATTATCTTCTTTCCTTTTTATTTCTGTTCTTATGTCTTCTTCCCCTTACTTTTTCTTCTGCTTCAGCTAGGGTTCTTTGCTTTGAAAGCCACAGAAACCAGCGCTGGCTTATATAGGATGAACAAGAGTTTATTGGCAGGACGTGGGATAGCACACAGAGTCAGAGGGAGGCCTGAAGCAGCAGGCTCAGAAGCTTTCCATCTCCAGGCCAGAGGAACTACTGGGGATCTTCCAGGCACCCCACCATGAGTCCACTCCTACCATCTCCCGTCTTCCAGTTACTTGGTTCAGGTTTCAAATTCCAGAGAGAAGGGGGAGCACCTGACAGGTCTGGCTCAAGTCATGTGCCTACCCCTTAGATAAGGGAGGATGGGACACTTTCAAGGACAGATCCATGGGATGATACATAATGGGAAAGAATAGGTGGTCCCATGGTTAAATTACAATGGTTACCAAAGAAAAGCAGAAAAATGCTGGATAAAAAAGTATTCATGATCCCTATCCATTTTTTTTTTTTAAATGTCCTCCACTTATTTACCCATTTTTGCCTAATGACCCATTAAAACCAGTGATGGGCTCACTCAACTATTTACAGATACTTATTGAAGCTGGGACCAGCAGCTGAGTCATTCTCCTGCTGTTGATGTGTATTCCACACTGGATTGCTGTTCTTTCTCATCATCTCGCTTTGAACCAAACAGTAACTAAGGACTTCACAGTTTATTTTTAGTAACTGTTAAACATTTTTTTCAATTCCTTAATCAATAGCCTCCGTAACTTTTTCATGTGAAGCAAGGCAATAAAATAAGTTAGGAATTCGACCTATTTGTTCAATTAAATGTCTATAGATAAAATAAGAACAGGTACTACCTGAATTTCAAATTTAGAAACTGAGTAATAAAAAAATTTACAACAATATTTTTGCATAAGCTACATAAGAAATTTCAGTCTTGAAGTTGAAGTTCTATAAAATGATTTTTTTCCCTAAGCCTCATAGAATATCCTTTCCTAGCCTCACGTGTGTGTATATGCACATATGCATACATACACATTTACACATATATATGTATAATTTTATACATATACATACATATATACTCTTTGTATATGATTAAAACATGTATAACATACACAGGTAATTCACAAGTATTATCTAATTTAATAAAATTTTATGCTACCTTATTTATCTATATTCTTTTTGACATTTTGAATAAGAGAGCCACATGCTAGAGAAAAACCTCATTAAGCAGAGTCATCTGAGTTTATCTGATGATGAGTGAATTAAATATGCAAGATTTTAAATTTCCAGTATAGATAAGCATATAGACCTTTATGCTTAAAAAATAAAAGCAATTAAAAACTATTTAGCTCCTGTTATGTCGATAACTTTGAAATATTACCTCCAGTACTAAAGTGGAGGTAATTGTGTTTAAGAAGACAATGTTACTAGCATAATAACAAGACTTGCTTCTATTCTCCTAGACTACTGGCTTCTCGCCTTTGCTTCTCTTCTACTTTTCCTTTGGCTTGATTCCCATCTACCACTTTTTTTTTTTCTTTTTTTTTTCCTGCCTGTAGTAGACCTCTGTTGTTTTTCACCTACCTGGCATTTATTTCTCTTCTTAGAGCTGCACATCCCCCCCCCCCTTTTTTTTTTTCAGTAAACTGTCTTGACTACCATCCATTTTCATCCCCAAAGGCTACTGTGTAATTCCCTTGGTCAGAATAATTGGTTTAGGGATGGAAAATACAACTCCATTTTGGTACAACTATTGAAATTAGCTAGAAAAAGAGGCTTTTTTTGCATGGGAGTTATTGTCATAAGAAAAATGTAAGCCTGGAAGTGTTTGGGGCCACCATGTTGGGAGAATGTGCCTGACAATAAACCAGAAAAGAGCACACGGAGTCAACTGAACCTGGGCCACTTTTGAGCACATTTGAGACCAATCTACCCATGAACTTTTCATTTATTTGAGGAAATAAGTTAACTTTTTGGCTGGTTTTGGACTTCTGTCCCTTGCAACATAAAGAGTCCTGAAGGATACATTGACTTTTACATGTTATTGCCACCACTTTCCAGCAAAACTCGTATCTATCTACTAGGTGATTCTACCAGGTGATTCTAGCTATCTCCAAAGGTTTTGTTCCCACTTCTCTCAACAGAACCACCCAGGATGTGAGGCTCAACTCAATCTCCATTTTCCTAAATACCCTGGGATTATGCACATTTGGATTTAGTTCAAATAGGCCCAACTTTCATAAATCTAGAGGTTTTATCTGTATTCAACCAATGAGCCATCTCCAATACTACTGACTGAGGGTTGTAATGTCTCGTTTACAGAAAAGCCTTTTTTTCTATGAAAATGTGCTAGTTATAGTATAAGAGAGGGATAAATTTGGTATTCAGCCCCATGTTCAGGGAATGCAGTTAAGAGTAGGCTTAAGAAGTGGGGTAGGGATGCCAAAAGTAGACTAAAAAGTAATGGAATTCAGAAAGTCCTACATCCACAGTTGGACTAAAGGTGGAAAAGAAAAAACAAATCATTCAAAACCAAATGCAAGTATATGGTACTCTACCATGTAAATATAAGGCAATATTTCGTTGTGGTTTGTAGCACTGTCTTCAGTGTCAGGAAAATCTAAGTCCTAGCATAGTCACTTATGCTGTGACATTGGAGAAAGCAAGTAAGCTCTCTTGCCTCAATTTCCTTATCTGTAAAGAGAAGTTAAATACTACTATATACCTCATAGAGATACTGTGCAGCACAAATGAGACATTAAGTCATAATATGCTTGTCTTGGTTTGGGAAGGGAGGTTCATAGTACTTAACAAATTTTTACCTCTGATTAGAGACAGATATTCCTTTGCGAAAACCAAATGCTTTTCTAATAATATAAATAAGTTATAAATAATATAAGTGTCTTTTTATTCTTGGGTTTTACTCATAGTCAGTAACTTTATTTCATACATATTCATGCTTCTACTCAGAGACCAAGTCAACATCATAGTACCCCAAACTCTCTACATTGCAACAGTCAAAACAAAGAGTATGGTATTTTTTTTTAAATCCCTCTCTGTTTTCTTTAAATAAAGAGATTACCTAAATAATCGGACAACACCCATGTTTAGGTGGTCAATAAGAGAAATAATTCACACTGAAGAACAAAGTTACAGAAACAAGGCTTTAAGTCTGAGCATATAAAGAAAGCTTTCTTTATGCTCTAGGGTATCAGCCACTATTGCTGATAAAGTTTTTCCAAACTCCAGGCATTAATTATAAGGGTCTAAATATTGTAACTGCCCTAAGGCACTATGCCTTATCTATTTACCATTTCACTTCTATTCAGTTTCCAAGTGCTTTGGGTTTTAAGACTGTCAGCTAGGCATGTCCTTAGGAAAAGTCCATATCATCACTAATAGCTAGGACAAGAAACCAAAATCTGATGATGTCCTTCACCCAGATCAGTGGTTTCTTTGTTCCAGTAAAAACAGACAGAAAGGGTTTCTTAGTGCCTATGAAAATGCCCCAGTTGGGTCAACATATCTGGAAAGGGTTGAATAGTTTTCAAATTCCAAAATAAGAGATTAAAAAAGAAAACAAAAGAGTCTTTCTTTCCCGAGACTCCAATGACGAATGTAACCACTAAAGAAATATATTAGGCCATGTATACATTGCATGTTTCAATCTTGGCACCTTTTGGGTTTGAGAAAGAGAATGAGAAGAATGACTTCAATTGCCTGAATAATTAGTCATGAGCATCAGGCTCCCAGGGTAATGGAATATCCTACCCTGCTTACTGGCTAAAAATAAGTAACCAAAATGTCCCTAAGAAAAAGTTAATGTCAATGGTAAATATCAATTAATTAACTATCTATAACAATAAAGAAAAATCAGTATTTGTATCTAAGTACATTATAATGATCACGTTTGAGAACATTACATCTATTTTGACCATACAGGCAGAGCTACTTCACATTTCTTAAAATGTGCATTCATAATGTCACATTTTGCTCCAAAATAGACACTTGGCTAAACCAAATGTTCATTTTTAGTTTTGACGAAAAGTATATTTCTATGATTCTGAGCATGATAATTAGTAATTAGACAACTGGACTTCCAAATAGCTGGCATTGTGGCTCCATATGTACCCAAAGTAATAAATGAAAGAAGACCTAAAATATACACTTCACACTCCAAACTCTTTACAAAACAATTGTGTGTTCTTTCCAAAAGCTTCCTCATATGCAGTTATGTTATATATACACGTGTGTGTGCTCATACATATATATTGAATATATACACTGAATGCCTACTATGTGCAAGCAGTTTTCTAGGCACTGGGGATAAAAAATTGAAAAAAAGAAAAAAAAATCCCAGCATTCAGGGAGCTTACATTCTGGTGGGTGATGTAGATAATCAAATACATTAAATTTAATTTATCCTAGATTAGTAGTGATAAGGGTCAAGGAGGGGGAGGCCAAGAAAGAGATAGAAACAGTTGATGAAGAAAGAATGGCAACTTATAGATGGGTACCCAGGAAAGCCTTCTTGAGAAGATGACCTGTGAGCCAAGCCCTGAAGGGAGTGACAGGTAAGCCAGGCATGTTTCAGGGTTATGAAAACTCAGCCTAAATGCCTAGCTTGTTCCAGGCTATGAGGAAGGCAGTGTGGCTAGAGCTGAGGTAGACAGGAGGAAGGTAATAACAGTGACACAATGGAGTACTCAGAGAAGAGGAGTAACATGCTCTTGGATTTTGACAGGATATCTTTGTGGCTGCTGTATCCAGAGTAGATACAGAGAGGTGAGGGAAGAAACCCGGAGACTAGTCAGGATGTTTTAACAGTGACCGAGGCCAGAAGGGACAGTGGTTTGGGCCAAGGTGGTGCTGCAGACATGGTGATAAGTTACAAAATTCTGAATATATTTTAAAATTAACAGGACTTACTGATCAATCAGATGTAGGATGTGGGAAAAAGAGTTAATAATTACTCCAAGGTGTTTGACATGAACAAGTGGAAAGATGGTGTTGCCATGGATAGGAGCAAGTTTTGCTATAGAGAGATGAGTCGTGAGTTTTAGATATTTTAAATTTGAAATACCAATTAGATATCCAAGTGGAGATGGTAAGTAGGCAACAGAATATCCAAGCCTGGAATTCAGGTAGAAGTCTGAGCTGCAGTGATAAATTTGGGTGGCATTAGTTTATAGATGGAATTTAAAGCCAGAGTACTGGATGAGATCCTTAGGAAGGGATAATAAACTGAAAATAGAAGATGCCCGAGCACCAACCCCTTGGGTCATTCCTGTGTTTAGATATCTAGGAGCTGAAAAAAACTAAAAAAGGAGACATAGAAGGGTAGTAGGAAATCACTAATCTGGTGGATCTAAATCACCTTTATAGTATTTTGAATATATGCATGGTTAATGAATATCTAAAAAAAACTTCAAATGCCTTAAAGAGAGGGACAAAACAGAACTCACCATGGTCCCAGGGATGAGCACTGTACCAACTATATAATAAATACTAAATTTATTTGTTGTATGACTACATGAATGAATAAATGAATTCAGAATCCTGAGGATAAGTTATTACTAAGTAACTTCTAGTTCCAGAAACTAAGCAAGACCCTGGGAAAACAAATAAATACAGACCTGTCTGATGTAGAACAGAGGTTAACTTAGTAGTAAATTGATTTGATTTCTTGTCAAGGACAGCATCAAGCCAGTAAACATAAATATATCAGGTATGGATAAAAATGTTATGTTCTTTAAAAGGAAGAATAAATCTCCCTTTAAATGAAAACATTACTAAGGGGCATCTGGGTGGCTCAGTCAGTTAAGTGTCCGACTTCATTTCAGGTCATGATCTCACGGTTCCTGAGGTCAAGCCCCACATTGGGGTGTCTGCTGACAGCTCAGAGCCTGGAGCCCACTTCCAATTCTGTCTCCCTCTCTCTCTGCCCCTCCCCTGCTCACACTCTTTTTCTCTCTCTCAAAAATAAATAAACATTTTAAAAGTTAAATAAAAAATATATTAAGATCTGATTCCCTATCTTACTTTTAGCAAGATATATAAAAAAATTACTGCAGAAGTTAATGGAAATATCATAATTCAAGATGGTAAATGTTCTGTATAAAAACCTTTATCATAGACATGTATCACTACAATAAAAGAACAGAGAAGAAAAATGAACAAATGCATAAATTATAATTTTATTTAAAATTTTATATTGAAAACTTTTTCTTGAGGGTTTAATAAAAGTCCTGATTGATGTCAGATTACTGACTTGGAATTCAAAACATAAAATTCAAAAACATTTATGAAATATCAGACTTCTATTTATTTCCCAAGTATTTTTCAAAACAAAACATCTTCCTTTAAAACAATTATTCTTCTCTGCCAAAATCTTGGCAAAGTTATAGCCCCACCAACACATACAACACACATAAATCACAAACACACATACACACAAATGGCTTGCAGGATGGCTAGAGAGACTAATGGGTAAATAGGGAGGCAGGTAGGCTGAACGAGTGGCAGATACACATAAGAAAAGAAACTTAATGTTTACATAGTGACTTATACTGGAATTATATTATTGGTCATATATTACCCACAAAATGATTTCTAAATCATAAGTAACCTTTTTTAATATTTTAAATATTTTAGTTTGATCTATCTAAATCAAATAGATTAGCAAACCAGCAATTTTCACAAGTTTTATCCAGATGACTGGAAAAGAATAACTCCATTGAGTTGGATATTTGCCCTCATCCCTTCACATAACAGACACATACCACACAACAGGAGTTTATATTATGTAGGTATATATCAAGAGTGAGTATGGGCAATTTAAACTGATGTTACCTCAATTATTGCTTCAATTTTTTTTTATTTACTTAAAGTGTCAAATAATAAATACTTGTTGAATAAATGACTTGAATTAAGTGCCAACTATGTTTTAGCACTGCTTACATCTTTGCTTTAGTTAGGAGAGACCTTTTTTCAAAGTCTTCTTGTTTGCCAAGCCACATATTTTTAGATGTTTTACTTATTTTATTCACATAGTCAAAATTCCAAAACACTGACCTGGTAGCTATTTCTGAGTCTGCTAACTGTCTATTAACAAAATGTCATTGTTCTAATTGTTCTCAATTACACAGCTATCAATTAGCTAGTCAAAGCATTAAGGAGATAAAATTTTTTTTTCCTCTAATCAGATTATTGTAGTTATTTTAGAAATGGAATGTTCTCAACAGACAGGAGGCTTCAACAAGAGTTCCAGGTTCAATTAATCATCAGATCTATTACTTCTACCTCTTAAATTACTCTCAAAGCTTTTCCACTTTTCTTTATTCCCAATGCACTGCTTAACTCCAGAAACTAGTATCTCACATTAGGATGCCAGTATGTTCCTCAACTTGTACATGGAATAATTTTACTAAACTCCTATCTCATTACATCATTTCCCTTAATTCTCCTTTTCAACATTAGGTTTTAGTTCATTTCAGGTTTCAGTTCAAGAAATGATAAACTAAGAAGCTTTGAGAGTTGGCTACTGCCTGCTTCTGCAGTCTCATAACCTCATGGTCCTCCTCTTTTCCCCCTAAAAAACTTAATGGCTAATCCACACTAGAATTGTGCACAGTCTCTTTTGAGATGTTGCACATGTTGTTCCTCTGGTCACTGCAGGGAGGAGTTAGAATCTGTGACTAAATTCTACTTATCCTTTAAATCTCAGAATAATCTCTTCCTCTGTGCTTTCACCTCTGCACTCATTGGGCACGGTTCCTTCCCACAAGCCCACCCTGTCTAAGGGCACAGCATAGTTTACTGTCCTTTTCCCCAGTCCAGCTCTAAGCTCCTACCGGACAGGGACTACGTCTTATTCATGGTTTTATCCCTAATATTCAGCAAAGTGTTTGGTATATAATTCACACCCAATAAGTATTCTAGTCATTGGATGAATGTATTGTAATAGCAAATCTATTTGCAGAGAATGTCTAACGTACCAAACGTAGAGGGAAAATTAACTGCAAGCCAATAGCAGTACCTGCCAATTTGGGGTGTCTCAAGTAGAAGTGAAAAGTAACCAGGGATCAAGAGGGACTTAGTTAACAAAGTCCAGGGTGGGAAATGGAATGGATGAGAGTATGGCAGAAAATATCATCACATACTGAAGAAGCTGACTACTAAACTTAGTCTAACATCTTTTAAATTGTAACTTTTCCAGATTCTCTTACATAGCAGAATGTCACTGACAGTCCACAGACACTACCTGTCTCCAACATGACAATTAATATCCAAGATAGCAATGCTAGCCTTTTCCAAGGAGAACCATCTGACCCAGGAGGTGAAAGACATTTACTTTATAAGGTACCACTTTCATAAGCGTCCATGATTTCATGTATAACTTCTTGAGAAAATTGTGTTTTCAAAATCTGGTTGAACAAAAGACATAGTAAATCTCTTTAATGACTCCTGACAAAAAATTACAATGGAGTATAATTAAGGACAGGTTCAGTTGTTTTCTGAGAAATACTCAAACCACTCATTCTGTCTTAGTGGCTTATACTATATGAGAAATATACAGAACCAGACTTCTAATTATCTTAAAACAGATCTTAAAAATTTAAATTTCTAGTCTTGATTTCTGACCTCCAGCTAATAAATGACTATGTCTTGCTTGCTTTTTCAATTTCAAACAATTTGGGAGTTTTTAATTGAATTTTATATAGTGTAAGCTTAAAAAAAAATAACATTGTGAGGACTTCTGATTTCTGGCCTGGCATATAGGTAGCTTAGAAGTTGTCAATCTGTCCTAACAAGTAAAAAGATGAACTGAAAAATTAACAATTCTTCATAGATCTGTCAAAAAAGGTCACAAGGCAGATTGATACCATAAAACTAGAGAGACAGACAGGCAGACACAGAAAATAACAACTTAATGGAGCAGAAACCTCTGCAGGAACCGGTACTGTAACAGGAAAATCTGAACTATAACTGGCAAATTACAGGAGGCTCAGTGTGAACAAGCCTAGGAGATAAAACTCCAGAAGGACGCAGTCATGGGGGTTGGGACAGCTCAGACTTTTGTAAATTTTCCTCTAGGTTCTCTACCATGTCCTCAAAGTGAATATCAAAGAAAAAATATCATGCTTCTAGCAGTGAAAGGAAAAAAGGAACCACTCTGAAATATAGCACAATATTCTCTTTCAAAAAGGCCTGGTTTAAGGAGAAACTGTTTTACCACTGCCTAAACTGCTGGAGTATTAATAGAACCTCACTGACCTAGGGGAATGCAAACATCTAACTATACCTAGTTCCAACTTTTCAACTGGAAGAAGGGAAATATCTCCAGCTCCTTCTAGCCATCCTATCCCACCTAAAGGGTAGCGATGGAAGCAAAACTGAGAAGCACCAATAAAGTTCATAGTCCAAGGATAGAGGCTCACCAAGAGACTGAGACCTAATCACAGTATTTCCTCCTATACCTTACCACTACATTACTAAAGGGCTATTTACCATGGTTCCTTTTACTTATTGTATCATGTCTACCTTCAAACAAAAAAATTACAAGACATACTAAAAGGCAAAAAGCACACTTTGAAGAACGCTAACAAGCATTAGAGCCAGAGTCAGATAAGGTACGAATGCTGGAATTAACAGACCAAGAATTTTAAAAACTATGGCTATTATGCTAAGGGCATTAATGGAAGAAGTGTACAACATGCAAGAACAGAAGGATAATGAAAGTACAGAGATGGAAATTCTGAGAAAGAATCAAGAAGAAATGTTAGAAAAAAGAAAACACTGTAACAGAAATGAATGTCATTGATGAGCTCATTACTAGACTGGACATGACTGAGGAAAGAATCTTTGAGCTTGAGGAAATGACAACAGAAACTTCCAAAAAAAAAAAAAAAAAAGAAATGAGGAACAAGTAAAACAAACAGAAAACAGTAACAGACATGGTAGGTATCAATCCAAATACAACAGTAATCACTTTACACATCAGAGAACTAAATACACTAATAGAAAGAGACTATCAGAAAAACAAGATGCAACTACAGGTTGCCAGAAATGGGCTGTAATTATAAAGACACATGTAGATTAAAAATAAAGCGATGGAGAAACATAAACCATACTAACATTACTCTAAAGAATGTGAGGGTAGCTTTATTAATTACAGACAGAGCAGACTTCCAGGGCAAGGGTATCAGGGAAAAAAGAGGGGCCATTACTTAATGATGAAGGAGTCTCCATGAAGATCTGTGGGGAAATAGGTTCTACTTACATAAATAGGTTAGAAAAAAAGTTTAGGGTGGAAAGTCACCACCATGGGGTGAAAAGTGCCCAAGGTTAGGTAGCAAGATATTGTAATGGGATCACAAGTACATTCTATATGATGCCATTATACTATTGTACTTTGATCACAAACCCCACTTGCCCCCCTCCAGACCCTTTGCTTATACACAGAAGTTAATGACTAATGTCTGAGTGTTTTCTCCATGTTCATGTGTGTAAGATCTCGTTTTCTTCACGTTCACCACATGGGTAATATCTTGTGAGCCCAATAAATACGGAGATGAAACCCCTGCTAGGGGCTCTTGTCTCCTCCCAGACATTAGCCTCTCTCGTATTCAACCCTGCATCTGCTCTCTTGTTGGACAAGAGAGAACTCCAGACTCATAGTCTGCAACAGATGGTGACCCCAACATGATAGAAGACAATGTGAAGCTAACATGATTAGAGGAAAAGCTGACATGATAGAAGGTGACATGATTAGAACAAAAGCCGACATGACTAAGAAGTTGAAGTAACAAAAGGGGACATGATTAGAAGGGGACCTGATTAGAAACCAACAGGCTACAAAGCCCATGTGACTAGAAGCCGATGTGGCTAATAAGCCAACAAAACTCAAGGACTACAGAGTGTCACGGAACAACTAGAGTTCTAAACAGAAAAAGTGCACTGGACGACAATCTCTCCCGATGAGGTAAGAGAAAAGCGAAACTATGTTAGGGTTCCCTGCCTCAAAACTTTTGAGAGAATCGTTATGTGAGACTCCCTATCCCTAGAGCAGAAACATTACATTCATATAGCACTTCTTAAAATGATTACTCCTTATTAATGATTACCCAGCAACACTGCCCTTGGTTTCTGGAGCAAGGAACCTTCGACCCAGACATTTGGGAATGAATAGGTAAACCACTAACCGCACGTCAGATGGAAGGCACCAATGTTCTGCCGGAGGCCATTCTTAACATGATCTGTTGTCTGTATGGCCATTCTCCTCCTGAGTACCAATGATGTTTATGAAGATACCCACCCAAAGTAAATAAAAAAGTTTCCAAGGAACCTAAGCCTCCTTATTGTCAGCCAGCCCCTTTGACACCCCTACATTCAGAGAATGCCGACTCCCCACTTTGTCATTTGGAAAAATGTAATCTTTTAAAAGAACAAAAGATTCCCTCTGACAACATCCTTACCCCAATGCTACAACTTATTAAGAATGTCCTTACAGTGTTTACAGACACCTCGGGGAAAACTCACAAGGCTTCTTGCCTTTGGAAAATTGGAAAAAAAAACTGAGAACATATATTAGACACTGGACTGAGCTCTACCCAACATTCAGAACTGCAAGCCATATTATTAGCTGTATAAACCTTTTCCCAACCCTTAAACATTGTCTCTGAAATGTCAAGAAGCAAAGACCACCCACTTCAGATTTCCCACCAGCGTTCCAGGTAAAAATAACCATGGGGAAAAAATTGTCTTATGTGGACACAAACATAAGTTTGTTGGTTTGAAATAGACCTGTTTATCAAAGGTCAAATAAGCTCATGTTATGACTTAAAATAATGGTTAACATTGTCTCATAGTTTTCATGGGTAATTGTTAGATAGCTTTCAAAGGCTTTAGTAACCTAAAAAGTTTTTCTTGCATTTGGGGTGCCTGAGTGGCTCAGTCGGTTAAGCTACTGACTTTGGCTCAGGTTATGATATCACCATCAGTGGGTTCAAGTCCTGCATTGGGCTCTGTGTTGACAGCTGAGAGCCTGGAGCCTGCTTTGAATTCTGTGTCTCCCTCTCTCTCTGCCCCTCTCCCATTCATGCTCTGTCTCTCTCAAAAATAAACAAACATTAAAAAAATCTTTTTTGCTTGCATGATAAATTTGGATTGAATTCATTGGACACCTAGGCCTTTTCTAAATAGGATGGGATGCTAAAGCATTGATTACTAAACAAGGCTTATCTGTTTTGGGTTTCTTATTGCAGACAAACTAAGGATATTTGGGTCTGATGGCAAAAATGTTTTGTGCTTTATAACTTTCTGAGGTTTTTGTTTTTTTCTTTTTTTAACAAATTTCCCAAGGTTTAAATTGTAAATGAAGTCTTTTTGACCAATTAGGCTTCTTTGGTATGTTAAATTATTCTGGAAGTGCTGTCAAACAAATAATAAGCCTTAGGTTACATTTGAGTAAATGCTATAACTATTCTAGAGATTATATGCAATTCCTAGTTTTAATATTTTTTGGTATAAGGTCATCAACTTGATATTCTGATTATTGAAATGTTATGGGCCACAGAAATAACTGAATTTCTTTGTCAATTGCATTAGATCTTTTAATCATGAGCCTTTTTGTCATAGTTTTGTGACTCTTGTTGGGCTTCTTCACCACTGTAACTTCTAGTAGACAGATAATCCTTTCTACTCAAGGAGGTTCCATTTCCCCTGAACTCTTTCTCTTTCATGACTCCCCTATACCTACCCCAACTGAGCAATGTTTACCCATAGGCAGGGACATTTCTATGCCCCTATTCAGCAGGAAGAAGTTATAGAAGACCATCCACCCTCAGTAACCTTCAATATTTTAAGGGTCAAAATTGTTCAGGGGGTGAATGATGTGGGAAACAAAGGCAGAAGGAAATAGCAGATAAAATTAAATTTCTACAAGGCCAAACAATTGTAGAACAAACACATAATAAACTTAAAAATATGTTAAAAAAACAAAAAAGGGGGAATTACCCATGACTATCTATATTACAACCTCAATTTTTCCTCAATCACACTATGATCACACTCAAGTTTGTAAATCTTGACCATCAAGGACTAACCGCAACTGAGCTACATTCTTTAAAATCAGATAAAACCCTCTCATTCTATGCTCCTGGTTCAAACTTCTCATCTGGGGTTCAGGGTATGCCTGTGTTCTTTCAGATTCCTGACCTCTGTGGATCCCCTCTCAGTTGGTGAAGGCATTACCATGGCATGGTGGAGACCCCAGAATATCTTGCAATCAACCAAGACTTCTAGAGAATGACTCTGACTGAGTGACCACTGCTCCCATTTTTCAAGATGGAAGAAGCCTCTTCATTGACTCTGCATCCTGAAGCCACTCAACAAAGGTAAGTCCTTACCCCTCATGTAACCTGGGGAAGCCTTAAATGCCTGTCTAACCAGGCCTGTGTCCTCTTACAACACAATGGTAATGCATAAACCCCTGATTTGTATCTGATAGCCATGGTCTCTATCACCGGTATTCATTAACCAGGCAAAGGTGATTCATAGGCTTCTTAATCACGGGGATCCTAGCCATGGTAAGCATTATGACCTCTGCTACCATTGCTGGAATTAGTCTTCACCACACTATCAAACTGCACATGTACTTAATCAATTTATGGTCCAGTCCTCCATTCTAAGCTGCCCTGTGATAGAAAATTTAGATGTAACATTACACCAGCAACTATGATACTCCAAAGAACTAAGGTATTAATGGGCTGACTCATGGTCCTTTTGGAAAGAGTTTAACCATCTCTCTATTGGCTAATGCCCATCTCAAATTCTGGATAACTCTAGGAAATGGAATACTTTTACTGTGTCTCGTTTTCTGCTTTTGCAGGATCATCCTCCAAACTACCTGACAGCAAAAGAAGGATTAGAAGCTCATCATGACGGTCCTCACATGTAAACTTAAAGAAAAACAAAAAAAAGGGGGAACTATGGGGAAATAGGTTCTACTTACATTAATAGGTTAGAAAAAAGCTTACGGTGGAAAGCCGCCACCATGGGGCAAAAGTGCCCAGGGTTAGCTACAGAGATATTACAATGAGATGACAAGTACTTTCCATCTGATACTAATTTACTATTGTACTTTGATCACAAACTCCACTTGCCCCCCCACCACCAGACCCTTTGCTTACACACACAAGTTAATGATTACTGTATGATTCTTTTCTCCATGTTAATGTGAGTAAGATCTTGTTTTCTGTACATTCACCACATGGGTAATATCTTGTGAGCTCAATAGATATGGAGACAAAACCTCTGTTCAGGGCTCTTGTCTCATCCTGGACATTAACCTCTCTTGTATTCAATTCTGCATCTGCTTTCTTGCTGCACAAGAGACAACTCCAGACTCACAGTCTGTGGCAAAGATCTAATAACCATTAATGTGTATATGTCTGACAACACAACATCAACATATGCCAGGCAGAAAACGATAGAAATATAAGAAGAAATAGATGAATCCATTACCATAGTTGGCGACTTTAATACCCCTCCATCAAAAATGGACTGATCCAGCAAGCAGAAAATCATTAGTAACATAGCTAAACTCAAGAGCACCATAAGTCAACTGGATATAATTGACATGTATAGACTACTTCATCCACCAACAGCAGAATACACATTCTTCTCAAGCTCAAATAGAACATTCACTAAGATGGACTACATTATGAGTCATAAAACACCTCTTAAGTTTAGAAGAATAGAAATTATACACTGTCTTCTCTCAGACCATATGGTATTGAACTAGTAGTCAAGAGAGCAGAAAAACCTAAAGCACTTGGAGATTAAACAACATATGGGTCAAAGAAGAAATATCAAGAGAAATTTTAAAATATTTTGAATTAAGGGGCACCTGGGTGGCTTACTCAGTTAAGCATCTGACTTCAGCTCAGGTCATGATCTCACAGTTCGTAGGTTCTAGCCCCGTGTCAGGCTCTGTGCTAAAAGCTCAGAGCCTGGAGCCTGCTTCTGATTCTGTGTCTCCCTCTTTCTGTCCCTCTCCCGCTCACACTTGTCTCTATCTCTCAGAAATAAATAAATATTTAAAAAATTTTAAAAAATAAAATATTTTTAATTAAATGAAAATTAAAATACAACTTATCAAAATTTGTGGGATGCAGTACATAGAGGGAAATTCATAGCAGTGAACGAATACATTTGAGAAGAAGGATATATTAATAATCTAAGTTTCCACTAAAAGAACAAGAAAAAGAAGAGCAAATTAAGTCCAAAATAAGAAGGAAAGAAATAATAAAAATTAGAAGTCAATAAAACTGAAAATGGAAACTCAATAGAGAAAAATGAACAAAAGCAAAAAAGTTCTTTTTAAAGATCAATAAAATGGATAAGCCAGGCTAAGAAAAGAGAAGACACAAAATACCAGTATCACAAATGAAAGAGAAGACATCACTATGGATACCATGGACAATAAAAGGACAATAAAGTAATATTAATAACTCTGTGCCCTAGATGAAGTAGACCAATTCCTTGAAAGATACAATCTGCCAAAATCAGACAAGAAGAAATAGACAATACAAACAGGCCTATCTAACACAGAAATTGAACTGTTAATTATAACTTCCCAAAACAGAAAGTAGGCTTAGATGGATTCACCGGTAAATTATACCAAATACTTAAGTAATGATACTAAGTCTTCACAATTTCTTCCAGAAAAAAGAAGTGAGCACATGTCAACACATCCTGTGAAGTCAGAATTACTCTAACACCAGAACAAGATGAAAACACAAGAAAATTATAGACCAAGAGCCTTCATGAAAATCCTCAACAAAATATTAAGAAATTGAATCCAATATTGTATAAAAAGAATTTTATACCATAAAAAAGAGATTTGTTTCCAGTATGCAAGGCTGGTTTAACATGTGAAAATCAATTAATGCTATCCATCACATTAACAGGCAAAAATAGAAAAATCACGTGATTATATCAGTTGATGTAGAAAAACAATTTGACAAAAATTAAACACCCATTCATGATAATAACTCTCAGCAAACTAGGAACAGAAATGATCTCCCTCAACTTGATAAAGAACATCAACAAAATATAAAAAGTTAACATCATATTTAAGAGCCAGAAACTTGAAGCTCTCCCACTGAGATCAGGAATGAGGAAAAAATATACAGGAAATTACCTATATGTTATAAATGACCAAGTGAAATTGAAATTAACACTTTACCATTTACATTGCACTCCCCAATAATGAAAAACCTAGGTTTAAGACTTACAATATGTAAAAGATCTATAGTAGGAAAAGTATAAAACTCTGATGAAAGATCTCAAAGAAATAAATAGAGAGATATTCTATGGCTATGGATAGGAAGATTCAATATTGTGAAGATGCCAGTTCTTACCAACTTGATCTATGGATTCAACACAATCCCAACCAAAATCTCAGTAAGTTATTTTGCAGATATAGACAACTGATTCTGAAGTGTGACATGGCAGAATCATGACCATTTTATTAATTTTCCAACTAATTGGACACTGAAATTGTTTAGCATAACCTTGTGAAAACTGTATTTTCCCATCAGTGACCCTCTACAATTCTAGAATTATAGATTTCTACTAGAGTGGACGATAAATTTATTTTAAAAATAGCCAATAGGGGCACCTGGGTGGCTCAGTCGGTTGAGCGTCCAACTTCGGCTCAGGTCATGATATCACAGTTCATGGGTTCGAGCCCCATGTCAGGCTCTGTACTGACCACTTGCTCAGAGCCCGGAGCCTGCTTCAGATTCTGTGTCTCCTTCTCTCTCTGCCCCTCCTCTGCTCACATTTTGTCTCACTCTGTTTCTCAAAAATAAATAAATGTAAAAAAAATTTTCTTAAATAAATAAAAATAGCCAATATATTTGGATTCAAACAGTTTTCTAAAAACAAATGAGAAACACAGTATCTTTATGGCATTTGGATTTGTTATTTAAAATATCCTCCAAGTTACACAGATTGACTGTTTCCTGCATAAAGTATCAACTAAAAATAAAATTCACAGACTCAACTTTGTTCTAAAGTACATTCAGAGGGTTTGTACCTTAGAACTTCTTTTTTTGTTTCTACCAACAGCTTACTTCAGGGACTTAATATCTTCTACCTGAATGCTAGTGTAGCCAAATTCTAACTGGGTTCACAAATCCAATCTGACCTCTCTTTGCATGCACACAGCAAAATATGGCACAAGTCATGCTATACTGTAATTAGATTTATTTTTCTGTTTTGACAGTAGTTTAACCAAGAGACCTATTCTCAAGTGCTGTTTACAGTGTGCTGATAGACCAAATAATCTTCAATCTGTGCATTCAGTTTGATCTGAGAGTGGAAATCATTTTTGCCACCACTGTTTACTATATACACTGTTATAAATCAAATGTTATCAATAATACTAAAATCAAAAATAAGACAAATGAAATTTTAGACTAGCTAGGTTCTAGGAAGGCTAAAATTTTCTGTGAATAACAGGCCACAGATGGCCAGAAAAATCAGACTAGCTTTCCACCCCTGAAAAGATTTAATAATTGGAATATATATGGAATATATATGCTTTGTGAGATGCAGGAGAATATTATGAGCATAACAGAAGAATTTTACCAAATAACCATAAAGGTGATTAACCAACTAGGGCACACATCAGATGTGTTCATAGATATTATGAAACTTATTACACTATATCTATGTGTCCTGTAAAACTGTCCTGTTGGTTTTGCAACCAAATATTTTACTAGATGAAAGAATGCTATTAATACAACAAGCATAAGATTGCTTTTGGTTCTTTTAAAGGCAAAATTTTCATTCACCTTCCCTTCAATCAGCTTATCCACAGTGCTGGTAGAGAATAAGCACAGATTAAGTGTGTATTTGTTGAATGAAAACATAGACAAAGTAATTATGTCTGCTTCAACTTCAGTTCTTCCCATTGTTTCCTGATATCCCTGACTGAATGAATGTTGGCTCTCTCCCCCAAACCTCTGTGTAACTTAATAGCTTTTACTACATTAGGTCTATAGTACAGATTTTTTTTTGAAGCTGTCTAATCCACTCTCTGAACTATAAAATCTTCAAAAAAAGGGATGGTGTCTTATCTTTTAGTCTTTAGTCTTGATATTGCCAATACAGCAATCAGCTCCTCAGTGCATGGGGTATAGTTTTTGAAAAGCATTTTATATTTATATAGTTCCAAATTTGTAAAAGTGAAAAATATGCATGTCCTACTAGTAATAATTACAAAACATGCAACTTAACCAAGTTTTCTGACTGGTACAACAATGATAAAACGGGGCACTGAGAGGGAACACATCACATTCTCTGAGAACTCTATTTTGAAATTATCAAAATGGAACATTTATTTTTAAATGCTCAGAAACACTACTTTTTTTTTTTTCCCCTAAAGCATTAGGCACAGGGTCCTGCATCTAGTAGATACCATTACATATTTGATGAAAAGAATTTTTTATATGGGGACAAAAACACAAACACTTTAAAACAGAAAAAAAAAAAAAAAAAGTATTTCATGTGCCAAGATTTGTTTTTGCTGGTGGAGAAAAAAGTTCTTTTTAAAGATTTAAGAACAGAATTTTTCTCTAATAGCTTCAAATCGTAATAAATCTTCTAATATTTAAAAATTACATTAGGAGTCCTATTAATTCTACCAGAAATCTCAAATTGATGAGAACAGCATCTTGGCCTCACAGAACAATAAAGGACTTAGAGATGTCTAAAAAATATTTCAACTGGTCCCACAGCCTCATTCTGTATGAGAAAAAATGAGGCTTAGAGGAAACATAATGTTAAATGTTTAGCCGTGGGTAGCTCTGAGACTGAAACTTAAGTCTTCATTCTGGGTCAGCACTTTTGCCAATAAACCTTAATCTAATCTATCTACTTTAGCTCCCTATTGAGATTACAAAATCCAACCCAAGTCTTATTCTCTTATACATTTACTTAGAAAGGGCTGTGATATTTCTATACTTCATTATACATTCACCCAGCATGCATAGAATACAGATCTTCTCTGACATTCAGTTCCTGAAATATATATATCACATTCAGATGACTGCCCTTGTCAAGGCCTATTTCTCAAAGAAATGGACTGGATCTGTCTTATCTGCCTAAGGCCAATGGCTCTGTCTGTTGGCCTTTCCCTTAGGGACTATAATTCTAGCTCCATTACTTCCTTGCCCAGCCTTCCCTTAGATTTCAGATAAATCCACATCTCTTATCTCCCAGAGTTCCCGAGGTGTGCCTGAAAATCCTGCTAGGCATAAACCCTGAAGGAGAAGGATTCATTATTTGCTGTGAAGAGGTCTTTGGTTTCATGCAAGTCTTTCCCACTGATTCCTGAGTCTGTTTGCAAAAGGAATTACTAATGCTTTATAGTTGGAAATGGTGGATGGATACCTAAATGAAAATGTAAATTTAAAATAGCAAGAAGAAACTTTTTTTTTTTAATGGAACTCACTGCCTCTTCTATTTTGCTTTTTAGAAAGGGAAAAGTATTCCATTAGAAGAAAACTCAGTGCACCTATAAAAATAGAACTTCCCATTAGATTGTGAATAGCTGACATTCCATAGGAAGTATGCACAAGTACCACACTGCCAAAACCATCATCAAAAGGGCAAACACAGGAACATTCCTTCTTTAGGAATTCAAGTAGTTATTTTATCTTGGATCTGATTGGTTAAATGGCCTCTAATTTCCCCATGGGAGTATTTCATCAATAACTGAGACCATACTTTTCTTAACTATGTATACAATGTGCATTGTTCTCAAGCTACTTTTCTTCTTCATAGAGTAACCACAATGATTAATTTAGAGGAATTATATTTGTTACAATGTCTTTTTAGTCATTGAATATCTATACTTACAACCATTGTTTTCTAACTTTCTAAAGCTGAGTACTTTATAGGATTGTATTGAACTAGTTTATTAATCTCATTTACTGGCAAAGCATTTTGATGAAAACTGGTCTTAACTCTTCTCTTAAACATTTAAGAGTAATTCCAAAGAGTCTGAGCTCTTCAATCTAGTAACAGAGGTTTAATGGCCTGATGCAGCATATTTGATGTTACTATGGTTCAAATGTAAACTTAAACCTTGAAAAGTCTACATTTGGTTTCAGAGACATTAATAACAAATATCATTACAACAGATATGATCCACTGTAACTGAAAATTATATTTTCTTTCCACATGAACTGTTTTTTATAAGTTTTATAAGTTCATTTTTAAAAAAAAGATGTATGAAAAAATAAACTTTATTCTAAATTCTGTGATTCTTTTTTTTTTAATATATTTTTTTTAACGTTTATTATTGAGAGACAGAGAGAGACAGAGCATGAGCATGGGAGAGGCAGGGAGAGAGGGAGACACAGAATCCCAAGCAGGCTCTAGGCTCAGAGCTGTCAGCATAGAGCCTGACATGGGGCTCGAACTCACAAACCGCAAGATCATGACCTGAGCTGAAGTTGGACACCTAACCGACTGAGCCACCCAGGCGCCCCTAAATTCTGTGATTCTTATTCCTTCCATTTAGTAAGGAATATAAAAAACTATAAAATTTTAAATATGAATATAAATAACTTGGTAACTGTGGAAAAGTGGCATGGCATGGGAAGAAGCGTGTTGCCCTTTTACAACTGACCTAACACTGACGTGCTTCTTGGAGCTGAAGCGGATGGGATATACTACTCCACAATAAGCTGCTCTGGCAAAAAGATCAGAATATACCATTCCACAATAAGCCACTTTGCCAAAAAGACTATTATGATCTAAAGTCAAATGAGAATCAACAAATACGTGAAGAATTCTCTGCCTTTCCCTTATCTGCCCAAAAGCAGACAATAAATTTCCCTGTGAGGAAGGTATCTGTTCCATATACCAGGGAAAGAGCAATTCTTAGCATCTAAGACAAGAATTTGACACCTTAACTGCTTCTTTTACTTTTATTCCTTTTCTAAAAACTCCCACGCACACAAACATTTATAAAAATTGTGTACCTTTCATTCTGTCAATCTTCATTTAGTCTGATTCACGTGCCTTCACGTATTGAACATAAGAGGGTATAGGAAAAACATATCCTCTCTGATAGAGCTGTGGTCAAACCTGAATAACAGTACTCAGGTAAATGAGCATTAGCAAAAGTGTTTTTCATTCTAGCATTCATCATAACATGAAAGACATATCCCAGTTTATAATAATATATCCTTGATTTATATAACAAAGATCTAACGAATTAAATCTATAAAGACATAACAAGTCTAAAAAAGTGAGTAGATGCATGTCTCTCACTAAATGCATGAAAAAAAATAAATCCCTGTTTTCCCAGCCCTGTGCAGCAGTAAGGAGGCACACCCCTGGGATGCCATAGGAGGCTAAATAGGACACCTAGACTTCTACCCTCACCTGAAAGTAATAAGATGGCACCTAATTACCCCTGCCAGTGTGGTATCAAAGGAGGCCTGATAAGAAGATTTAAATTAAATCCAGGTCTCATAAAATAATACCTAAAAAGATTTAAATTAAATACAGGGTCTCATAAAATAATACCTAAATGTCCAAGATATAATACCAAATTACATATGGTATCAAGAACCAAGAAAATTTCCATATTAATGAGAACACCAATACCAACAACACTAAGATGACAAGGCTGTTGGAATTACCTGACAAGGACTTTTGATCAGCTTAATAAAAATGCTTCAGTGAGCAATTATGGACACAAACAGAAAAAATTGGAAGTCTCAGTAAAGACCAAGAATTTATAGAAAAACTAATAGTCAAAATAGAACTGAAAAAAGAATAACTGAAATGAAAAACCCAATGGATACATTCAACAGCAGAATGAAAAAAAAAAAAAAAATGAAGAAAGGACAAGTCAAAAACAGTATAAATTACCTAATCTGACCAAGAGGAAAAAAAAAAATGAAGAGCCACAGGAACTTATGGGGCTATAAACAAAGGATCTAACATTCATGTTATCAAGTTCCAGAAAGAGAAGGGAAAAAAAGGGAAGGCTAAACAAGTATTCAAAGAAACAACGTCTAAAAAGTTCCCAAGTTTGGCAGAAGACATAAACCTGTATATTCAAGAGGTTAGCGAACACCAAATAAGATAAACTCTAAGAAATTCAAGCTGAGACGCATCATAGTCAAACTTCTAAAAGCTACAAAGAAAAAAATCTTTAAAATAGCTGGAGAGAAATAACACCTTACTTTTAGGGGGAAAACAGAATGACAAAAATTTTCTCATAAAAAATCAAAGAATCCAGAAGGAATTGACACAACATTAAAAGAATATAACTGCTTACCTAGATTTTTTTTAAGTTTATTTATTTTGAAAGAGAAAATGTGAACAGAAAGGGACACAGAGAGAAAGAGAGAGAGAGAGAGAGAGAGAGAGAGAGAGAGAGAGAGAATCCCAAGCAGGCTCCACACTAGTGTGGAGCCCAATGTGGGGCTCAAACTCATGAACCATGAGATTGTGACCTGAGCCAAAATCTAGAGTTGGAAGCTCAACCAACTAAGCCACCCAGGTGCCCCCTGGAATTTTTTATCTAGCAAAAATATCTTTCAGGAGTGAAGAGGGAAATCAAGATATTCTCAGAAACAAGGAAACTAAGAATTTGTTGCCAGCAAACATTTGTTGCTAGCAAAACAACCATTTCTAAAAGAATGCATAAAGGAGAAAGGAAATTAAAGAAGAAAGGAAATCATAAAAGAAGGGATCTTGGAACATCATAAAGGAAGAAAGAACAATGGAGAAAGTAAAAATATGAGCTCTGAGAAAGGACTGAAGAGGAAGTAATAACACCATATGGAGTGGTACCAAACTACAGCCACATCAACAAGCCATGGATGGACTGTGACTATGGAGAAGGAGCCTATACAGTAGGACTATGCATAATCAGAGCTTCAGTCTCTATTCTCCAGCATACACTGGTCACCAATATGGCAGACATACTTGGCTGCCTACCCAACAGGCAAAACTCCCCTATTTTCTTTTAACAAAGCCATTATCTAAGTCTTATCTGACTATACATACGGTGATTCAGGGGAAGCCAGTTCCCTCCCATTTTTAAATTTATAAGAGGTCAAAGCCTATTGTAATCCCACTCCCCTCCTCAATACTTGATTTAGGCATGGGCATGAGAAGCAGTTCTAAACAAGGATTCAATAACAGATTGTCTTCTGAGGGACTCTGCTGGAAAGGATTAACGCAATGGCATTAATACTGCCCTTTTTCCTGACTTTGAAAGTCACTGATGCCTGAAAATGAGGTAGCCAACTTGAGAACCAGCTCACATACTACAGAAAACAAACAGAAAGGCAGAAAAAACTTGATTTCTTAATGATATCACTGAAGGGCTGAATTAACCAAATTTTTTTGAATTAACCAAAATTTAACACTAACCTATCTTTAGATTCGTAAGAAACAGTATTTTTTCTTGTTTCCCAAACACATGAAAATGCTAGACAATAGTCCATTATATGAATTTACCATAATTATGCAACTGTTTCTCTATTATTGGATCCTTAAGTTGGCTTTCTTTCTTTTTTCCCCATTATAAAAGCTGATGCAGTGAACATATGAACATATTTTGGCATAAAGCTTCATCTAAATTTAGATAAATTTAGGGTATACTTTCCATGGACTTTGTTTATAGAAGTGAAATTACTATGTCAAATGGTATGGACATTTTGAATTCCATAAATTGTGTTCCTTTTAAACCCCTACCAGCCACGTGTATTGCCTGTCTCACGATATCCCAGTTGGGCAGAGCAAACTTATTTATTCTAGTTAATAGAACTTCATTTACAAATTCGTATTAGTCTAAGTCAATCTTGGTAATTCTATTCCTCTTGCCAGTGACTAGTTATGGGTTGGCATGTGACCCAGTCATGGCCCATGAGACAAAATGGGAAATTTACTGGGTAAATATTTTATTCTTATAAAGAAGAAGAGACAGGGGTGCCTGGGTGGCTCAGTTGGTTAAGCATCCGACTTTGGCTCAGGTCATGATCTCATGGCTTGTGAGTTTGAGCCCCACTGTGCTGACAGCTCAGAGCCTGGTGCCTGCTTGGGATTCTGTGTTATCTCTCTCTGCCCCCAACCTGCTCCTTCTCTCTCTCATTCTCTTTTTCTCTCTCTCAAAAATAAACATCAAAAAAAATTTTTTTTAAAAAGAAGAGACAATGTCTTCCACTGGATATTAGCATGTCTGTATATAATACCTTGAACCATACCAATCTGAGAAGAAAGTCAATAAGCTGAAGTAAAAGATGGGAGGCTGATATTGTTGTTGAACCCCTGAATAAACCACCCTCAAGAATCCTTCCTTGCATCTTTTTTTCCATTATTTTAATTATAATGTATTTATTTTTAATTTATTTATCTGAGTATAGTCGACATACAGTGTTGCATTAGTTTCAGGTACATCTCTATACATTATACATTCACAAGTGTACCTACCATCTCTCACCATATAACACTATTATAATATCACTGAAAATATTCCCTTATGTCTTTAATTCCTGTGACTTATTCATTCCCTAACTGGAAGCCTGTATCTCCCACTCCCCTTCACTCATTTTGCCCATCCTCACCAACTCCCTTTCCTCTGGCAACCATCAGTTTGTTCTCTGATTCTGCTTTTTGTTTGTTTATTCACTTGTTGCTTTTTTTTTTTTTTTTATTTCACATGTGAGTGAAATCATATGGTATTTGTCTTTCTCAGTCTTATTTTACTTAGCATAATACCCTCTTGCTCCAACCATATTGTTGCACATGGCAAGATGTCATCCTTTCTTTGTGGCTGTGTAATGTTCCACTGCATATGTGTACATGTGTGTGTATGTATATACATACCACATGTTATTTATCCATTCATATACTGATAGACACTTAAGTTGCTTCCATAACTTGGTCATTGCAAATAATGTTAAAATGAACATAGGGATGCATGTATCTTCTCAAATTAGTGTTGCCATGTTCTTTAGGTAAATACCCAAAGAGTGGGATTATTAGATAATATGGTATTTCTATTGTTAATTTTTGGAGAACCTCCATACTGCTTTCCACAGTGGCTGTATAAATTTACATTTCCACCAGTAGTACACAAGGGTTCCTTTTTCTCCATATCCTTGTTAACACTTGTCTCTTGTGTATTTGGTTTTAGCCATTTAGGTGTAAGGTGATATCTCCTTGTGGTTTTAATTTACATTTCCCTGATGATTGGTAATGTTGAGCATCTTTTCATGTGTCTCTTGACTTTCTGTATGTTTTCTTTGGAAAAATGTCTATTCAGGTCCCCTATCCATTTTTTAAATTGGATTGTTTTGCTTGTTTGTTTGTTTAGTATTGAGTTGTATAGATTCTTTATATATTTTGGATATTAACCCATTATTAGATACACCATTTGCAAATATCTTCTCCTATTCAGTAGGCTGTCTTTTTGTTTGGTTGATGGCTTCCTTTGCTGTGCAAAAGTTTTTTATTTTCATGTAGTCCAACAGTTTATTTTTGCTTTTGTTTCCTTTGTCTTAGGAGACATAGCTAGAAAAAATGTTGCTATGGCTCTTATCAAAGTTATTGGTCTTTAATCCATTTTGAGTTTATTTTATGTATGGTGTTAGTTTCATTCTTTTGCATGTAGCTGTCCAGTTTTCCCAGCACTATTTATTGAAAAGACTGGCTTTTTCTCCATTTTCCATATTCTTGTCTTTTTTATTATAGAGTAACTGACTATATAAATATGGGTTTATTTCTGGGCCCTCTATTCTGTTTCATTGATGTATGTATCTATTTTTGTGCCAGTACCACAGTGTTTTGATTACTACAGCTTTGTAGTATATATTGGACTCTGGGATTGTGATACCTCCACCTTTGTGCTTCTTTTTCAAGACTGCTTTGGCTATTTGGGGGTTTTGGTGGTTCCATACAAATTTTAGAATTATTTTTTCTAGTTCTACAAAAAATGCTCTTGATATAGGATGGCACTGAATCTGTAGATAACTTTGGGTAGTAACAACATTTAAATAATATTAATTCTTCCAATCCATAAGGGTGGAGTATCTTTCTATTTGTTTATGTCATCTTTAATTTGTCAATATTTTATAGTTTTCAGATTACAGGTCTTTCACCTTCATGGTTAAGTTTATTCCTAAGCCTTTTATTCTTTTTGGTGCAATTATGAATGGAACTGTTTTCTTAATTTCTCTTCTACTTTGTTATTAGTGTATAGAAACACTACTGGTTTCTGCATATTAATTTTGTATTCTGCATCTTGACTTCTTATTACTTCTAATAGTTTTTTGGTGGAGTCTTTAGGATTTTCTATGTATGCTATCATGTCATCTATAAATAGTGAAAGTTTTACTTCTTCTTTACCAATATGGATGCCTATTATTTCTTTTTCTTGTCTGATTACTGTGGTTAGGACTTCCAGATTATGTTGAATAAAACTGGTGAGGTGGACATCCTTATCTTGTTCCTGATCTTACAGAAAAAAGTCCTCAGTTTTTCACCACTGAATATGAGGTTAGCTATGGTTCTTTTTACATAAGACAATAAAGTGGGTATACATAGCCCAAAATATTCAATGGAAAATTAGCTCACATCAGCCCTGTGTATGCCCAAAGATAAAACTGATGACTGCTTATAATATCACTGTGAACAATCCAAACAATAGACTCATAACTGTTTCACCTATTTAGATTAACTTAAGTTTTAAATAAACACTCCTGAACAGTCACATTTTTTCAAAAGAATTAGAGTGAATGTTATTTGAAGAACACCTAAAAAAGCTACACAGTCATTAATTTAGACTATAAATTAGAAAAAAATATTTAATTAAAAGTGGTTTTCAAATAGCAAAAATAAATGAACACAAAGTATGTTGTACTTACAAATCAAACACCAAATAATGGAAGCCCTCTTCTGATATGCTGTCATGAAGTCGCACTAAAAATATAAATAAAGAAATAATTTTTAAAAAAGAGAAAAAAGTTCATGTTATATGTATAATGATGATGAACATTAAATTAGACTTCTAATGGGCATTTGTCTCCTAACTAAAAATGTTGGCAACACTCTTTCTTCTAGGCTCTGATAAGTGAATATCCTTTACAACAGGGCTTGGGTTCAGACAAACCCAAGTTTTAAGTTCTAATTCTGACAATTATTAACTATGTGAGCTTAATCAAATTAATCAACTTATAATGATAATAGTACCTATACTTTATAAAATGGTTGAGAAAGTTAAATGAGACAATAATAGTAAAACAATCTACATATTACTCAGTGAATAATAAATATTAATGATTGCTATAATATATATCTATCTATTCAAAGTGACCAGGTTCTACCAATTCTCCCACTTAGAGTCTCTTCCTTGTCATTCTCTTTGCTATCTCTCTAGTCCAGGTCTTCAACAACTCATGCCTTGACCAATACAATAGGCAGAAAGAGGAATCATTTTAAGAGTCTAGCAAGTGGTCTCCTTGTGTCTGCTCTTCTCATCCCTATTTGAAGGGGGGTGGAGATGGGGGGAGTGTCTACATAGCAATTCCTAGCTAACCTGTCAAAAGAGTTTTTATTATGGTACTTCTAAACTCAAGTGACCAAAATCCATTTAGCAAGTCATCAGCCAAAAATATATAGGTAGGAATTCTAATAAAATAATCTATCAGGTCCTCAAATTCACACTTTTTTAAATTTTCCAATGAGCTAGACTTACACTGATAAGTAGCCAAAACAAATGTTTGCTCTTCTGAACTGGAAGCACTCATTACCTACTGTAACTCTAAAGTAAACTAACTACACATGTAGAACTTACATACTGCTTTTTCTGCTGTTTATTTTTGCATAAGTCCCCTTCCTCCCCCAACTCATTCCCACAGATAGCAAACTCTTCCTATTTATCAAAATAACTTGCGGTGGCCTGACCTTCATTGGGAGAAACAGAGGGCAGAAAAAGCAAAACACACACACACACACACACACACACACACACACACACACACACAAACAAACCCAAACCACACCAAACCAAACAAACCCACAAAACCTGTAGGACATACTGCTTTTGAAAAGTTACCACAAAAGGGTAATGATATCTACCAGAACCTGTCTTTACTATGTTCCCTATGAAATGATGGCCACCACATAGAAAATGTGGATTCCAAAGAACATTTAGATTGTCCCACAAACTACAATGATCCACAGAGGGAGTCTGCAGTACCATGAAATTCCCAAGCTCATAGACTTAACATAATCTCCTTTGTTTACAATCCAAATCCATCCCCTTCAGATATCATCTCTGACCCGCAATTAAAATCTTTTCTGAGGGGCGCCTGGGTGGCTCAGTCGGTTAAGTGTCTGACTTTGGCTCAGGTCATGATCTCACGGTTCATGAGTCCAAGCCCCGCGTCGGGCTCTGTGCTGACAGCTCAGAGCCTGGAGTCTGCTTCCGATTCTGTGTCTCCTTCTCTCTCTGCCCCTTCTCCACTTGTGCTCTGTCTCTCTCTGTCTCTCAAAACTAAATATAAATTTTTAAAAAATTAAAAAAAAATCTTTCCTGAATCTGTCTTCAGAAAATTTTCCAAGGTAGAGAAAACTTTTGTTCCATTACACAGAATTTCTTTCTCATCAATACTACCATACAGGTATCTTATTTCATAGGTTTTTTTGAATCCCTCACAGAAATCTGGCACATAGTAGATGGTCTTTCATAAAACTGCTCTGAGCACTTACTATACATTTGCTAGGCATTCTTCCAAGTTCTTGGACAGAAACTTTCACCAAAGCCCAATATACCTAAAATAAAACTATTGATACCAAACAATTCTTCCATAACTATAATTGTGTGAAGGGTATTCTGCAGTTTACCAATATCAAAGATGCCTACAACCTTTGTTTAAACTTACACTTCCAAAGAAAATCAAAATTTAGGCTCAATGATGTGTCTTCTGTTCATAGTCATTCAGCATACTAAGGAAAGTCAGGTCATAAGTGATAATTCAGTGGCTTTTCAAATGACAGTCTCAGAGATACCTCACTGAGCAACTGTAATACAACCTGTATTTAAATAAGCTCAAAGAATGGTATGTCTACTTAAGCTATTCTACAAAAAGAAGATGTTTTTCCATGCTATCAAAGTTAAAATGAAAAGAAAAAATCACAGTGTGAGAAAGAAATGATTACTTCTTTCTTCCACTGTCTCAAAATAAAAAGTTCAAGTGGAAATGAGCAACTCAGATTTTCAGACCAAAGAGTGGTGGCGCTAAACAGAAGTGGAAATTTCAGGTACAACTGGAGAAACAGTATTACTTTCTGGTTCTATCTGGAATAAAATTTTCTTAGTATCATTATCACTACCTTATTAATACTTGGAAATAATCATCATTTAGAAATAAATTATTTTTTGAACAAGTCAAGAGTTGCTCAGATGCAAGCCTAATGATTAAACATATATTTTTTGGTGAAAATCGGTTTCACAAAAGCATTTAGCAAGTAAGCACATAATAATGCTTAAGGACAAATCATTAGACACAAGTTCAATACTTTTGTATTACACAATTCCAAAATAATCTCCACTATTTCTACCCAGTCATTTGACCAGGTGAGATTCATTATGAATGAGTGATGTTATTAATAAAGCAGAAAACAACTAGCATCACCTTTACTTGGAATAAATATATATACATTCACTTTCTTCCCTCATTCCTTCCTTATGACCTCCCTATTTCCTTCCACTCTCTTTAAAATAACTAAAAAACAAAACTAAATGAAATGCCCACAATTTTCATTTCATTTTATTAACCAAATTATGTAATTTCATCTTCACACAGATGCATTCCACATGTTTACAATTACTCTGAGGATGGGTTGGTTTCCTTTTGAAACTTTGAACTCTTTATCTATTATTCTCAGAGTAGATGTTTCTATCATCTGAAGACAGTGTCTTACACACCCACAGATATTATCTTTTTCTCTTCGAGCCTTTTCTGTCTGTCAAAATTATCCATCTTCCATCCATTTCCTCTTTTTAACAGTTTGTCAAGGGTTGAAAATTGTGTTTACTTTCACAAAAACTTACTCTCTATAAATGACTGTCAATTCATTTATATGCTTAAGAAAATACAAGGCGCACTGTTCACCACAGATGCTAACCCAAGATTGGCAGTATGGCTGGCCTTGAGAGGACCGTGGCTGCTCCATGGTGGAACATGCTGTGCTATGTTCCTGCTATGACTGCCCTCCGTTATCACCATAAGCAGTTCATACAGGCACACACAGTTAACCTTATCACACTCGTCACTAAGGTGCTTCCAGAAAAAAATGTTAAAGAGGATAATGAGAAAAGCATTTGAGAACACAGCGTATAATACCTCCGGTAGTCATTCTTTTCTGAAGTTTCCTCAAAGGTAAAATCAAGTCATGAATGAACGAGTTTTCATAAATGGAAACAGTGTAACTGTTTTTATCCAGAATAAAATGTTAAATTCTGGAGCATTAAGTATGAGACTTACAGGGGGAGCAAAGGGGTTTCTGAGGCTAAAATGTTTCCAAGATTCATTTGACCCATGGCTTTTTCCTTTCTCTTCCTCATATATTATCAATTTGGTAGTTTGCGTTCAAATTACCATGGGATGACTGCTTTCTCTTCCTATCCTATATTCTTTCATGATTTCACTGCAGTTTCTAGCTAAGTACTACTTATACAAAGGGGCCAAATAGAACAAAATAGGACCTTATAATTATCAGAGAAACTAATTTTATGTAAATGTGAAAGAAGTTTCCTATTTAATACTTCTTCTCATTTAAGGGGTTAAAAGGTATAAAATAACTACAGCGCTGTGTCAACACAGTGCAAATACTTTTTCCAAGAGTTAGTTAATATATACAACCTTTCCCATCACCTTTTACAGATGAATGTGCACAGGCTTAGAGAGGTGAAGGAAACTTCTAAGGCTTAACAGCTAGTAACTGGCTAGGCTATGACCATAATCCAGAGCTGGAGGATTCCAAAGATCTGGTTCTTGCTCAGAATACTATATGGACCCTCTAAAATACATTTGTCAACAAACTACCCCCTGCTCCAAATACATCAAAAAGTATTAATTGGTTTGTCAGGATAAAATAATATTTTTTTTTTTTTTGGAGTTTATTTTTTTTTTTAAGGATAAAATAATATTTAAAAAAGAAGTAGACAGGAAAAAAATAGTTATGGTGATTAGAGAAAGAAAAGCAGTGCTAAAAAAAACCCTATTTACACAAAAAGAGAAAAAATATATTTTAAATGTTTATTCATTTATTTTGAGAGAGTGTGTGTGTGATCAGGGAGGGGTAGAGAGAGGGAGGGAGAGAATCCCAAGCAGGCTCTACACTGTCAGCTTGCAGCCCTTCAGGGCTCAGTCCCATGAACCATGAGATTATGACCCGAGCTGAAATCAAGAGTCAGATGCTTAACTGACTGAGCCACACAGGCTCCCCAAAAAGAGAAAAATATTTTGAGTTTAGGAAGTTTAAAATGTGATGCTGTATTTCTCTATGTAGTCCCTAAATCCCTAGAAAATTGTTAATTCTCCTCTTCCAATTAGGAATGTTAGAATTTCCAGTGACTCAGTTATTTTACCTGATAGGACATTTAATTTACTGAAAATCCTAAATACTTAAAGAATCTAAAAATCCTATATAATTATGATAACCTAGGAAAAGGCAGACGTGTGTGTATGGGCATGTTAGGAAGTGAAAATGAGTGTGAAAGGGAGAAAAGGGAAAGACTGGGAGAATTAAATTCTAAATAGAAGCCATGTCACAATTGCTTATTAGGTACATCTTATCTATTTTCAGGACACATATTAAGAACACTCTGTCAAAAAGTGAACATATTCTTTCACGGTGATTTATTATCTTAAAAAAGACTAATAGGATACAAAGCTACATGTTCCAATTTTAGTATACTTCCTTCCCTTTTCATTTCCTAAAAGCATCCTCCAAATACAATCAAGGGTGGTAATTATGATTTTGTGAAGTTATTTATACAACTTATCATTTAGTTCAATATACTGCTTATTACTCTTCCATTCAACCATACTCACTACTTGCTGTTCTCTACTAGAATTTATTATGGAGATGTGACAGCCTATTACATTGGTGGCTCCCAATTGACCATGTCTATCAGTACTCATGTCCTTGTGCAGTTCTCTCCCACACTGACTCTGAATTTGGCCCTGTGACTTGCTTTGTGTGATTAGCATGTGTGATACAAGCAAGAGATTTCATAAGCTGTTGTACATTGGAGTTTGTCCTCTTGGAAACCACATGTTATGCTAAAAGGAAGTTTGATACAGACTTAGACAGGAAGTCACAGGGAGAGAAACCCTGGAGAATAAAAGGCCATATTGACAGCCCATCACTAGCAGAGCTCATTGGTGAAGGCAATTGCAATTGTGACCTCAGTTATACCAAGTGGAGTAGAGCTACTATCCAACTGAATCCAGTCAGTCCACAAAGTCAGGAGAAATAATAAACTGATGTTATTTTAAGCCATTAAGTTGGGAATGGGAGTTGTTAGCCAACAATAGATAAATAAAAAGGAAAGACAATCTGAAATTTGTGATTGGCCCATTGTCCTCAAAGAATTGCAATTTTTTTAGCAAAAAAAAAAAAAAAAAAAGAATACTTTTCATCAAAATATGAGTTATTAGAAATCTCTAAAACTAAACATGACAGGGCAATGTTGTCAATGTTATCATAATACTAATAAAATAATTCTGGTGCAGAACAGATGCATTGCATTTTCATAATCACTATTTCTCAGCTCTGAGCAATAGTCCTGGTTATGAATGAAGTAGATTTTGTATTTTTAACTTTACTATGTTACAAGGATTAAGGTAGCTGAATTTGGTTCACATACTGGGATGGAAAAATGGCAGCTTGTAAGTCAGATACTTTTTTATATTCCATCAGCAATTAATTATATTTCAGAGCTAGAGCAAGCACTATCAAGTTATGGCCAAACAATGTGCCATAACTTTCTCAGAAGAGGGATGCCAACATTGAGTTCATTTGTTAATGAAAAAAAAAAAAAAATACACACACATACACACACACACGCACACATCTCAAACATTACAACTTTCAAATGGCACTATTCTAGAGACCCATTGAGCTCAACCATTACTAATGGCTCTTTTGTGACAAGGCTGGTCATTTCTAGAGAGAAAAGTTTTCAAACAGACATAAAAGCACTGAAAACCAAATTCAAAATCAAAGTAACATTTCTAAAAACCTGAAGGCAAATCTGCATGTGCATGTTTTCCTAATTTCTATTTCCTATAACACAAATAATACAGTGGATAAAACAATACCATTTAAAATATATTAATTTATGTTTGTATATTTGAGAAATATATGCACTCTGCTTCTTTGAGATATGGATTTGTGCACACTGTTCATTTTATTTTGAGTAAAAACATAGGCAGTCAAGAGACTTGTAGCACATATACTTTGATGTTCTTTTTTGTCTTAATATGACACTTTTTAAATTTACACATAAAAAGTAGGAATTTGACTTAGCTGGCTAAGGCAAATAAATAAAACTGTACAGGCACAGAAACCACAGTCTATCCTAATTTTAGATATTTGAACACAAATTCCTGAAATTGCATTAAGGATATGCATTTTTGATAAATACTTACCAATATACCCCATTAATAAATGCCACATGAACCACTATTTAGTACTCAAATGTTAAAACATCAGAAGTCCAAAAACTGTTTTAATAAAATTTCAAATATTTTCTTGTCATGAGAAGAAAATGTTTTTAAACTCAACTAACCTTAAACTATGTTTAAAACCAATTCAGTGCTGGAACACCCAGGTGGCTCAGTCAGCTAAGTGTCTGACTCTTAGTTTCCACTTAGGTCATGATCTCACAGTTTTGTGAGTTCAAGCCCCATGTCAGGCTCTGCACTGATGGTGTGGAGACTGCTTAGGATTCTCTCTCTCTCTCTCTCTCTCTCTCTCTTTTTCTCTCTCTGCCCCTCCCCCACTTGGGCTGTCTCTGTGTCTCTCAAAATAAATAAATAAACTTAAAAAGAAAAAGGCAATTCACTGCTTATACTTAAGAAAAAGAAACTATTTTAAAAATCAAAATTACTACATGAAAACTCAGTGGAGAATGTCATCCATATTAATTTTAAAATTATTTTAATAGTACACACAAAAAGTCATTGGATTCAAAGATCAGTGCTGAAAGTCAAACATATCATATCAGCTCTGTCAACCATAATCTCCTCCCTTATTCCCAAATTCTCACCCCATTTCCTGGTTCCAGATGAAAAACAAAGTATAGATTAACTTCAGTATTTATAAGATGAGGTTAGTAATATTTAGGGCTGACTAGAACAAAGCAGGAGATTTTCTACTAGGCCAGAGCTAGTCATAAACTCAGATTATCCAAAAGACCTTCTGGCTGGTCAAAGTATCTATTACTCAGGAAAATTTCAACCTTGGAAGATGAAAGAAAGTGAGGAGACATGACCAGTGGTTGCTAATTATAAGGCTACCTGCTACAGCAATCACATGACACCATGAACAACATGAGAGAGCAAGCAATCCTTTTGCTTAAAAAAGCCATAAAGGGTTAAACAGAATTTCAGAGATGGTTAATCAAATAGAAAAGTAAATGGATCATTCATGTAATACACTTTACTGTTCCCTTTTAATAAAATTGTATATGTGAGGAGAAATTAAATTATAGGTTTATTATTAAGCCTAGCAATATCTAGAATTTTCTTTAAAAAACATTTCAAGATTATCTTGTTGCATATTTTAATTGCATGATTCCATTTTACTTATTATAATTTGTTTTTTGGAAAAGTGATTTCATTTCTCAGAAAAGTTAGTATTTATTTCAAGATTCCTTTGTTTAAAAAAACTCTTTCCTCTTTCAATTATGCATGAATATTATTTATGTATTTCAATAAGTGATTCCAGCTTTCTTCATTATCTTTTTCCTGGTTTTATCCTTTAGTTATTCCACCTTCTCATGCTTATATAAAGCTAATCAGTGATCACTCATTGATATTCTTAAGTATTAGGAATATTTAAAAAGGAAGAGTAGCTGCTGTCATCATGACTTGCATATCATAAAAATCTTAAGATGGTGCACTTGAGGACCTAACAGTGTTGGACCAATACCATTTTTTGTTAAATTTATTCAAACTGTACACACCTATCTACTAGGTATTAAATGTGTAAGACTGTCAGGTTAAGAAGACAAAAAAATGGCCATTGGTAATTCCTCAGCCCTAAGTACCTGAATAGCACTCCTATCTTTCAGATTCTAGAAGCCAATGCAGGTTCAAGCACTCTGCCTCCTGCAATCTGGGTCAAAAAGAGAAGCCCGATTGATAATTTCACACCAGGCTGCTTAGTTGGCTCCCTATTTGACAGCAAGACATAAACACATGAAATGTCTTAAAGTAATACAGTACCTAGCTACACTTTAAGATTAAACAAAGGCTATGTGATTTATGGTAAACTAAGGCTATCACACAGGAAGGAGGCTGCATCATGCCAAAGAACAGACAAGATAAGCATCTTTTCTTCAAAGTGCACATCAAGAAAGCATTTAAAAAATATATATATTGAAGTGCATTTCACATTTAAGGTAAGTATAGCTTTGTGAAACTTGACTTTTATACATATATATTGTACACTGGGTCATGATGTAACCACATAACTGTAGATCACAGGAAAAAGGCTTGATAAGCACTGGGTTACATGATCCTTTAAGAGGATCCTGTAAGGTCCTTTCCAACTTTAAGTTTTTACATTTCAACATTTCTGCATGATTATGACTAATAAATGGTACACAAAATAAATAATATAGTGATTACCAATACAAGGTTGAATACAATCCCCTAAATGTAAGACTTTTTCCTCAAACAAATTTAAGTTTAAACACACTTAATTTTATTTTGGATTTGCTCTTAATGAGTAACTGGAGAGAAAGCTTAAAACACTTATCTTGCCAAATTTTTAATAAATCTCTGAAAAATTTACAGAGCAGATAAATTGCTTTTCTGACAGTAGCCCTTGGAGCAGAGAGTGAATGGAAAAACGTATTAGATCATCCTCTCTTTGTGGCTTACTACCATATTATCTTCACACTTGCAACAAATTTTCCCTGAAGACATACAAGCCCAAATGCTCTCATCTTCCAATTACTATTTGGTTTTCAATTAACTATTTTTATGCTGAAATTACTTAAAAAGATCAGCTTATTTCCTGTGTATAATATACATAAATGTAAAAAAAAAAAAAAAATACCGTGATCTTAGGCTCATAAAACTGAAGAAAAACATGAAAGTTATATATGAATTTATTCACAAATTTGATACCATTGGAATAATAAAGGATATTAATAAATATAGCTATAGGCACTGTTAACACCAGTCAGTACCAGTCAGTCTCAGGTACCTGGTAACATATTTTTGCATAAGCATTCAATGGAACAGTTTACCTAGATCAATGATTTTTTTTAAGATTAATTTTTCCTTACCACGAAATCATGGAAGTTATAACAAATGTCAGACATCCCAAATATGGGGGCATTTGTCTGCCTCAAAGACATCTCTAACTAAATAAGCCCAAAGAATTTACTATCTTCCCTCTAAAACCTGCTTTACCCAGTGTCTTCCATATCTTTCTAGTTGCTCAGGATAAAAAAAACTCAGCGTAATTCTTAAGCAAATTCTTCAAAATATATACTGGAAAAAAAAATTTGTTTCTACCCTGTCCCCTCACTGTACTTACAACAGCAGCCAGAACAATCCTGTTAAAACTGAAGGCTGATTATTTGTCCCTCTGCTCAGAACCTCCAATGGCTCTCCAACTGCCTCTGAGTAAAAGCAAAAATCCCATCTATGGTGTATAAGATGCTTCAAAACCCACCCCCCTCCCCCCCATCATCTCCTTGGCCTCTCCCACCACCATTCCTCCTCTAGTTTACTGCTCTCCAACCACAGTGGCCTCGTTGCTGCTTCGGGAGAACTCCTGGCAAACTCTTGCCTCGACTTTGCACTTGCTGTTTCCTCTGCCTGGAACCCTTTTCCCCCAGATATGGCTCACTACCTCACCTCCTTCAAACCGCTACTCAGTTTTTCACCTTTTTGTAAATAAAGTTTAACTGGAGCACAGCCTCGTCGTCCGTTTGTTTACGTATTAAAATTGATGGCTGCCTTCAAGCTACAACTACAGTATTGAACAATTGCAACGAAGACCATATACCCAGGAAACTGAAAATATTTACTATTTGGCCCTTTATAAAAAAAGTTTGCTGACCCCTAGAGTAGAAGAAAAAATCACTGAAAGGGAGAGAATCCCTTGTAAAAGGCCTGGGTGTGGCACAAATAATCTGTGTAGCTAAATATAAACCCACCAAGACTGAGGATTACAAGTGGGGAAGGAGAGAACATTGTCAATCAGCTCCTACACAACACAACAAAGAGGGGCGGGTACCAAAAGAATGGCAGGAAATGGCTACACTAGAAAGCGTAGGATGTCATAATCTGAGAAAATGTTTCAAAGATAGGGTGGTGGAAGGATGGAGGTGGGGGATATTGAGGGAGGAGGTGTTAACAGTGGTTTTACAAAAGCAGTGAAGAGCAAGAAAACACCTATCCACCCCCAGGTGCAGCAGCATGTAGAGGAAAGAGAAAACAGCCAACTCAAGAGAAAGCCAGATTGCAGTCAGCACAAGAAGCAGAAATGAACATTCAGAGATGACTGGGAGAACAGAGGGCATTTTGCAAATATTATGGCGTCAGTTTTATTATTGTATAACTGAAAAAACTAATAAAAGGTATGAAAAGTTGGCAATATTCTCACAGTCTAGATATTAACCAAATAGTTCATCAAATTGTTAAAGATTCTTTCTTTGATCAATTTTCATATTTATTTTTTTCTTTTTTTAGGAAAGACATGTCTTTAAATATTTTTTTAATTTTTTTAATGTTTATTTATTTTTGAGAGAGAGAGGGAGAGACCATAAGAAAGGGAAGGGCAGAGAGAGAGGGAGACACAGAATCTGAAGCAGGCTCCAGGATCTGAACTGTCAGCACAGAGACCAACGCAGGGCTCTAACCCACAAACCGTGAGATCATGACCTGAGCCCAAGTCGGACACTTAACTGACTGAGTCACCCAGGTACCCCTAAATATTAATTTTTAAAGATCCCATTTAAGGAATATGAGTTTCTGTCATTTTCTATCATATTCCTTGGGGATTTCTAATCTTATTAAAGTGCTCCTGTGGTTTTAAATGTTTATGCATATGTCCTGTATCTTAGCATCTAAATTACAGAATAATCTGATTTTATTCATTCATATCATAATGATTTTAATATATTCAAATTCAGTTTTAATTTTTCCTTCTTGGTTATTTTCCAGATAGGGAAAAAAAAGACACATTTTTAATTTGTTCTTAATAAAAACTACATGATATTAATTTTATTTTTAATGGAAACTGGTTTTGCCATCTCTACTCCTAAGCAAAATTTATGTCAAACTGTTCTTTAATGCTGAACAAAAAAACATTAACAGGAAATACATTTCAGATGTAGTTGGTAAGTATTTTTACTTCTATAATCCTGACTACAGTCTTCATTTAGAGATTCTAAGCTTGTAGCATAAATGTCTAAGGAACTTTTTGAAGGTTGCACCTAATATTTTTAAGAAATAAAGTTCTTATTAGAGGTGGGGAGTTCATTCTTTCAGCCTCCCAGCCAGTTTATTTGAATGCCACATGCTGGGGCCATAGCTATGAACAAGTCAGTGGTGATACCAGACCTCACACCGGTATCACCAATCTTTGGGACAAAATCCCCTTGCTAACTTTGTGATTTCGTAGTCTTGATTATCAGATTCACAGCTTTATAAAAGCACACCCCAATAGTTTTATTTTACAGTCTCTTCTCATTATGCACCCCTATGTGAACACAGGAAGACAACAAGGATGAGGTGGCCAACAAATCTAAACAAGGCATCAATGATAACTAAAGGCACTCCAAAACAGCATCACCTATGAGTGGCTACTAAATCAACAGTCTTTATTTACTGACTAATTGGTTTCATCACACAATAGATCTACCTGATTTTCCTTTTTTCCTGGATTGACTTGCTGAGAAAATTTAACAAGGTGTTTAACCTGAAAGATAAATTTCCCAGTAAATAGCAATTTAGCATCCCCTGTGAGCTAGCCACATCATCATCCACAAGGCAGCAATCATTCCAAAATGTGAATATGATTATATTACACTTGCGAGCCTTAAAATTCCTCGGTGTCTTCCTTCTGATTTATCACATCATTTATCATCTACACCGGGACATTTTGAGAGTAAAAGAAGGTGATTAATTTTTACACCAGTCAATCAGGACAGCCCTTGGAAAAGAGGTTAGTGTGGTCACCCCACCCACCAGGCTCTACCCCTTCAACTGTCTTTATGCTTGCCCCTCCAGTTCCTTCCAGCCACAGAGGTCCTCTTCCAGACTCAGGTACTCCGTTCCCTCATGTAACAAGCCACATCTCCACTGGTAATTCTTTGCTTGGCCATCTCTTTCCTACTCTCCAACTTAACCCCTAGCTATCCTTCAGAATTTATTTTAAGCATCACTTTGTCAGGAAAGTCTCCTCTGGCCACCCAAACAAACGCTCATAGCACCTCCCATCTCTCTTTCATAGCACTGGAAACACCTGCAATGATACATTTTGATTGTGTGATCCTTTGACTAGCATTGTCTTCCTGATTCACTGATCTCCTCAGGTGACTGGATTCCTATGTCCCCAGGAAACACTTTCATAGTATCAGACACCTCGATTAAAACAATGCATATATACCACAAACCTGCAAATGGGCAAAAGGATGAATACATGTCTCGTGACTATCATAATGGAACACTATCTAACTGGCTTACCCAAGGATCACCCAATTCTCTAAGATAGTATCTTTATTCTGTTTTAGTATTTACTATTGATTACGTTCTAAGCAAGAATGTGTAAACTGTGGTCCACCGGCCAAATCAGGGTAGCAGCAGTCTGTTTTTGTACCGCCCATGAACTATTTTTGGTTTTGGGGTTTTGGTTTTGTTTTGTTTTGTTTTCTTTACATTTTTAAGGGAATGAAAAAACAAGTAAAACAAAAATGTATGATACAGGCCAAAGACCTTATATGGCCCACAAACCTAAAATATTAACTGCCATACAAATAAAGTTTGCCAATCTGTAGATTAGGCTATTTCACTTCTACAGATGACAGTGCAAATGACTCTTGTCCGATAGCAATGCAAATGAATGTTCTGTTATAGAAATATAAATGGATTCTCAAAGGTTATAGTTTTATTGCCTATAGGGCAATAATCAGTTTAGTACCATAGCAATGACATTCCAGAATTCTGTGACTATAAATATTTCTCTCACTCTGGCATTGACATTCTGCTAGTTCCCTCATTAATTAGTTAAGCAAATCTCTGATATTTTAGATAATATAGAATGACTTAATAGGTGTATAGTATCACATTATATGATCACCACAATCTACTTAACCATTCCCCTCCAGAAGGACACTTGGATTGTTTTCAGCCTTTTTTCTTTGGCCCCATTGTTATCACTTGTCCTCAGTGAGCTTCTCATTGTTTATTAAATACACACATAACAACATAGGAGCCGTGTTTGGCCCAGAGGTATTTAACTGATCATCTGTTGTTTGTACTTTATACTCTAGACAAGCAAGGTTTCTTGCTCTTCCCTAAGGGACCTACCCTTTTTGACCTTTGAGACCCAAGAGCTTCCACTCCTAGAATGTTACCTACTCCAGTCTCTAAGATGGAAATTCTATCTATTCCTTAAGCTCCAATGCCAGCTGCCCTTGGTTCATGGATTCAACATGGACTCCCCACCCTTTATTTTCTGTAGTCCTTTGAGCTTCACTTCAGGAAAATTTAAAGAAAAGGCAAAGTGAAAATTACCCACTGAAATAAAAATCTAAAACATAATCAAACTTGAATAAGTTTAGTCATTTTTGAAGTAACATATTCTAAGATTTTTTTCATACATAATCAGGTAAGGAAAATCAGAAATTATATCAAGTTTGTATTCAGACCTTTCAACATGGCTTGAAAATAACCGATACAAAACAAAAACAAAATTGTATCTTTTTAATAGCCTTGTAACAGGCTTGATATAATATTTTTGTAAAACGGTTGAAAAAAAAAAGAACGGCTGTTGTCCTTAAGTGCTTTAGTCAGTTAAAATGAACATTCCTGCTCACTTCATGGTAAAGTTGGTCTCATTTTTTTTGCCTTGATTTTATATAACTAAAGAATGTTCTGTTCTTCATGTACCTTCCCATGAGAATTCTTCTCCATGTGAACTCTCATACAAATGAGACAACACAATGTGTGTTCGACAAGGCAGTTCCCCATGAAATTTGGTGCTATATTTCTGGTCTCTGCATTCCCCACAACTAGTATATTCTGGCATACAGAGGAAACTGGGTATATGCTTTTTAAGGAATTAATGGATTCTGGTATTAGAATATCAGTGGATTGGTTTAGGCTAAGTTGGTCTCCTAAGCCAACTTTTGGTGATTTGATAAGTCCACATTTCCATAATTATAAAAATAAACAGAAAGTTAAACTTTGGACATGTGGTAACTTATAATCAAAACATAGACATCCTAAGGATTGCCAGGAAGGCTGCCTTTCAACTTTATACAAAAGAAATTAACATCCTCTTAGTTACAATAATGCTTACCAAACCCTGCCTTGTGCTGGAGTTTTGTTTATGTCCTTGATAGAAGCAAAATTTTCTCTTCTCTGCAACCAAGCACGTGGAATAATGAGGAAGGGACCACCTGCCTAGCTGGCCAGATGTCTGGTGATCAGTGAAGCAGACACAAGAGGTTGCAGCCAGATCGGATTTATCTCCTAGTTATTTATATATGCCTTCTTTAACTCATAAAATGTTGAAGGTAAGGAGCAGGTATTCAATAAATAGTTGTTAGTGATGAATTTATTTTTCCAGTAAATATTTACTGAACTCCCATTCAGTGCAAAGTACTGTAGGTACTAGGAAACGAAGCAGGTAATAAAACTATGTGCATGACCCTCACAAAGTCAATGTTCAGATATGCAAAACAGACGAATGTCAAGCAAATAGGCAAATATATACGTGTGGTAAGTGCTCTGAAAAACAACAGAGAAGAGTAAGGGGAGATGAGTATCAGGAGAAGGGAGAAAGGAGAATATTTGGAAAAAGCTTCATTAGGTTGAATTTTGAGAGGAAACCAGAAGGGAATGAACAGAACAAATCATGAATATGGCTCAGAAAATCTGATAGAAGACTACAATTGATGTGTTTGAGAAACAGTGTGTCTGGAATAGAGTGAACAACAGAGAGGGAAGCAGGGAAGGAGGTTAGAGGTGTGAGTATACTTGTGTTTGGTGGGAGCTGGGGGACCTATAGGGCTTTGGAGTAGGCCATTAAGTGCTTTGGCCTTTCCTCTGAGCTATACGGGAATTCACTACAGCCTTCTGAAGAGGGGAAGATGTGTTCTGCTTGTTTTAAATTTTTTTAACATTTATTTATTTTTGAGAGACAGAGCACTGAGAGAGAGAGAGACAGGGAGACAGAGAGAGACAGAATCCAAGCAGGCTCCAGGCTCTGAGCTGTCAGTACAGAGTCCACACAGGGCTTGAACCCATAAATCGTGAGATCATGATCTGAGCTGAAACCAGACACTCAACCAACTGAGCCACCCAGGCACCCTTGTGTTCTGCTTGTTTTAAAAATAACACTGTAATGGGGCTCCAGGGTGGTTCAGTTGGTTGAGCGTCTGACTCTGGATTTCCGTTCAGGTCGTCATCTCATGGTTCATGAGATCAAGCCCTATGTCAGGCTCTGTGTTGACAGTGCAGAAGCTACTTGGGATCCTTTCTCTTTCTCTCTCTCTCTCTCTCTCTCTCTCTCTCTCTGCCCCTCCCCTGCTCATGCTCTCTCTCAGAACAAATAAATAAACTTAAAAATAACACTGTAACTGGTGCGCTGAAATATACTATAAGGAAGCAAAGACAGAAACATAGAGAAACTAATGTAAAAAAGCCAGGTGAAAGAAAGATAATGGAGTTTCAGGCAAGATCAGTGGCACTGAAGGTAGAGATGTGGTTGGATTCTGGATATATTTTGAAAACAGAGCTGACAAGTACTGCTGATAGATTACAGGTGGGACATGAGAGAAGGAAAGGAATAAAGTATGATTTTGAGGGTTTTGTTCTGAGTAACTGGTATATTAGAATAGGTGAAAATGGAGGGGGAGCAAGTAGGCTGAGAAGATACAAGTAAATTGAAAAGCCCAATATACATCTTAATGGAGATATAAAGGAGACAGCACATAAATAAATACACTCTTCAGTGAATGAAATCTACTCTCCAAATATAACACTTTAAAAATAGATATCAGAACATTACTGTATTTAAGAGCAAGAGTTCTGATGTCGGAATGCCTATGCTCTAATCGTGATTCTGTCACCTATTAACCAGGGGACCCTGGACACTTACTTAACCTTTCCATGCCTGAGTTTCTCAGATGTAAAATGGGGATAATAAGAGAATCCCTCCAATGGCTTGTTGTGACAATTAAAGGAGATAATATACGTTAAGAGCTCAAAACATTTCATAGTACCTTTAGGTATGAATGTCATATATTATTATTAAATTAAGTGACTATAATTATTTAAAACGTTTTTTTAATGTTTATTTATTTTTGAGAGACAGAGCATGAGTGGGGGAGGGCAGAGAGAGAGGGAGACACAAAATCCAAAGCAGGCTCCAGGCTCTGAGTTGTCAGCACAGGGCCCAACACGGGGCTTGAACTCACGAACTGTGAGATCCGGACCTGAGCTGAAGTCGGGAGCTTAACTGACTAAGACACCCAGGCTCCCCGAAGTGACTATAATTATTAAATGAAAAGGGATTGTTAATAAAAGTTGTAAATTGTATATCAAATAAATTTGATCAATTTATTTATATAAAAATACTGTAAGAAATAAAACTTTCATATTTATGGTTGCCACTAGGCAGTTACTGTAGGATGTATGACAGGTGAGTTTCAGAGAATTGGACAGCCTAAGAACAGAAACACTTGATTGAATCAGGAAACTTTAGTTCAGACCCTGACCACCAATAGCTTGTTCTTCAATCTTGGCAAAGTACAGAATGAGTCTGGGCCTCCATTCCTCATATGTAAACTAGGGAGCTGGAGCTAGAGGGGTCTCAGCTGTCTCCTTCACCTGTAACAGTGCACCACCATCAAAATTAAAGCAACATTTCCTGTAACATTGATTACATAAATAAATAGTAAATATTTTACACAGGGATTTGTTAAAAAAAATGTTCTTAAATAATAGGTTTTAGTTTTATCTATGAATAAGGCAACAAACTATTACTTGGAAACTATCTTTTATTTCTTTTTGATCTCTGATTGTCATATGATGCTCTCTTCAAAGCTAAAGGAAATAAAGAAAAATGCCTTTCCAATAATTATGCTATTAATTCTATGTTGAAATGCATTCCCTTAAAAGTAAATTTGATTCTTTTAGTTCAAATCATTGTTTTCCAATATTTTTCCACTATAACAAATTTCAGACTGCTTAATATTGCCATTTCTCATTATTCACCATAGTTACGCTCTACAATTGCCATGGACACTGAATTAGCAAATACTGAACCATTGCTCCTAGGGAAAATGCAGGGTTACCTTCCTGCAAACCTCCAGTCACAACATTTTTGTCAATTTATCAATGCATAACCTTTCTTTATATGTGTTTCTGGTTAAAGAAACTTGATTTAATATATATTGCGATTCATTAATGTTGAACCCATGGCCAACAGTGCTAGAACTCATGCCTGAAGGAAGCTTTGCTACAAAGCTTATCTAACACACTTGATGTTTTCTCATATTTTCTTCATAAGGCGCATCTCATATTTAATATGGCATTAATAGTGAAAAAGACACTTGTTTCAAGTATGAAAGTTGACACAGGAAAGCAGACTGTCACCTTGATAGACCTCAGCTGGGAATGCCATGCATATGCAGTGACTCCAACTTTTTGCTGCTTTGCACATGCGTAAAAGTCCAAGAATGACCACAAAAGTGTCCCAAATATTGAAGGGATTATCAATAAATTTTAGTAAGCAAATGAATTTGCAAATATGGGATCTTCAAATAATGAGGACTGTATTTATTTGCTTATATAGTTTCAGTTGAAACTCTTAGTTCTTTTAATTATATTTAACTGCTTGTCAGCAGTACTATCAAGTATTATTAATAAATACAAATACTTAACTGTAGATGAGGCTATCAAAACTGTATGATTAATCATTTATAAAGTAAAAATATTTTATATATCAATTATCATTTGATATATAAATATAATCTTGATAATATTACTTGATAATCTTACCTTTTTCAGATACGATCTTCCTAAATATTTAATAATTTATATATAATCATAAACACTATTAAAAAACTATGTCCATATGATGACACTGTGCAAGATGCTACACTAGCAAATTCCATTGCAGTTTTTAACCTACTATAAGATTGGCTTCCATTCAGGAAAGAAAATAAATAAGAAACAGAAAAGGAGTAAGAGATGTAGTCTCATCAATTTTAAAAAGCCATCTTCAATATTAAAATGAACTATGATTACCACTAATGTGAAAATTATACTTAAAAATGAACAGTAAAATCAGAAGTCTAGGTGACCTTTCTTCTGGATTCCTGCCATGGAACCATGAAGCATGAATGGAGTTTGATATCTATCACTTTCTCTGATCCTCTCAAAGGACTTATCTTTCCTGCTACAAAGCATCTGGGCATTCAAATTATTCACCATTTCACAAAATATTTGGGGTTCCCTGGCAAGAACAACTCTCTAAAGATTATACAAATGAATAAAAAGAGTAGAAAAGAAAGGTAATTTATTATATTGTTAAAAATGAAGGCAATTCTTTCTATTCAGTAAAAGTGAATTCTTTTAAAAAAATTTTCATTTTTTAAGGGCAAAAAAAACCTCAGAAAATGTTATTTCAGTGTCATTTTGTGAAATTTACAATTCCTTTTTTTTTTTTAATATTTATGTTTGAGAGTGAGACAGACAGACAGACAGACTGAGAGTGGGGGAGGAGCAGAGGGCAAGAGGGAGACGCAGAATCCCAAGCAGGCTCCAGGCTCCCAGCTGTCAGCACAGAGTCTGATATGGGGCTTGAACTCACGAACTGTGACATCATGACCTGAGCCGAAGTCAGATGTTCAACTGACTGAGCCACCCAGGTGCTCTGGACACTTACAATTCTTAATATCTCCTTTAGGCTTTTGAACTACCTTGAAGGTTTGCCTAAACAATCTAAGAACTGAAAAACAGAGCATCTGTACCTTTTCCTCTTGCTTCGAGTTACCAGAAACTCAAAGCAAAACTGAACCCAACAATGTCAAGCACAGGTGGAAGGACATTTCCAAATACTTAAAAGATTATTTCTAGAATTGGACAAAACAAAATCTACACAGTAAAACAAAACAAAACAAAAAACTGAAATGAATTATGCACTGGAATTAAGGGACTAACAATTTTTATTTCAAGCATATTCTTTCCATTGCATAATTCATTAAACACACACACACACACACACACACACACACACACAATGAAGAAGAAACTGTGCTAAGTACCAGACTGAACAGAACTACTCAATGGTCTGAACTTCAGAAAACTTTCATAAACTGTGATGTAACGGAATGATCTGATTAAGTAAGTTTATATCAGAAATTCCTATAACCTAGGATAACAATTTCTGTGTGACCATTTGTGACATAGGTCAATTTTGAAAACCAAAAATGGACGCAAAACAATTTTAATGATTTGTTTTTTTATGGAAAGATAGATGGCATCAACTGGCTAACAGTAAGTTCTTGGTCTATTAAACTCTTCCAGTATGAAATGACTCTCAGTAAAAATTACATTCTATATAGTACATAAAAATACATACATAGACACACAACTGGAGAACAGTACACTAAGACATTTTGATATATTTTATTAAATATTTTATTTCATTATATTTAATGGTCAGTAATGGGTCATGACATAAAATTCAAAAAACACCTGGTATCTCTCCCAGTTCAGGGCCTCAGTTCTAGTAGTGAATTGATTTGATATTGAAAAAGATTTCATTTCTTCTTAAGTCCCTTAGAGAATAACTTACATCATATAAATTTAGTCTTGTCAATTGGATTACGTTCTTAGTAAAAACAGAAAATACAGAAAAATTCTGCATCCTGCCATTTCACTTTAATGGCTCTCAAATCCAGCTTCCCTCAGAAGACTTATATAAAAGAAATGATGTATAATTTGCAGAGGTAAAAGCTCTTCAGTGGACATTCAGGATACTGAGAAGAGTAATTTAAGTATGTTGTATTTATGTTATATACTTATTTACTTACTTACTAACTTATTTACTTATTTATTATTTATTTGCTTATTCCCTCATTCATTCAAAGAATAATAATGTATTTTTATTTTATTTATTTTTTCATGTTTATTCATTTTTGAGAAACCAAGAAAAACAGAGCATGATCAAGGGAAGGGAAGAGACAGAGAGACATAGAATCTGAAGCAGGATTCAGGCTCTGAGCTGTTACCACAGAGCCCAATGCGAGGCTTGAACCCACAAACTATGAGATCATGACCTGAGCTGAAGCTAGACCCTTAACCAACTGAGCCACCCATGTGCCTGGAGGGTAATTTAATTTAGGAGATGATGAATCAGGCCCATATTATCCATAGACCATGCAATATAGACATAAATTCAACACTTTACCTAGGCTCACCTTTATCTTCCTTCCTATTCACATGTAATTCAAGTCGCTAAACTAAATATTCATTTGTTGGGTAGCAAAAAAAATCAATGTTGTTTTTAAAGGAATAGACATATCTACATAGAACTGCCACTTTAGCTGCCATCATTTAATATCAGTAATGTACCACAATTGCCAATGTCTCCAGATATATGTTAATTCTGCATCAAGAATTAGATATTATACTGCTAACCCTTCAAATCAGAGCAGTATGCTACCACACTTACTGAAACAATAGAAGGTCCATACCAAACCTGTCTCCTCATATGATCAATCCCCAATTTATATATGGCAAAAATTTCAGATTGGACAATTCTAGGTAACATGATTGCATCCTCACTGCAAGGGAGGCTGAAAAGTTGATTTCTGACCTCTAAATTGGTAAGGAATGATTCATAATGTGATTTCCCAACTTTAGAAAGGCTATTTAAAAGATCACAGGGTATGGCAATTGTCCACTACACCTGTATTTTGTGTAAAATATAATCCACACAACATATTTAAAAAACTTAAGTACCAGAATTTCAGACTTAACAGAGACATTAAGCGTCAACTACAATATAGCCTCTCTGTTATACGAAAGGAGTCCAGAAATTTTATGAATCACAGCACCACACTGTTACTCCAGAGCAGGTGATGGTTTTTGTATTGGGCCATTAAAAAATTTCCTCCTACCTTCTCCTACCCCTAATGCTATTTGTGAGCAACTAACGACTTGATTAAAAGCATAGGGAATTACGCTGAAGGTGGTACAACTGGTGATTTTTAAAAGTATCCAGACTGATGGCAGGCGACACTTCCAATGTCCAACAAACATTCCCCTCAACTAAGAGAATCAGCTAGCCCATTATTTTGTGAGCTGCTGCCCATAAGAGTGTTCTTTGAACATCAACATTCAAAATAACAGTACATACGAGATAGCAAGTAAAACGCCTTAGTGAGATGGACGAGAACAAAACAAAACAAAACATTAATTGGGTCAATATTGTCTTTGGCATGTTTGTCATCCATTAGGTTGGAACATGAAGATGAATGAAGAAATATGTAGTGGCAAAATCATGGTGCCACAAGCCTGCTTGCAAGTAGCAAGACAATCTATAAATTAATTTAGAAAAGAGAAATACACCCACACTGAGTGAAGAAACAAGTGTTCTGGATGATGATCATCCTCATATGATGGTGAACATGGGTGTCTTTACAGAAATCTTATTTAGAAGTTTTAAAGAAATATGTAAAAAGATAGACAACTCCAATGATGGAATTGCAAGACTCCTTTTGTTAGTTACTATTTAGATTTGGGAAAATAATAAACATAAGTACGATTTTCTCTTAGCTCTGGCATCGTAAGTTACAGAATACTACAGGTGTATCTCAGATGTGGGTTCAGTTTCAGACTATCATAATAAAGCAAACACTGCAATAAAGTGAGTCAAATGAGTTTTTTTGTTTTCCAGTACATATAAAAATTATGTTTACACTAAATTTTAGTCTAATAGACTATTATGTCTAAAATAATACTAACTTAATTTAAAAAAACCTTTACTGCTAAAAAGTGCTAATGATCATCTGAGCTTTTAGCAATATGTGATCACTGATCACAGATCACCATAACAAATATATTAAGTGAACAAGTTTGAAATATTGTAAAAATTACCAATTTGTGACACAATGACATGAAGTGAGCAAATACTGTTGGAACTGTTGGAAAATAGTGCCAATAGACATACTCAGTGCAGGGCTGTCAAAAAGCCTTCAATTTGCAAAAAACAAAACAAAACAAAACAAAACCAAAAAACTCAATATGTGAAAAATGCCATAACGCAAAGCACAATAAAACATGTCTGTATAGTAGTTAACATTTATTATCCAATCAAAACTTATATAATGTAAATAGAGAAGTTGCTGAGTAAATTGAAAACCTTCCCTGAATCCAAATCTATGAAGTTTTTTTCAAGCTACCCCCTCATTCTTGATGTTAAGTGTTCTCAGGTTTCCCTATAGTTCTCAAATCTTATCCTCTGCTATCAACTTCAGGAACCCCAATGGAACATAAAGCAGGATTAATTTCTAAATAGAGACAGAACTCTTAGAGCAAAAATGAGAACAGTCTATCATTCGTTATTCCGTTCTGTGTGTTAGCATGAGCTTTCAAGTTCCCTGACTTAGAATTAAAAGTTTAATTTGCAATAATAAATTGATTCACACATGGACAGGTTCTAATCATAAAAGTATAACTTCAAAACATTTTTAGAACACTGTCAATGTAAAAATAGTTGACCAAATTCATTTCCTCCCCACCAAAAAAAAAAAAAAAAGGAGATAGAGATCGCTCATAGAAGTACTCATATGACTTGCAAGTGATCACCCTTCCATGGTATAATACATGATATAGTCACTAACTGGTACCCACCCTGCTAGATCTTGGTTTAAAAGTCTATAGAGACAGGAGGCAGTCAAAGATGGTGATGTAAGAAGATTCTAAACTCATTTCCTCCCACAGACACACTGAATCTACAGCTACATGAAGAAAAATTCCCTCTGAAAAAGATCTGAAAACTAGCTAAACAGCTCTTTCCACCAAAAAAGGGTCACATCAAAGCAAGTAGGAGAAGCTGAGATGCAGTCTCACCATAAACCTCATACCCCCAACATGTCAATGCATAATCGGGACGGAACTCAGAAATCAAAACTTCCCCCTGAGGAGCGAAGGCTCCCACCCCACATCAGCCACCCCCACTCTTACAACCTGAATCTGAAAGATGAGCCTCCAAAACGTCTGGCTTTGAAAACCAACAGGGCATGGGTTTATGAGACCCAAAGGGCAGCAGCAAACTGAGACACTGCTCTCAAAAGGGTTGGTGTGCAGACTCATTTGCCCTAGGGCCCAACACAGAGATGGCAGTTTGAAAACGCACCTAGACATCATGTGAAGAAAATTAACGTGCTAATTTTATTTATTTTTTTAAATTTTTTAACGTTTATTTATTTTTGAGACAGAGAGAGTCAGAGCATGAACAGGGGAGGGGCAGAGAGAGAGGGAGACACAGAATCTGAAACAGGCTCCAGGCACTGAGTGGTCAGCACAGAGACCGACGCGGGGCTCGAACCCACGGACCGTGAGATCATGACCTGAGACGAAGTCAGACGCTTAACCCACCAAGCCACCCAGGCGCCCCATTAACGTGCTAATTTTAAAGCATCTGATGGAAGGGCAGGGGTCTATTGTGATTCTCTCTGGGTACAGAAATGCTAGTAGGCACCATTTTTGCATTCTCCCTTTACTTTGCTAAAGCCAGTGGGAGGTAGGCACCTTTTTCTATTCCTTTCCATGCAGGATGCCATCTTTACACTTCAACTGGCAGGCACCATGTTTGCACTCTCTCCCTGTCTTGCTAAAGCCAGTGGGGACCATACCTGCACCTCCCTATACCTTCCTACAGCCAGTGGGCAACATTCTTGTGCTTTCTTTCTTCCTTGCAGGCATTGGCAGGGGCTGCCTTTTCTTTTCTCCCTATACCTTCCTATACCTTCCTACAGCCAGTGGGCAACATTCTTGTGCTTTCTTTCTTCCTTGCAGGAGTTGGCAGAGGCTGCCTTTTCTTTTCCTTTTTTCCTTAGCGGGTGCCACCTTCCCACTCTCCCTCTGCCACACTCCACAGTGTCAATAACTCTGGAGGGGAAATTTTATACACAATTGGTGCCTTGTTTTCTGTTTTTAGTGTGTGTTGCCTCAGTTTTCATTTCAGCAGCTCATGGGACACCCCTTGAGCACCTGGCTCAGGAGACCAGATGGGCTTGCATTCTTGGATCTCATAATTATCTAACAATTGGAGACATTCCTTGACAGACTACTATCTCCAGGGCACTGCACAGATAGCAGACTAAAACACACCCCCAGTTTTTCTGAGAAAGAGGCTTTGGCCTGAGGGGTAGGCTCTTGGTTTGGCCCACTCCTAGAAACCTCATAGAGGCCCTGAAAATGCTCTCAGGAAACAGAAACCAGGAGATGCTGTCATTGTGCTCTCCCTCTACCTCACTAAAAATCACTGGTAACACTCAGAAGGGGGCTTATACACTTGCATAGAGCCCCAATTTTTGTAACTGTTGCTTGGGGACAACTCCAGATTGCCTGGTTTGGAAACCAGCATGGTTTACAACTGTGGTCCCACAGGACTCTATATATTTGTAGACTTTAAAAGTTGCTGCCTAAGGGTCTGGCTTCTAATCAGCCTGAAATTAGGTGCTGACTGAGATCTCTTCCTTTGGGACACTGACAGGTTTTGGCACAACCTCAATAACTGGGAGCTCCTAAAAGTAAAATAGGCTGTTGGGACAATCACTGAAGTTGAGAGGCAACTAGGAGCTACAGGAAAGTTGAACAATAAGGCTCATGTCCTATACAAGGCCCCTCCTATAAGAAGAAGAGAGGTAGCTGTTTCACCAAAGACATAAAACAAACACAGGGAATCATGAGAAATAAGGAAACAAAAAAATATGTTCCAAATGAAAGAAGAAGACAACTCACCAGGAAATAAACCTCAATGAAATAGAGATAAGTCTATTACTTGATAAAAAGTTCAAAGTAACAGTCATAAAGACACCCACCAAATATGGAAGAAAATTGGATAAACACAGTGATTACTTCAACAGAGATGGAAAATATAAGAAAGTACCAAATAGAAGCCAGAGTTGAATAACACAATAAGTGTACTGAAAAACTAGAGGGGTTCAACAACAGATTATATGAAGCAGAAGAAAGGATCAGTTAACTTGAAGACAAGGTGGTGAAACTCACTCCAGGAGAGGACCAAATAATAATAGTAATAGTAATAGTAATAGTAATAGTAATAGTAATAGTAATAGTAATAATAATAATAATAATAATAATATATAATGAAGATGAAGATAGTCTAAGGGCTTATGAGACAACATCAAGTGAACAAATGTTCGCTTTACAGGGGTCCCACAAAGAGGAGAGAAAAACAGTGGCAGGAAACTTGTTTGAAGAAATAATGACTGAAAATTTCCCTAACCTAGGAAAGGAAATGGACATCTCAATCCAAGAAGCCCAGAGAGTTCCAAATAACTTGCAACCAAAGAAATCCACACTAAGGCACATTAAATTAAAATGTCAAAAGTAAAGACAAGGAGAGAATTAAAGGCAGAAAAACAACTAGTTGAGAACAAGGGAACTTCTCCCCCTCCCCATAAGCCTATCAGAAAATTTTTCACCAGAAATTATACAGGCCACAAGAGAGTAGTATGATATATTCAAAGTGCTGAAAGAAAAACTTCCAGCCAAGAATACTCTACCCAGCAACATTATCCTTCAGAATTGAAGGAGAGAGAGTTTTCCAAATAAGCAAAAGCCAAAGAAGCACATTGCCACTAAGCCAGCCTTACAAGAAATGTTAACAAACAAGAAATGTTAACAAGACCTCTTTAAGATGAAAAGAAAGAGTGCTAATTAGTAACAAAACATAAGAAAGTAGAAATCTCACTAGTAAAGGTAAATATACAATAAAAGTAGTACATTAAGCACTTATAAAGTGAATATGAAGGTGAAAAGACAAAAGTATTAAAAATAATAGCTACAATAATTAGTTAAGGTATATGCAAGATAAAAAGAGGTCAAATGTGACCCCAAAAACATGAACTGTGGGTGGGAGATGGAGTAAAAATGTAGTTTTAGAATGAAAATTTAAGTTGTTTTGAACTTACAATAGACTTATAATATAGGTTGATATATGTAAGTCTCATGGTAATCAGAAAGCAAAAACCAATGATAGATACACAAAAGAAAATAAGATATATAAGCATACCACAAAAGAAAGTCATCAAACTGCAAAACGAAAAAGCAAGAGAAGAAGAAAGAAACAAAGAGGGACAACAAAACATCCAGAAAACAATTAACAAAATAGCAATAAGTAACTACTAAGTACTATAAATGTAAATGGACTAAATTCTTCAATCAAAAGACATAAAGTGGCTGAATAAATTAAAAAAAAAAAAAAAAGACTCATCCATGTCCCGCCTAAAAGAGAATCACTTCAGATGTAAAGACACACACACTCATCAAAAGTGAAGGGACGGAAAGAGATGCTCCCTGCAAATGGAAACCAAAAGAAAGCCTCAGGATAGTTAGGTTTATATCAGATAAAATGGACTTTAACCAAAGACTGTAATAAAAGGCAAAGAAGGGCATTACAAAATGATAAAAGGGTCAATCCAATAAGAGGATAGGACATTTATAAATATTTAAGCACCCAACATAGAATCACCTAAACATACAAAACAAATCTTAATAGACATAAAGGAAAATAGACAATAATACAATAATAATAGGGGGTTTTAATAACTCAATAGATAAATTATCCAAAGGAAAATCAATAAGGAGACATTAACCTTAAATGACACATTAAACCAGATAAACTTAATAGGTATATAAAAAACATTCCATCCAAAAAGAAGCAGAATACATATTATTCTCAAGTGCACACAGAACATTCTCCAGAGTGGATCATACATCAGGCCATAAAAACAAGTCTTAATACATTTAAGAAGAATGAAATCATACCAAATGTGTTTTCTGACCATAATGGCATAAAACTAAAAATCAGTTATAAGAAAAAAATGAAAACTCATAAATATATGGATATTAAACGTCATGTAACTGAATGACAAATAAGTCAATGAAGAAAGAAGAAAACACAAAGTACCTTGAGACAAATTAAAATGGAAATACAATACGCCAGAATTTATGAGGTGCAGCAATAACAGTTCAGAGAGGGAAATTCAGAGCAATTTAGGTCTACCTCAAAAAACAAATCTCAAATAAACAATCTAGCTTTATACCTCAAGGAAATCAGAAAGAAACAAATGAAGCCCAAAGTTAAAGAAGGAAATAACAAAGATCAAAGCTGAAATAAATAAAATAGAGACTAAAGGACAATAGAGGAAATCAATGAAACTAAGAGCTGGTTTTTTGAAAAGATAAACCAAATTGATAAGCTTTTGGCTAGACTCACCAAGAGAAAAAGAAACCTCAAATAAATAAAAACAGAAATGAAAGAGCAGACATTACAACTGATAACACAAAAATACAAAAGATCAATAAAGATCCTTTAGATCCATTAGTGGCTACTAAAAACAATCATACACCAACAAGTTGGAAAACCTTGAAGAAACAGATAAAATTCTCACAAATATAAAACCTTCTAAGCCTGCATCATGAATAGAAAATGTGAATAAACTGATAACTAGAAAATAGATGGAATCAGCAACCAAAACACTCTCAACAAAAGTACAGGACCAGATGACTTCAATGGTGAATTCCTTCAAACATTCAAAGAAAGTAACACTAATCCTTTCCAAATGCTTCTAAAAAATTTTAAAAAGATAGGATGCTTCCAAACAAATATCACAAGGCTAGCATTACCCTGATATCAAAACCAGACAAGGATACCAAAAGAAAATAAAATTACAGGCCAAAATCCTTGATGAATACAGAGGCAAAAATCTTCAACAAAATATTAACCAAGTTCAACCACACATTAAAAAGGTAATATATCATAATCAAGTATTTATTCCAGGGATGCAAGGATGGTTCAACATTTATACATCAATCAACATGATACACCACATTAACAAAATGAAGAATAAAAGTCATATACGATTATCTCAATAGGTGCAGAAAAAGCACTGGGAAAAATTCAATATCCATTTATGATAAAAATCTCTCAACAATACGGGTACAAAGGAAACACCTCCATATAATAAGGCTATATATACACAAGCTGATAGCTAAAGCATACTCAATAAGTGAGAAGCTGAAAGCCTAGGGGTGGCTGGGTGGCTTAGTCAGTTAAGTGTCCAACTCTTGATTTCAGCTCAGGGAGTGATCCCAGGTCATGGGGTCAAGCCCCATGTCAGGCTCTGTGCTGAACACTGAGCCTGCTTAAGATTCTCTCTCTCTCCCTCTGCCCCTCTCCCCTGTTTATGCGTGCTCTCTCTTTCTTAAAAAAAAAATGGGGAAAGCCTTTTTTCTAAGATCAGAAACAGGACAGGAATGTCCACTCTCACAACTTTTACTCAAAATAACACTGGAAGTCCTAGCCACAGCAATTAGGCAAAAAAAAGAAATAAAAAGCATCCAAATTGGAAAGGAAGAAATTAAAGTGTCACTATTTGTAGATGACATATGATTTTATATATAAAAAACTTTAAAGATGCCACCAAAAAACTGCTAGAACTAATAAATTCAGTAAAGTAGGATACAAAATCAATATACAGCAATCTGTTGCATAGTTAAATGTTAACAATAAAATATCAGAAAGCAAAATTAAGAAAACAATTCCATTTAAGCTGCATCAAAAAGAATAAAATACCTAGGAATAAATTTAACCAAGGGGGTGAAAGACCTGTCCACTGAAAACTGTAAGACACTGATGAAAGAAACTGAAGAAGAAACAAATAAGTGGAAAGATATTTCATGCTTATGGGTTGGAAGAATATTGCTAAAATGTCCATTTTACCCAAAGCAGTCTACAGATTCAATGAAATCCCAATCAAAATCCAAATGGGATTTTTCATGGAAATAGAACAAACAATCCTAAAATTTGTATGGAACCACAAAAGACCCAGAATAATCACAGCAATATCGAGAAACAACAAGGCTAGAGACATTATACTCCCTGATTTCAATCTACATTACAAAACTAAGACAGTGTGATATTGGCATAAAAATAGGTACAGAGACCATTTTAATAGAGCAGAGAGCTCATAAATAAACCCATGCATATATGGTTCATGAATTTATGATAAAGGAGGCAAGAATGTGAAATGGGGAAAAGACAGTTTCTTCAATAAATGGTGTTGGGAAAACGGAACAGCCACATGCAAAAGGAAAAAATAAACTAAACTACTATCTTACACTATACATGCACAAACACACACACGCACGCACACACACACACACACAAACTCAAAATGGATAAAAGACTTGAATGTAAGACCTGGAACCATAAAACTCCTAGAAGAAAACACAGGCAGCAATCTCCTTAACATCATTCTTGGTGATGATCTTTTTGATCTGACTCCAAAACCAAAGGTGATGAAAGCAAAAATTAACAAGTGGGACTACATCAAACTGGAAAGTGCGTTGCAAAGGAAGCCATCCACAAAATGAAAAGACAACCTACTGAATGGGAGAAAATATTTGCAAATCATGTATCTAATAAGGAGTTAATGTCTAAAGTATATTTTTTTTAAATGTGTATAACTGATTAGCAAAAAAAAAAAAAAAAAGAAGAAGAAAAGAAAACAAAGAAACCCCTAATTAGAAAATGGGCAGAAGCTCTGAATGGACATTTTTCTAAAAAAGAGATAAAGATAGCCAACTGTCACAAGAAAAAGATGCTTAACATCACTAATCATTAGGGAAATGCAAATCGAAACCACAATGAGATATCACTTCACACTTGTTAGAATGGCTATTATCAAACAGAAAATAAGAAGTGATATAATGAAACAAGAAGCCTTTTACACCGCTGGTGGGAATGTAAATTGGTGCAGCCATAATGGAAAACAGTATAGAAGTTCCTCAAAAAATTAAAAATATAACTACCATATAATACAGCCATTCCACTTCTGGGTATTTATCCAAGGAAAATGAAAAGGCTAATTCAAAAAGATATATGCACACATATAAACACACACATTCACATACAAATGGAATTCTATTCAACCATAAAAAAAGAATGAGATCTTTCCATTTGCAATGGCATGGATAGACCAGGAGGGCATTATGCTAAGTAAAACATTAAGTCAGGCAGAGAAAGACAAATACCACATGATCTCATTTATATGTTGAATCTGAAAAACAAAGCAAACAAAATGAAACAGAAAGTCAAGTGCATAGACATAGAGAACAGATTGGTGACTGCCAGGAGGGAGGAGGTTAGTGGGTGGGTAAAATGTGTAAAGAGTCAAAGGTACAAACTTCCAGTCATAAAATAAGTAAGTCACGGGGATATTATGTATGGCATGGTGACTGCAATTATTCTGGATTGTGTATTTGAAGGTTGCTAAGAGATTAAATATTAAAAATCCTCATAATAAAAAAGAGATAAAAAGTCAATCTATAGACACTGAAAAATGTTTTTAGGAAGAAACAATATATCTGAGCAATTCAGACCCAAATGTGTAGGTCCTTAAGCTTGAAATGGGACAGTGGCAAGACTGGCACAGGATCTCAAGTTACTAAAAAGTAACACGAAGTAATCTTCAGTGCATACATTCCTAGGATTTCTATTGCTGGGCACAAGGTCATTCGTATAGTAACTTGTTTCCTACAACCATCTGCTCTAAATGGAGTGATAGTTGCTTTCTTTTGCAAAGACTAAAGTCAAGGAATCTGGCCATAAACTATAAATTCTATTGAAGAATGCATTAGGAATTTTACAAGCAAATCGATTTGAGGAAACTAAATGTAGACATTAGAAGTGTCCTACGTTAACAATTTTCATTTGGTTTTAATAATGTGTATGTACAAAAATACATTTTTTTAAAGTTATCTATTCACTTGTCTGTCTGTTCAGTTTTGGTCATGCAATAACCGAAAGGAAATTCCCACTGCAAGTAGATTTTATTTCCACACAAAGGCTACTTCAGCATAGTTGCCACATTTACTTCTTTCTCTAAAAGATGGCTACTTTCAAAGGACGTGATTAAAACAGCCTGACAGAAACCACGGGCGGCGTGGGGACAGCAAAAACAGCAGCATCGACTGCAACAGGACACCAAGTCCAATTCTAGCAGTCACAGCTCCAAACAATGTCATTTGTAAATCAATTAAAAGCTGCATTCATAGAAATGAGACATTCATTCAGTTTACCAAACATAATCAAATTACACTTCCAGGGGGAATTAATGTCACAGGGTATTTGGTCATGACTGCAGTTGTCACTTCCAACAGGATAAACAAAATAATCCCAGGCCTCCACAGCCATCATCTAGAGAGACAGTTGCAGAGGCCAGTGGGCTTTGCACACAGAACGCATGGCACTCAGTCCCAGCTTGGTCACTTGCTGCGTAACCGCACAAGGTGCTTAGTACGACTCCCCTCTTCACTGCATTTGTAGAAGTGAATATACTAATGTACTAGCTCAGAGGTTTTCTATGACTGTTAAACAAGATAATGTACACAGGCATTTGGCATCATAGCTGGCATGTGACATACATTCAATAAAATGTTAGTAGTTGATGCAATTTTAACAATTAGGTAAAAAATGTATAATCACATAACAGCTAGAAGTTACTATGCATGTTTTATTAGAAGTATTTCTGGAGAAATATTTGCTTTTAAAAGTAGGACAAAAAGCACAAACAGAAAGCACAGTCTGATCTGTGGCAGAGTCCTACAAAACACCGAGAACCCTTTGCCAGCCTTCCAGAGTGCTGTTCACAAAACAGCTGCCTTCAATGTTTCTCTGTTCTTCCTTCCCTTTTCTGATCCTCCACAGGTGTCCATATTTTCATTTTCACAGTGGGGGGAAATTAGCAGTTTGAATCATGGCTGTGTCCACAGCTGGGTTCTGACATTCAGCTTGTCTAACAAATTAGAAAAGGGATTTACTTTAAAGAGGGCCAGAGGGGCGCCTGGGTGGCGCAGTCGGTTAAGCGTCCGACTTCAGCCAGGTCACGATCTCGCGGTCCGTGAGTTCGAGCCCCGCGTCAGGCTCTGGGCTGATGGCTCGGAGCCTGGAGCCTGTTTCCGATTCTGTGTCTCCCTCTCTCTCTGCCCCTCCCCCGTTCATGCTCTGTCTCTCTCTGTCCCAAAAATAAATAAAAAACGTTGGGAAAAAATTTAAAAAAAAAAAAAATAAAGAGGGCCAGAGATTTCCCCAAGGAGAGGACTCTTTCTACGAGAAGACAGAACTGTGCAATTAATATTGACCCAGTAATTAAATGTAAAATACAGTATTTTCTGTACCTCTTTGATGGGAAGAGAAAACCTGGTAAGTAAAATCCATAATTTTAATGAGAAGAGGGGAAAAAAAGAGCAACATGGAACACAACAGGACCCTAAGTCATGGCTCAGTAATGACATTTGTAAATCAGTTACAAGCTGCATTCACAGAAATGAGATACTTACTGTTTGTTTCCCTCAAAAATTGTGACACCATGTACAATTAGCATTACACTGCTTTGTTTCCATGTATTAATTTAATAAATGCTTCTTGAGCACCAATTCATGCCAGGAAACTTTCTAGGTATTGAAGAATCAACAGGAAACAAAACAGTCTCTGACCTCACTTCTACCCATCTGGGAAGGCAGCCAAGACATTCTCCCCACATCTGCCCAGAACAAAGATGCATTAATGACTGGAATGTGTAGGATCTTCCGAAGTTTAGAAGGCCAGACTCTCCTCTACCCAACACACGTGTACCTGGTCCCGTACTCATCCTTATATAATGGTGCACAGTTCTGGGCACTGAAAAATCAGAGCAAGAAAGAAAGAATCCCTGTACTTATAGGAGCTTACCAACAAAAGTAGATGCTCACAACCGCTTGGGGATGGTATCACAAGGAAATATTTATATAAAGATATAATGATAGCTTACATAGTATGAGAAAGCACTTTCTGATGGATTTTTCAAGTCTGATTTGTAAGAAAGAACTAATCAAAATCAAGGTCTTTTCTTTGATAACCATTTCTGCTTCCTCTAGGTGTGCATAAATCTAATCGCAAAGATTTTTGAATGTAGATCAGATTCTCAATTCAATCTAGGTGGTGTGAATATTTGACTATTAGTAAAAATGCAAAGAAAGTAAGGTCCCTTCAAGCTCGAAAATGTTATGATTTAGGTAGGGAATTGTTCCACAAATAATGGGCACTATGATAGGTCACTTACATATTGAATTTCCAAGCCTCATTAAACTGTGAAGTGGTTTTCTTCTCAATTTTACAAACGTTGTTTTCATACAAAAGAAGGATTAAGAACGTGTTTCTATAAAATAAGTAGTACAATAGAAGATCCAGGATTCCAAAACAGGTCTGTTTTCCTTGAAAGCCAATACTTTCAAACTAGTCTTCAAAAATATATGTTAAGGGGTGCCTGGGTGGCTCAGTTGGTTAAGCATCTGAATGTTGATTTCAGCTCAGGTCATGATCTTACAATTCCTGAGAGAGCCGCACATCAGGCTCCACGATAATAGTGCAGAGCCTGCTTCAGATTCTCTTTTTCTCCCTCTCTCTCTGCTCCTCCCCTGTTTGTGTTCTCTTTCTCTCTCTCTCTCTCTCTCTCTCTCAAAATAAATAAATTTTTAAAATATGGTAAGTTAAATACTTTATATTTAACCCCTACAGGAAGACGGAGTGGGCATAATGTGAATCAGGGAGTAGAAAATGAGAATGTAGATGTACTCTGCTTATGATTTGTAGTTAATAGCTTTTTGGGTTTTTATAGGAAATCTACATTTATGGTCTATCTGTTAAGTTTATAGTTAATCTGTAAAAGGTGAGGGACGTCTTTAGCAAATGTGATGTATGTTGCACCGATATTCTGCTGGTGGGAGCAATACAGCATGTCTCTTGTTAAGGCAGGTACCCTTTCTGACTGGTTGGTACTCAGGCAACACTAGTTGCTAAATATTTTAAATATCATTCCTGGTTGCTGTCAACTCCTGATTTTCTATCTCCAACCTCGAACTCCCACCAAACTGCAGACTCATCTGCAATAATGTATTTGACATGTTCACTTGAAGGTCCAATTGGCATTTTTAAATTTATGTGCCAGTGACTACTCCTCTACTCGTCCCTTACCACACATCCCCACCCTTAGCCATGCCCATCTCCACCTGGGGCAACTCTATCCTTCCAACTTCTCAAAATCTATCTTTGAGTCCCCTCTGTCTGTGGCAGAGTTGCACCTTTAAAGCACATCCTGAATCTGACTGTGGTGCTCCACCTCCACTACTGCTGTTCTGACTCAAGACACCGATCCCAACAACTGTCTCTGAACTGGTGTCCCAGGCTCTGCTTTGCCCTTGTGGTCCTCCATCAAAAAGGAGTACCGTAATCCTCTTCAAAGACAAGCCAGATCAGTTTGCTTCTCTCCTCAGAACTTTCCAAAACCTTCCCATCTCAGCGTTTGCTGCCATAACAAAATACCCCAGACTTGGGCGGCTCAAACAAGCCATGTTTATTTCTTATAGCTCCAGAGACTGGGAAGTTCCAGATCAAGGCGCTGGCACATTTGGTTCCTGATGAGAACTCTCTTCCTGGCTTGCAGAGGTCAGCCGCCTCAATGTGTCTTCGTGTGATGGGGGGTGGCAGGCAGTACCTCTGATGTCTCTTCCTCTTCACATAAGGGCACTAATCCTATCCTGAGGTTCCCCTCCTGTGACTTCATATTAACCTAATTATCTCACAGAAGTCCTACAACAAATGCCACCACATTGGAAATCAATGCTTCAACATAGGAACTGGACGGAGACACACACACTCAGTCCATAACACCATCTCACTAGGAGACAAAGTGAAGGTCCTTACCACAACCTGGACACTCCTGTCACATATCCGATGGCATCACCTCCAACCTCCTGCCCCCTCATTCCACACCACATAGGTCTGCGTGTTGCTCTCAGGAACATCAGGCAAGCTCCCAGCTCACTAGTCCTGGTGAGGTTTATTCCTCCTCACTTCCTTCCGGGTTTGGCTCCCTTATCACAGTTTGTTTATCCCCAGCCCCTATACCGAGGGTGTATGCAGAATAAGTTCTAGGGATTTTGTCAGCTTTGTACACGGCCATATCACAGGTACCTATAACAGTAAATAATACAGCAGATACTCAACAAGTATTTGCCAAGTGGAAGAATAAATCAGTAATGCTGAATTTTTTTTGTAGGCCAAGTGTAATTCTAAATCTGCAACGATTTTCTTACAATTCTCAAAACAGTTCTATATCCAAAATGGAGCATATCCTCAGTTATAATTTTTCAAAATAACACAAAACAAATAAATCAAGCAGGATAAGAAAGTTGAAGGAGAGTAACACATAAAAGGGAATTATTTTAAGTTCCATTAGCAAGTTTCATAAACTTATGAGCCCTTATCTTTCTCCCCTGGGTTTCATTCGTGTTCGGTTTCAGAAATCCTCATTCAAGAAGCTAAATGCATTCTTTTGTTCTGGTTTGGGCACATAATTAACAATCTTTAGCAGCCAACAAACAAAAATCCAACTATTCAGTAGATCCCTTGAGATCTATCATCTATAGATTTACTCTGATATTAAATTTGGATACAGATAGCTATAAAATATCTACCCAGTAAGATATAATCTGAATATTGTTTTCAGAAACTACAAAAGTGTAAGTTTTTTGCCTGAATCTTGGTTCACAGGCTTTTACTGTGCAGGCCTCAACTGCCTGGGCAAGCAAGAGCTGGAAAGCTCTTGAAATAACAATCAATTTTAAAATTTCAGACAAGGATTCTGGTCTCGGAACTGGTTCCCTAAGATTCTACACCAGCAAGAAAAAACAGCAACTTTGTTCCCATGCACCCTTAACTGGATATACAGCCTGATATCCTCCCTCTCCCAAATCTGCTTTTATGCATTCACTTCTTGGTTCCTCCTGATTTGTAGCTGAAGAGCCTGACCCACCAGTCACTCTTCTAACTTCTAAGGAGAAGGTCTGAGCTAGCAGCGTATGCAAATAATTCTGTACATTTGTGTGGGCACAGTATAAAGAAATTCAGTTGAAGAAACAGAAGCCTGACTGGGAGATGAGGCTGAAAACTATTGAGCTGAACAGAAACACAGAAAACAGCTCTGATTAGACATGTGTGGGTGCAGAGGGGGTATGAGATCAAGAGACAGAAGAGGATGAAAGCAAGAGAGAGAATTGTACAGTAGAAGAAGAAAAATGAGGTGTTTGGAAAAAGTGGAGTGAGGGTGAGAGGGCCAGGCAAGAAGTGTCCTCTTTTCTAAGCTGTGACTCCTATTAGGGATATCTCTGCAGGGGAAAGGTTAGATACTTACAAGGTACAGGATACAATGTTCTCTCAGTTCTGCCAGGTGCACTTTTAGGAAAACAGTTTAGAGTTAGAGGTAGGAGACAACTGAATCAGTTTGTTGCCTTAGCAAAGAGAGATTTAAGAAAATGGAACTTCACCCTCACTAAGCAGATACCTGCTTCTAAAAAGCAAACTAACCAGGACTATGCTCCTATCCAGCTTTCACTTAACAACTTTAGTGAAAGTACTATTCAGATATTCCCCAGATGTCCCCAATTTGATCCCACCAAGAGGAAAGGAATGACTCAGACAAACCCAAGAACAACCCAAAGTGCCCCAACAGGGGGGAAATGTGGAAAGGGCAGAGCTTCCCACCTGAAGTACGTAAAAATTTCAAATACTTTCTCCCTTTCCCAGGCGGCTAATACTGTGAATCAGACAAAAAATAATAAAAAAAAAAAAATGCACTGTAAATTATGAAAGCAAATATGAACAGACATGATTATTATGCCATAGTTTGTGCTAGACTGAATGACAACTTGAATGCTAGGTCTTGAAGATAAAATGTGAATGAAGTCCCTAAATCCAATGAACTAAGTTTTGGAAGAATATGCAAATGTAAATAGGTAATGTTGTAACAGCGTACCTTGTAGCCTGCACAGCACCTCCGTAAAATTTTTAAAAAGCAGACTTTGCACCAGCCTGACTCATCCCTTCAGCTAGGCACCTCTGTGCACAAAAAACCTTCCCCAGACTACGGATTAGAGGTGTCAAGGATGGCAGAGGATTGATGTTAAAGACCTAAAAATAAATAAAAGAAGATTATCCAGGCTTGGGAGTAGGGGGGGGAGCAATTTCCCACAAAAGCGATGTAAATAAAAAGGCATCAAGAAAAGATGGAAAACTTAGAGATTATGGGGTGGGGCGGGTCCTATATGGCTGCAAGGTAGAGAACGACTAAGGGAACTGAGATGTAAAAAATTTTGCAAAGTTGGGATGTCAGAAATTTGACCTGAGGAACTAGGGAACCAGGAAAAGATTTTAAGGAGAGGAGTGCCAGACCTGATCTTCATTCTTAAAAGCCCCCCTTTTTAAAAAATTTTAATGTTTGTTTATTTATTTTGACGGGGGTAGGGGGAGGGGCAGAGAGAGAGGGAGACAGAATCCCAAACAGGCTCCGCTCTGTCAAGGCAGAGCCCAGCACCAGGTCAAACTCACAAACCGTAAGATGAAGACCTGAGTCGAAATCAGAGTTGGACGCTGAACTGAGCCACCCAGGTGCCCCAAAGCCCCCTTTCTTAGAAGCAAAGTGAAGAGTTGAAAGGAGGAAAGGTTTATTACAGCCTGTCTATGTGGATAAAGAGGAGGCAACAGATTTAAAAGTCATTTAGGAAGCTAAGTGAGAGGAATTGCTAAGTGATGATGTAAGTACAGAGGAAAGGAAAGAGGTGGGCGGGATGACACCAGGTTTCTGGTTTAGGCAAGGCCATAAGGTAAAGCAGGGAACCCAAGCAGAGGAGCAGGTTTGGGTGGGGGTCGTGTGGGGTAGCAGTGGAAAACAAGGCCCATTTTATGCATGATATTACTAGTAAGGTACCAGTAGAGCATTCCAGAAAATATTCCAGTAGGTAGTGGGAAACACATCTGGACAGAAATATTAAACTGGAAAAAAAGTCGGTATGGGAGTAAAGAGCATATAAATGAGACGCCTGGGTAGATTTAAGAGATAGGCAAAGGAAGAGAAACTCAGGAAGAGGAATGAAACGAAGTTGTCAGAGACAAAGAATAAATCTAGAAAATACTATGTGTGACAAAAGCCAAAGCAGGTGACTCACACTTTCAACTATCGAGAGATCAAGTAAAACCAGAACCTAAAACAGTTCACTGAACTTAGTAATAAGGGGGTGATTGCTAATCATGAGGAGAGCAGTTTCACGGCAACACATGAGCAGAAGCCTGAAGGCAGAGGCTGAGGAAGTGGAAACAGAATGCTTCTTTAAAATTAAAATTAAACAAACAAACAAACTGCTCAATGAGAAGGAAATGGGGAGGAATTACTTAAATAGCTAACTGTTTAAATAATTTTTACATAGAAGGATGATTACCCAACATTATCCCCGGAACTGACTCATTTCACCTTCCATGGTTTGGGAAGAACATTGTTCCCTCCTCCCTAAATCTTGTCCTTGGAAATATTCAAATCTGCCCAATATCCTGTGTAAAACATTCCAGAGACAACACCAGCCTCTCTCTTCTCTGTATATCTAATTTGGGTACTTAACTGCATGCACTTTTAAACTGTTTCGTATTTTCATGTGTAAATGTCCTAACTTCCCACACAAGTAGGAAGCCCCTAACATGTCAACATTTGGTACCATGTTGGGTCATATTTTAGTGCTTTATTTAAATAAAAAGTAATGCAGCTGCACACAGAGCTCGCATAGCTTTGAGCAGAGGAGGAAGTAAAGAACAGAAGGCTTGTGTAGTAGAAATGTGAACTTTGGAATCAAACAAATGTATTTGAATCTTGGTTCCACCCTTCATAAACAAAGTCACCTCAGGCAAATTAATTAATCTCTTTGAGACTGAGCTTCTTCATATGCACAGGGCACACAGCAGGTGCTCAATATTTACCGAATTTACTCAAAAAATTGAGATAATAATACCTGTAGAGTAGTTGGGAAAATTAAATATGATCATTACAATAACTGCTTAGGCAGCATATTTCAGTTTGCAAAATAAAGGGAAAAGGTTACAAACGTGAAATAAGAGGGTGGAGGATGCGTTAAATATGTGATGGGGATTAAGGACGGCACTTGTTGCGATGAGCAGCAGGTGTTGTATGGAAGTGATGAATCACTAAATTCCATACCTGGAACTAATATTACACTGTATGTTAAGTAACTGGAATTTAAATCAGAACTTAAAAAACTAAGAACAAAAGAGAACAAACATCCAAGCAGTATTACAAAATCATTTATAAATAGATCTACAATCAAATTATATTAGATATAGCAGGAATTATCTCTTATATAACTAAAGGATTAGAAATCAAACAATCGAAACATCAGATAAATAAATCCCAGAAGTGAAAATCTTTCTCAGAAGACTAGTTATATTTCTTCAGTCTATATCTATTCAAATATATGCTAAAAACACGTGATTTTCAATGGAATGGGATAATTTTGTCTTCCACCGGGTTAGAGGTAAGAAGTGTAGAGGGGTCAAGGAAAGGCAGTAGCACCAGTGTGGGGAGACAGAAGCAGGACATGGTATGGAAAGTTGGGAGGATGGAAGGTCAAGGCCAGAGGCAGCTATCACAGGTTGAGGTCACAAATAGAGCTTTCTGCAAAGTCACACATGGGGGCTCATGAGCCCAGACTTCAAATGTGTAGAATAAATGGTCTAAAGCCCAGAAAGAACAAGTGAAGAAACAAGAGCTATGTCAGCAGGATCAATTACCAGCAGTGGGACAGGGCCTGGGACTGTGTTAATAGTCTTTTGAAAGCAGGATATTCTAATAGGTTATCGACACAAAGTGAGAATTGTTCACCATTGTTGCAGCTCACAGTCTACAGTTGTACACAAGTAAGTGAATGAGAGCGGGTCAGTATTTCTCAGGCTCAGCAGCGGAAACCAGCAGCCCTTCCTTCCACTGACCATCTTGATAACCTACTGAAACGGCTCTGTGCCTAGATGTGGTGTGCTTATTTCTCCCACCAGGGGAAATTTCTGTTATATCCGAGATACCAAGATGTTCAGCATGGCATTGCCCTCTCTGAGCAGTACCAAACTACCCTCCAGGACTCACACTCCACTGCCCCATTCTGATTAAACTGGGCAGAGTCTTTAAGGGGATCCAAGTCAGCTCTCCTAGTGCCAGGAGATTTAAAGAACGTGGGAATTTCCTCATGAGATATTTGCAAACAAAGATAAATAAAATATGTTCTCTTCTGTATTCCCATAGAATGAATCCTCTATTACATCAAAATTAGTTCACTGTAGTTTATACCCATTGTTGTCAGAATGGTTTTGTGTTATTAATAAAGGCAAATTCTCAACTGAGGCCCTTTCATAAAAGGTGCAGATCCTGGTAGACTCAGGGTGTTTGGGGAAGGATGGGGGAAAGATGAGATACAAAAAGGGAAGGACCGCAAAAATATCAGAATAAACAGAAAAGATACCACCCTGCCAGATTCGTGGCTTACAGAGCAGCAAATCTGCCAAATGAAGACAAAACTGGCCTAGGTTATATATAAGGCAAAAATCTAAAATAGGAGAAAAAGTCAGGGCTCAGAGTTATTTTAGAAATAGCGCATGTATGTGTAAATTCAGAAGTAATCTGACAATTTTCAAGTAAAAACAACAAAGAAAGGTAAAGTTTGAGTGATATCAGCTCAAGCTGTAAACCAAATTTAAGATTCATATGTTCACTAGGTGTGGTAGTTAGCTGATGAGAAGAAAAAATGTGGGCAGCAACTCTTTAGAGCCTCATTAATGAAGTGTTCGTGACTGCTTTACACTACAACGGCAAAGCTGCACCGAAGGACAAGAGACGGCATGGCCAGCAAAACGTAAAATACTTACAATTGGGTGCTTTACAGAGAAAGTTTGCCAAATCTTGCTGCAAAGCAAGGCTCCTCGTGGGCCTCTAAAGGAATTGGTGAGGACAGGACAAGCCTACTATAGAAGCAGGAGTTACACCAACAACCAACCCTCTTTCTTTACTCAACAGTTTAGTAAGTTCATCTAAACAGCAGGCATTTGCTTTGATGTGTGGAGCACTCAAAAACTAAGGGCTATCCCATAAATGTCTAAGAATGAGGCTCACTAACCAAATCAGTAGATGATCTGGCAAGGGAAAAAAAAAAATGTTGGCATTTGTTTGTAGTACAGTTCTGCTTCCGAGGGTATCACTAAAATGCTTCCCAAAATGGTGGGCAAGCAGCTGGAAGTTTTAGGTACCTGCCAGATAAAGGAGACAGTGACTCTGACCACTAGACAAAGATGCCTCAGATTCTCCAGGTTGCATGGGAAATATGTCAATGATTACTGAAAGGGTGTGGACCAAGATTCCAATAGGATGGGAATTTCAGACTAAGTGATAAGGGACTGTTTAGGAAGACCAGGCGGTAAAAAGAGATATATTAACTCATATGATTTGACCTTCCAGACCAGGTAGAAGCCCTACGTTTGCTCTCCTGTTTTGCAGTTTTTGTTTAGGTGTGGGCTTTCCCTGGGCCACTGATACTCATTTTAGCTAGATGAAAATGAAAGTTCCATTGAGGAACCCTCTGCTTGCATAAAACAACATAAGTTAAAATTTATACTTTTTTTCCAATTTTATTAAAGGACATTCCTTTGTTCCATTTCAGATTATCTACACTTAATAAAAACATATGTTTATTAACATGCATTGTTTAATGCTTGCAACAGTTATTTATTGAGCACATACCCTTTTTTTTTTTTAACGTTTATTTATTTTTGAGACAGAGAGAGACAGAGCATGAACGGGGGAGGGTCAGAGAGAGAGAGAGACACAGAATCTGAAACGGGCTCCAGGCTCCGAGCTGTGAGCACAGAGCCCGATGCGGGGCTCGAAATCTCGGAACCGCGAGATCGTGACCTGAGCGGAAGTCGGACGCTTAACCGACTAAGCCACCCAGGCGCCCGTATTGAGCACATACCCTAAGCCGGACACTATTTTGTTCGTATAAGGGATACGAACAACAGTTAACAAGCAAAGTCCCTGCCTTTATTGGGTTTTATGTGCTAGTGCGTAGAAAATTGATTTACTTTACTGGCTACTGAACAAGTAAATGTTCAGTATCATGATAAATGCTACAGAAAAAAACAAAGCAAGGAAGGAAGAATATAGGGAGCGCAGGGTGGTCATGGGGAAGGAAGGTTGCTTTTTTATGCAGAGCTGTCAGGGGAGGCCTCCTGGATGAGGTCACGGTTGAGCAGCGGCCTAAAGGAAGTGAGCCAGCATCACTGCAGTGGGGAGAAGCAGTGCCCTCAGAAGGAACACAGGGTACAGCGGAGGAACCCCCAGGAACCCAGAGGGGCTGGGTCAGAGCAAGTGAGGGAGAGAGAAGAAAAGTAAGGTCCAGAAGGTAAAGGGACAGGTAATCCTTGGGTTGGGCCTCAGACCATTGTGAGGGCTGTAGGACTTGTCCCGAGTGACGTCAGAAGCCACTAAGCAGCTTTTGAGCAGAGACACATGGTCAGAATTCACGGAGGCCACAGCAATCCTGTTAAAATTAAGCAGGATCCTGCCACTTCACTAAACAATAAAATGTTCCCAAATTAAAGACAAATAACTACAACATAAACATGCCCATTTGCATATTTTCTCAAAAAAATAACACTTTCTAGTTTTTGGAAAAACCTCAGGAGAGAATTACAACTTTTTTTTTTTCATTTTATTGTGAGATAAACACTTTGCAACCGCTATATTAACACATCACCGATTCAGATTAAATGGGGAGAAGACCTGTCAAACTTAAAGACTAAATAATCTCTTTGATTTAAATAAATTTCACTATCCTTTAGTGTGTGAAGAAATAAGACTTGCCAACAATGCCTAATAAAACTTCTCTTAATAAACAGATTTTTAAAGGATTATAATTAGCATATGTCAGCACCAGTCTATGCTAGGTTACCTTCTGATTACAATGCAATTCCTATGCTTCACTTTAATTAGATATGTCTTAATTGTCTCAAAAGCAGTTTATACTCTACATTAGATGCATATCTATAATCTTACATTATTCATTTTCTTAAAATTTTTTTGGGGGGTGCATTAGTAATGTAAAGGTATAAGTAGGCATAAGTAAGTGTAAAAACTAGCTCAGTTTCTGTCCAGAGGTTTAATTACCAAGGGGGCTGGGTGGTATTTCTCCCTTCCACAGTCAGGTTGCATCTCCAATCTAAAAATGCATGCTTTTTGATAACACATTGGAGAGAAATGGAGAGAAATCTGTGAATCCTTTTATGTGAATTACAAAATCATTAAGACTAACATGAGAGTCACATTTAAGATTAAGAGACTATTTTACTTTATTTCTTCAAAGTAAGTCTTGTTCCATTTTAATATGATATCTATTCCAAAAGGTCCATATTTGGGCTCTACTGGTCTCTGGAATATTCCAAACTACATGAAATATTGGTGTCAATATACAATTTTATGGACAGGGACAAAAGTTTATCTGAACAAGTTTCAAAATCCAAAAAGGATAAAATCAAAATGAGTCACAATAAAGATAAAATTATCTTCCAGATAATTACTTCTTTCTTATCCACATGTGATTCTTGGGAGGTAGTCTCCTCATTTTACTTAAATATTGACTTACAGAGTTTATTCATAGTTTTAAATTAAAAAAAAAAAACCTTTCAATATGTAAATATCCTTTTTCAGTGATTTAGGACAAATCTATATTCTAAGCTGTGACATCATTTATGACTGACACTTAAACTAGTTCTTTATTTTTCTACTCTTTTGTTAAATGGGAATATTTTAGAAAGTTTTGCTCACAGGATAGTCTATATAAGTATCATTGCTTACTTGGCTTTCATTTAAAGGGACATACTAATTTTTTTTTTTTTTTTTTTTTTAATAAGGAAATTGCCTGGGTCCAAAGTTAAACCAAATAAGTCTGACTCTTTGTCATATCATTGCTATTCTTACCTTATATCAGGGTTTCTCAATCTCAGCACTATTAATATTTTGGACCAAATAATTCATTATTGTGCAATGTTGGATGTTAGAAGCATCTGAGGCCTCTACTCAATTGATGCCAGATGGGCACCTCCAGTTATAATGACCAGAACACATACTGCCAAATGTCCCCAGGAAGAATAAACAGTAGGCTACAAAATCACCCCAGGTTGAAAACCTACCTTAAATCAATGATTTTTTCGCTTTTTGGGGGTGGGGGAAAGGGAGTGGCCTAATCTCATTTCTCTTGTCCATATTATGAATATATTCTTAGAAAGTGACCAGGAGATGTAATTTAACTTTAAAGGGTAGATTTATAAAAGGAGTATCAAAACAAAAGGTTGCTGGAATAATCTATAGATATGAGAATGACATTTGAAAACCATGTTTTATCATAGCTCTTTTATAAAGTTCTTAAGAAATAAGTTTAAATGTACATTTGGTACTACCAGCTTTTAAATGAGAAATTGTTTGGGGGATAGCAATTGGCAGAAGAAAAAAATATGATCTTCAATTTCACAATAGCTCCAACAAAATTAAGCCTGCTAATGAAACATAGTCTTAATCCTTTCCTTATAGTTAGAAGACTATAAACTGATATAAGCCTATCTAAAGTCAACACATTTAAACCATTTTTGCTAAAATGAAAAGAAGCCTATATTGCTTTTTGTACACTTCCAAATATTTTGTCCCCAGAATATAACTTCCTTTTATTCATCCACAATAAAATTTTATAAATTTTATATATAAATTTGTTTTAAAGCACATTCAGAATAAAAATAATCTAAGAAAATTATTATTGGTCTTAAAAAATCATTTTCATACTCTTTACAACTAGATATTGGTCATCATCTGTCTTTGACCATCTTCACAATCATCACACTGCTGTGTACACATTTATCTACTTTCACTATCCCTTGCATGTAAATCTTAAAAATACTTTTCATACTCTCTAGAGTTTTATGTGGTCTCCCACATGTAAGTCAGATAGGATATATAATTAAAGTAATTATAAGGTTAATGAGCCAATAAACGATATATATTTGGCTAAGTCATGAGAGACCAGTGAGAAGTGATCCTTTCTCCAGTTGATAGAATGTGGGGGAAAGAACACTCTAGAAATGTTCAGCCACAGTTAAGTGTTGAGGTTGGTGTAGTGACTATCCTACTTGTTCAAAAGGTACTTTGAGAAGCCAATTTGACAGTCTTTATTTCCTGCATGAAAAAAAGAACCCAAAATCAAAAGTCTAGCTACATTCAAGTCTTGGTCTAGGAGGAATGATCATAACCACTGCCAACCACTGCCATCCTGAAGATGAATGCTCAAATGGGGAGAGACTTGCAGTTTTTAGCAAAAAGTGAATGATCAGGGTTTTATGTGGTGTTATTTGCAATGTTGATTTTTCCTTCTTTGTCCATGCCCCCCCCCCCCGAAGGTATTTTCCAATCTTTAAAAATAATTTAATCATGTTCTCAAATCAACTAAATTTCTAATTTCTTCCACCTTCCTTTTCCTTTGTCCCCTATTAATGATATCAACATCTCTCCAGTCACCCTAACTAGAAACCTCACAGAAACCACTTTCTATGTCATTTACCACAATTTAACTTCTGCCCAAGATCTCCTAATTCTACCTTCACAATATCTCTAGTATCTTTGCCCTTCTTGCCATCTCTGTTCCCATTACCATGGTTCAGGAATTCATCATTTGTCTTATGCATAAACTAATTCAAAAGACTTTCAAATGCTCTTTCAACACAAATTTCTCCTGACTCCAAAAAATTATGTTTATTACTGCCAACTTTTTCTTCTAAGAAACCAATATAATTATGAGTCAACTAAATAAATCTTTAATAATGCCTCATTTCTAAAGATTAGAAATCAAACACTTTGGCATAGAAAAGCCAAGACTCTATCTTATCATTCCCAATCAAGCTTTAAGGCCAATATACAGATTATACTCTAGTCATTCCAGATTTTCTATCATTCTTCGAGTGTAACCATAGACTTTTACAACTGATCTTTTCCTTTTGTTTTGTCGTTCTATACTGTTATTGAATACAATACCTACTTCTTTATGGCAAAAATTCTTTTCATTATCCAATGTATTTCAGCTAAAATGCTTAGTTTATTCCTTAGAGCTCTCATGGTACATTAGTAATAGATTCATTAAAGTTTGTAGCCACAATGTATTTTAGTTGCACACATAACTCTCTGCCCTCCAAAACTGTGAACTTGTGGTCAAGGACTATGATTCATTCATCTTTGTAGGCTTTCAGTATTTTAACTGCAACAGAGTTAGCAGTATTCAACTCATTGCTTAATAGTAATCACTGGAAACAGAAGACAACTTGCAAATTACATATACTTTTATTCTGCTCATCTTTTTTGTCATTTTACCTTTACCCACACTGGTATAATTCTTTAATTCTGAAATCAAATATGGATTTAAAAAAAAAACCACTCGGGGCGCCTGGGTGGCGCAGTCGGTTAAGCGTCCGACTTCAGCCAGGTCACGATCTCACGGTCCGTGAGTTGGAGCCCCGCGTCAGGCTCTGGGCTGATGGCTCAGAGCCTGGAACCTGTTTCCGATTCTGTGTCTCCCTCTCTCTCTGTCCCTCCCCCGTTCATGCTCTGTCTCTCTCTGTCCCACAAATAAATAAAAAAACGTTGAAAAAAAAAAATTTAAAAAAAAAAAAAAATAAAAAAAATTAAAAAAAAAAAAAAAAAAACACTCATCTAATGATGAGTTTTAAGAAATTAAAAGAAAAAAATAATAGTTTACTTTTTATTTTCATTTTTACTTTTAAATTTATTTTGAGAGAGCGAGCGAGAGCATTCATACACACTACTACAGGGAAGAGGCAGAGAGAGAGGGGGAGAGAGAATCCCACACAGCCTCTGTGCGGACTGTTAGATCTGAGCCGAGATCAAGAGTTGGACATTAACTAACTGAGCTACCAGGCACCCCAGAAAAAATAATATGTAGAAAGAAATTAAATAAGTTTATTTTATTATATTTTTCAAAAGCTTTTAAGAAATGTTTTCAGAGCTAAGCAAAATATAACACTATGCTTCAACAATTCAATTTGAAAGTAGAGCTCTGCTCTCAGTGAAAAATAGATTAATAATTAAAGCACAGATGTGTATGTGCATTTTTTAACAAATCCAACATAAAGTCATCTATATATGCAAAATCACTGATACCTAATGAAATCATAATTCAGAATATCCTTATGGTGGAAATTTAAGTTTCCAGTTTTTGTTAGTCAAATAATCCATTTTCTGAACAGAACACATGACAGACAAGATTTCCTCTACTTCAAATAATGGAATCATAAAAATTACTGCTATCTTCTTTGGTGGTTAACATTGCAGGTTACAGAAATTTTTCTTATTCTATGCATTTGGTTGAACTACTTACACATAAACTCATCACTAAAAATTTGAAAGTAATCTTTGAAGAATAAACTATAAAAACTACTGACCTTCAATAGTGTGGACAGAATATTACCAAGCAGTTTGTATCATTTCATAGGAAATGTATAAATTACGACAGAAGTACAAAATGTGAAAAAATACCTTAAGAAGAATTCAAGTTATATGACTGTTTGTACCTATTTCCTTTCCTTCAACACAGGCTTTTAGCCTTTCACACTAAATAATCAACAAAATGAATATATCAAACAACAATCTGACATAATCATTACTCTACAGCAAGACCATTAGAGCTGGGGTAGTTTTTGGGAAGCAGATGCGAATCAAATACAAAGAACAAACACTTCTACCTGTGGAACATTTTAAAAGAGAATATATTCTTCAAATTTATAAAGAATAAGAATATAGAGCTACCTCTCCTAAAGTGGCAACTTTTCTATCAAACTAAACCACGGTTACCTTACAAAATGCTAAAAATAAATGTATAATGGGACTCTAAATTACACTTTCAAAAGTTATCTGAAAACTCTAAATTATTATTCCTTTGTCTATTCTATTAAAATAAGTTATAGGCAAAGATAAAAATAAGCTATAAGCAATAATTGCTTAAAACACTCCCCCTCCCGCACACACATATATGCACAACTCCAAGGGTTTATCTGGTCTTAGAATCCATCATCTCATAAGTGTCATATCCTGATTCTTTTTCTACAAATTAAAGAATAGTTTTTTTTTTTAATTATCATATGTTACACATCAGCTACTGTTGTTAGTTTCCTTAACTTTCATTGTTTTCTGACAAATATTTCTCACTCACTTTCCCCATCAATAAAAGAGGAGAGTAAAAGATATTCTTGCATAGCAAGTAAATAATTCAGGATCAGATATGACTGCTTAAAAGGTTTTTCACCAAGACAATAAAAACGATTGGCATTAAAATATAATTAGTTCTACAGTATCTGTATTTGCCATAAGTATTTCAATGATCTCATGCTGATATTTCCCTCAGAGAATAAGAACTAGAAATAAATAGAATTATATAATATCTGCAGCAAAGGATCTCAGTCTGCTGTTATTTTAACGAATTTTCATAAAATTTGGAGATCCGTATTAAACAACAATGTGAATAATTCAGAATTACACAACTCTAGGCAACACAGTGAAGTGCTGAAGAGCCTGGATAGTGATAACCAGTCTGTGGCAGCTGAAATCTCCTCAATTCTTCTACTTACTAGCTATCTGACTTTGGTTAACTGTGTAACCTGTTTGGGCTTTATTTCCTTGTCTGTAAAATGGAGATGAGAATGGCACTTGTTTGTGTTGAAGATTACAAGACTGGATGCATGGAAAGCATTTAGATTACTGCCTGATAACACAGTCAACAGTTCTCCTGTTAATTCTAGTGACAAAGTTCATTGGAATTCCAACCCAATTTTTTTTTCTTTTATTCAGGCCATCTTCAAAGCTTAACACAATAGCTTATTGTATCTAAGTTTATTTTTATTGCAAAACTATCAGAAGAAAGGGAAACAGCAATGATTTTTAAGGGATTAAAAGGTTCCTCAGATCTTTTCAGGGATTCCAGGTTACAGGAGTTATTCTTACCCAGGGTGAGGTAAGGGAATGGAGAGTGGATTCTATCAAGCCCCAGTAAAACAAGCAAACAAAGAAACAAAAAGGTGCTAGTAATGTTTGGAATTATTTTTTCTTTCATAGTTTCAGTGTAGGGCACAATTCTGAGCCCAAGAAACTGTTAGAAACTTTCAATATTCTGGTACGAGATTCTACCCTGAACTTAGTGAAGACAAGACAAAATGGACATAAAATAGGTTTAGAAGAACAAAACAGAAGATATGTTTAGGCATTATGCATTGATAAATCAAAGTGTACTATTCAGTAAGTCCAAAGCACAAATTGTCCTTCATTTGTAACAGAAGAATCATTTATTCTCTATAGTTTCATATAAAATCCAACTATTCTAATATAACACAGGGAAGTGGCTATTTCACTGATACAGGTAAAAAATAATTTATTTACAAAGAAGCCAATAAAAAGGACTCATATTCAAACACTAATTAAAAATGAATTTAAAATGTTATCTTGTATCAACAATTTTTATATCCATATTTTATCTTTCTACCAAATAATTTGTTTACTGAAGATGATGATAAATTTAACTTTCAAGCAAGAATTATGAAGGGCCCATCACTGGTACCATAATAAATGAAAAGAAAAAAAGAAAAAGCTACAGTAGATAATGAGAAATTTTGAAAATAATTATTTGCTGGATAAAAAAAAAAAAAACCTTTCTGTGCTGTTTCTCACATTTGTGAAGAGAGGGTAATCAATTCTACAGACAACAAGATATTCTGAGAAGTAATTTAGCCTTTACACCAAATAATCAAGATAAAGAGGTGAGATTTAACCAAATAAAAGGTGAATATAAAACAAGAGTACTTTGCCTTGTTACTACTGAATAGTGTTAAATTACCTTTTATCTACTGAAAAGTCAGTAGAGCAAGTTGTTTAGCAATAAAAATTACTTATTCTTGTATAATTACAAACTGTTATGAATATTAGGCATAATTGCCAATAATGGAGGAGGTCATAGAGAAAAACTTTAAGTGTCACTCTCTTGCAATGTTGTTATATTTCTCACAACATTGAAAAAGACTTTTGAGTATCATTCATAAAATCATTAACTTTGTTTCCTCAGCACACTAATTAACATTTACTCTGCACTGTGTTCTCCTTTCCCATGCGACTCTTGCAAAGGATTCCAAACTGGAATATCATAACAAATAGACCTATAAGGCATTTTAATCATTTGCTAACTAACTACTGGGAATATTTAAGTATTTATTGAATTTAGGCTTGCACAGTGTGATTCGAGTGTTTCTTAAAAATTCGAGGAACCTGGAAGAGGACTGCATGCAGAGTAGAACAAAAATGTAAAATTTTGCTAAAAGCAAAAGTCCAAAAAACAATCAATCAACACACACCACCACCACCGCCAAACAAAAGTGACTTAATTTTGTCTTGTGAAAATCAGAGGTATGACATTTAAATCAAGGATTATTTGCAAAGACTAGGGAGATCTCAGATTGAAGTTGAAATATTAGTTTTACAGTAGGACACGATGCCTCCTAAGGTCAGGGAAAAGAAAAGACACTACATGCAAAATGAAGTAATAAGCAAGTTGTGCATTTTTAATCCCTTTGGAGATCTGTGTGTGACCTTGGGTATTATCTCCCTTACTGAACCCTCCAATCTCCATCTGCAGAATCTAGGTTGGATTTAGATAATTCCTAAAGGCTCTTCCAGTTTTACATTCTAGGAAAAGAAAGTTATATAAATCCTAGATGCCATAAATGATCACTCATGAGTATGGAAAAACCTGCTTATATAGAAAGTGTCAGAGCAGAATAAAGTGAGGTTCACAGAGTCTATAGACTTTTCCACTAATATTGTGTCTTTAATTTTCTATTGCATCTTATAATGAGTTATTTTGTTTATGTGTTTTGGGGTAGTGGCTGAGAGGCCTGGTAGGAAGGTAGTAATCACTAAGGTATTATGATGTTATCTCAGAATGGTTAACTCACTGTACTAGGGGTCTGAGGGTAATAATACAGACTAGATTTTTTTTTTTTTAAGGCCACATAGCCCTTCCTTTGGCTCGCTAGCTCCTGGGATTCATTGAGCCATATCAGTAAAGGCTTACCTTACAAAGGAGGTATTGATCCTCTACAAATACAAATGTTCCTTTACACTTTCAAAAAACTGTCTTGCTCTTTCTAAAGTCTACACAAAGTGTAACTTCAGGTCTTCAGAGAATGGGATAGCCCAGCAACAAAATTTATCATCCCACAAACTGAAAAGCTATCTCACATATCGATCTCCTTACAAATAAAGGGTAAGTGTGTATCTTCTCACTTGGGACCTCAGATAGGTTAGATCAGAGTTCTTGATATTTTCTCTTTTCCTTTCTTGGCCCACTTCTTTTCAGATTAATATAGTCGCATTAAATGAGCATTTTGCCTGATCTCCCAAAACTCCCTGTTTAAATTATTTGGACTTCACCAAAGGTTTCAATAAATTCCTCAATAATAATGTTTACCAAAGATCAAGTATGAAAAAAACAGAAATATAAAATAATTTTGAGAACAATTTGGCTATTGCCTCAAGTATTTTATTTCACTACCTTAAAGGTATTTTTCCCTCACTTTAGTAGATATGCTAACATATATAGCTCAAACTATTTGATTTACCCCAGATCTCTTTATACCTCAAGAAAAAATGAGCCCATTTTATTAAAATAAAGGATGAACATAACAATAAAAAATAAGCTAATTAACAGAAGATTGAGGTGAGATATTATCTCCGCATTTCTTTAACACCTGAAGATAAAGTTAGCTATAATCTTTCTCGTTGGGGGTTCAACCAGAATTGTCAAGCCAGCTGCTCTAAATGCAGGGAAAAGATGGAGCTGCTCAGAAAACTGCCTGCACTCCCAAATTTGTTGAACCAAAAGACGCATGGTGCTTTCTTGTGGACTATGTGGAGCACACAGAAGAGAGGTCCACCTGTAGCTATTTAAATTCTTACCAAAAAGATGGTGCCAAGGAAGATAAACACCTTAATTAGTTCTAATGAACTAATGAAGCACTATATCATCTCTGATTGTGCTGAGCTGACTACAGTCCATTTTACACATAGCAGACAGAACAAATCAGATGACAACACACTTTTGCTTAAGACCCTTCTACTGGCTTCTCATTGCACTTAGAATAAAACCTAAACAACTCTAACCTGGCTTACAAGGCCCTACGTGGTCACGCACCTACCTATCCTTCTGACCTATGGCAGGTTGCTCTCTCCTTCACTCGTGGTAGGCTCCATGCCGATCCTCTGACTCTTCCCCTAACAGGGAAGTTCACTCTGCCTGTAACCTTTTCTCGCTAAGGTTCTTCATCATGGATTCTTGTCTTAAAGATATCAATTTAAATGTGACCCCTGCAGACATATCTTGCCTGGCAAGCCACTCTAAAGTAATGACAAAGACTGTCCCCTTGACCAAAATGTAGGCTCCTTTGAGCCCACTTTTTGACTAGGCCTTGTCTCAGCCCTATACTCAACCTGGCTAAGATAGTCTTAGCAAAGAACTTACCAAGTTATCCCTCCATCTTTGATATGTGATTGCCCCTGACATCTGATCAAGTTCTTCATCCCTCACCATTGATGTCAAAGTCTATGGCCTTCCTTTAATAAGAGTCTTGTTAGTAGTTTAGTAAGTTCATTAAGAATCCCCCCACGTTTGATATCTCCTCTTAGTAATCTTCACTTCATTGACCCCTCATTCTGCTCCCTGACTATAAATCCCTACTTGTCTCTGCTGTATTTGAAATTGAGCTAAACTCTTTACCCTAATGCAATAATATAGAATAAAATCTGTCTATTGACTTTAATGAGTGTCTGATTCTGTTTCTCTTTGATAGCAGCCACCCAATCCTCTGGTGTCAAATTACCCTATTTTAATTCTCTGCATAGAACTAATCTCCATGACATAATGATGGCCATTTATGGTCTATCTCCTTACACTACAGTGTGACCTTTGGGAAAAGCAGGGATATTGTTTCTCTTGATTCCCACTTCATCTCCACCAGTGTGTTGAGCCTAGAAACCTGCTGGCAACAGCTATACACTAAATAAATTTTGTTGAGTAAGACAATTTAAAAAATTATATTTTCATGGTTTATCTAAATGGGTATGAAAGCATGTAGAAGAGAATACCGAAAGTTATCATTATACATAAGATCTATCCACAAAAGGCAGAAATAAATACCACAAATCTTAAAAGTTGTTTCCTTTGGTTTCTTCTTTAGAAATCACTGTATTTTCCAAAATTTCCACTGTGTGTTTTACTTTGAAAATCAGAAAAGCATTAAAAAAAAACTAAAGAAAAAAAAAGTGGCTTATGAATTACCAATTTTAGTTGGTTTATAATGTGTTTCTTCAAGAGAAACCTTTTCCTTGCAAGTTCTCAGATTATCAATTCTGTGCCAAGAGAAAGGCCCATAAAAAAATAAAAAAAGTAACCAGCAAATTTTCACTGGAGAAAAAATTGTCAAAAGTTGTATTTTCTTCCTTCAAGTTCTAAAACCTGAGAGATTTTAAGGTAACCAAGCAAAAAACAGAATAGAGGAAAGGAAAAAGAGGATAAGAGTCCCATACTAGATATCACATCTATTCAGGAGAATCAAGACCAAATGCTGTTTTTCTGGAGTGAACTGAAGCAGTAGTGAGTAAGCACGAGTGATCTATGTGACACTGTTAACCAAGTGCAATAATCTCAACAGGAACAGCAGGACTCTGCTTATTGCACGGTTTGCCTCTACTCTTCAGTATAATCTCAGATATCCATTATGGCATCCATCTTTAGTTTGCTGCTACTATTTTTTTGACAATTACTGTTGGTGTTTAATCATCTCTCTTTACACGACAACATACAACATCGTCAGATTTCACAACATGAAGATCAATTAAGATAATCAATTAGGATAACACAGAATGAAAAACAGCTCAAACACATTTCTCAAAGTAGAAAAAAAGTTTTGGTGGAATCCACTGGATGAGCTCTGGCCTCTGAGTTTTTACATCGGCTGTCTGTTCCCTCTGTCTGTTGATCCTTTTTTCACCAGAGAGTCAAATGACTTGCTTCCTCCTGTTCTTCAGGTCTTCCAGTTTCATTCTCAGCAAAGTCACCCTGACCAACTATCTAAAATCAAAATCCCCCAACATTCCCAATTTCCATTCCCTGCTTTATTTTTCTTCTCAGTACCTATCACAATATATAATATCCTATACTTTGTTTATTGTCTGTCCACCCCAAAAATGCAACCTATATGAGGGCAGGTATAATGGTCTGTTGTATTACTGCTGTATTACCAGAGAATTAACTTGTTGAATGAATGAATAATATGAATGAATTTGCCACTGTTATCATTTCTGAGAGTGAGTCTTAGAAGTATAATCTATCGATGATTCATACCCTGCAGTACGGGGTCACTAAAAATCTTTCTTGTGATTATAAACAGATCCCAGAATTCAAGGACCTGTAATTTCATAGTTGCTTTCATACTCCTGAACTCTTGAGAAATGGAAGAAAATCTCAAGTGAGGCAACCAAGGAGCCATGATATTGGCTGCTATGGACCACTGAAAAAAATTATATGTAGTGGCAGGGTATGTAAAAGGTGCTGTCTAGCTCAGAAAACTTTAGAACTTTCCCCCATGAACAACTTCCCCTTCATTAGTAAGGTTATTCTACACGGGTTTTCAAAATGAAAATTGTTCTTGTTTTAGTTTGAGTGTCTTTAGAATGTTTGACTTTGGTCTCCTAGAGGAAATGAGGACAACTAGTTTCATTATCTACAAAAACTGAGTTTCACAGAAAGACCCTGATTAAAAACAAAATAACAACTCTTGTTCATAAGAATAACAAGTGCATAAAATTTCATTTTATCTTAAACCTGAACATGAACAGTGCTCTTTAAGCCATAGTGGGTCATATTGTGTAATTTCTCACTAGCCAATATTATGGGCTGAACTGTGTCTTTCCAAATTGTGTCTCAATCCCAGTACCTCCAAAAGTGACTGTATTTGAAGATGAGGTCTTGAAAGGGCATTTAAGTTAAAATGAGGTCATGAAGGTAGACCCTAACCCAAAATGATGGTGCTCTTATAAGAAGAGAAAATTACAACAGAGACAAGACCATGTAAAGACACAGGGAGAAGACATCTATCTACAATCCTAGGAGGGAAGTCTCAGAAGAAACAAACGTTACCAACACCTTGATCTCAGATTTCTTACTTCCAGAATTGTGAGAAAATAAATGTCTCTGTTAAAGCCATCTAATCTGTTGTAGTTTGTTATGGCAGCCCTAGCAAAATAATATAGCCAACAAAGACTGTCATCAGGGTAAAATACTTAAAAAGAGGTAGATTTACATTTCAGCATTGTTTTGTTCTCTCTCCAACCAAAAGGTTCACTTTAGACAGCTGCTAGTTTGTTAATGCTTCAGATTTACTTGGCAGTATCCATTCATTCACTTAAGAATCTAAGAAGTATGCAGGATACTAAAAACTACAAGAGGAACAGAAATTGAATGGTCCTATTCATAAAAATAGAAGAACTATAAACCTTCTCAGTGAATGATTTTGCAATTCTACCACATTATCACTCCCTCTCTCACTACCTTTATATCACAGTTTGGTTGACAAGAAATCTCACCAGAGATGGGCAGTGCTATTTATCCAAAATAATCAAAACTCTTGTCACAGAATCATGTTCTTGTTCTTTTTGTTTTTCTTGTTGCTCTTTTTCTTTCCTTTGTTTCTTCTATTTTTCTTATATTCAGCATTTTTTTTTAATTTTGAACATTATCATGCTATTTTGTAATTCATGAGGGATAATATTCTAAAATAACTTTACTAGTTTCTGGAAAAGAATCAATGATTATAAGAAAAACTCCTCACAGGATAGGGTAAAAAGTAATTTAGCTGACTAAAATAATGACATAAATTCTGTCTCCAAACTTCAGCAATGGCAGAAAATCCTTGAAAACACATAAAAGGACTATTAACCTAATGATACTTTATATTATTTTTAAAGTGCCAGTACACACTACCTTTTGAAAAACTTTTCAAAAATTGTAAAGAATCAAATGTAATCAAGACCAAAAATTAGGAATTTATTTCTTAAAAGTTACAAATAGTCTACAGGGAGTCTGGGTGGTTCATTAGGTTGGGTATCTGACTTTGACTGAAGTCATGATCTCACCGGTCACAGTTCGAGCCCCTCAGAGCTCGAGCCCAGCGTCTGGCTCTGTGCTGACAGCTCAGAGCCTGAAGCCTGTTTCAGATTCTGTGTATCTTTTTCTCTGCCCACCCTCCCTCTGTCTCTGTCTCTGTCTCTCTCTCTCTCTCTCAAAAATAAACATTAAAATTAAAAAAAAAATTAAGTTTCAAATAGTCTAAATTACTAAAGTAACATTTTTATTATGGTTAAACAATCCATAACATAAGCCTTAGTTAACATTTAAAATACACTGAAAAGATTTCCTTACCAATATTGGGGTGCTTCAAAAGACGGCAAATTCTAGCTTCTCTTTCCAGTTTCTGATGATCTGTTTAAAAAGAATAATAAAATAAATCACAGCTCTTAGCAAAAAAGATTAAAAGACAAAAAAAAGCATATCAAAATGACATAAAGTCTTTACATTTATTGATCTTTTGATCTCTTTTTAAAAAGTGATAATTTGTAACTAGGTGAACATAGCATAGTTGAACAATCTAATTTTTTTTCTTTTTCATTGGCTTGATACTTGATAGAATGAGATATAGAACAGAGCTGAATTTAGGTAGGTTGGAGAAAACAGTGAAAATGGCACAATAGTATTCTTTTACCTTAAGTATATATTATTACAACAATTTACATAACCCAAAATAGACATACACATTTAAGCAAAGGGTGCCTATCTAGACACTGGAATGCCATGGAAACAGTGCTAAGTAGGGTTATAGTTTGTCCCTAATGAAAAGGATTTCCTGTCCTGTCATATTTTCTATCAACCACTCTTCATTGTTGGTTCAACTTCCTAGGTTTATGATGTTCTTCCTTCTATCAGAGACTTCCAAAAATCCCAAATTGCCTGCTTATCTTCACCCTTCTAGGTATCCCTAACCACTTCTCTGAAAGAGCATGATCACTGTAACTTGCATTTTAAGAACTATTCAGACACTCTTCTTTGCCTTCTTTGTGGTGGTTCATATGTATATATTTATAACCAAAATCAATGGCGAAATTACAAAATAAATGGCAAAAAAGAAGAACAGGGCAGAAACACATGTTTCCAATAAGGACAGCACTGCAGAGTGGTCATTAGCTGAGAGCCTTACATAAATAACTGACTTAAATCTTACAATAGCCCTGTGAGAACAGGCAACATTATATCTATCTTCAAAATATAAAAAATAAGGCATAAAGAGGTTAACTGATTTGCCCTAGACTATAAAGTTAGTGGCATCTAGCAAATCAGTTCTCATTAAGTAGAATCATAAAAGAGCCTTAAGAGAAGGAGGGGAACACCCATCTAACTACCCACATATGGTGTATACCAATCATCCTCAACCTCTGTAGTCTCAGAAGCCCTTAGCACTCTTAAAAATTACTGAGTTTTATTTATATGGGTTTTATTTATATGGGTTTTATTTATATGGGTTTTATTTATATGGGTTAGATCTGTTAATATTTACTCTATGAGAAACAAAACTAAGAAAAACACTATATATTAATTCATTTAAAAATAATGAACCCATTATATTAACGTAAGTTACTGCATTTAGTTTTTAAACATTTTATTTGGAATTAACAAACTTACAGAAAATTTGAAGAACAGTACTAAAAACACTTATATACAGATAAATTTATTATTAACATTTTACCCATTTAAAAAAATCATTTATGCTCTTTACCTATGTATATATGTCTGTGTATAGTTTTACACATATTTAATTAATATACAAATATACATACAAATAAATGGGTTTTTTTCTGAACCATTTGAGTGTATGTTACAAACATCAGGGCTCTTTTCCCCTAAAATTTCAGTGTGTATTACCTAAGAACTGTGATCTTCTCTTATAATCACAGACACTACAATTACCAGGTTCAGCAACTGTCACATTGATACTTTATCATCCATATTCTAACTTTGTCTATTTAACCCAAAGATGCCCTTTAAAGGATTTTTCTCCCTTTAGTGGAGGATGCAGTCCAGGGTCAGATATGGCACTTAGTTGTCACTTCTCTTCAGTTCCCTTTAATCTGGAATATTTCATGGTTTTTGTCTTTTATGACCCAACAGTTTTGAAGAATTCCGTCATGTCTATCTTTGAAAAAGAATGATTCTCATTTTGGTATTGTCAAATGTTCGCTCCTGATTTTATTTAGGCTATACATTCTCAGCTAGAACATTATCCTTGTCAGGCTATCACATCTGGAGGTATACATTGTCCAAACGCTTCTCAAAAGTGTAACTTTGATTACCAGGTTAAGGTGCTGTTGAATTTCTCTGCTGAATATTACTATTCTTATTTTTCCTTTGTAACTAATTAATATGTGATGAGACTTTTTATGGTCAGGAAAACATTCTGCTCTTCATCAAAATTTCCCTCTAGATTTAGCATTCAGTGAGGATTCCTGTCTGAACCAGTCTTTACTTTGATGGTAGCAAAACATTGATTTTCTAACTCTAGCACAGTAACATACTTTTCATGAAAAATACTGTTTTTTTTAAAGTTAATGTCATTTTCATAAGAACGTATGAGGACAGATAGTATCTATGCTTGCGATAAACATAGCATAATGTATAAACTTTTCCAATTATTATGTTGTACACCTGAAACTATTATAACATCATGTCAATTATACTCAAAAAATGATTTTGAAAGGAAAAAATAAAGACCAGCATGATTTTACATTTTTGGAAATCTCTTTGATGTCTGGCTTAATAGAAGACAGCTGTATTCTCATGTTTGCTTCTATATTCAATCTATTGCAATATGTTGTTTTGTTTGAAGTAAATGAAGAAAATCTGACCTCATAAGGTTATATAGTTGGAAAACAGTATTGTCACAGTCTTTTCAGATAATTGTGGATATTATGTTTTAATATTATCCCCAAACTCAACAAGTAGTAGTTTCTTAAAGGTTAGTTGCCATGCGAAATCTGAAATCTTATCAATGTACTTCCCAAACCATATCAATGAAGTCATGAACTTTAATGTTTAAATCAAATTAATTTTCAACAATATAATACATTTTATAATATAGTAAAATTTTACTCCGTTACATTAAAATTCATTGCTCTTTCTTGTACTTCGAATCTTTTACACCAAGGCATAACATTATAATGTGATGCACCAACCATTTGGAAAATACTGGTTTAGTGCAGTATGTAGTTCTTCCAAACACTGACACATTTTGTTACCTACTATCATAAAAACAATTGTTAATATCACCACTAATATAATCAGAACAATATTTAAAATTTGGGAATTCATCACGTTCTCATGGGTAAATATAAGTTTTCCAAAATTCTAATTTTTGTTTGAAAGTTTGAATTGTTACTAGCAATAAATGTCAATAGTTTTCCTTCAAGCAATAGGCTCACTTTGTTCATTTTTGATAAAATGTCTCTCAAAAACATAAGTCTGAAAAATCATAACTAGTTTTTCAGTTGTAATTTCAAGTAAAAATGGTGTTCCCTGAGAGTACCTAGTTCAGCTTCCAACTCAAACGACTACAGGGTACTTTTCCTTAAGATAACCATTGTACCTCCGTATGGAGCCTGAGTGCTTTACCCATTCTTATCATTTAATCACATAGAATGTTGTAATGTAAAGATGTGTGATCAAAGGTCAGGATTTAATAACAGTAAATTGGCTCATTAAGTCCAATCCTCAGTGAAATAAGTTTTTGTTTTTGTTTTTTTATTCTATGAGTGTATGATGCTGAAAAACACAGACTATATAGTTTGATGCTACTGATGTGATTCACGTAAAGGTGCCAGCAATTTTATCTACTATTTCTTATGCATCATAGGTACAAACGTCAACACACACACACACACACACACACCACAGAAGCATACAATGTCTTATATTTATTATGAAAATAGTTTTGACCTTGTAGATCCTCTAAGAGGGTTTCAGGGACTCCTGGGTCTATAGACAACACTTCTGAGAATCAATGGAATATTTTACAAAAAAAACACCTATTTTACATAATACTTTTTTGGCAATTTTGAAAAATATTTTAAACATACATAGTGATTTTTAAGTAATCTCTATGCTCAATGTGGGTATATAATGTTATTAATAGCTCAAATAGAAATGGTGTTTTAAAGAATCAGCATACCATTGTATTGGATCTAGCAATGTATCCATTGTATCCGGATTACCAAATATAAAGGCAAATATTTTCTCGCCTTACCATTATCTGAAACTGTTAGTGCTTCAAAAAAAAATGTAAATTCTTCAAACCCCCATCTCTTTAATAGGTTCTCATTCTTAACACAAGCTCCTTCTAGAATATTCTCATTTAGAAATACACAAGTAAACATAAAAGATTAAACCTGACTTGAAATTGCATCTAGACCATCTTAAATTCTCTAAAGTGTCATACGTAAAACATATGCAAAATACTTGCTTATAGGAGTTATAATTTTTATAAAGACAGGGATATGCAAATATATATGCTATCTCATGTGATATGTATTACGTATATGTTATCATTTAGTATTTATATATGTCAACTGATATCTATATAATTATATTAAAGAAAAATAAGATCTTTATTGACAATATGTGGTATAGAGCTTTAGCTATAAAGATGAACATAATTACAGAATTTTATATAGCCTATTCTTATGGGCTGTATCATGTCTTGTAAAAAAAACAAAAAAACAACAACAACAAAAAAACCCTTACTACCTCAGAATGAGTCTGTATTTGGAGACGGGGTCTTTAAAGGGGTGAAATGAGGTCATTAGCGTAAGCTCTACTTCAACATGACTGGTGTCCTTCTAAAAAGAGGAGTTTAGAACAGACAAGCATTGAGGGAAGATCACATGAAGACACTGGGAAAAGATACCTACAAGCCAAAGAAAGAACCCTCAGGTAAAAACAACCTTTTGAAACTTTGATCTTGGACTTCTAGCCTCCAGAATTTGAGAAGATAAATTTCTGTTGTTTAACAACTTCGTATGTGTTACTTCATTATGGGAGCCCTAGCTAACAATACACCAAAGTATTAGTTTTCTATTGTGATATAATTGCCACAAATATGAAAGCTTAAAATAACAAATACTTACAATCTCACAGTTTCTGTGGGTCAGAAACCTGGGAATAGTTTAACTGAGCCCTGTGCTTTAGGGGCTCTCAAAATGCTGCAATGAGGGGCACCTAAGTTGTTCAGCCAGTTGAGCATCCTACTCTTGTTTCAGCTCAGGTCATGATACCAGGGTAGTGGGATCAAGTCCAACATCATGCTCCATGATGAGTGTGGAACCTACTTAAGATTTCTCTCTCTGTCTCTCTCTCTGTCTCTCTCTCTCTGTCTCTCTCTCTCTGCCCCTCTCCCCTGCTCATGCTCACTCTCTCTCAAATAAAAAAAAATTAATTAAAAAAATGGCAATGAATATATCGGCTAGGGTTGGAGGTCTCATCTAAAGTCTTGACTACAGAAAGATCTCTTTTCAAGCCCAAATGGTTGGTGGCTGTTGAGCTGAGGGTCTTGATTCCTAGCCCTCTGTTGGCTGGTGGTTGCCCTCACTTCCTTGCTATGTGTCAACATGACAACTTGCTTCATCAAAGCTACTAAGGTAAAGAGTCTACTACCACAGTGGAAGTCATCATCGTATCTAGCCTGATCACAGAAGTGCTATTCCATCACATTTGCTATATTAAATTAGTTAAAAGAAAGTCATTAAGTTGGCCCACTTTTAAGGGGAGGTAAATATATAAGGGTGAGGATACAAAGAAGCAAAGATCACTGGGGCCATCTTAGAGGTTGCCTGCCACATCTAACTCTATAATGGTACTGATGTTTTCATGAGCTTTTGCTTCACTTACTTTTTCTTCCATACAGTCACATAACTTAGTGATCTCCTACGATTCGTGAGGCATTCTGCGCTCTCCTACTGGGGCATGTTTGACATCCCAAATATCCTAAAGTTTTCATTAAAACGAGAATTGAGCAATAATGGACATGCTTCATGTTCAACATCCAGTTTACAGCTTTTCTTTAGAGGGAGTAGGTAGGTGAGGAGTGATTACGTGCCTATTAATACCAAAAGCACATTTCTGTATTTATCCCTGTAAAGAGATGATTTAGTTTTACATTAAAATTTCCTTCACTTTTAATTCACTCAGCAACAAAAATCCTGCATCCTACCTCATCATTCCTAGGTCTCACAACTACAGTGGTAAGAGGCAAAGACAGATTATAAAAGGTAAGATACCCATAATACCATTTATATTACCATCTGAACATCATATTTTCTTATCCACACACCCTGCAGCTACTGAAGAACCAGCTTCATTTATCATTTGACATTTATTAAAGTATTCAAACTACAATAGTTTGACTTTTTTCTTCCTTTGAAGCTCAAGTCCACACTGTTATAATGAATAAAAATATAACCCTTCAGGCAGTAATATGTCAGGTCTGATAAAATACATGTTATTAGCAATGGATGGTTGAAGATCTACCATACAAACGATGCCATAAGGAAAATAGCATAACGATGCTAAGAATGGAGGAAACTAATTTCATATCATTGGAATTACCTAGTATAAAGATCTCTGGATTTAATTTTTTTTAATGTTTATTTATTTTTGAGAGACAGAGAGAGAGAGAAAGCATATGAGCAGAGGAGGGACAGAGAGACATGGAGACAATCTCAAGCAGGCTCCAAGCTCTGAGCTGTCAGCACAGAGCCTGATGCAGGGCTCAATCCCACGAACCTCAAGATCATGACCTGAGCCAAGTCAGACGCTCAACCAACTGAGACATCCAGGCACCCCAAGATCTCTGGATTTTAAAAGTTTCTGAGAATTTTGAGAAAATGTAATCACTTTAAGATACTGAAGTCAGCTTTGAGATGTTTTTGGAGACTTTTTAAATTTAATAAGATATTTTATTTTGAATGAGGTGATAAATGTGAATTTGAACCTAATGAAGTAAACCCTTCACTCCTGTTCCAAATCAAAATTTAATCTTCATGGAGAATAACTCTCATCACATATGGAAATTAAAGGGCTAGCCTTGACTCTCTTTCACAGAGTAATAGGAGTATCACTAAAGCTACATAAAGCAACAACCTATTTATCTGGCAACATGAGAGAATGAACTTTCACCAAGTTAATTTCAAAAGTAACTACCCCACAAATGACAAACCACTTAAAATGTTAACCTCTTGGGGGTAAATTTAACAATCATTGCTTTCTTAAGTATACATATACAATAATTTAACCTTTTTTGACACCATAGGGTCATCATGATTAACACTAATTATTACTCTGCTATAATTCAGTGAAGTCCTCAGAGGCTACTGAGGTGTGAAAGGCCACAGGTTATCACTCTGTGTTCAGTCTGCCTCCTACCCTTCAATGTGGAATCACCTTGTGAGCACAGGCAATGCCAACGGATGGTTTGGGCAGGGGAAGGAGGTTGACTGTCATAACTGGTAAGTGTTTCACTTCTCTCTCTAAACACACATGCGCGCGCACACACACACAAGCAGGTGTAAACTAATACAACTTAAGGAAGACATGGATTTGCCACACCCAAGAGGGTTAAATTCTTCTAGTTCCCCCTCCCCACAGATTCCCACCCATAAAATAATGTTATATACCAGTTATGGAAGACTAACTCCTCATTGTCCAAGAAAATAGAATGTTTAAAATCCAATTTCATCATTAATGTCTGTTCTGCCAGCCTTTTGCTTTGCCACCTGAAGCTGCTATCTTCCCTGCTCCTATTCTCCTTGGTTGTCCCTTGGCCCAGTGCTCCAGTTTAGTGCCTTAGATCTATCTATTTTTGAGAGCAGGTTAATCCTGCTTTTCTGGCTTCTCCACTACAACCAACCGAACTTGATTCTTAACTTTGTCCCATTTGTTTGGTTTCTAAGAAACTACAGTCTCAAGTAAGAGACATCCCTGCTCCCCATCTAGAATCGCACCTGGCTGGGTAACCATTTCCAGAAGAAGAAAGATTAAACAAAATGGATCTAAACCACTTTAAGTTTGTATTGTTACATCTTTTTATTATACCTTTTCTATTTCTTCCCGAGTTTTTTTTTTCTTCTTTTTTTTTTTTTTTACTGTCCAACTCTTACTGCTACATAAAACAATTTTAGGTACACATAACAGGCATTACATAAACCTCTGTCAAATGAATAACTGAATTAATGATAACTTCCCCTTGTTTCATAATTGTTATGAGCTAAGAATGGAGGAAAACAGGATATAAAAATATAAAATAATCACAAATAGGGGTGCCTGGATGGCTCAGTCGGTTGAGCATCCAACTTCGGCTCAGGTCATGATCTCACTGTTTGTGAGTTCGAGCCCCTCATTGGCTCTGAGCTATCAGCACAGAGCCTGGAGACTGCTTTGATTCTGTGTCTCCCTTTCTTTCTGTTCCTACCCTGCTTGCACTCTGTCTGTCTGTCTCTCTCTCAAAAATAAATAAACATCAAAAAAATTAAAAATAAAATAAAATAAAATAATCACAAATATCCTGGCAGTGATAACGTGAAGAGATCTTTTCTGAATAAAAGGCACAATTCTTAGCGCACAGATTCTGGAGCACGGTAATGTGGCTACTCAGAGGCCTTATTCATAAAGGTTTTAGAATTATATTTTGAGTACATTTTTCTTGTTAGAGAAATTACTTCAAGCTAAATGAGGCATTCCTTTAGTAGGAATATAGATTCTGTCCATTTAAGTAGGTCACATTTAAAACCACACTGTAAGATAGAAGGAGCTATTTAAAGGGGTTACTTCATTACAAAACCTGAGCATGATGTATATGGATTTAAAGCTGTCACATTCATTTAACAAAAGGTTTTTTAAATTCACAATTAAATGTTATCCTTTAATTTCATCCTTTTATTTTAAATGAGGCTTAATCCACATCATAAATTAGATTTTTTTAAAACTATTTGACCTAGATTCTGACATTGGGTATTGGTCACTTCCCATTATATTCTGCTTCCCACTAATACCATGGATAAGTCAGTAAGATTCTATAACTATATAGAATGATGTTCTTCCTTTCATGGTAAAGTAGAATTAGATATATGTGCTAGAAGTTCATATATCTTAATTTAGGAGTGAAACCTTCTGGATAGCTTTTTCTGTGTGGGAAGCTCACGCAAATGTTAAATTCTGAATTATGGTGTCAGTCAAACCTCCATTCTATATGGACTGGAAACCATGGTTTATGATTTATTTTTGTGGAAAACCCCTTTTCCCCTCATTTTTTAAAACATCCATCACATGGGAGATAAATCAGGCCTCTACTTCATTTTACCTTCTTTCTGCAGTTTCACCTGTGGAGGAAGATGGAATTGTCTACAGGTGCCAGAGAAATAAAAGGCCCATGATAAAAGTTCCTGATTTTGTAGGACTCTACACACAGAGACAACCCAGAGGGATGGAAAGACCTCAGGTTTCAGAGTAAAAGAGACAAGAATTGCTATCTGGTTCTACGACTTACTACTAGCTGGGTATCAAAGTTCCTTGACTGCTCAAAAGATTCATTTATAAAATGGGCAAAAAGTATCTAGCACCAGGCAGCGTATCTGGCACAAAGTAGGTACTCAATAAGTTACGGTATATCATTACTATTTTTCTTATTATTATAAATCTGTTTAACTTTAAAAAAACTAAATTCCTAAATTAATACTTACTATTAATTCTATCAAGTATTATTCATTTTACATGTACTCCAATATACTATGAAAATAACTTTTCCATAAAATCATACATTTATGCTATTTAGGCAATTGACTAATGATGGGCAAAAACTCAAAAAACTATGGACAAAAACTCATAGTTATTCAATGTTATTGAATATTCTAAACATCTCAAAAATAAAGAATACAGGAAGAAAATTTTGAGTATAAAATTTTTAAACAAATTAAACTGATTCATTTTATATGCAAACTATTTTTTTATCCATTCATTTCACACATCCAGAATGAATGGGATTCTGATAAATAATTTATCATATGATATTTCAGAGATAGCTACTGGATAATTTAGCCTATTTTCTAGGAATGTAAAAGAATAAACAGTGAAATCTGATGGCACCACTCTTAAGCTGTCCTGAAGCAGAAATATTTTCCTGCCTCCATGAGAACGACATTGATTCAGAGACATAACATTACATCTGCTATGAAAATAATGTTTTATATAAAATTATGAAATGTAAGACAAAATCTCTTTTATAAGGCTCTGCTTGAGTAGCAATTTAAACAACGCTATAATATCTACAGGCCTCTTAGAACTGCAAATAGTGAACATTAATTTATGTAAAATACTTTCATATAAATGTTTAACATCTGATTATACAGCATATATAGGATATCTATATTCCTACCAAGAATGAATGGTGGGAATACTCTGTGAAGACATATAAGAAGTCTTATGAGAGTCTGTTAGTAAGCAATCCTCTCATTAGTTCCATATAATGGGCTAAGAGAATTTGAATTGAGCTTTTATCCTCTAGAGGGAAGAGGGAGTCTTCTAGAATTTAGGTACAGGACACAGAATGCTGAAAAGAAGACTAGCTGGAATGCAGATTTCCTCTAGAGGATAAAGGGAGGAGATGGACAGAAGCCTTGTTTATGCCCCTCATAGTACTAGGTGACATCAGCCAGCTCTTCTCCCAGATTGAAAGCCTCTCATGGTGTTGCCATCTTCCTCTTATGGACGTGACTCTGCCTGCCGATGTGTCTCTCATTTTGCTAACATGGCAGCATCACTCATTGCATGTTCCAGGGAAGGGAACTTGTACCATAAGGGTCACCAATGGATACTGTCAGGAGAAGCAAAACAGGAAGTAAAAGAACAGGAGGGTGGTACCCAGAACAGACACATAGCCAGGACACGTCTCTGCAGCAAGTCACAGTCAAGGCTTGTTCACAGGAGGGGAGAAAACTTTTTTAGATGGCATTTTCCCCCACATTTTTTAAAATTATTTTTTTCTAATGTTTATTTGTGTGTGTGTGTGTGTGTGTGTGTGTGTGTGAGTGAGAGAGAGAGAGAGAGAGAGAGAGAGAGAGAGAGAGAGAAAGAATGTGAGCAGGTGAGGGGCAGAGAAAGAGACACACACAGTACCCAAAGCAGGCTCCAGGCTCTGAGCTGTCAGCACAGAGCCCGATGTGGGGCTTGAACCCACAAATTGAGAGATCATGACCTGAGCTGACATCGGAGATCAACCGACTGAGCCACCCAGGTACCCCTCCCCGACATTTTTATTTAAATTCTACTTAGTTATCATATGGCATAATACTGGTTTCAGAAGCAGAGTTTAGTGATTCATCATTTACATATAACACTCAGTGTTCATCACAAGTGCCCTCTTTAATACCCATCAACCACTTAGCCCATACCCCATCCTCTTCCCTCCATCAACCTTCAATCTCTATCATTAAGAGTCTCTTATGGTTTGCCTCCCTCCCTCTCTCTTTTTTCTTCCCTTCCCATTCATTCATCTATTTGGTTTCCTAAATTCCACATGAGTGAAATCATATGGTATTTGTCTTACTCTGACTGACTTATTTCACTTAAAATAACATAATAGCTCCATCCACATCATTGCAAATGGCAAGACGCATTCTTTGTGATGGCTGAGTAATGTTCCATCCTACAAATATACAGCATCTTCTTAGATGGCATTTATAACACAAGGTGTCAGACTGAGAGTTCACACAGAACAGATCGAGGACTCAATAGTATGACTGGAAGCTGTTCTGGCTCACGTGATGGTTAACATCATTAAAATACAACTTTTTTCTTTTTAGTTAAGTAGGCTTCTCACTCAATGTGGGGCTTGCACTCATGACCCAGAGATCAAGAGCCTCATGCTCTACTGACTGAGCCAGGCAGGTTTCCCAAAACAAACCTTTATATAAACAAATTATGAGGATATTAATTGGTACATAATAAGAAGTAAAGATATTTCAATTTATCTATATATTTTAGTTGTACTTCAATAATTCATTCAGCATTTAAAAAAATTATTCTAATCATATTCCTATAGAAGGATCATGAGATGAACTTTGTATAGTATCTCATTCTGCTCCCAGTCTCTAGAATTTGGTCTATACAGTACTCTTCCCAAGTGTAATTTTACTTGCACTTTTGGAAGAATTTAACTGCACAATTCTATTCTCATGTGTAGGCATAACAGAGTTAATCACTTGAGACAGCGTATATTAAAATCTTTTAAACTTACTACCTAGAGACTAAAAGGACCCAAAATAGAAAAAGGCATACTGAAGATAAATACAATCCATTCTTTACCATTTTTTCCAGTAGCCCAGATGATTTTTATAGGCAGTTGCATAGTAACACAAGAGAGCCTTTCTTCAGGGATTTCACAATAAGAAAAATAAATTTTTCTTGCTGTGGTAAACATATGTTGCTATTCTTAAATATGTTTTTTCTAATAACTGAATATACACAATTTATTCAAAACATGAAAAGTATAAAATATATAATTTTCCACAGGACATTTTTTCCTTGTGTAGTTTCATATTAATACATTAACAACAAAAATAAAAAGATAACTTTGGATAATAATTTAGAAGAATGAAATAAAGGAGAAACACATGGTCTTTTACGGTTCCTTTAAGCATGTGGAACATTCAGTTAGTCACTTTTCTGTTAATGAGTTTCCCTCAGAGGGAACTATGAAGCTAATGAATCTTAAACTTCAGGACCTTTCAGATGCATGGGTCCCTATAGGATCTTAGCTATAGGATCATATGTTCTCATAAAACTTGCAAAACAAGATATTTTAGCACAATCAATTATGATCCTTATCTCCTTCCACTGCCTCTTCCCTTCAATAATGCTCCCCCTTGTAATGAGTGATGCTGAGTGGCCATTAACATTTTGAGAACTAGCTAAGGGCAAGCTGAGTCAAGGATACAATTTAGTTTGGATATAATGAAACGTATTTACCTGGTTCACAGCCACTTTTGCGTATAGTTGTGTTATTATTAGTCATCCCAACGTAAGAATGCTTCCAGGAATACACCCACCTCCCAGCCTACTGTAGGATGATAGGACACTCCAGTATGTGAACTTGTACTACAAATCACCCCATGACTGTGGCTGTTCAGAGGAGAAAGAGTAATGTTTATTTTTTGCTATTTTTCTAAATTTTGTTTTGCTTTGCAATATCTGTCAGCCTCTTAAAATTCATAATTTCTTGTGACTGTTTTCATTTTAATATATAGATTTACTATTGAATTTCATTTTGTATTTGTAATTTTGTTTTTTTTTTTTAGGGAGAATTTCCTAAATTGTGTAATTCACAGGATCTACACTCCTTATTACAGTTACAAAAAAAGAAAAGTATAAGAAAACTTACTGTTCAAATTCTGAACATAACAAAATCACATGCAATAGAGTTCTTCACAAAACTTCTATTAATTTTAAGTAAATAGACACTCATTTATATTATCAACCTATGTATTAAAAAGGTATACACATCTTACATTATTCATGAGTGACTGACCAAAGCACAAAGATCACCAAGTTGAAAATCAGGGAGAAAAAAAAAATGATTTCCACTGCGAGTTCTGCAAGGAACTAAGGGCAGAAAAGAGCAAATCTTACAAAAGTGAAGAACTATATTTATTCCTCTCACCCCTATGAGAATATTACATATTTGAGATGATTTGTGTTTACATTTAGGGGGAAATATTCCTATTTCAGACATGGTACTTAAACATATTTATTATGAACATATTTATTAAGCATTTTTATTAAGTAGACACAAGGACACTGATGATGTTTTGGAAAATAAAGTAACTTATTATAATCTAACTACTCACGAACAAATAATTAAACTAGAAATCACAGGTTTAATAATAATACCCTTCAAATTGGAGATGGAAGGTGAAGCTATCATTTATTGAACTACATTCAAGTTAAAAAAAATCAAAACACTTAGTCTTGTCTCAACATATTAATCACATATTTCTAATTTACCCACATCTTGTAGATCATTTTATTCCCTGTACACACCCACAAACATATACACAAACAGGTTTAAGATAGCCACTTAAATATAGGATACTTAAATAAAAAAAATACTACTTAAACAAGATATTAAAATAAAATGATGGGCTCAGTTTTAATTGAAATTCTGAAGGCTAAAAACAATTGTCAGCTACAGGATGCTAAAACCATATATCCAGGACTTGTGAAGTGGTCAGTAGAAGGCATTGTGCCATTATGAGCTCATTGCTCACTTCCAGCTGTACAAGAGCAGGTGAGGAGACCATCAGGGAGATCTGTCCTGCATAGAGGTCCTCAGAACACTCTGTATCTCCTTAGCCCACACTGGAAAGTTGCTTATTCAAGGATACTAAATTGAGGGGGGAAGGGGTGGGTTTGAGAGAAATATTTGAAGAAGTACATCCCCTACAGTTTAAGAAAAACAAGAACAGCTTCCTATTTTAAACCGGACTCTGAAGGCATGAAATGTTGGCTGGCTAGCTGCCCTGGAATTGCAAAGCAAAGTAGGCTCTGTCATAATCAGGCTATACTTCTACCACTGGCAAGACAAAGATCCGCATTTCCATGAGCTAGATGGGAGCCCCTAGGAGGGACAGATTGTTTTACAAAGGACAGTTCCCAAGAGGACCACCCAGAGAGGCAATGTAACCCAAAAAAGGAGTGGAATGCCAGAAGTCCAGGAGTTGGAAAGGCAGCTAAAAACATCCAGTCAGGGGAGGCATGGTCATCATTAGCAAAAGGTCACCAAATGGTGCCTAGGAGGAATTGTCCAGAAGCCCACAAAAACGTCCCACAAGATCAGAAATCACACATCTCCCAGACAGTAGTGAAATCAGACATGCACAGCTCCTTGTAGCTTTGTCCTGAAGGGCCACAAACAGCAACCAGTGAATGGGAGAGGAAGTGAGGTGCAAAGAGTAGTGGGTACCACACCTCTCTGGTCGCTGGAGTCTCTCAAGCATGAAAGAGGCCAGACTTGGCAGAGGGGAGAAGTCTTAAATGATATTACACTGGTCAGGACTTTCCAATTTCTGCAATGAGACTATTGTTGTGATTCAAAGGAAGTGCAAAGCTCTAAGATCTGACCAAGACTTCCTCAAGGGCAGGAATGAACATTTACAATTGGTTTGAGAGAGCACGGGAAGCGTAGTTTCAGTGTGGTGCTAATGATCTGACTATAGCACTTTCAAAGAACAGTCAGAGGTCACAAATGTTTTAACAAATCTAAAACCATCTAGATTTGGATCTTTTTTTATAGTTTTTTTTTTTTTTTAATGTTTATTTACTTTTGAGAGAGAAAGACACAGAGCGCCGGCGGGAGAGGAGCAGACAGAGAGGGAGACACATCTGAAATAGGCTCCCAGCTCTGAGCTGTCAGCACAGAGCCCGATGCGGGGTTCCAACTCACAAACTGCAAGATCATGACCTGAGCTGAAGTCAGACGTTTAACTAAGTGAGCCACCCAGGCGCCCCTTGAATTTGAATTTACTAAATACTGTTACTTCTTTCACATTGCAGTCCTCAGCTTTCAGAGTTCCATGTTCAATTTCTCTAGGAAGCAGAGCTAGGAAGAACAGATTACAACAGAATACCTGTGAAATGTGTGGAGTTTCCAGTCAGTCACCTAAAATTTTTCTAGATAACTTACAATTTAGAGCGTATCATCATATTCCATCTGATCTTGAAATGATAATGCATCAGAAATGCAGGACAAAATTCCCTGCACTTAACAGAGTGTGATTTTTTTTTTTAATTTATATATTTATTTTGAGAGTGAGAGTAAGCATGAGCAGAAAAGTGGCAGAGAGAGAGGGAAAGAGAATCCCAAGCATGCTCCATGCGTCAATGTGGAGCCTCACACAGCACTCGATCTCACGAACCATGAGATCATGACCTGAGCAGAAATCAGGAGTCTGACGCTTAACTGACTGAGCCACTCAGGTGCCCAGAGAGTGTCATTCTTAATTCATCATTCTAGATGTCATCCTTCAACACTCATTGGTAACAAATATTTATCTTTTGCCTAGAATTCTCTATCTCAAGTAAGTGCTGCATCATTTAGAACACGTATTTGCCACTGGCATGGCATTACAAACTGGGCCACCTCTAAAGCAAAAGCTTTTTGCAACCCTGCCTGGCCCAATGCTTATAGTTTACAAGGAGGCATATTAAATGTCACCCAAACTGACTTTGGTTCTTTCTGAACTATAAAAGAGTAAGATGCTTGACCTTCTGTGGAAAATTTTAAAGGCATCAGGTAAAATCTGTCCTGGACTGACATACGAAATTATAAAGAAGATACCCACTGCCTAGCTGCTAAGTGTCTGTAGAGTAACACTGAAAAAAAAAAAAATCTGATGTGTGTCAATCCACAGGTATTCTGAGAATCAAAACAAGACTCAGTAACAGCTGGAAGGGGGCAGGGGAACTCCTAGGAGCTCATCATTTTTTCCTATCACAGTTAAATCAATGGCTACTTCTCCCCAGAGAAGGGAATCAAATGCCAGAGGCACTTAGGGAGAAACCCACACCATTTGCTCCTTAAAACCTGAGACTCTAGGAATTCTGCCAACTGACCTGGAAATACGGGACTGTGACCAGAGGCCTTTGAAGCAAGCATCCTGCATTAGCTTTTTGCAGTAGAATCAAATATGAAGCTATAGTTCACCCCTGTATATTCCATCCTTGACATCTCACCTATCTCCTATACAAGAAATCTTTTTTCCCTTTTCACATAGCCTTATTCCTGACTTATTCGTCCCTGTCCCTGTTTACCTTCTTCTTTCACCCTAATATTATTTTTGAAAATCTTATTTTAAGAAATGGTAGATTCCAACTAGAATACACACACACACACACACACACACACACACACACACACACACACACGATATATTTCAGCTAAAATAAATATCATTTAAAACACCACTACCCAGATATACCACTATTTACAATTTGATCCATGTTCTGCCAGGTATTTTTTGCATCTACATAACAGACTACTTCTGACTTTAAAATCATAGTTTATATACTTTTGTGAACTATCTGAATCTCTCAAGCAATTGTTTAATAAAAAGACAGACTGCTGGCTGGCTGGCTAAACAAATGAATGATAAAAGCTAACAAACAAGAATTTGGGGAGGCAGGAAGATCCTTCCCAGACAAAACTTACCCTAATCATACCAGATGCCCCTCAATGCAATTTCTATCAAAAGGATGTGACTGGCTCCTCAAAATATTTGCATAAATGGTATAGTTCCCATGGAATCAGAGGGAAATTAATTATTCTATTTCAAAAGTTCATTTTGGGGGAGAAAAAAACCTGAGCCTAATATGTAAATAGTGGACAAGCAAACTTAATTGTAGTCACAGAGGTAAAATGTCATGTAAAATTTATAAAATTTGCAGGGTTGTATGAAAATAAAAACAAAATCTTCCATCTAAAATAGCTGCACTGTTTACTTCATTCATAATTTATTACTATGCTTTATTCATCAATATCTACAGTTTGTCTTTGGGTAAGCCAAGAAGATCTATACAGGCTCAACACAAGTGATTACGACACAATTCCTGTCATTGTGGAATCTGCAACCCAAATGAGAAGACTCCTTTAGCTCTGATTTTATGTCCACATACTGGCCAAAATACAATGAAAAATTGGAAAAAAAGATCACTCAAAATCCAAGCCATCTCTATCATACAAACCACTCAAATGTTAGGAAATTTTTATTTGGCTAAAGTGGTTCTCCTTCCCCGATCTGTTCCCTGAGCCCCAACCATTCAATCTACTTCGTTTATTAAAGATGTGGCACCTAGCCATCCTCTACTTCATTCATAGCTTGCCAACATGTTAGGCTACCTCAACAAACACGTGGATAACTCATCCACACACAGCTTCTCAGTTCCTTGACCACTTTGTCTCCAGTGATCTTCACTTCCTGCCCATTTCAGTTACTACTCTGGTAGTCATTCCTTGAAACTTGGTCATCCTCCTCCGGAGTCAGTAAGTTAAAAACCCTAATCTCCAACCACCAACTGCTCATTTTCCAAACAGCGTGTTCAATGTCTTCAGGTAACTTTTCTTCAAAAGATCAGGAGCATCATCAGTCCACTGACTCCTCCACTTCTCCCAATCCATAGTCCTCTCTATTATTCACTTTCCTCCACATCCCTACTTTCTCCTCCAGCCATTTAAGAGCCTCAAATGTGCCATGGTTCTCCCACCTCAGAACCTTTGTGCACGCTATCCCCACTGCTGGAATACTCATTCCTCCTTTCCTTGTCTAATTTATACCTATTCATTCTTCATATCCTAAAACAAGTTTTTCTCAAAAAGACCATGTCTAACTTGCCCAAATCCTATATTATTGGCTCTCAACATAGTAGAAATTCCACTTTGTTATTACTTGCTTCATTTGTTATTTTTTTTATTCAGTTGTAGCATTTTTTTTGTTTTTTTGTTTTTTTAATGATCTATCTCTGCAATAAACTATAAGGACCAGACAGCAGGATCTGTTTATTTTTTTGTTCACCATTTTATATCCCACACCTAAGACAGTGTCTGACATATAATAAAGAAACAATAAATATTAAATGAATTTGTAAGTAAACAGGGAAAAAGTAATACAAATATGAAAGTAGGAGTAAAAAAACGGATGGAGATTACTCCTGATATAACTTGGCATACTTCCTTCTTCAGCTGGCTACAGAGATATGAGGATAATCTGGTTAGTCAATCCAGAGGCTGCTGTAAGAATCAGACAAGACAAAAGCCTTCTGAATAAGAATGCCCTGTGTTAGCACTGGCCACTGGATGAGAACTGAGCCTAGATTCCAGAAAATTCAATGTTTGTTGGATTGACAAAAATGGGATTAGCTATTGTATTATCAGAAAACTAAAATCAACTTTATTTATTACATATTCAATATGTAATATGACATGATATAATTTTAAAATCTGAACTATAGGCCTTGAATTAAGTAACGAGTCAAGTAAAAATAGCTCCATGAATACAGGGGGAAAAAAGTGGCTTTTCCTGGTGGCAAACATACAAACAAACATACAAACCTAAAGGGGATATCTTACTAGTGTTATGTAGGAAATCTGCATAGATACACATAGAAGAGTATCTAGTAGCATCTTCATTCAAGCTCCAAAGATCAAAGCTTTTTTTTAACAGATGTGAAATAAACAGTTATGAAATAAACTACCATGAAAGTAAAGATTTTAAAAGCTACAGTAAAATTTCAAACAATAGAATATTTTATACTTTGATAGTTCTGTCTAGCTGAAAATCAGATTACCTGAGGGTTAAGTGAAAGAAATTTTTTTGCATTAATTGTCATTAGAAGTCTTTCTAAGTTATGTTAACCCATATCCCCCATTTAATAAAGAACAGTCCTATAAAAGAGCCACTTTTATGTGACAGGCTGAGCCCCACAGCGGGAAAAACTCAAGCAGAGGAAGCAGCTAGATCAGGGTGCTTTTCAGAAGGTGGGACCTCACTGAACATCAGTTTCCTTGGTGGTAAGACATGAAATCATAGCACCACAGGGCACGTGCAAGACTCCAAAGCTTTCTTGGCATCTATTCCTCCTCATGACATGGTGGGCTAGACTGAGATCTTTTCCATTTCAGTGATTCCATACTTGGTTCTGGAATTCTTAAAGTCTAGGTGGACACAAAGTACGTCTAACCCAAAGCCATTTCCCAAGTCTAATATTGTAAAAAAATATTCATTTAAGTATAAAACACAAACAAGCATATAGGATTGTATATGCCATAAGTATATTGTGCAATGATCTTTCACAAAATGAATACACCCATGCAGCCAGCACCCGGATGAAGAAACAGAGGAAAACCAGCACCCAAAACCTTTCATGCTCCCAGCTCCAACCTCCCACACAAGAGTAATCACTATTCTGACTCCTAACAGCATAGCTTAGCTTGTGCCTGTACTTAATATGAAAGAAATAATTCAATGTGTACTATGTCTTGGTTTTATTTTATCCCTGGAGCATATTCCATTCACGTAGTACTCCTCTGGGGGTCTGACGTACCAATATCATTGAGATGAAAATTTGTTAAAATGAATGGATGGGTAAATGAAAAAACAAATAAGAAAGTATGAAAAGTTGTTAATGCTAAAGAGCTAATTACAAAGGCTTAGTAGTGTAACTCACATATTTACTTTATGACCACAACATAAACAGACAGTGGGTCAAATCAAATAGTTGAGGTTCATGAATATCCACATGCCAGAATTTAGTCTCTTATCCTCTTCTTTACTAATACATGTTGTGTTTTTTTTTTAAATGCTTGCTTCTCCCAAGCCCCTTTTTTTCTGTTTAACTCTTTGCTAGATGCCTGCTATACAGACTAGTTACATATTGCCCAGTCTCTGCTCTTCTTGGTTAAAAAAAAAATCAATAATTATGTCTAAAAGAAAACAGAAAAATACTAAGTCATATCCCTTACATGGATAGGGAGAGAAATCAAATTTTCAAAAAGTTACATAACGGAGTTTTGATAACTCTCATTTCAAAATCCAAAACAAAACAAAACAAAACAAAACAAAAAAACAGAAGCCAAATCTCTAAATGCAAATTCAAAATTAAAGCACAAGCAAGGAAATATCAGCCTTCCATTACAATAGGAAATCTAATTTCTTAGAAATGCTCAGCATACATTCTTTATAAGGATATCAAACTCATAGTAGCTGTCAGATTTTTTTTTCCTTAGGACAAAAATAACCAAATCCAAATCATTTAGGAAGGAATAAAGGAAAAAAGAAGGAAGAAAGGGAAGGATGGCCTCTGTTAACACTCACAATGATGTATTTGAAGACCAGCTAAAAAATACTCTAAAGTATGTATCTCTAAGGCATGTTGGTAAGAGCTGTAATATTTGATGTATTGATGTTTCTTTTCAAAGGCCGATAAAAGTCAACTAAACACAAAGTGTAAGATAAATTTACTTAAAGATAAAAAATGGTAATAACATTTTTAAAAAGCTTACTATAAACGTCCTTAATGGAACTAAGAACTTTGCCTGTCAAAGGCTTCATGTCCAATGGAAAAATTCTATGCAACTGTCCTGTACTAAAATCCTATCATAAACCTAACAGTGACTGAACTTTACCTTTTGAGGTGAGCTTTATTTTAACATGAAAATATTTCCAAATTAATAAACTACAGAATACGGCACAAGTCTATTACAAAGAAGTCTATTCATTTGTAGCTTGAGGAATTCCCTCCTACTAGTCTTGTTTGTTCATTATGTTTAAATTCTTAACTGGAAGAGTTAAGGGTTCTGTGGAAGCAGACTGTGGAGTGCAAGATATTTAAAGGGATCAAGACTCGTAAAAGAAAGGGGAAGGAAGGAAGGTCAGGGAGAGTGAGAACCTGAACTGTGACACAAGTCCAACAATACCTTAACTAACTGGACCATGGTACAGCCAGCTCTCTGCAGCTGCAGCTGATCCCTGATTGTTGGAACCTCTACTGAATGCCTACCCCACCTCTGGCCAACAAGACATTCCATGGAGGGGGATCTAAATGGCCCATCTCACTCAGTGTCTGTCACAGTTCATTAATAGCACATGAGCTTAAAAAAATTGTTTAATAGGTCCAAGAAGCTAGGTGGGACAAGAGAAGCAAAGGACTTAGGAGGTAGATTTGCTCTAGGGTAACTACCCATTAGGAATTATCTAACTAGGGTCTGCTGCTTTTACAGATGAGGACACTGAGGTCCACAAAGTGGAAATCTGCCTGGTCACACAGAACTACAAGAAAAAACGCTGTTTGTGTCATGGGAAAACCTGCCCTTGGCCTGAATGTAGGTGACTCCCATTAGGATATGGAGTGATGACACCATCCTGTTTAGGGACTTGAGACAAACAAAGGCCTCCTAATGACAGGTCTGCCCTTTCTCTAGGGCAGGCGCTGGGCACTTGGCTGGCATGGTCTAATTAATCTATATCATCTCTCTGTGAAATAGGTAGGTCACAAAGATCATTGCCCTAAATTAAGAGTCAGACAATGAAATGCAGAAGAAAAAAAAAATTCTGTAATTTTCCTATAGTCATTCAGTAACTTAAGGAAGTACCAGTAGAAGAGCAGGTATCTGGTCCCTGTTGACTGTATTTACTGAAGTAAATATTCAGTTTTATTGCTAGCTGTATTTAAGCTTAAGCTATATTTCTTTTCTTTTCCCTCCTTCCATCCCCCATGTATGATACTTCTATATTAAAAATGAAAAATGAGGGGCGCCTGGGTGGCTCAGTCGGTTGGGCAGCCGACTACAGCTCAGGTCATTATCTCATGGTCTGTGAATTCAAGCTCTGCATCGGGCTCTGTGCTGACAGCTCAGAGCCTGGAGCCTGCTTCCGATTCTGTGGCTCCCTCTATCTCTGCCCTTGCCTTGCTTGCTCGCGCTCTCTCTCTCTCTCTCTTTCTGTCTCTCTCTCTCTCTCTCTCTCAGAAATAACAATAATTTTTTTTTAAAAAATGAAAAATGAGATACACTACTCTTTATTTTCAGTGCAAAGACAGTTAGTGACATGGCCAATCCCAACAGATCAGATCATTCACTAGTCACAGAAAACTTCAAGACTGTTCTGAGAAACAAAATCTGACCTCAAATTTTATCCTGAATCCATTCCAAGCCATACATACAAGTGATCATATTACTGAGGGGAAAAAAAAATCATAAATACCCATTTAATCAAACTCTCTATTGAGATTTCAATGATAATTGAAATATGAATAAATCATTTATTTAGATGACTTCTGCTTAAATTATGCCAAATAACATACCTAATATAAACAACAGTCTATTTCAGTTACAACTTTTGTTAGTTTTGTACTTCTAGTATGTTTGTTTCAAGGAGTATCTTTAGTCAAAACTGAAATTCTCCACCCCTGAAAAAAAACATGGACTGCAGTAGTAGTGAACCTGAGTTTGAATCCCGCTCTGCTCCTTATTTTCTGGAGCAGTTCCTGAGCTTCCTTGGCTGTGTTTACATGATGAAAGATGATAACGCTTTACAGGGCAACTGCAAGAATTAAATTAGATTACATGCACAAAACCTTCCATCACACAATACAAGCTAAATGTTTTAACTGTTTTGACAGAAGAAGAAGAACAATATATTGTTGTAATGTATTGGGTTTTCTTTTAATCATTTCTAAATAAACTTTCATAAACAGAACAGGGTAAATGAGAAAAATGTACACTCAGATTTTTTAAAATGGTAGTTCTAATTAATTTTTCAGAATTGTATAATATTATCATTCAATCTTTGGACTCATTTTAAAAGTGTATAAACTTGTAAAATTCAAATTCCTCATTTATTTCAGTGCCTTTCAGCCTTCAATTTACAGTCCACTACTGAATAAATTTTGGTGCAATTATGAGTTGGCCAATCTCGTCTTCTCCTTTTTCCTGCTCTACTCCAACACAGGTGTCTCACCCTTTGTTTTGCTGAAATCATGCAAAGGCCTTTAACTTAGCATTTATCTTACTTAAAATTAGAAATTCTATCATCTTGGCATTTACTACAGTAAACACAAGAAAAGTGTTCTACTATTATTAAGTAAATGTTTTAATTCAAACATTCTTCAATTAAAGTCAAAATAAAGTCATCAAAGATTTGCTCAGAGAAGGGCTCCATGACTGTAAAAAACCTGACTGAATTCACTCCTTTCCTTAGAGAAATAAAAAGCTCTTAGTTTCACCATGTTCAATCATCTGCCAGTTTCCCTAAATACACTTGAGTCAGATGATCTATAATCAAGAAAACAGAATAAAAGAGGGTACTGAGAAATTAGTCAATGCTCATTCAACATCTGGAAACTGACTTTCTAAATTAAAGTGAACAGAAGAATGGAGGGGCAAAATATTTTAAACCCAACTCATATGTGTTAATTTTCCCCATTCATGACATTTATTTGGCAATCTCAACTCCAAGAAATAGGCTGTGTGCACTAATTTTTTCCCCACCCACCTCTTATCATACACAGACAAGAGAAACTATTTTAAGTGGGTGTAATGATTTGGTTTCAGGCATTTCAAAATCCTCCACCACCTGCACAGGAAACTCTGACTGAAAACCAGGCAGGGGCCCTCAGAGCAGCATCCAGGACATGGCAACATGCCCAAAGGTTGAGTCTGGTTACTAGATGGTCACATGAAATCAGCAGTGGGAACACAGTACTCCCAGTGAAAGGCACATGACACATTTTCTTGTCAATAGAAGTTTGCAGCCAGATTCAGGTTGCCTCTTAACCTGCTTGCAATTCTAGGATGCAAACTGATTCAGTGTTGAATTCAGTTTAATATTGACACTATCTCATGAGTGTCTACTATGAATCAGCCACTTGTATTAGCTGTATTGAGGATACTTGTATAAAGCTGAGGAAAACAAACTCTAATCGCAAGAAGTCCTACAGACCAAGAAGGAAAAAGATGGATAAATAACACCATACAATGAGACAAGTACCAAAACAGTGACATACTAAGTACAGATGAAAGAGAAACAATCTTATCACAATGCATAAAAGAGGTAAAGTTTGAGTTAGGCTTTGAAGAATAGGTAGGGGCTTTCCAGTTAGACAATGATGAAGCAAATTCTAGACAAAAGTATATCATGATTAACAGTATAGAGTCAGAAAATGTATTTGGAACATTTGGAGAAGGACCAGTAGTCTAATGTGCTAGACTATGAACAATGACCTCGAACATGAGCTGAGGAGAAACATAAAGAGCTGATAAATTTAGTCCAATGTTAAGAAGTTAGCATGTCTTGCTGCAGAGAATGTGGGTTTTAATTAGAAGGCTGAGGAAACACATTTTTGTTCGCAAGGCAGTATGACATAGTGGTTAAGTATACAGGTTCTAAAGTTAGATTGCCTGGTTCAAGTATCAACTCTATCACTCAGGAGGTTTGTGAACTGGGGCAAGCTCCTTGACCTCTCTGCCTCAGTTTGTTCTTCTATAAAATGAGAATTTTAATAATACCTACCTTACAGAGTTGTTGAGAGGTTTATAAATTAAAATAGAATAGTGCTTGGCATAATGTAAGCAACACAAAGCATTGGTTATTGTTATTTTAGAAAAATAAAGATATTGTGGAGTATGAAACCAGAGAAGGAAAGATTACAGTCAAGGATTTCAATTAGGAAGCTAATGAAAACTGTATCTGTAAAAATTAAATGGATTTCTAAAGACATTTCTCTATACAGATATCCAAATAACTATGTACCATATAAATAGCACATAATACAAAATATGTATACGTAAAAAGTACTATTCATACATTCCAGATAAGATACGTGTGTGTGTGTGTGTGTGTGTGTGTGTGTGTGTCCAAATCTCTTAAGCAAGCTACTAGATACACCAGGTTACAACTTATACACACAAATATACTCCCCATAGACAACCTAGTAGGTGTTGTGTGTATAAACGCGATTTAAAATTTAGTAACTTGGAAAGTAGATGACTGAAAAGGATGAATGCTTCTTTCTTCTTTTTACATGAGGGGACTCACTCAGAAGGAGGAACAAGGAAAATTATGTACCCCTTTCTTGACAATCATCCTGTCCTAGTGTTCAAGTTCAGCAGGAATAAAGGAAGCACACTGTTCCCATCTCTTTCTGCCCAGAAAGTCCCAATTACTGGAAAAGCTTCAGAAATCTTTACCCAAAAAAATCCATTTAAAATCCCAAAATTCTATTTCTCAGAAAAATATTACTCTTCAGTTTAGAAATAACATCCAGGCCTCAGAGTGCTATAGTGTCATTATTTCTAAAAATAAACTGAGCAAACCAAAGTCTTGAGGTCAGTTTTAAATAATGTGCTGCAGCAACTATATAAGCAAGTGGCCCCACTCCACCCCACTGCAGGCAATGAGTTCCCCGAAAGGCTAGGCCTGCTTCTCCTTTTCTCTGGTGTGCACATCTGCAGAGAGCTGGCAGCGGTTAACTGGACAGGCCTCCAAGCCAGAAGAAACGGAGCAAAGACCTTCATTCTTTGTTGATTGCCTTTAGTAAGGCACCCAGAGACAGCAAACCAATGAAGGGGAGTTTCTCCAAACCAGAAGCTTTTCCAAATGGCATCTCAACCTATCTCCCAGGATTCTCCACCATCATGTGTAGGAGCCCTTGATACCCCTTATATCATTTGAACAGGTATATAACTTACATTCCAGATTTTAAAAAAGGAAACTCATAAACCCAGAGGGCAGTAATAGGTCTATAAATTATGAAAACAAAAATAGGTAATATTGTAAAAGGTGTTGAGATATTTTAATTTATGTCAATATAATCATGAAAATTAACCATTAGAATAAAAATAGGTATCTTTGAGAACTAGGAGAGATAAACAATATTTTCTCAAATTTTCTTTGAAAATTATAATTAAACAAATAAATTACATAAATGAATAATGAATGAATGCCAAATCACTAAAATGTACTGTACTTGATTCTAAGCAACATCTTTGACAGTAATATGTAAATTAACTTTTATCTTGAAAGTAATGAAAAGAATTTATCAAAATGTTTTCAAATAACAAAGATACCTTCTGGTATACCTTCGTAGCATCAGTCTCTGTAAGTTTCCTCAAGTATCTGTAAATCCATCCATAAGCAAGATACTAAAGAGAATAGTTTGCTTTTCCTCTTTTGCTAACAAAATTGTCAAAATCTTTAATTATTTTTCTTTAGAAAAATATAATTCTACAATAATTCTAATAATAAGTTATTATTCCATAACAATTCTAATGTTTCTTTGGGATCTTTCATTTTCTTAAAAGAGGATTTTTATTGCCCCTTTGAGAAGTTTACCTTTTAATTTAAGAAGGAAGTACACAGATTACTTCTGGAATCGTTTTCTTCCCTGAGTAATTAGGGGTTTGGGAAATTAAATCTGCAAAAGTTTTGAGCCACAAACCAAGTATCTAGAGCCTTATAAGACCCTGAATTTATTTTTAATATGATCATCGAGAAAAAAAAGCTTTCAGCCCTGATTTATCAATAAAAGAATAATTCTCATCCATCTGGTCAGTGTGAAATTTTATGCCACAAGTTTTTAAACGTTATTTATTTAACTGTATTTATTTACTATTTATTTATTTATTTATTTATTTATTTATTTATTTATTTATTTATTTATTTATTTATTTTAGAGAGACAGAAGTGAGTGGAGAAAGGCAGAGGGAGGGGGAGAGAGAGAATCTTAGGCAGACTCTGCATTCAGTGCGGGAGCCCAATGCAGGGCTTGATCCCACGACCTCGGGACCATGACCTGAGCAGAAATCAAAAGTTGATGCTCAACTGAATCACCCAGGTGCCCCATATGTCACAAGTTTTAATGCAAACATACTAAGCTCCTTTCTTGTTTTCAATATGTATGCATACACACACACACGCGCACGCATGCACACGCACACACAAACCAAATTGATCCAATGATTCTCTCTTAAAATAAACTACCTTTGGAGCACCTGGGTAGCTCAGTCAGTTGAATGTCCTACTCTTGATTTTGGCTCAGGTCATGATCTTGTGGTCTGTGGGTTCAAACCCCACATTGGGTTCTCCACTGGCAGTGCAGAGTCTACTTGGGATTCTCTACCCCCTCTCTCTCTGTCCCTATCCCACTTGCACTCTCTCTCTCTGAAAATAAATAAAATTAAAAAAAATTTTTAAATAAGTAAAGAAAATTTTAATAAATAATAATAAATAACATAAGTGGAAGAAAAAAAAAAGAGTTTCACGATACCAAACTCCAAGATTAATGGATAGAAGTTTCTCATAAGGGGAAAAAACTGATTCTGTATATAAGATGTTGGTAAAATTTACTGGGGAACTGGCCAGGAGCACCAGTATTCTCTTTTTGAATCAGTTTCTGTTGTCACTTTTCCTAAACTAAGCACTAGAAATTAACAGTCCTTCCCTTTTTATGGCCTTCCCTCATTTAAGGGAAATAAGTTCGTCAGTCCTCATGTTAGATTTTCAGCCATGTCTTAAAGGAGAGGAAAATGTATTTTAGAACCAGTAATCATTTTACATGTTCCCAGGTAATTTGTTACAAATCATTGATTAATCTGTGATCAATAACAGTAGCAAAACCTCTAACAGTACAATGTCCACAGAAATGGGTGATATATAAATGTTTATTGACTGCATAAACATCAACTGGCCTGTCATTTTATGTGGCCTGTGGTCACAAGCCATCGTTTTGGTTTTTTTTTCTTTTTTTTTTATATTTATTTTTGAGAAACAGAGTGAGACAAAGAGTGAGTGGGGGAAGGGCAGAGAGACAAGGAGACACAGAATCTGAAGCTGGCTCCAGGCTCTGAGCAAGAGGTCAGCACAGAACCTGATGAGGGGCTCGAACCCACAAACTGTGAGATCATGACCTGAGCCGAAGTTGGACGCTCACCCGACCGAGCCACCCAGGCGCCCGACAAGCCATCGTCTTAATAGCAAGCCAAATCATCAATAAAATTCAATTCAAAAGGTTTAACCAACTAGGATAAAAAAAATTGATAGCCTAAAAAATTGTCAGTCCCTTTTTCAGGAACACCAATGGCTGGAATGGACCAATGGACATTTGCCTCCAAATGTGCCTCAGAATTAACAATGGTCCTACAAAGGGTAATAAAACAGTCTGCCACAATTAAGACCAAGTTTGTCTTGTGCTTAAGCAGTAAATCAGGTCTCTAAAGCTTTTCATCTGGTGTGTGCTTTGTAAGAAATAAGAAACTCATCAATTCCTTGAACACCTACCCACCAGCTGAAAAAGAGTAGCTTCTGACTGATCTTGTCAATGACATAAAAGCAGCCAAATACAAATGGGATATTTTTATTCTCCTTTTACTCTTAACATGAAATACTAAATCTTTAGGCATTCTACCTGTTTCCTCCACCACTTCTTGGCTCAATCATCCCAGAAAGTCTCATATAAACTGTAGTTTTTAGGTGCTTTTATGTTACAAAATAATATAGGAATTAAAGCTTCTAAAGCAGTATGACAGAGTAACACCTACACTTACAAATTGAAAAACCACACAGGAAAAAAAAAAAAAACCTCATTCAATTAAATAGACAGTTGTACCTTACCAAATAAAACAATGATCAGGTAGATCAGGTTCAGCAAAGGCAAAATACTTAATTCTCTTAATTATTAAATAACTGACTTCTATGGTTGCTAAAACTTAACAAATATTCCAGAAGATTCTATACTACAGCATCAGCTATCAAAAGTATGTCTATTCCAAAGCTCTTGCCATCCAAAAGCTGCATGAGGCAGACTAAGTGGATCTTTTACGTTATGAATCTGCTAAACATGTGCCCTTCACGAGGTGGTATGTTCTCAGAATTTCATCTGGGAAACAACCTTATTCAAAAGAACTTGAAAGCGCTGGGGAAATGGAGGGTCATTGTCCTTTCTAATCATGTCCCAGTATTTAAATATGTGAGAATGAAACAACTTTCCACCATTTTCCACTTAAATAACATAGTTTTTACTACATGAATTTGACTTTAGAAATAGCACTGTAAACCACCTATTCACACAATTATCTTCTCTACAGAGAGGTTTCTAAAATCCATGTCTCTAGCCTGACCTCTCCTCTGATTTCCACACATCTTCAGCTGCCAGAGGTATACCTTCATATGACTGTCCTATGAGGCACTTCAGAAACATCCTCCACAAAGCAGAACATACCATCTTCCAGTCCCTGCTGCCCAAACCTGCTCCTTCCCCGTTTATTCCTTGCTTTCCTTCATTCAAGTATTCTGTCCCAGAATGACAACTTTCCAACCCTGAAATGCCTCTCAAACTCACCTCACCTTTGCTTTCCAACTTCCAGTGCCCTAAGCCACATCATCAGTGTTTCTTGTCTGAACAGTTAAGGTGGATTTATAACACTGTCTTCAGTCTGTTTCAAAATTGGTCCTCTACTAAAAAGTGACCATGGAAGACAAAAAAGAAAAGAAAAAAAAAGTTAACATATAAAGAGAATGATGAACACATTTGAAAAAGAAATAGTTAAATGGATAAACAGAAGAAGAGGATGGGAGAAGTGGAAAGAAGGCTCTTCCTCAATCCCTATTGCTTTTCCTGTGCACCTTCAGCCTTAACCTGAACGAGAACAACACTGTCTGGTGTGGGTGTGTATAACTGGGTCTGCGATCATCTCGAGTATTTACCAAGTATTTTAAACAAATGTAAACGGTGTGCTGAAAAACAAGCTGAACCATCAATACTGAATGCTTCCTGGTAGTATGACAAATACTGTGGTACCTTGTTTAGGTCCTTAGCTGCTGAGGTTCTGGAGGTGGCTGGATCTCACAGAGGCCTTGTCCAGGAGTTGTTAGCTGCATCAGCTCAAGTCTTCTCAGCAAAGGTCATATCTGCATCTATTGATGCAGTACACAGGTTTAAACACCAAGTGCCTTGCCTAAAGGTGTGACAATGTTGACAGGCCAACTCCACACTAGAGCCTACATAAGATAGACTGAGACCTTTCTTGAGATGAATTACAGTTCTAACTCCTAACACCGCCGGTCCATTTTCACACTCCCTCACAGATGTTGATCCAGAGATAATTCCCCAATAACCTTCCTTTATGCAAATCTCCACCTCAGAATGTTCCATGGGGAACACAACTAAAGACTCAAAGCCTATAAAATTCTATACAAACCAGTCACTCCCTATCTGTCCAACCTCATTTCATTCCACTCTCACTTTTGCTTGTTATATCCAGTACACTACTACCTTTTCCTCCATCATGCCCTTCTTATTCTGGCCTCAGGGACTTTGCATTACTTTTCCCCCTCTGGCTTAAATATTATCTTCCTGGCTTTTTCCATGGGTAGATCCTTCTATCATTCAGGCCTCTGTTCAAATGTTACCAAACACATCTTTTCTTACTACTCTTTCTCAAGCAGCTCTACCAAGCGGAATCTACAAGATTCAATCATCTACAAGATGATTCTTGTTAATCTGAATAAAGTCACATCACCCCACCATGTCTACTGTCTTCATCGCATTGAATACAATCTGAAGTTATCAATGTGTTTATTTGATTACTTACTTAAAAGAAATTTGTTCTCATCTCCTACCATCTTTTCATTCTCACTAACATACTGATTTCTTAAAGGCAGGGAATTTGTCATGTTCACCACTGCTTCTCCAAAATCTAGGAAAGTGCTAAGCACATAATGGGTGCTCAATAATTATTGGTTGAATAAATGTCAAAGCTGCTGCATAGGAATTAACACGAACTTAGTTTGAATACCAAAAATACCATGGTGGGGAAAGGGGTAACATGGGAGAACATCCATGTAAAAATGACAACATGAAACCAGATCAAAATGGTAGGACGAACCAAAGGTAGTTAAACCAAAGAAAAGAACATAACCTTATGAAGTTCAAAATGTGTTGACCAAGAAAAGCAACAGAGGACTCTGAATACAATTCAGCATGACTTACAACTCATCTCCAATGCAACCTCACCCCCACTCTTGAATTCATAATGGTAAAGGTGCTGAAAAAATTCTGAGAAGAACAAAAGGTCACAGGTGTATCTACTATGGCCTATAAAACATCTCATTTGAATTCCTAGAGCATCTGGCAAGGACTGTATGGGGGAGGGTTCCAGGAAATTTAAGGGAGTGATCTGTGAAATAATGGGAAGTGAACTCCCAGTTGTGAGAATGAAGGTCCTCCTGAGCAGATCTGTGCCTATGCTAAACTCCAGTCCTGTGTCTCCAGTTATTACCTTGGAAAAACTGAAGCATAAGACTAACTGGAAGCACTATTATTACTGAATAGCCAGAGTTATATTTTTCAAAGTGTCTACTGAATGGCTTCCCAGGCAACTACTTTATCCTTTTGGAATGTAAGCGGATGATTAGACTTCTCCCCTATTTTAAAATAGCTAATTTTTTCTTACTAATGTTGGACAATTTCCAAATCAGTCCTAAGCAGGCTTTAATTTGAACACTATTCATTGATTTTACTATGCACTGTGTATTATGCTATACGCATAAGCTACTATAAAACCAAAATTCAAGAACTGCAGTTCTGTATATATTAGTTTCCCCATAGTATTGGGTCAGTTCCTCTCTCTGAATACTTCTCTATTTGATACCAGTAATAGATCACACAGGAAATAAGAAAGGAACCGTTTGTGAATGCCCTGAGACACAAAACCCTTAGGCATAAAATGAGAGCATTTTGCTGCACTAAAGAAATTATTACTACAAGCACAGAATAATGAAGATACACAATTATCTTGGGATTTACAACCAGAGTATTTTTTAATAAAATGCTCTATATGTGTGCAACAACTCAAATGCATCAAGGCAATTCACCATTGCTGTCACAAAAAAGATACTCTTAAAGAATGGAACATTCTCCATTGAAATAAAGACATAGATTATCCATTACAACACTCAAAAACTGGAAGACTGATAACCCTCATGCTCTGCACAATTTCCCAGGCTTAAGTGTCATACATGCTCCACCAACAGTTTAGGACACGAAGGTACGTACTTCATGATAAGGTTAAAGCTAACTATGCCTTTTGAATTGGAAAACTGGGTGGAAAAAAATCTGATGGTGGGAATAAAGGCAATGCCATCAAGCTGAGTAGATTTTCCTGGGCTACAGTCATTTTGTGGCTGTATCTACGTTTAAAAAGATTTACAGATATTCCTGAATGGCTGGGGAAATCCCAATTACATTTGCCACGCCACTTAAATGGGTGGTGAAGGAAACTGGCCAAATTACACAATGACTCTTTTGTGAAGTGTAGCCAATGAATATAATTCTGTTTTGTGTTTTAATGAAATTTTCTTCCTACTCCTGAGAAAAGGACAAAGAAAAATAGCAATACATGAGAAGAATAAAGTCAACCATGAAACGATTACATAAGCGCAACTTAAAATGCTGCTGAGGAAATCACTGAATAATTGAAGAGTCCTTGCTAAGTGACTCAATCTTCAACCTCTTGTTATCTACAAAAAAATTATCTCTACACTCAAAATTCTTCATTCATTCCAGATGCTCTGTCTCTACATAAGAGTTTCTCTGTTGACCATATTCTTCCATTTGTACATTAAAATACCAATTCTACCCTATCAGAAAAGGATGAAAACAAATATCTTTAGACCTCCTCATAAAACATATTTAAAATAAATAATATCAGACTACATCAAAATAAAAATCTTCTGCACAGCAAAGGAAACAAAACTAAAAGATAACCTACTGAAAGGGAAAAGATATCTACAAATGACATATTCAACAAAAGGTTAGTATCCAACTTAGAGAACTTATTCAAATCAACACCCCAAAAAACAAATAATCCAATTAAAAAATGGGCAGAAGACATGAATAGACATTTCTCCACAGAAAACATCCAGATGGCCAATAGACACATGAAAAGATGCTCAAATCAATCATCATCAGGGAAGTGTAAATCAAAACTACAGTGAAATATCAGCTCATACCTGTCAGAATGGCTAAAATCAGTAACACAAGAAACAAGTATTGGTGAAGAAGTAGAGAGATAGGAACGCTTATGCACCATTGGTGGGAATGCAAGCCGGTGCCACCACCGTGGAAAACAGTATGGAGGCTCCTCGAAAAGTTAAAATTAGGACTACTCCATGATCTAGGAATCACACTATTGGGTATTTACCCAAAAAGTATAAAAACACTAATTCAAAGGAATACATGCACTCCTATATTTACTTCAGCATGATTTACAATAGCCAATTATGTAAGTAGCCCAAGTGTCCATGGATAGATGGATACAGAAGATGTGAGATATATATATCTATAGATATAGATATAGATATAGATATAGATATAGATATAGATATAGATATAGATATAGATATAAATAGATATACATACATATGTATCTCATATATATACATACATATACATATATACATATGTATCTCATATGTGTGTGTGTGTGTGTGTGTGTATAATGAAACCTTGCCATTTGCAAAAACATGGATGGAGCTAGAGAGAATAATGTTAAGCAAAATAAGTTAGAGAAAGAAAAATACCATACGATTTCACTCATATGCTTAATTTAAGAAACAAAACAAACAAGCAAAGAGAAAAAGAGAGAGGTAAACCAAGAATCAAACTCTCAACTATAGAGAACTGATGGTTATCAGAGGGTAAGAGGGGATAGAAAATGGCTGAAATGGTTGATGGGAGTAAGGAATGCAATTGTTGTATGATGAGTACAGTGTGATGTATGGAATTGTTGAATCACTATATTGTACACCTGAACCTAATATAACACTGTATGTTAACTATACTAGAATAAAAATAAAGATAAGTAATATCAATTAGATAATAGTCATTAAATAAAGATGTCTATAATCTTCAGTGTGTCACCTTGAGTAATACTAAATTTTGATAATTTATATTAATACAGTGTTAATTCCTATTGCACTAAATATTATACAAAACATGCATGCACAAAACGTCAGTGTATATACTAATATATTTCCTGCATACAAGTGTATAAATTTTACATTATCCATAGGAATATTATCTTCATCGACTATGATTTAAAACAAAGTTTGTTTTCAAGTTCTATTAATACAACTTGCAGAACTGCTTTATGATGATTTTCATCAAGTCACAGGGTTCATGAAAACTTTTACTTCCTTATTCAGGAAGAAACCCATAGGGCATCATTTAAACTCCCTCTGACCAACAGGAGATGTGAAAAATAAATAAAACAAATATGTAGCAGTTGGTTATAAACTGATTCTTAAGCTAATCTTCCTACCGATACCATCTACAGAATAGAACAATGGGCAAGGAAGATTCTGAGTAAGGGGTCAGGATAAGAAACAGTCTCTTTGGGTAGCAGTCCTTCCCAGTGTAGTTTCATTATGTTGTCAGAAGCAACATTTGTAAAGTTTATGGGCTCCAAAGCTCCCATAAAAAATTCCTAGGAGGCCAGCCTGGAAGTCAGGAGAGCCGAAGACAGACTTAGCTAGTTTGGCTAAATTCCAACATGTTAACAGATTTTTTTTTCTGAGACTTTACTGGTATAAGGTATTTGGAGATGATGTAATAAAATACTACCTTTTATTGGTAACTTCAGTCAAGCTCCTGCTAAAGATCAGCTACTCACTTCCCAACATTCAAATACTCCACTACTTCTGATCCTTGCAGAGAAAATGGAAACATCCAGCAAAAGCAAGTGGCAGAGGAGAAAGAATTAATGCCTTATTTCCTCTCTCCTTGAGTCTAATTGTTACTCATAATCCCTACACTCCACCTGGGATGGCTTTGAAAATTCATGGGGTTCTACTGGAAATTTTTGTTCAGGATCTAAGAATTTAAAAGTTTGTCCTATTAATTCTAAGGTTGGTTACGGTTATAGCCAAATGTAAGTACAAAAAATAAAACAGTATATCAGTAAAATTTTTTTTCATTTTTTTAGATGAAAACTGTTTAGGGGTTAATCAAAGGAAATGTTTCAGACTTTCATATGCTACCTAAATAATATATTTTTCTTAAATGTTTATTTGAGAGAGAGCTCAAACATGCAAGAAAGAGTATGAATGTGGAAGGGGCAGAGAGAGAGAGAGAGAGAGAGAGAGAGAGAGAGAGAGAATCCCAAGCAGGCTCCAGGCTGTCAGTGGGGCTCAATCCCATGAACCACAAGATCATGACCTAAGCTGAAATCAAGAGTCAGACACTTAACTGACTGAATCACCCAGGTGTCCCCTAAATAATATTTTAATACCTACTAAACTGAACCCAATTAGGAAGACATTATCTGCTACAAAACCATTCTATTAAGCATCCCAAAGCTAAATGAAAATGAGGTTTTTTTAAATTTTTTTTAATGTTTATTTATTTTTGAGAGAGAGGGAGACAGAGCATGAGTTGGGAGGGGCATAGAGAGAGGGAGACACAGAATCAGAAGCAGGCTCCAGGCTCTGAGCTGTCAGCATAGAGCCCGATGTGGGGCTCGAACCCATGAACCGTGAGATCATGACCTGAGCCGAAGTCGGACACTTAACCGACTGAGCCACCCAGGCACCCCGAAAATGAGTTTTCATGTATTCATTATCATCACTTTTATTTACCAAGCAAAAGTCAAAATTCTCTCCCTCTATATGCAAATCTCTCATGTTTACTAGGCTTTAAAAACCTTACATGAAAATAAAAGATCCATTCATTATCCACATCAAGTAATTAGTTTACCCGGGGTCGGTGGATTAATCTAGGCATGTAAGAATCAGCCAATCTGTCCAGAGAATGGAAATGCCATATGATATCAACCGACCTCAAACCTTAGGAGTTTTCTGACCTCTAGACCAATGGAGCACAGAGATACATTAAAGTCTTCAAGAAAACGAAGATCTAGTTTCTTACCCACTACTGATTTATTAATGAATCATTAATATAAGCTTTCATTAATGCTTTCAGCTCTTGTAATGAAGCTTCTCTTCAAGTGCCACCACTAAGTTTGTATTCTGAGAAGTTAATAGTCAAGAATAAGAGGCAACCTGAAACGCTCTAAAAAAAATACTTCATTTCTCAAAAAGCAGGCATTATTATGAATGAAAACCTTAACATCTGGGTATACAAGGGGCTCTTCTTTGGGGAATGTGGGTCACATGCTCATAATCCTCAGTGAGAAGGAGCTAGTGGCATTGATTCTAATACCTGTCAAGGGAATTATCAAGACCTATGGGGTATTAGACAGGAGGGACAGTCCCCTCTGCTATACATTCCATCTTACCCTGTGTTCCATGTAACCCATATATGATGAAAATAAAGTAATTTACCAGGACATTGCCCAAAACACCAAATGTTAGTTTTAATAAACTTTTCCTTATACTGCTAAACTGCACAACCTAAGGCACAATTAAATTTTGTCTTACATTGTGTTTAATTGGTTTACCTGTGTCTGGGCTCTCAACTAATTAGTAAGTTTTCTGAGGTCAGAAACTTTCTGCAAAACACTTCTCTAATATCATCCACAGCAAAGGTACATAGTGTCTTCCAAGATTATAGACTGATTCATGAATGGGTAGGCCCTGATTAGCACATAGTTGCTACAAAAATAAATGCTGTTACACATAGATTTCCAACTTTTTACTTAGGACAGGATCTATCACAACTAGAGTCATCAAGAAGAATCCTTCAACTCACTAAAATGAGTATTTATTTTGATAAGATCTCAAATGAGCAAAATAGAATGCTCCTCCAAATCACCCAAGCTGAAAAATAAAGGACAATACTACTACTGCAAGTTTGGACTTCGTGGGATGAGAAGATACATAAGAAGAATGATAAAGATAGAGACACTAAATGAAAAAATGTATGGGAAGGCCAGGAGGAACTTGCAAATTATTCACTATCCAACCTCCACATTTCAAATACTATCTATATATTGACAAGCCCAAATTTATATATCCAACCCTGATCTCTCCTCTGAATTCCAAAGGATTTCTAAGGGTCAGCTCTCTAGTTCTACTCGAAAGTTTAACAGGTATGCCAATTTAGCATGTCCAAACTTAGCTCTTGTTCTTTCCCTCCAAACTGATGATTCTTCAGTTTTTCCTATCTCAGTAAATAACCCTATCCTTTATGTTGCTCAGACCAAGTCTCATCCCTGACTCCTCTCTTTCACTAGTACCTCATATCCAATGGTCAGCAGCTCCTTTTGGCTCTGCTTTCAAAATATAACCAGAATCCAGTCACTTCTCACCACCTCCACTACAATCACCCAAGTCCAAGCCAACATTATGTCTCTTCCTAGATCAGGGCAGAAGCCTCCAATTTGTCTCCTTGCTCCTGCCCTTGCTCACTTCAGTCTTTGTTCAACACAGCAGCCAGAGTAATCTCACTACAACCTACTCAGGTAATATTCCTGCACACAAAACCTTCCCAAGGCTCCCCATCCCACACAGCATAAAAGACACAGGGATTGCTATGGTCTATAGTACCCTACATGATCTGTACCTGCCCCCTGTTCAACACACACTTTACCTCACTTCTTATTACTCTCTCTCTCTGACTCACTCTGCTCTAAACACACCGGCCTCCTCGTTGTACCTTGAATATACTGGGCATGCTACAAACTCAGGATCTTTTGTACTTCCTGATCCTTCTGCTTGGAAAATTTCCCACAGGTATATCCATGGTTATTCCTTTACCTCTTTCAGAACTTTTCCTAAATATGCCATACTAAGTGAAGTCTTTCCTAACCATCATATTTAAAATTGCAATCCACACCCCTTGACAGATACATACACATGCTTATACACATCTACACTTTAGTTCCCTTCTGTGGCTTCATTTTTTTCCACAGTCTTTACTACCATGTCACATACTTAAATTTTACTTAGGACTAGAGTGGGAGAGAGCCAAAGCATAAGAGACTGTTAAAAACTGAGAACAAGGGGCGCCTGGGTGGCGCAGTCGGTTGAGCGGCCGACTTCAGCCAGGTCACGATCTCGCGGTCCGTGAGTTCGAGCCCCGCGTCAGGCTCTGGGCTGATGGCTCGGAGCCTGGAGCCTATTTCCGATTCTGTGTCTCCCTCTCTCTCTGCCCCTCCCCTGTTCATGCTCTGTCTCTCTCTGTCCCAAAAATAAATAAAAAAAAAAAAAAAAAAAAAAACTGAGAACAAACTGAGGGTTGATGGGGGGTGGGAGGGAGGGCAGGGTGGGTGATGGGTATTGAGGAGGGCACCTTTTGGGATGAGCACTGGGTGTTGTATGGAAACCAATTTGACAGTAAATTTCATATATTAAAAAATAAAAAAAAATTAAAAAAAAAATTTTACTTAGGACTAAAAATGTAAGCTCCCTTGAAGACAGGCATTTTCTTCTATTTTTATCCCTGCTGTATCACTAGAAACTAGAATGGTGCCTGGCACAGAGTAAGCAATCAATTACCATGTGTTTAATAAGTTAGTGGCCCCACTAAGAAACAAGCAGGAGGAATTAATGTCTCTACACAATCACTCAAAACAGATTTCAGTCATCTCCTCTGTCCTCTTACGGGTTATCATCCACTTTACTAATAATCTATTAACAACAGCTATTACATAGTATTTATGCAGTCCATGAGCAATCCCTACTTCATCACAGATAAGACAAAATATACACAGAAGCAATTCAGTTATAATAGCTAACATTTATGACTACTTACAATATACCAGGCACTGTGCTAATCACTTTAATAGATTAGTTAGTCCTTACAACATTCTAAGCCTCAAGTTTCCATGACTTACTTTCTTTTTGAAAGGAGGAGACTGGGGCTCAGAGACTAAGAAATCTTAACATGGCTAGGAAGTGAAATAACCAGCATTTGAATTCAGGTCATCTATTCACAGGCCATGTTCTTAACTCCTGCATCTAACAGAAAGATGGTTCCATCAGGATGTACAGAAAAGGTAACATGTAAGTATGTTTTGAGGTAGTCTGAAAAACAGCCTAATAAGAAATAACACTTGGATGTACAAGGAAGCACAATGTTCCTAACATCAAAGGAGTCGGGATTTGGTACAGGAGGCAGGAGGGACCTGTTGCACTGAACCAGGTAGTCAGTGATACACACTAAAAGTCTCTCCAGTAAGAAAAAGGACTCTTGTCTGAAGATTGTGAAAAGGTTGAGGGGAAAAAAAAGGAAAGCAAAACTCTACATATGACAATATGCATGTGCAAGAGCATGAAGACCAAAATGAATGCATTCATTTTGTGCAACCGCTGTAAGTCTCCTATGCTCCAGGCACTGTCACGGGTGTCAGGGACACTACAATTAGACAATCCCTGTACTTAAGTTCATCTCCTGGCAAAAGCAGTTGAAGGGGAATGATTAAAAAGCCAGACTGAATAGGCCAGATGATGCTGAAGGAGTTTACTGTAGAACAGTAAAGAAAGAGGTTAATAGATACAAAGGGAAGTGACTCTGGAAGATTTTGAGAGCTACAGGAGTTTTAATTTGATTGTTAAAATATATTCATTATAGGTTTCTGAGGTACACAATAAATATCTATTGAATGAAAGAGCACTATCGTAAAATGCATTCAAATCCCTAGACTAAAAGCTATTTTTCTCCTTTCTGTATTTGGATAACTACTGCAAGAAAGAAAATCATTTCTTAGCATCTCTCAGCCCACCGATAATCTTGGAAAATATGAGGATTTTTTTTTCTTCATATACAAAACTAGTTCTTATGAGAAATGACTCATAATACCTCTGTGTTTTGAAATACATACAAAAAATTCCAAAGGATAGTTGATTTCTCCCTTGGAAAGAACTCCCTCAAACGAAGTCTGTGGAATTTATCAAATAGACATTTTTCTTCAATTAAACTCCTAAGAACCACTGCAGAATTCATAGGCTAAAAAAACTTATGTTCTCTTTCCTCCTGCTCACAAAACTGGGAAGCCACAACGTTTAACCTCCTAGGTCACAAAGGAGAGATCATTTATAAATGGTAATATTCACTCAATATCTATACCCAATACTTTCATTTGACTCTTTCCTCATACACTGACTTGGACGTAAGACTACAGATTTTTCTGTGCCTCAGTTTTATCAACTATACAACAGGAATCACAATAGATCTACATGGTAAGGTGTCTGTGATAATTTAGTGAATACATGCATACAATAGTGCCTGCTCTACTGTAAGCACTCAACAAAACCCAACCATTATTATTATTATTATTATTATTACACACATTTTTATTTTTCTATCAGTGGTTAACATTTAAATTTACAATATATTACAAATATGTTTACTGCTAAAATAATTCAAGCAGGGACGCCTGGGTGGCTCAGTCAGTTAAGCTTACAACTTCGGCTCGGGTCATGATCTCGCAGTTCCAGAGTTCAAGCCCTGCATCGGGCTCTGTGCTGACAGCTCAGAGCCTGGAGCTGCTTCAGATTCTGTATCTCCCTGTCTCTCTGTCCCTCCCCTGATCACACTCTGTCTCTCTCTCTCTCTCTCTCAAAAATAAATAATAAACAATAAAAAAAAATAATTCAAGCAGTATAAGAAAGAAAAAGTAAACATAAAACTCCCATCTTCTTCACCCTTAACTCCCACTCTCCTAAAACGTATCACTGTCTGCATGTCCTTCCAAACGTATCTGCTGACAGGACACATAGCTATATACCCATTTTCTTCTTCATTTATATAAATTAGATCATGCTACATAAACTAATTTGCAATCTGTTTTTCTTTCATCTACATAATTAGATGTAAGTCTCCTATGCTATAGGCACTGTAGGTGTCTTATAGGTGTCTTATATACCTTTCCATGTATATTTATATCAATTTTTTAACATGGTAGTAATAATCTGGATGCACATATGCCATGACTTACTTAGTCTCCAACTGATAGACATGGATGTTGTGTCCAGTTTTTGCTATTACCAAACAATGCTTCAAGAAACATTTTATATGTGTACACACAAACTTCTGGGATTATATCATTCTAGAAGTGTGTCTATTGGTTTAATGGCTATATCTGTATTTCGATTAGATAAGGTAGTGCCAAAGTACCTCCAGGAAAGGATATACCTACCCCAGTGGTATATTTTTAAAGTCTTACATTAATCGAGGAAGAATAGAAATATAAGGATTCTACCAAGTAAAGAAATATGATATGATCCCTGGGCTTATCTATTGGTACAGGCAGTTTTAGGAGATTAAGGAACCAGCCTGAACAGATTAGAGGCACAGAGGATGTTTTCTAGCAAATAGTAGAGGTAGAGCTATATCTCTAATATGCCATGAAATTAAAGCAAACACCATCATGTAAAATCCTACTTTTATTCTGCTTATCTGATATCCTTTTCTTATTTTAATTATCCATAACACTACTCACTTTTACTACCAAGATGTTACTTTCCAGACAACCATATTCTCTGAGAAATACATTGACATATTTAAGTCCTGTAGATTCCTTTGGATATTATGTCATTAATGCTCAAGCACACAATCTAAGGTTTATTAAGAGGTTAACTCTGACCTATCAGTCTAAAACTTCTAGAAGACAGGTGATACTATTACATTCCTTCCCCTCCCATTCTGCCCTACTTTCCAATCCTCCTCCATGCCTAAAAAGTGACTGAACCCAAAATCATCTTATTTCCATCCCTGACAAAGATAATAAGATTTACGGGAAATAAAAAACTAGCCCCATATAAAACAAAAACAAAACACACCACGGGAACTCTGATATAGTTATATAGAGAGCATTCACAAAATATTTTGAATGTGGAGACCAAATTGTTATGATGCAAACTTAAATTAAGAAACTCATTCCTACGGATCTGTATTCATTAAAAATATTTCATGTCTTAACTTGTGTTTTGAATCAAAGGCACAAAGTTTTAGGAACAGATTTATGACCAAGAGACAGTCATTCTTTTAAGAAAACACTAAGCACTTTTATAATGCAAATGTTGAACTATGAATCACGTTAAGAAGCTAGTTCTACTATTAGTTTATTTCATTACAAATGACTATGTACTTAGGCATCCAACATTCCTGCTTTTCCATAATCTTTCCATCTGGTACTTTTTGCATATTGGATTTTACAAAATTATTTCTATGGAAAGGCAAGCATGTAATATCCAATGGGCAACTGAAATTGAATTTACTTCAGAGATAGTGACCAAAGCCAGCAAAAAATTGAAGCTACTTCTTATAAAACACCGTAGGAGGGGCACCTGGTGGCTCAGTTGGTTAAACATCCGACTTTGGCTCAGGTCATGATCTCACAGCTCCTGAATTCAAGCCCCGCATCGGGCTCTGTGCTGACAGCTCAGAGCCTGGAGCCTGCTTCAGATTCAGTCTCTGCACTCTCTGCCCCTCCCCCACCGGTGCTCTCTCTTAAAATATAAATAAACATTAAAAAATATTAAAACACCATAAGAAAATCTGCCAACTTCAAACAGGCAACCATTTTATTGCCTTGTCAAAGGATTATTTTTAATAATCTCATAACTGTATGTTGCCCATCTTTGCTTTTGTCAATGAAATTTAAGTAAATTCCATCAATTTATAATAAAAGCCAAGAGGGAATTAATTGTTTCAGGTTGAGAAAATTACCATATAAATTATATATAATAATTATTTTTCCTGATTATTTTTGGAGCTGCAACATTGGTAAGAGAATAGACTCTTTCAACTCCAGAGGAGTCACTGATACTGGCTCTGTTTGCATAATTCTAAAGCCTATTCTTGTGCCACACTTCCCAGCCCTGGTAACAAAGGCTTCTCCTTCTTAGCTCTAAATAGCAGTATCAAATAACCAACTCCTTCACATCAAGAAACAACAACAAAAATAAAAACACCTCCCTCCAAACCAGACAGAGCAACGTAAACTCTGAAGAAAACACAAGGGGCCTTGGGTAAACTGTGCTATCTACCTATCGAGGAAGACCACTTAATTCAGTTTTCCCCTGATTCTAGCTGTGGGCAACTCTGTTTTCTCTGTAGAAGAGAAGAAAGTGGTCACAGCAAACTCAACTGGCAAGAGTAGGCTCAGCTGTGTCAGCTGGCATTTGGAAAAACTGGAGTGGGTAACATGCCAGGCAGCCCTTTGGATGAGCCCAGGACACTCTAGAAGGGCAGTCTTCCTACCCTCTTTGGGACTAGACTAAAGGCAGGGAACCTGATCCGGTCTTCAGCAAAGATCCAAAAGAATACATTGCCAGAATAATTTCAACTTATCAAAGCTCAACTAATAAGATTTCAGTTAAATAATGCACTCAATCATCACTTACTGATGACCCACAAAATCAGGCACTGATGAAAAATTAGCATAGAAATGGACGCATTTTTAACAATTTTGCTCCCTATAATCCACACTTCTCTTTACTGGATTAATTCTGCTAAAGCACTGTTTGCTTCATGTCAGATCCTTGTTCAAAAAGCTTCCTGTTCTCCTCAGGGGGAAGCCCTTTTGGCAATCTTCTAGCATATCATTTCGAACATAAACACTCTGCACTACCCCAGTAATTAATTTCACTATCCCCCAATAGAGCTTTTATTTGGTTTTGGCTCTGTCCCTTTGTCACCTCAACTCTCAACAAGTGGAATACTATTTACCATTTTGCCCAATGCAGGTTGGATTCTCTGGGTAGCAGACTGAGAGGAAGTTTAATATGCACAGCATTCTTTAGAGAATGCCCTGGGGATCAAAACCTGAGGAAATGGGGGAAGGATGCAGGAACTGGGTAGAGGGAGAAGTTGAGCTATGACAGCCTCAGCCAGCACTTCCAGAAGCTCTGTGGCGAAAAAACGCTTGCTGAAATGGTGAGGCCTTTATACTCCACCTGTGACCATTCACTGGCTATCAGCCACCCTGAGAAGTGTGTGATATTGGGGAGGTGGTGCTCTACAAAGGCAATCCCTGAAGGGGTTAACATTCCCAGCAGCTCAGAGAGCAAGAACATCTCTGAAGGGGGTTCTGGGGAGCACATCAGCACATCCACCACTCTTCCTGCTTGAACCATCTCATCCTCATGTCTTACACCTCTAGTCCACTTCTATATCATATAATGCCTGAATACTATCACTTAATAAAACTTCAATTGTGCCATGAAACATTTCAAAAATTTAATTTTCCATTAAACTACAAGTTGCTGGAGGGTTAAGAACCATGAGTTACATCCTTATAACTTCTTTATAGAACAGGGATAAACTTTTTATATTAAAGGCCAGAGAGTAAATATTCCAGACTTTGTGTATCATATATGGTCTTTGTTGGATATACTTTTTTTTTTTAAACAACCTTTTAAAAATGTAAAAACCATTCTTAAGTCATTGGCCATATAAAAACAGGCCAGATACAGTCCAGGGGTCATCATTTACCAACTTTTGCTTCAGAACAGCACTGTCAAATGGAAATTTGATGTAAACCATATATGCAATTTTAAATTCTCTAGCAGCTACAAGAAATATATGGACTCAATTCTAATGTTTTATTTAATCAAAATATATAAAAGATACGCTCATTTCAACATTGAATATAGAAATATTAATGACTATTTTACATTGTAAGTCTTTGAAATCTAGTGTGTATTTTATATTTCTATTGAATTTCAGTTTGGACTAGGTACATTTCAAGTGCTGATTAGTCACATATAGCTAGTGGCTACCATACTAGACAGCACAGCTAAAGAATATAGGGGATGGTGTTTTGACAAATATGAATTTGTTTATTTAAATGGCATTTACAAAGCTCTAAGCTATGGAGAATGCAAATCAATTTGTGCTAAATGTGAGAATACAGATTTAACAGGATTCAGTTTTTTCCCTTCAGCAGCCCAGAATTTAGCTGGGGACACAGGTGATATAAAAACACTTGGTGGTCTGAAAAAAGTGCTACTGTAGAATAAAAAATTAAAGGAGAGTTAAGTCTTCATTGGTCACCAAATCACTGAGAACTTCTTCAATGCAATATGGATTCCTTAAAATCACAATTTTTTAAAGTTAAAATGTTTCAGACTTTTAAAAATATTTTTCTTTCTTTAAATGCCCTCTGAATGAGAGAAATAAATTTGAGAAGCAACGAAATAACACTATGACAACTTGGTAAGAACTGCATAACCTTTCATGATGAACTGATTATTCTACTTTCTAAAAAGCATAAAATGGAAGGTATATTTCCTCAAAATATATTTCAAATGTGTGCCACAGGTGCAGCTTTCTATTTCTTATAACATCTTTTCTTTCTTTTTTTTTTTTTAAAGACCAGGTGCTTCATGTAGCAAAACCATGTTTTCTGAAATCTCAATAGTTCAAAAGCTTTTTCCTTGCTTTTGTGCAAATTTTAGGATTCCCCAGGAAATACAATTGATATAAAAATAGCCTTAGAAACACAGTATTATTCCTAAAGAGATAAAAATTGTTTATCTGGGAATAAGAAGGGATACTAAAATGAAATTTGAATGTCTTCTACAAATAGATATGCAAGATTAGCATTTCCAGTAGGTTTCCCCCAGTAATCCAGCAAGCTTCTCATACTTTTTTTCTTAACATTTCTAGTATAAAAGTAACATAATCTGTAATTTTTTTCTTTGTGTCTACTGAAATCTCTTGGTTATAAGTTGTTTGTTTGCACTTGGGATATTCTGGCATATTTTACAAATTGTAAAAAATAAAATTTAATGTTATAAGAAAAATGTTAAAATGTCTTAACATTTTTAATGTTATAAGAAAAAGGGAAAATTAATTTTCCTGACTAGCAAATTTTATTGACCTAATTTAATTTAAAACCCATACCTAAATGTCATTCTTAATAGAAACATGCATAATTTAATATATACTGATAGAGAATAAATACACATTTAAAATCCCATTACCAATGTGGAATGTCAATCTAATTTACTTGACATTTTCTATGCTATCTTTCTCAGACCGGAGCAGAATGGTTACTAATTTGGGGGGGGGGGGGGGGGGGAAGCAGGGAGTAATTATACAAACTCTTGAAAAATCTCATAAAATCTATAACTCCTCCTCTCAAAAACATCCAGATTCTTGTACACACTATAAAGCCCACAATGAATCCATTAAAGTTCATTTACCTCAAATTAAGAATCTTTCCACTAAACAGTAGATCAATCAGTGAAAAATAAAGCAATGGAATTAAATGCCCAAAAAAATATTAGCAATGGGGCTTTTACAGTAGTACAAGTTAATGTCCCATGAGAATAAGTTGCTTCAATAAAGTAAGAATGTCTAAAAGTTAGAGCAGGGGTCAAACCACAGCAGGAGAAACAAAAGATGACAGCAGGTCCTTTGACATTCAGTTGCTGTCACCATGCTCTGTTAGATTAGAAACAGGAGAGGTTCCAGAAATACCTCTTCCTTCATAAAAGTGCTAGATGGAGCCTAGCACTCCCTACTTCAAAAGCTTGTTCAGATGCTTTGACTCTTCTCATTCCTGCCAAATGTTGGTGCCCAGCAGCTGTGTACTCCACACTACCACTATCTGTAGTTCTTCAACCATCCAAAGGCCTTTGCACATGCCTTTAAAAGGTAGGCAGCATCGGGTTTTTATGTAGGAAACACTGTAAGCTATTCTGCCTTTAAAACTTTTAGCTCTGAACTTAATGATGTATATTGAGAAAATTCTACAATATCTTTGCAACTCTCTTGTCAATATAAATTATTTCAAAATAAAGGTTTCTAACAAAAGTGCACTTCTGAGATAATGCAGTTTTCATTTTCTCCATAGACCTGCTTAGACTGGATTGAATTTTCTTAAAAACTAATGCTGAATGGAATTTAAAGGGCATATTACATTAATCTTGTTAATAAGCCTCCCCAACACATTGAAAGGAGGTAAATAATTGTGTCTAGAATTTAAAGAAGAAAACCATTGTATCAGTCTCTGAGCAAGGCCTCAGAGAAAAGGAGCCCTGGAATAGTTGTCAGGAAGAAGTGTGCACACCTGGGTCAGAAAATACCACTGCTGAATGAGGTGAGAGGGAAGGCAAGAAGTGACTAGACCCAGGCAGTATGTCTCATGCCAAGATCAAAGCTAAAGAGAAAATATTGCTACTTTGTAAAAACTGTCCAAATTAATGGGTCATTCATAAGTAAAGAAGATGTTAATCAATTGGTAAGAGACTTTGAAATGCTTCTCCAATAGTTGAACTCAGCTGTTTTTCTATACAAAAGGACTAATTTTAGGGATGCACTTTATAGAGAGAAGCAATCTTTTATCAAGGATTTATTCAATGTTATTAAGCCAGTGATAAACATCCTTTCAAGAACTTTATGTAGCACTTATTGAATGAGTATGAACTTTTAATTAACTAGAAAGCATGTGTGGAAAAACTCCAATTCTAAATTGGCAAATTTACACTATAACATAATGAAAATGGTAAATCCACTAATAGAAGCTATCCCATTTGTGTTGGATAAAAACAAGACATTCTCTAAATGAAAATAATTTTGACTCCTTACCCATAACAAGAAAAGATAAAGTATTGGCATAAAGTTGAGTAATAAAATAACTAAATCTAAAATTGAAAAAAAAAAAAAAAACACTATCCTAATAACACCTCCCAGGAAACAAAGTGATTTTATAAACTAAAAACGTTCTGAAGTGGGAAGGAAAAAACCACTGGCTATTTTAACAAACAATGTGCATTTTAGAGTGAGTTTTAAAGGATGGTATACCTAAAACTTGGCCTGGTATTTCATACTTTTTAACATTTCCTCAGTAAAATAGGTAATTGTAATAGATAGCAAGCTTAAGTTTCCATTAGTAAATAAGCCAGAAACAAAGAACTTTGATGGGTTCAAATAGTATTCAAATTAGAGTTGGTATATTAGAAAACCTCTATGTAATTAACTAAATCATTAAGGCAAAGTTGCATTATAAATTATTAAGGTATATATAAAGTATTTCAGTATCCCACTGTATATAAAAAGATCAAGGCATTTTTAATGTGTTCAAAGTGACTATGTTGTTAAAATCTTTTGAAAGTTTTTCCCATCAAAATATTATTTGTACTTATGCAGGTTTTATTTGTCATGTTGCAAAACAACATGTTTTGGAATACAAGATACGTAGGTAAGGCTGCTATGTAAAATAAGTGAAATACAACAGGGGGAAAAAACATCTTGCACCATAGCAGACCTATAAGTGAAATGTGATAGCAAGCCACCATTCTTGTTGTGTTTTAAGCAAGCACATTACTGGGGTTCATAAATAGAAAATTAGTTTAGAAACTCTGAGGTAAGCTTCTTATTTTACTCTTCACTGCTTGACTCACACTGGATATCCATGCCCAGTTATGATCTCCACATCTGAAAGGGAATGTAGAGAAATAAAAAGGAAGGAAGCGCACACAGATGATGAAAGGTTTAGAAAAAGAAGAAAGATCAAAAGGACACAAGTATTCAGGCTATGAACAAAGAGCTGAGGAGATACTTTTTAATGTCCTTGAAATATATTAACTATTATATTGAGAATGGTAACCAGCTGTTCTTCATCTCTATTTAGGGCAAACCAGAAGAAAATGGCTTACAGCAATCACTGATTTCGGTTAGTAAGGGAAATCATGGAATTTTTTCCAGAATTATTTAAAATTACACAAATATTTAATTTACCTGAAGTGGTTAAGGTATAGGAGTGAGAATTACAGTCTGATTTACAATATCCTTTTAAATTCTAATTTTTACATATTCTTTATCAAGATGTATATTAAAATACATAAAGAGAACTATTAGACGTTACTGAATACAGTCAACCACTCTGAATTATAAGAGGCAATGCAAGGAAAATTGCTTTGGACCAACATAACGTGAGACATTGGGCAAAATTTTTAACCTCAAAATGCTTCAACTCTGTGGAAGCATTCTTCCCTAGAAGGGGATTATAGATAGCAAGATTAACCTTGTAAAAGCAATATCATCACCTTGTGATGATAAAACAAAACAAAACAAAAAAAATGAGAATCTGTGTAAAGGATCTGGTATAATTTCTTAGATACATTAACATGCGCAGTTAATGTCAGTTCCCTTCCATTCCCTGACAGATGCAACACCTTTTGCATTTTCCAAAAGGAACAGATAAAATATCACAAAACTTTTCTGAATTCTTGCTCTTATTATTCATAGAACCGTAAGGTAGGAAAGTAATAGTACCAACCATCAAAAATAGACCTCTCTCCAGTCTATAATTTCCCATCCTCTAATTTTCTCTCCTCTTCCTGTCTCCTTCTTACAGCAATTCAAGGGTCTGAGCCTTATTTTGAATAGCATCATGTTACTACATCACAGGAAAACTGGGATAAGCAAAAGGGCTCCACATTTTCCCTTACAACTTGTCACAGCTCACTTTTTAAGTAGTCCACAGCAAGGTCAATGCCGGTATAATCTGAAGGCTTCCAAGATGTGTTACATTCAGAAAACAAAATCTTGGCATAGATTCTCCATAAGCAACTAACTCTATGAACAACTGCCAGGAATTGGGCTGCATGACTGAAGACTCTCTTTACTGACAATTAAATGAAAGCATTGCAACTCACATCTTTTAGTCTGCTATCTGTTGCCTGGTAACCAGGAGTACTTCTGCACTCTGACCACTTCACAGATGCTACAGTAAAATGATTCTAGCATGCAAATCACCTGGCAGTTTTTACATCAAGAGTGGGGAAAGTTTTCTTCACAGCTTTAGAGATAATCTTTTTAAAAGCTAAACCTTCCTGATAGTCTATATCCTACCCATAAAACATATTATCAAACTAAGGCATGTTTTATTCCCTTCAAAATAAAAGGGCTCGTGTGTGTGTGTGTGTGTGTGTGTGTGTGTGTGTGTGTCCTGTCTTAATGGACCTAAAGTACATGAAATTTTAAGGAAAGAAAAATATTGATACAGCAAGATTATCTGGCTATAAAAACAAATTATTTTCCTGTCCATTTTTAAAGAATAAATCACTTCAATGGGAGAGCCTGGGTGGCTCAGTTGGTTAAGCATCCAATACTTGATTTTAGCTCAGGTCATGATCTCATGGTTGTGGGATCAAAACCAGAGTTGGGGGGCGTCTGGGTGGCTCAGTCGGTTGAGCGTCCAACTTTGGCTCAGGTCATGATCTCACGGTTTGTGAGTTTGAGCCCCGCGTTGGGCTCTGTGCTGTCAGCTCAGAGCCTGGAACCTGCTTCGGATTCTGTGTCTCCTTCTCTCTCTGCCCCTCCCCTGCTTGTGCTCTGTCTCTGTCTCTCAAAAATAAATGTAAAAAAAGAAACAAAAACAAAAAAAACAGAGTTGGGTTCTGCCTTGGGCATGGAGACTGCTCAAGATTTTCTCTCTCCCTTTGCTCCTGTCCTGCTCTCACACTCATTCTCTCTCTCAAAAGAGGAGGAGGAGGAAGAGGGAAGAAAAGGAAGAGGAAGAGGAAGAGGAAGAAGAAGAAATAATCACCCCATTATCTCTGCAACAAATTACATCCTCTCAAAATCATCTTATTTCTCTAGGCACCTATATTATATCCTATATTTTCCTCTATGGACATTTCAAATGAAAATCAAAAATATTTTTCAATTTGAAAAATGAAATATATTTTTTCAAATAGTTTTTCAATTCAAAAAATTCAAAATATTTTTTAATTAGAAAAATTCAAAAATTTTCCAATTCCAGAAAAATAAAGATTATTGTATTTTTTAATTTAAGAATACTATGTGTTTGTATTTTATTTCTTTTAAGTTTAATTATTTATTGAAAGAGAGGGTGCATGCAAGCAGCAGAGGGGCAGTGAGAGAGGGAGAGAGAGAATCCCAAGCAGGCTCCAACACAGCAGAAAGCCCAACATGGGGTTCGATCTCACTAACTATGAGATCACAGCCTGAGCTGAAATCAAGAGTCAGACACTTAACCAACTGAGCCACCCAGGTGCTCCACTATGTATTTTTATTTTAAATGCATTGATATTCACTGAATTATATCAGGTTCAGAATGGAAACAAGTGCTTAAAACATTGGTCCTTTACCTTTACCAAACTACTAGTTTACCAAACTACTAGTTTACCAAACTAGTAGTTTACCAAACTAGTAGTTTGGTAAAGAGGAAATTATTTTAAATAAGGGAATATATACCTAAAAGGTAAAAGGAATAGGGCGAATGATTTAAATATTTTGGGAGCTGATTATCTAAATCGAATTAGAATGCACTAGAGAATCACCGTAGTTTGACATCTTCCAAATGCCACATATCCCTAGACCTAAAGTGTCCAAAATACTCAAATACCATAGGGTACCCACATAGATAAACTATAGTCCAATCTGCTCTGCTTTCAGGGAGGCCTTTGCATATTCAGTAGAAGTAAAAAAGCGAAACACTGTGAGAGTTATAGCTTATATGAGAGCTTTCAGAACTGAATACAAATGAATTCAGAAAATAAACAGGAATTAAGTAGGTAGAACTCCATTTTTGCCCATGAGCAAAAGCATCCCAGGTTTTAGGGATGGCACTCATTTTTACCTTAACACCATGTGAGAAGAAGGGCAAAGCTGCACTTTTATCTTTAACTTTATTTCCAAAGTCTGATGTGGATATGAGAAGTGAACTATAGAAACAAAGTAGGATATTTGGAAGGCAGTAGTCTAAAGCTGCAACCATTTTGAATACCCAGATCTCAGAGCTACCGATTTTCAGACACTTATATTTCAGGATATTTAAAAACAAAGATACTTTGACAAGACTTATTTACATATTTGTGAAAAAGTCAAAAGATTTCAATGACATATATCTATAGCAACTTAAGTTGTATGTATTTACTAGGGTACACAGGACATAAACTAGAAACTCATCACTAACTAGAGCCTGATGAAAGGACAATTGTAGAACATATAGGACATGGTAATTAATAAATCTTTGTTTAGATTTTGATTCCCACCTGCCACAAACTCAAGGCATGCAAATGGTTCTTTAAGGCTGGAGGAACAAAAGCTGAGGAACTAAAGCTATAAATACAGACACATTCTGAGCTCCTAGGACTATTTGAGGCCATCTGTTTGTACCCCTGAAAAAGACAATAAACACCTTGCTCTTTGGCACCTACCTGAGATTACTATTCACCACACACACACACACACACACACACACACACACACACAATATCAGTCCCAAGTGTCAATCAATTATTCCTTCTCCTTATTTATTCAAAGATAAAAATAGAGGGATTATAATTAAGGGATATTTTAATTGGTAGAATGTGCCTGTATTAACCAAACCTGAAACATGTCTTAAAATCTTGCATGTGGCTACAGTTCCATCCCCATGGACTATTCCTCCTGACACTCTGCTGCTGTCTCAGCTGTTGCTGCCACTACAACCTCAGCAGCTAGGTGAGGCAATGCCAGAAGTAAAAGGCAAGTTTGTGCTATTTTCAGAGAAAATACAGAATCAGAGATTGCTGACTTAAGGTATACTAAATTCATACTGAGAAACAGGAAACTGCCTTTATAAGCACTTGAAGTATTGATCAAGTGCACAACTCCTACAGTAAGAGATCGAATGTTTCTCTAATGCATGTCTTCTTTGGATTAATTCTGAAGTGTGTTCTACATAATAAATACTATCTAGCTCACACAGTAAAATCTGAATCCTGTGGAACTGTCATGAAGTTTTAAAGTAGTCTTAGTCTCTAATACTTATGAATTTACCAAAAAACATAATTTTCATTTTCTAAATGTAAATATATATTTCTGTACCTAAAAATTTTTGTAAATATATAAGATATATATCAATTATGCTTTACTATCTTTTATTATCACATATAAAGTTGAATATATGTATATATATGTAAAATATACATACATATTAGAATTTCCTAAATTATCCTTTGCAATACATTTCAAAATACTAACATACGGATAATGCTATTGGATCTCCCATTTTTATACAAACTATCTCAGTGGAAACCATAACAAACTTAAAAATATTTAATACTGAGGAATTCAAAATCTATACTAAAGCTAAAATATCTACTTCTATAGGTATGGACATATTTCTACTTAGAAATCTAAATAAGCTGATGAAATCTGGCCTCAATGCAACTGCTAAACTACACTGAAATAACAATATTGATTCACAATGAAATAGTTATTCCCCAAAGTTTCATATCAGCATGGAACTAGCCTTTATGTTGACCTATGAAAAGAAATGATACAGTAATTTATTTACTGTATTAGCTATCAGGATGAAAATGACCCCCTACGGTCAACTTATTGGAAGCCTTCACTCACTAACTCCTTTTATGACATTGCCTTAGACTATACTTCATTCTATGCATATAAAGAGTATCTGAATACTAAATATTTTTCAGGGTAAGAGACTGTATAATTTCTAATTGTCTCTAATTTGCAATTTAAAAAAATAACATTAACATTTCTACTAAATAAACTTTTCTCTCATTTTATTTTCCTTGCGAAAAGTGTTCATTTGTCTCCTAAGTATGGCATATATACTCTCTAGGTGATGGCTTTGAGATGTCACAGGAAGGCCCTTGTCGAAATATCTACCCCCATTCTACAGAAGGAAGCCTTAACTTCCGCTTTTAGAAATGCGTATTTTGGTGTAAGTCTTTCAACCTACTTAAAATGCAAGTATCATTAGGAAATGAAACTCATTATTCATCCTCAAACACTTATATTTTACTGCACATGAATTTATCAGTTCATGACATATTTTTGTAGGAAAGAATATAGTCAATTCCTGAGGGACAGAGGCAAGCTTGAGGGAAGCCTAGGGTAGACAACAATTAATTTTGACCTATTTGAAAATGGGTCCAAGAATGACCCAGGAGGACTATGGTTATTTGTAGTTATTTTAAATTACTCATTATCTTCTAGAGGTAGGTTCAAGTTCATAGAGGTATAGAGTTGTAATTTAAAGCTAATGGTAAATAGTGTTTCCCAAGCTGGATGCATAGATGTTGTGCAAGTTTACTACTATTTAAAGACTTTACTCCTAGCTCACTTAAATATAACTACTAGGAAAAGCTATATGCCATTACTTCTTTCACCTCAAATTAAACATTCTGGAAGTTTCAAGGTACACTGAAACATCATTAAGGCACTAGCTATCTTTATAATAATTGCAAAAGTCTCCTTTTCCATGCTTCCCTAACACTAAAACTGCAAAAATTCAAATGTCTATGAATGCATTTTGATTTTTCTGTGATAGTCTAATAATATAAAATATAATGTAATACAAAAATTTGTCCATTACTATGTTTACAACAATATTAACATTTCACCATATTTGTTTCCAATTTCTTTTCTAACAAGAAAAGAAAGTCATGTTTAGGAACTATTTTTCAATTTCTATGCAGCACTATCATAGTTCTAGATATTATAGGTGGTTTGTGTGATCAAGTGGGTTTGGGAAATGCCACGAAATACATAGCTCCTTCTTAGAAATTTACAATATATGTCACTACATATTGGCTCTGAGATAGCCAACAGTAAATATATATATATATATATATATATATATATATATATATATTTGATTATTTAACAAATGTTTCTTAAACTGACTTGACCAACTAATTATCTTTTCTCAGAAAAATATACTGGCATTTCTAGGGCATTTTTGTACTACAAAACACTCATTGGGAGACCAAATCTTGCTTTGGAGTAATTTCAAGAATCATTAGGTTTTATCAAACACACGTGCGCATGCCCCCATTACTTTCTTTGAACATTACCCCCATTACTTTCTTTGAAAAACTCAACGTTCTGACACAGAGAAAAGGACAAATTCATGCCACATCACAGAAGACTAAGGTTGCTGAAGAGTTTGTTCCCTGAATTATCTCAAGGTATATGTATCCTCACCAACTTTTTCTGTGATTTCTCCATCTCAGTCATTTGCTCTGACAGTAGTAAAAAATATGGATCACAACTGTTATACTAGTTAAATGGTCTATATTTTTGATGAAGCGCTCAGCTTTTATCAAACAAAACACAAATAGAATGGCAATAGAGCCAAATACCATTCTATTATATGCCACACGAAGTGTTCTGTTACTTGATTGACAAAGTCTTATCATTTGATGAAGCTTGAACAAATCACAAGCCTGTAGAAATCGCTTCCAAGCCAAAATCTCCTTTTATTTAATATAAAACTACATAAAAGTAATGATATCCAGCAAAAGTGTACTAGTAACATAAGGAAAGATACTCATAAATAAGCAGAATGTTTGGTTTTATATGTTTCTAAAAAATGAATCACTACAAATTCAGGTTTGGTACCATTTAGGGGTATTTTGCAAAAACAAAAGAACAATCCAATGATTCTGTTATGAACACATAAAAGTGAACAGAATAAAACTTAGTACTCCAATTATTTTTATATGGCTTTCAAAATTAAAAGTTTGAAAGGATTTCTATAAAAGATTAACTTTTTCCAAACTATTTTGCTCTTCTCTAACTTTGAAAGTGATCAGGTCCAAATAAATCTAGAATTTTGCTGAATAAACCACTGAAATATATCTTTCCAATCTCTCTCAGAATGACAATTACTGTTACAAGTTGACAGGGAAAGGTAGTCTCAGAAAGCAATAAATTCTAATTTGTGGGTAGTTCATATTATCCAGAATTACCTATCTTCTAAATTCATTTTTAAGATCAACATGGAATAGTATCAATACTTAAATAAAATGCTTATAAAAACAAAGTAAAATATAAACAATATAAATCTTACCTTGCTGACAGAAAAACTGTCTTCAGTGTTTTTCACTTAACAGGAATTTAAAACCATAAGTATGATAAAATAGATAGTTTTTAAATTTTATGGAAACCTCCAGGAAAATCTAACATAATGTATTTTTTGAGCCTGCTCATAATTAAATTCTCAAAAACATCAGGACTTAGTACTACCTGAAACTTGTGCCACAAATATATCTCTCAACTGAACTTTATCATGTGCACGAGCAAAATTAAAACAAAGTCTTCACCTCCAAAAGTGAGTGCTGAGGTAAAACCAAGTGCCTTTTTGTAAATACAACTTGTAAATGTTTCTACTAAATCTCTATGTTCTAGTTTTAAATTATAAAGGCAGAGGAGGGGGAAGACTGAATTCGCATTCCTAAAATGTTTTATTATACGAACAGAGAATTATTCATATACTTAACTGTCTTTTACATTTCCTTCTGAAATTAGTAGTCCCAGTTAAATAAATACACCTTTAAGTCAGAGTTATGCTACTATATTAATAAAACTATATTAAAGCTATACTCAGATTACTGACAATAGTTACACAACTAAAAGTATTACACATTATATCACAGTTCTATCACAGTTATATGCTGATAACCTTAAATATATCCTTTCCTTGATCTTTCATTATTTTTCAATAAAACTAAAGTTGCTAAAGGCCTAACTTGGAGAGGACTTAGTTTTTAAAGCAAATCTGGGGAAATTATTTTTCAAGAAGAATGGAAAAAAAGACAGATATAAATACAATTTTAGACAAAATTACATAATGACAAATCATCTCCTTTTAGAAAAAAAGCTAAACCCTAAATATTAAGAAAAAACAGTGAAGACCTAAATTAAATAAATAAGAGGAACAGATGACAATTTAAGAAAACTATACACTAACTTTTATAAGCAAAAAAATGGAGAGATAACTAAGTAAATACAGGATAATATAACAACAAACTGCTTAGAATAACTAAAATAATTGTCTCATCTTTGAACCTTCCAGCATATTATTCCCATTAATACTCCTAGCACTACCTTGAAATAGAACGCAAGACAACAGAACTCACAGTCAACTTAAGTATGTACAGTTTACAAAACTTTACCAAGCTAACTCTAAAATTTAAGGTCTCCTTAGTGGGTGGGGGGAGAAAAAAACCTCTAATATCCCTGATTTCCTTTTTTTTAATTTTATTTATTCATTTTGAGAGAGTGAGAGCGAGCGAGCACAGGCAAGGGAGGGGCAGAAAGAGAGAGAGAGAGAGAGAGAGAGAGAGAGAGAATCCTAAGCAGGCTCCGTGCTGTCAGGGCAGAGTCTGACACAGGGCTCTATCTCATGAACCGTGAGATCATGACCTGAGTTAAAATCAAGAGTCGGATGCTTAAACTAATGAGCCACCCAGGCACCTCTTGTGTTTTTAATACCCTAAATTTAGCTAATACTATGGTGGTGGGTTTTTCAAAACAACTTTGGTCAATATAAACATTCTTCTGGTTTTAAATTTTCTTTTGCCAATGCAGTGTCAAAATTGTTTGCTTTTGTCAGATTTTGATATGCTAAATCTGTTTTCCCATTCCCTGTATTCTATTTTGCATTTAAAGACTATGTTTTCTTCCTTAGGGTTTCTAATTTTTAAAAGATCCATTTCTGAGGATATCTTAAAGTGCATTAAAATCCTCTTTAAATTAATAAATTTATGATAAGGATTAAAAATGTATTACAACAAATGAAAATAAACCAAATAAGAATTCTGAACATAGAATATGGAGAAAGGATCTCAGGCTGAACAGCATCAAACGTTATGGAAATCTAACTACTTATTTTTTAGAAATTAATGGCTAAAAAAGATGCATATCACAATGCTGGAAAGATATACAAGTAACTACTAACAGATAAACTGAGATTATTTTTGCAAAGTGGAAACAGGGTTTGAGGAAGAACCTTTAAAGTTTTCAAACTTTGTAACTCGAGCCTATTAAATTTTACTCATGAAGAAGAATTACTCTTAACAATATAAAATATATTTTAAAATATATATATGCCAACACTTTACATCAAATTTACTTTGCCTAGAAAGGAATGACTCCTTTTCTTTCTTTTTTTTTTTTTAAGTCCTTCTTTTAAGCCACTAATGTGAAGTAAAGCTTTGTTGCCCTAAATAGTCCACAAATAGCTTCTGATAGCTACTAATAGGTTTAATCTGCTTATAACAAATCACTTCAAAATTTATCATCAACAAACATTCTGAAGTGGCTAGGAAACACCGGAAACAGGTTGGAAACTTGTATTACCAATAATTCAATTCTCTTATAATTGGAAGCATTCTTTAAAAACTGAAGGATAAACTATATCCTGTAACATTTATGCACATACCCATCTCTAGAGAAGTTATTTTAAAATAATGATATAACAATAATAGTATAGTCAAAGTTTTGATTGGTTGGAGAAACATTAACTTCTTTCTCTCACTAAAGATTCCTATAGGTTCTGTTCTCAAAATATATCCAAATCCAACCAATTCTTTCTACTGAATGACTACTCTATAGAAAATCACCATAACTCTTGTTTGGATTAGTTTAATAGCTCCCTAACTGTGCTTATTGATTATATCTTTGCCCTGGTACAATTTATCTTCCACGGGATAGCCAGAGTGAGCTTTTAAAAATATGTCAGATCAGGGGCGCCTGGGTGGCTCAGTCGGTTAAGCGTCTGACTTCGGCTCAGGTCATGATCTCATGGTCTGTGAGTTCGAGCCCCGCGTCGGGCTCTGTGCTGACAGCTCAGAGCCTGGAGCCCGTTTCTGATTCTGTGTCTCCCTCTCTCTTTGCCCCTCCTCTGTTCATGCTCTGTCTCTGTCTCAAAAATAAATAAACGTTAAAAAAATAAAAAATAAATAAAAATATGTCAGATCAAAGAAAATTCTCAAGTAATCTACAAGAAAAAAAAAAGCAAGGGTCACATTTACAAAATCAATAGACAAAAATCAATAGTATTTCCACATACTAGCAATGACGATGTGGAAACCAAATTTAAAAACAATACCATTTATAATTGCTAAACAAACAAAAAATATGGATTCCCTAGTACAAATATAACAAAAGTTGGGGTGCCTGGGTGGTTCAGCTGGCTAGCATTGGACTTTGGCTCAGGTCATGATCTCGTGGTTCATGGGTTCAGACCGCATGTTGGGCTCTGTGCTGACAGCTCAGAGCCTGCAGCCTGCTTCAGATTCTAAGTCTCCCTCTCTCTCTGCCCCTCCCCTGCTCACACTCTGTCTCTCTCTCTCAAAAATGAATAAATCTTAAAAAAATAAAATAAAACCACAAATATAACAAAACTTGTATAGGATCTGTATGCTGAAATTACAAAATAATGATGAGAGAAATCAAAAATCTAAATAAGAGAAATACTATGTTCATAGACTGGAAAATGATAAAGATGTTAATTCTTCCTAAATTAATCTACAAATTTAATACAATTCCTATCAAAATCTCAGTAATATTTTTAAAGATATTGACAAGGTTATTCTAAAATTTATATGGAAATGCAAAGGAAGAAGAATAGCTAAAAGAACTTTGAAAAAGAAGAATAAAGGAGGAAAAATCACTCTACAGGATAATCTTACTATATAGATTAATCCAATGTGATATTGGAGGAGAAGTAAACATGTAGATCAGTGGAACAGGCCAGAGAACCCAGAAAAACAGCCATATAATATGCTGACCTGATTTTGACAAAGGTGAAAAAGAAATTCAATAGAAAAAGGACAGCCTGTTCAACAAATGGTGCTTAAGTAGTTATTTATAGCCCAAAAAAAGCGAACCTCAACCTAAATCTCCCCACTTACACAAAAAATTAACTCAAAATGGAAAACTTCAAAAATAAGAGAAAACTGTCAAAGAGAAAATCTTGGGCTAGACAAAGAATTTTAGACTTGACACCCAGAGTACAATTCATAAAATGAAAAACTGATAAATTGGACCTTATCAGGATTAAAAACTTTTTTTCTGTAAAATACCCTGTTAAGTGGATGAAAAAACAAGCTATAGAGGTGGAGAGATTATTTTTGCAAACCACATATCCAACAAAAGACTAGTAACTACAATATATAATGAACTCTCAAAATTTAAGAGAAAAAAACAACCATTCAATTAGAAAATGAACAACAACAAACAGACATTTCACTGAAGAGGAAATACAGATGGCAAATAAGCACACGAAAAGATGTTTAATATTAGTAACCATTAAGGAAGTGCAAATTAAAACCACAATGGGATTATCACTACACACTTATCAGAATGTCTAAAATAGATAGTGACAAATACTGGTGAAATGCAAAGAAACTGGATCACTCATTTGTGGCCAGTGGGAATTTAAAATGGCCCAGCCACTCTGGAAAACAGTCTGGCAGTTTCTTATAAACTAAACATGCAATTACCATACACCCAGCAATTGCACTCCTGGGCATTTAGCCCAGAGAAATGAAAATTTATGCCCACTCACAAACCTATACACAAACTCTCACAGCAGCTTTATTACTACTAGCCCAAAACTGGAGACAACAGGGATGTCCTTCAACAGATGAATAGTCAAACTGTGGCTGATCCATACTGAAGAAAGAAAAAGAACAAAATATTGATACATGCAACAACTGGATGAATCTTAAGGGAGTTATGCTGAGTTTTTAACAAACTCAGTCTCAAAAAGTTACATACTGTGATTCCATTTACAAAATATTCCTCAAATAACAAAGTTATACAGATGAAAAAAATAATGATTACCAGGGTTAGGCATGGGATGTGGTCATTTTGCAGGGTGGAGGGTGGACTATAAAAGGACAATGGGAGGGGCACCTGGGTGGCTCAGTCAATTAAGCATCTGACTCTTGATTTCACCTCAGGTCATGATCTCACAGTCCTGAGATCAAGCCCCGCATCAGGTTCCGCACTGATCATGGAGCCTGCTTGGGATATTCCCATTCTCCCTCTCTCCCTCTCTCTCTCTCTCTCTCTCTCTCTCTCTCTCTCTGTCTCTGTCTCTGTCTCTCTCTTCATCTGCTCCTCTCCCCTGCTCTTGCACTCACTTGTTTGCTCACTATGAATGAATGAATGAATGAATGAATGAATGACAATGGGAAAGATCTTACTATTCAGTATGTTAACTCTGGTGGTGGACAGAAGAACCCACACAGGTGATAAAATTACATAGAAGTAAACACATATGTGAATAATCAAACTGGTGTAATAAGATTAGTAGATTGTATCACTGTTAATTTGTTGTGGCACTGTTCTAAAGTTTTGTTAGGTGTTTAAGACTAAGAAACACTACAGTTAACATCATATTTAGAAAGACTACAGCTAACATCATATTGAATGGTGAAAGGCTGAATGCTTTTCCCTTAGCATCAGAAGCAAGTCAAGAATATCTAGCTACTCTTTCCGTTCTTATCACTTTTATTTAACACTGAACTGAAGGTCCTAGCTAGTGTAATACAGCAAGAAAAAGGAATAAAAGGCATAAATTTTGTAAAGGAAAAAGTAAAAGGATTCTTATTCATAGCCAACTTGATCATATACATAGAAAATATTTAAATATCTACCAAAAAATGCAAGAAGAATTTGACAAGTTTGCAGGATAAGGCGGAAGCATACAAAACTCAAATGAATTTCTATTTTACATACTAAAAATTAATTAGAAAATGAAATTCAAAACAAGTATTATTTACCTTAAAATATCTTAGAATATAATAAAAATGAGCAAAACCTCTATAATTAAAACTACCAATCTGATTTAAATTACTGATTTAAACAAGACCTTTTAAAAATAGTTGTATCTTATATTTTATATGCCATGTCCATTGATTAAGAAGGATAATATTGTTAAGAAGCTCATTAGATTATCATTATGCCAAATAACATCCAAGCAAAATTGTTGCAGATATTTACAAGCAAATTGTGAAATCTATAATGAAGTAGAAAATATCTAGACAAGTTTAAACAATCTTGAAAAGGAAGAATAAACTTGGAGGACTACCTGACTTCAGGATTTACTAGACAGCTATAGTAATAAGACAGTATGCAATTAGCATAAAGATACATAAATTAAGAAAATACATGTCAGAGTTCAGTAACTGTCCCACATATAGGTGATTAATTTTCAACAAAGTAATTCGATGACAAAAAAAGAAGTGTTTTTAAAGTCAGTGGTAGAATAACTGTATCCTCATACAGTATAAAATGTACCTTTAACTTTACTTCACACCATAAAGAAAAATTACATCAAAAATAGATGATAGACCTAAACATAAAAGTTAAAACTATAAACCTTCTAGAGGAAAACAGGAAAAAATCTGTGCTCTTAAAATAAGCAAAGATTTCTCAGGACACAGAAAGTACCGATCATGAAAGAAAATCTGCTGAATTAGAGTTTATCAAAATTTAACCCTTCTGCTCATTAAAACACATGGTTAAGAAAATGAACAAGAAATGCACAGACTGGAAGAAAATATTCACAATATCTGATAAAGGACCTTCATCCAGAATATATAAAGAACTCCTATAAGTTAAGGGCAAAATAGAACCGAATTTAAAATATAATTAAGAAAAAGCACTTTACCAAAAAAAGAGTATATGAGTAGCCAATAAGCATATGAGATGTTAAACACCAATAGGCATTAGAGAAATGAAAATCAAAACCACAAAATCAAAAACCACAATGAGATATAATTACATACCCACTAAAATGACATAAAATGGAATCCTAAATTTTATTTAGGATTATGGAGCAACAGGGACTGGTGCATTGATGGTGAGAACACAAATGGTCCAACAACTTTGGAGAACTACTTTGAAGTTTCTTAATGATACATAACCTAGAATGCAGCAACTCTACTCCTAGAAATTTACCCAAAAGATATTATTCAAAAGACACAGATCCACAAAATGCCTTCTACAAGAATTTTTCTTATAATTTATTCATAATGGCCCCAAACTGGAAACTACACACACACACACACACACTATATTTTCTTTATCCACTCATCTGCCCATGGACACTTGGGTCACTTCCATAATTTGGCTATTGGAAATAATGCTGTAATAAACATAGAGGTGCATATATCTTTTCAAATTAGTGCTTATGTATTCCTTGGGTAAATATCCAGTAGTGCAATTACTGGATTAGAGTGCAATTTTATTTTTAACTTTTTGGGGAACTTCCACATTGTTTTCCACAGTGGCTGCACCAGTTTGCATTCCCACCAGCAGTGCACAAGTACTCCTTTTTCTCCACATCTTGCCAACATTTGTTTCTTGTGTTTTTTATTTTAGTGATTAGCCATTTATTTTTAATTTATTTTTTTCTCATTTTAAATGTTTCATTAATTTTTATTTGAACCTAATTTAAATTTATGGTGAAATGGACACACACACACACACACACACACACACACACATACACACACACCAGAATATTACCCAGCCATAAAAAAGAATGAAATGTTGCCATTTGCAACAATATGGATGAATCTAAAGGGTCTAATGACAAGTGAAATAAATCAGAGAAAGATACCATATTATTTCACTTATACTTGGAATTTAATAAACAAAACAAAGGAAAAAGAAAGAGAGAGAGAAACAAAAAAAAAAAAAAAAATAGGCCCTTAAATACAGAGAACAAACTGATGGTCACCAGAGGGGAGATAGATGTGGGGGATGAGCAAAATAGGTGAAGAGATTAAGAGTATATTTATCAAAATGAGCACTGAGTAATGAATAAAATTGTTGATTCACTATATTGTATACCTGAAACTAATATAACACTTTATGTTAATTATATTGGTATTAAAAGAAAAAAAATAAAGTTAAAAATAAATGCCTAATAAAAATCCTAGCAAGCTGATTCTAATATTTATACGGAAAGACAAAGATCCAGGAGAGCCAACACAATATTGGAAGAAAAGAACAAGTCAAAGAATTGACACTATATGACTTAAAGACTTACTATGAAGCTACATTACTCAAGACAGTTTGGTACCATCAAAAAAAAAAAAAAAAAAAATAGAGAAGGAGATACAATGGAACATAATACACAACCCAGAAATACACTCACATAATCATAGTTGACTGATCTCTGTCAAATGCAATACAAAAAAGGCAGTCCCTTTAGAAACACAGTGCTACAATAAATGGACATCCATAAGTCAAAAAAAAAAAAAAAAAAAAAGAGAGAGAGAGAGAGAGAGAAGGAAGGAAGGAAGGAAGGAAGGATGGATGGAAGGAAGGAAGAAAGAATCTAGACACAGACCTAACACTTTCCACAAAAGTTAATTTTAAATTAATCATAGACCTGAGAACAAAATGTAAAACTATAAAGCTCCTAGAGGAGAACATGGGAGAAAATCTAGATGATCATGGGTATGGCAATGACTCTTCAGATACACCAAAGGCATGATCCATGAAAGCAATACCTGATAAGCTGGACCTCATCAAAATTAAAAGTTCAGCTCTACAAAAGACCCTAAAAAAAACTGAGAAGATATGCCACAGACTAAGAGAAAATATTTACAAAAGGTATTTGACAAAGGACTATTATCCAAAATATACTAAAAACTTTAAAAGCTCAGCAGTAAGAAAACGACTTGATTTAAAAAGGTCAAAAGATCTGAAAAGATATCTCACCAAAGAAAATATACGAATGGCAAGTAAGCATGTGAAAAAATGTTCAACATTACATGTCATTAGGGAACTGCAAATTAAAACGAGACACCACTAAAAACCTATTAGAATGGCCAAAGCCCAAAGCCCTCATGACACCAAATGCTGGAAAAGATGTGGAGCAAAAGGGAGTCATTTACTGGTGGGAATGCAAAAAGGTACTGCCATTTTAGAAGACAGTTTAGTGGTTTCTCTCCCAAATTAAGCATAGTCTTACCATACAATCCAGTGACTGCACTTCTTGGCATTTACCATAAAGAGTTAAAAATGCATGTCCCCACAAAAACCTGCACACAGATATTTATAGCAGCTTTATTCATAATTGCTAAAATTTGAAAGCAACTAAGATGTCCTTCAGCAGGTGAATGGATAAATAAATTGGGTGTCATCCAACACTGGAATAACATATGGTTCTGAAAGGAAATGAACTATCAAGCCATAAAAAGACAAGGGGGAAACTGAAATGTATATTGCTAAGTAAAAGAAGCTGATCTGAAAAGGCCATGCTATATGATTCTAACTATAGGACATTCTGGAAAAGGCAAAACTATGGATACGATAAAATGATCAATGGTTTCCAGGGCTTAATGTGGAGGGAGAATAAATAAGCATAGCATGGAGGATTTTTAGGGCAGTGAAACTGCTCTGTATGATACCATAAATATGGATACACGTCATTATACATTTGTCAAAACCCACCGAGTGTAAATACCATGAGTGAACCCTAAGGTAAAGGATGGAGTTCAAGTGAGTATGATGTGTCAGTGTAGCTTCATCAATTGTAACAAATGTAAAACTCTGATGAAGATACTGAAGATGTGCATGTTAATGCTTGGAGTATACTGGGAATCTCTTCACTTTTGCTATGAACCTAAAAGTTCTAAAAAATAAAGTCAGGAGTGAAAGAAAGAACAAGCATTCATCTTGTGAGCACAGAGAAAGATTTTAAAACTGAAACACCGTGCTTTTTTGCAATAGCATCATACACAATTGCTCCCAGAACTGAGGATATTTTCTCATAATTTATGTTAATAAAGTGAATCCTAACACTTTAAAGAAGATTTTACTTAGTTCCATGAGTTTTGTTATTTCAGATATTATTAATAATAACGGTACATCCTCAGACATTCCACTCCTTTGGTTCTAACAAATAAAAAACAAGTAATCTTTTAGTGATAAAAAGGTATCACTTCTTAAAAACTGAAGAATTTCTTGTCACTTACTGTATTTCAAAGCAATTTTAATAATATGTACAAACATATACAGACCACATCCATTACATATGTGTATACACATAGAGTTTTTTTCTTTTTATTTTCTGGCCGAAGAAAGCTTTAGCTGATCAATATATTTAATCAGTTCATTTATTTGGTAGAAATGTTGAATTATCATCTTGACAAGAACTTTTTATTCTCAAAGGTATGATAATGTGGAAAGACCACTATTGGTCATTTTAAAAATGAAATTACAGTAAAACCTTGGATTGCAAGTAACTTGTTTTCAAGTGTTCCACAAGACAAGCAAACATTTCTAATAAATTTTAACTTGATAAATGAACGATGTCTTGCGATACGAGCAGTACGTGATGCCAAATGTCACATGATCACGACTGAGCCAATGGTTCTTGAAATTTGCTTTGATATAAAAGTGCTTTGGATTACAAGCGTGTTTCCAGGAATTATGCTCGCAAACCAAGGTTTTACCGTATATTAATGCCAGAATCTGGCATGTTAGGCATGCTAAGCTGCTCTTCATTTAGATCACTTTCCTCAAAAAATACCTGAAGTTGTACATGTTCTATGAGTTTGAACCATCACATCTGGCTTTCAATATGTAAATCCTAGTGAATATAATTTTGTTATTGGAATTATTTGTATAATATTTATTAAAGTCTTTATACTTAAAACAATTATAAAAACTGTAATCAACCTATGCTTAGATAGCCAAAGCTCAAATAATAAATAAAGAACCTAGTGAGCAAGATAAGTGAGTTTAAGTGGAATGTTAAATATTTTAGTGGGCATGTTTGTTAGAAGAGCTTATAAAACATGATGTGTTTATCATCTGGAATTGTATCTTATGTTTTTCCAAATTAATACCCATTAAAGCCTTTAGAAATCATGAGCATCTCTATCACTGGCTAACTAATCTATGTATAGGAAATATCATCCTGTTGGCCGACTGAAACTGCCTTGGGATGAGGACGGGGAAGAGATCCTCTATCTCTGTAGTGTTGCAAGTGAAATGCTCCAGCCATGAAACAAAATTCCCTAGGTTCTTTGGCATACTGCCAAAGAAGAGAGGCCCTGTGTAATCTGCATATTACTTAAATTTACTAGATTTAGAGATACAGAGATAAATTCACAACACACACACACACACAGAGACATATATACACACAGAAATGTTCACACCCTAGAAAAAGGAAAATAAAAAGGATCCCTAAGTCTGTGTTTAATAATGGAATAAAATTCTGTTTTTATTAGTATTTAAAATAAATCATCCCCTTACTAATCACTTGCTTGCTTCAATATGAGACAAAAAGCATCAAATGTCATCCCCATGCATTCCTTCCTCCTTTCCGGCTTCCTTAAATCTCCATCTCTGACTTATGCTGATAGCTGAAATCTAGATTGAAAGTCAGTTATGTTTATGTAAGCATAACAATTTATATCAATTAGCTTCCCATTCCAAATAACACCATTAAAGATGAATACGCTAAAACTCAGTTATATCCCACGTAATGAATATGCTAAAACTCAGTTATAACAGGATTAAAAGTCAAAACCAATACATATTTTAATGTTAAGGTAATAACAAATGCCATAGGTCCATAAATTATCCTTTTCCACTGGATTCAGTAAAAAAAAAAATCTATGGAATTTCATTCTTATAAGTTAGCAGCAGTTTCAAGTCCAGTGAAAGAAAGAAAATTCTTCAAGTAAAATTGATACTAATGTTTTATCCATCCATCCATCAACAGAGAGAGAGAGAGAGAGAGAGAGAGAGAGAGAGAGAGAGAGAGAGATGTAGGACTCAAAACCTAATCAATATTTGAGAAAAGCAGCACATTTATAAAGGGTCTCAACACCGAGGTCTACAATAGCACCCTAAAGCAAAAGTACATGAGATTAACAGACTGAACACCTGCATCCAGAACTCGTCAGCTCGAACACAGGACACCAACACAGGGCTCCAATGCAGGGCTCCAACTCATGAACTGTGAGATCATGACCTGAGCCTAAGTCGGACACTTAACCAATAAGGCACCCAGGTGCCCCAAGAAATAGAAGTTTATTGAGAGCTTACCTTACTCCAAGCCATGTGGTTGGCACTTGACATACATTTTCTGCTATAATCATCACAATAACCCCATGAGCTACATATTCTGTTACTCCTCCAATGTCATGTACTGAAAGATGAATGCTCTGAATCACTATTTTATTACCATTGGCAAAACCAAATCCCAAAAGCTGTTATTTTCATTAGTTCTGTTGTACTTATAAGGCAACATATTTCCCCTAGACTTAGAAAATGCAGCCTCATTCATAATTAATTTAAGAGATTTTCTATCTCCACGTAAGACTGCTCATTCTATATGCAATGTTTTATGGGAGTACTAGTCACCACAGACCAGCTTATTAGGTAAATTAATTAAAACACGACAGATGATACTTTTATTAGTACAAAAACTATATTAGTAGTCAAAAGACTACGTATTTTTTTGGAAACTACTATTTCTTGATAACCATATACAATGGTGAAATTTTAACTACTCCTCATAAGTTAATGAAGCATATCTCACCCACTTTCACCAGATAGCCTCTCTTAATACTAAATGTATATTTTCTGAGAGTTGGTGTTTTAACAGACTTAAAAGAGAGAGAATTTCCTGTGTTTCCTAGAGGTAAGTGATTATATATTCTGGAGTATAAAATAAATGCAGAGATAATACCACATATGTTGACTGGAAGACTCAATATTAATAGGCCCATTCTTGCATAATTAATCTATATGTTCAATGCCATTCAAACAAAAATCCTAGCAGTTTTCTTTATAAGAAATTGACAAGCCATTTCTAAAAATTATATGAAAGTAAAAGAACCTAGAATTATAACCAGTATAAAAAATGATTAAACTATAATAAACAAGAGATTGTAAATATTGGCACAAAGACAAAGCAATCATGATGGTGTCCAGAAATTGACCTACATATATATGGTCAATTGACTTGACAAAGGCACCAAAGCATTTCAAAGGTTAAAAGAAAGTGTTTTCAATAAAACAAGATAAACATGGAAAAAAATGAACCTTGCCCTTACCTGATACCAGATATAAAAATAAATTCTAAATGAATCAAAGACTGAAATCTAAAACTAAAATAAATCTTCCAGAAGAAAACACACAAGAAAACTTTAGTGTCTGTGAAGCAGGCAAAGATTTTTAGGATACAGAGAACAGTAACTGTGAAAGACAAAACTTATATATTGGATTTCCATAAAGATTAAACATTTCTTCTCATCAAAAGACACTGACAGGGAAATGAACAGGCAAACTACAGTTTGGGAGAAAATATTCACTACACACACACACACACACACACACACACACACACACACACACACAAACTGACAAAAATAAATATACCTGGATTATGTCAAGAAACATTAAAAATCACAAGAAAAATGCAAATAAGCCAAGAATATTTTAAAAGGCAAATAAATATCTTTAAAAAAAGCATACTAATGGGCGATAAACACATTAAAAAGTGCCCAACATCATTAGTCACTAGGGAAATGCATATGAAAACCACAATAAGATACCAAATCCTACTCTACCAGCATAGCTAAAATAAAAATACTGACAATAACAAATGTTGGTTGTATGCCCAGCAACGGAAACTTTCATACACTGCTGGTGGGAAAGTAAAACGGTACAACCACTCCAGGGAACTGCTGGGCAGCTTCTTAAAAAGGTAAATACACAGCTTACCTTATGATCCAGAAACTGTACTCATAAGTATTTACCCAATAGAAATGAAAACATAATCTTGCAAACAAATGCTCACAGCAGTTTTATTCATAAAAAAGCAAAGAACTGGAAATAATTTAAATGTCCCTAAACAGGTAAATGGATTGATATACTATGCTATATTCATACACTGGAATACTACACCTTAGAGATATGAAAGAATAAGGAAAAATCAACAGAACAGATGAGTCTCCAAAATGTCATGTTGGGTGAAAGAAGCCAGACACAAAAGAATATATTATTTGTTTTCATCACTTGAAATCCAAGAAGAGACAAAAAACAATATGGTGATCAAAGCTAGAAAGTATTTGTCTTTGGGGTAGGAGGATGTTAGGGACGAACTGACTGGAAAAAACTTTCTGCAGTGGTAGAAATGTTCTATGTTTTGTTTGGAGAAGGTGACTACATAGGTGGTTACACTGCCAAAATTTACCCAATTATACACTTAAGATATGTGTATTTTATTACATGTAAATTGTTTCTCATTAAGAAGTATGTTTGTTGTTGATTTTTAAGCATTTTAGCTGTGGTATCACAAAGAACTAGGTTCAGACTCTGACTACACCACTTCTTTTTGTGTGACCCTGGAAAATCCTTCTCAGTCCCTTGATTTCCTTATTTTCAAAATGGAGACAATAAAAAAGTATCTACAGCAAGGATTATTGTGAAGATTAAGTGAGATCATGGATTTGAAAGCACTACAGTGCACAAAATAACAGCTCAAAAAAAAGTCACTATTATTATTATGTCATTATTAATGAAAGATTTACAAAGAACATGCCTAATTCAATCACAGGTAAATACATATGCAATTCTCCACCTAAAACTAGTTTCTTGCCACAGGAGGTTCCAACAAAAAGCCTCTTATGGTATTGTAGTTCTGATCAAAAAATAGTGATTATAAAACTGCTTCCCAACGGACAATGGAATAACACAAGACTGAATCTGCAGCCATAATAAATCTAGATTATGGGGGTGAAAAAAACCCACAAAACTCAAACATGCATCCAAATCAGCACTGTAATCTTCCCTATTTTTTTAAGTTTATTTATTTATTTTGAGAGAAAGAGAGGGGCAGAGAGAGAGGGAGAGAATGAATTCCAAGCAGGTTCTGCACAGTCAGTGCACAGCCCAATGCGGGGCTCGATCTCATGAACCACAAGATCACGACCTGAGATGAAATCAAGAGTCAGATGCTTAACTGCTTAACCCACTGAGCCACCCAGGCACCCCTTCCCTGACTGTTTCAATAGTCTCCTAACTACTCTTATAGTACCTTTCCTCAATCTGGTACCCTGGGGAAGCCACAATGATTGTTTTATAAAGAGAATTTAGATCATGTCATGCCCCTGCTTAAATTCTTTCAATGGCTAAGCAATGCTTTTAAGATAAAATCCGTATTTCTTAACATAGCCCACAAGACCCTGTGTGACACAACTTCTTACCTGTCCAGCTTCAGTAAGTCCCCTCCACCCTAACGGCATTTGAACTATACCTGCCCTTTCTGTTGTTCCAGCATGTCAAATCTGTCCTGTCTTTGCATTTGTTATTTCTTCTGCCTCATGTGATCTTGTCCATTTCTCCTCTTCTCTTATGCCTCAGTTCAAATGTCTTATCTTCAGAGAAACCTCTCCTGGCCATCTTAAAGTGCGCCTTACAGAATCATTTTCTATTACACATCACCTTGACAGCACTTATCAACTCTTGCACACACCTTATTCATATGCTTACTCCATCTCCCATCACTACATTATAAGCTTCATGAAGACAGAAACTTCTCTTTTGTTCACTCAGCATTCTCAGTTCCTAAAAGATATTTAAGTGCTCAATACAGAGCTGTTTATTAATTAATGAACCCACAAGGGTGACTAAAATTTGTTCTTAATTTCTCTATTTTTTTAAAAAATTTTTTAATGTTTATTTATTTTTGAGACAGAGAAAGAACATGAACGGGGGAGGGTCAGAGAGAGGGAGACACAGAATCTGAAACAGGCTCCAGCCTCCAAGCTGTCAGCACAGAGCCTGATGCGGGGCTCGAACTCACGAGCTGTGAGATCATGACCTGAGCCAAAGTTGTACGCTCAACCAACAGAGCCACCCAGACGCCCCTTAATTTCTCTGCTGATATTAACAGCAAATTCATTTCAGCAACATACTGTCACCTTTTTTTCCCTAAGCCCTTCATTTTATGGTTCTGTTCACTTATTCTCATGACTTTTGTTTGCGTAGTAGCTTCCTCTAAGTGACATGATGAATTAAAAATATGAGGACAGTAATGGTACAAAGCCCCCTAAGATGAAATAATTTTATATAAATGGCAAGAAAGTTCCTCCTATTTCTTAAGGATGGTAAACTAAGGTACTTATGAATAATATTAGCCATATATGCTGTATTTCATGTGCTATAAAGACCTTTTCTATCAAACTACAAATGCATGCTGCAAAAGAACATTTACCTTGAGTATAACATCATATTCTGCAGGGTCAGTCCTGAGACTGAGCTCTCTTTTCCATCATATGACATTTCCTTACTCCAAACTTTTGGACTTTAATGTAATTCTTTTACCTGGCTATAGAAAGGATTGAAAGTGTTGCTTTTTAAATCACTTTTCTCATAGCAACTTTCTTCTTCTTACTCCCTAGTTCAATTCACTGATTTACCCCTTCTTCTACAGAGTGACTGCATGACTGAACTTTTCCTACCCTTGCTAATTCTTAGATCACTTGTATGTCCTATGTGTGGAAGGTATCACATTTACATTTTCTTTTGTCAACTTACAGGACAATTACAAGACTTACCACTGAACAGAAACATCACAAGCAGAAAGTCACTTATTTAGCAGTTACTGTACCATATACTTCACAACATTGACTTAAAAAGTGCAACACATATAACTCTTAGATGTTATTTAAGTCATCAATTTCAATACATTCATAAACTGATTCTTTTCAAAAAGTGCTGGCAAAAAGCCAAATCGACTGCCTAGTATTTCAACCACTTTTTGGTAAATCTGTCCCCTCACTAAAGGAAGACAGAAAAGCAAAGACATGCCACAAAATTAAAACACAGGTAGTGGGTATAAAATAGAACTAAAGGCTAAGAGACCTATATTCAAAGACTAAGAAGTTCATGACCACAGGCCATTCACTGAACTTCTCTGTGTATCAACATTCCCAAGACTAAAAGAGGGGCCCACCAAACCTTCCCTAATTGTTTTCCAAGGCTTTATAGAGATATAAAATTATAATTGTAAAATTATTTCAAAAAGATTAAGGGCACTATGAAAATGGTTATTATGCTATTACTAATAAGGTTCCAAAAAATAAAAAACAATGTAACAGATGAAGCCATTTTTGTAAGCACTATATGATATTATCCTCATTAATCAAATCATTACTTGCCTCTTATTCCCTGAAATAAGGGGAAATAAGGGGGAAAATCTACTTCAATTAAAAGTAATCTAAGAAAGGATTATTGTGCTTTGTACCATCCACTCTCCTTTATAAAGTCCATAGCTCTATGGAGGAGTACTGTGATTATAGACCCACTGGATACCCGGGCTCTGCTCTACTCTCAACTCTGACACTCTCTGGGTGAGATCTGGATGGGTCATTTCACTCCCTTGGGCCCAATTTCCTCATCTTTAAAATTAGGTAACTGGACTCCAGCAGTGGTGCCCAGACTCATGGAGAATCGGTACCCCCTTCCCATGCAACGCACTTGACTGCCACACATCAGTAGTGGTGTTTCTAGGATTTCTGGTTGAGCTTTTATGAATTCAGTATAACTTTTAAGGGAATTTCCCTTTATTAAAAATGGCATGAATTCACAATGGTATTAGTTACATGGTAGTTCACATGTTTTCACATATGTTAATCAGTGCACATGAGTACGAAGACCTAGGGGTAATCGAGTGACAAGATCTCCAGGGATAATTCAGTGACAAGAGTCCGGAGCCTATGGTTGGGGAACTTCTGAACTGGAGGAGCTTTCAGAACTCCCCCACCCTGCTCTATGCCCAGTTACTGCATGACATGATCTTACATGGAGGGAGTATAAGCTAAAAGACACAATATCAATATGCACAGTAGGAATATGAGCAATACCTACACAGTACGTTAATAATTCAAAGCAAATGCCAGTTTTTCTAAAGCTTCCAGCTAATACATCCTGTTTAAAAGATGAAATTTTGTCATTCTATAGTAACCTTTCTTCAGTCGTCTTAAAGTGTGACTTTTCACACATAACTTTTTTAAAAAAGGAACTAAATTTGAGTTTTCATTAGCTACTCTGACTGATTTGACCAATTTATGCTTACTGATTTAGAATTTATTGAGCATCTTGCTTACCTAGTGCACCATATCAAAAAAATACATGTTAGGAAGTCATGTTCTACAAGAAGTGCTACACAATAAATGAAAAAGACATATGAGTAGCTATCCCATAACTTCTAAATAATTTCAAATGAACACAGGATAAAAATTAAGTATGTAAATGAATATAAAGTAAAAGAGGCCCTGAGGACAGACTGATCAAGAAGTTTCCCACTGAAGAATCTGAGTTCAATTTTGGAAGGAGGTGAGGGGACGAGTGGAGAGGAGGGACAAAGCAATGTGGGTTGGGAGAGCTGTTTGTGCAAAGAGGAAGAGACTGAAATGATGAGGTTGAAATGTGCTAATGACTGCTAATGGTGTCCAGAAAACCAGAATCCAGAAAAGTGCCATTTCATGAGGCTTCTGAATGATTTCACAACAAATCTTTGTGACTCTCCCATGAACCTGTAATAGCAGTTGCTTTGTATTTATGGAAGGGGACTTGGTCCTCAATGTCTTTTCTCCTGCATAAGCATTTTGTCCTTAGTTTTAAAATGTCTAGGCGTGAACAAAGATCAAAGAGTAACTAAATGCTGGTCTGACTTAAAAAACTGTTCTCAGCAAGTACAAATCCTTTTATAATTGCTCAACTGAACATCTGTTTTATTCCTACTTTTTTTCCAGCCACTTTTGTTTTAAGTGAATTCAAAATTCCCAAAAAGAAGAAAAGTCAAGTGGGCAGTCCCAATAAGAAATCCAAATAAAATACCAATAATGCTGAAATTAGCAGAATTTACCACTCCATTGAAAGTTTGGCTATTATTCTAAAACCAGAGCTAGAGAAAAAAGATACAGTTGCTAAACATGTTTTTACATAAAGGTAAAAGGCCATTTCATTTTTAAATATAGAAATACAGGCTCTGCTCAAGCATGTAGCTTTTAAAGAATGAAATTATATAAATGGCATTTTCTTCATGAGTAAACTGTGATGCACACATCTAATTATAATGAGCCTCTTTATAAGGTGATTACTTGACATCTGCCTTTTAAAATACATACACAAAGTAACTTTGTTCATGACTCAACCACTGGTAAGCCAAAGGGTAGTCCAAATATGTACAAATGAAAATAAGTTTCCATTCTGCCTTTAAACAGAACTGACAAGAAACATGTTCTTGAAGAGAAAAATAACTTCAATTTTTTAATATTGAAAAGATTCTCACCTGACTTCTATAATAGAACAAAAGAACAAGAATTCTGTTTGAAATTCTCATGTTTAACAGCTTAATTTTTTTAATAAGGGTAATTTTATGTATTTTAGTTTTCAGCTAAAATCTAAGACCAAGAATAATATAAAAGCCTTATTCTTGGTGTTGGTTACCAGAGATTCGTTCATTTGTTTAAACTTTTTTTTTTTAGCCTGTATTTTCTAAAATATGACATTACATGGGTGCAGAGAAACTTGTGGTGATTTTCACTTGATCTGCCTCAGAGTTAATAACTAAAAGGAAAGGTCACAGAACTACTTATTGAATCATCACTAACAAATTTACAGAATAATATTCTACTACATTCTAATAGAGTAGAATATTTTGTTGTTCTTTTTCATTCTTGTAGTAATCTCCTGGATTTAGCCTTTTGAAAAATATTTTTTCCAAATACATAGCAAATGTGAAAATCACTTGATAAGTATGCAAATAGTTCAAATTGTTCAATATTATCTCTTGACAATAAGAGAGTGGGAGGTTCCAGCATTAATGCCAAAGCAACTCTACCATTTCAAGAACTAGCTGACAGCCCAAAAAGACTGGTTATTAAAATGACAACACTTTCATAATCAACAAGATGCAACAATTTGAAAAGCTGATGGGAACACACATTTTACTGTGAACACATATTTCTCTAAATCAACATATGCACTCGTGTTAATACAGGGGGAAACGAGACTAAAATGTAAAAATACTCCACTTATCTTTTAAAATGCTTCAAAATGTACTCCTAACAGCTTTAAGGAAAATGGAAGGGAAAAAAATAGGCAGAAAAAATAAATTAAAAAGAACCAGGATTTTAAAATTATTTTATATGGCGAACTTCTAAATGATAACATATAATCACCAAATTAATAAAGTGGATTCGGAAAATGAAGCAAGAAACCTAAGAACTACACACACACACACAAAATGACACAATATGCCTATCGGAGAAACTGCAGCACCAATAGCATACAGGAGCCTTGTCAGAATAACACATAGGGAATACTATATTTGAAATGCTGCCTTTAAAAAACTTACATAATATGCAACTATATATTTTATAGAGGTAAATAAAATATATATGGTGCTTTATAATTCGCCAAGTGCTTTCATATTAAATCATTTGATTTTCCCAATAACCCTGAGAGATACACAGGACAAGCATTATTATTCCTATTCTAATAATGAGGAAATGAAGCTCAGAAAGATTAAGATAGCTGTAGTAACTTAATAACTAGCATTTTCCTAAGAAACAATAAGGTGGCTGAGAAATTTTTATACATATCATAAGCAATTAGAAAGAAAGGAAAAACAAAAAGGAGACTCGGGGCACCTAGCTGGCTTAATCGGTAGGACATGCAGCTCTTGATCTGAGGATTGTGAGTTCAAGTCCCACATCAGCCACAGAGTTTATACTTAATCATTTTTTTTTTGAAAAAGGATACTCAAGTAGACAGATTAAAGCCAAATGCCATTAAAGAAACTTTATATAAATATACTAGCACTCTCACCACTGCGATTGGCAACAAAATGAGTTTCCATAACTTCCTACAAAAGCAAGTAGCTAATATTTTGAATATCAGAAATCATAAAAATTTAGAATATCCTTTTATCTTCTTTGTTACATCATAATACTTAAAGAGACTCCTCCAATTTTATATAACTACTGAGGAAGGACATACAGATAGAGATTATTTAGAAAGAAGTTATCTTCTCATCTACAACTCATACGCAATTAGAAGTCTACCAGATTTATCACTAGAATAAAAAGAACTCTACCTACTAACAGCCCTATAATTGTATCAGAGTGTATTTGAGGTCACTGCCATCTTTCAGTTGCACTTATAGGCAGTAGAGCTATGATCTGATCACTTAGTCAAATAAACCCTTAAAGAGTACAAAAACAAAAATCAAGCAAAACACAGCAGAGGTTTTTCAAGACTTTCTTTCCCTCACAATTATAATTTTACTTTTAAATATTCCCATACAATCAATCTTTTAAGTCATAGAACTTATTCTGAAGGCTTTTTAGATGCTATCGCTCAATGTTAATGTATTTTAAATATAGTTTTATTCTATCTAGTATTAGATGTTAAGTGCACAGTGAAACATATTAAACCCTAAACTCTTCACTTAGAATAATCCCAGAAACCAAAACTGTGTACACCATAGTTCAGTATCTTCTAGCATTTAAAAGATACTGATTTAGAAAAGCAACTCACTGCAAAAGTTAATCAACTCAATTTAATCAAAGTTTGTTTCAGTTTTCTTTTTTTTTTTTTTTTTTTTTTTTTTTTTTTTTTTTTTTTTTGCTTTAAAACAAGAGAAACAAAGGAAGAAGCAGGTAATGCTATGGCACGTACTCCCTAAATCAGTACCTGCAAACGTTTAGTAAAAGTGTGTAGATATCTTACAAGTCTAGGGCATGGACAATAATACTCCATATCACTGTAGGAGTGATATGGAGTAGGTACTCAACAAACCAACATTTCTTCAACAACAGTACATGGAATTTTAGATTTCAAAATGTAAACACTATGACCTTTCATTCATATTAACATGAATATGATAAACCTAGTCAAATGAAAAATAATTACAAAAGCCAGAGCAAGGGCAAAAGAAAAAATATATACTGCAAAGCTAAGTGTTCAAAAAGGCAAAAATATCTCTTTGGCTCCTCTTGACTTATTAAATCACATTACTATACACTAAAAAAGTCAAAATGCCAATCAGAGTTTAGAACTGGAAAACTCCATCAGAATGTTAAACATGTATACTATAATTCCATTTCTCTTTTCGGGTAAATAAATATGCATCATGTTTTCGCTGTAATACCTCTATTCATGTAGTAGAATATTCAACATAAACAATTTACAAAATGATAAAAGTATCTTGGAATAAAACAACACCACACATTCCTGTGTATAACCAAAAGATTATAGGATATATAATATATATTCCTTCCTCCCTTCCCTCCTTTAGAACATTAAATTTAATGATCATAAATAGCTTTTTAGGTAGAGTTCTTAAATTCCCTACTATTCACAATTGCCAAAAGGTGGACTCAACCTAAATGTTCACCAATAGATGCGTGGATAAACAAAATGTAGTATATCTATATAACACAATATTATTCTGCCTTCAAAAGAAAGGAAATTCAGACAGGCTACAATACAGATGAACCCTGAGGACATTATACCAGGTGAAATAAGCCAATCACAAAAGGACAAAAAAATGCAGGAGTCCACTTATATGAGGTTAAGAGTAGTCAAATTCAGAGGCAGAAATAAGAATGGTGGTTGCCAGGGGCAAGGGAGCGGGGGAGAAAATTAGGCAAGGAAGAGAAAATTGAGTTTCAGTTAGAAAAGGAAAAAAATTCTAGAGATGGATACGGGTGATGGTTGCACAATGGTGTGAATGTACTTAATGTCACTGAACTATATACTTAAAAATGGTAGATTTTAAGACAATGTGCTTTACAGGTTCCCTCGTTATTTCTCACAACTCCAAATTAGGCTTTCAAATATCAAAACATTAAGCAAATTGCTTAAGATCATCTTGCTGATGTTAGAAATTAAAGTTTCCAACTCTGTATGAAATAAATGGTAAATCACAGCTTTTATATATCACAGACCCACAGAATGAGTGAAGAATCAACACATTTCATTGAAAATCACTTTGTGAGAAAGAAAAACTAAGCTGGATGAAACAAATTAAATCCCTGTTTATGAAATCACTGTACTTTGCTTTCTGATAACTCTCCCTAAATTAGCCCTGAATATTATACAAGATGGTCTGTACGTGTTCCCTTCCAATCCATCCTCCACAAATAATAGTTTCATGTGGCTGTTTAAATATACCCATATAAAAACCCACTAGAGAGAAAGAATGTGTGGGAAAGTTAGCCAGTCTCCTATTTCCAGCTGACTTGCCAACCTGATCTTTTTAAATGAAAATAGGATATTGCATAATGAGCGAACACACAAAATATTTTTAATGTGTTGTCATCTTACTTGGATTCTGGCAAAGCATAAATAATACTTTTCATAATTTCTACATCTCCTTCTTAGGAATTGTGCGTGTGTGTGTGTGTTCAAAAAAAAAGACTACATAATGCATGATTCTATTAAGCTTCCATTCCTATACACATGGTTGAATAAAAATATAATACTAAAAAGTATAATGAAATAACATTACTATTCATTATTTTATATACTAAGGTAAAATTTTCCAATATGGATTTCTCCATGACACCAAAAATTTCCTGAGAAAAGTCAACTATGAAAGACTTAAAAGGCTATTAATCCAACTAGTCTTTAAAATTACAGTAATTTCATAAAATTACATTTTATGAAAGATGTAATGTGAACAATACTTATCAATTCGCTTAAAAATATACATCAAATTATTAATACATACAATATAGAACCCATCCAAAAAATGTCCTGCCATTAATGCAAAGCAGGGTTAATGTTAACTGTAAATTAGAATACCCCTTCAAAAAAGCAACTTCCTTAGTTTTTTTCCATTCCTAAATTGTTTACAGCACTTAGAAGTATAGTACATAGGGGCACCTGGGTGGCTCAGTTGGTTAAGCGTCCAACTTCATCTCAGGTCATGATCTTGCAGTTTGTGAGTTTAAGCCCAGTGACGGGCTCTGTGCTGACAGCTCAGGGCCTGGAGCCTGCTTTGGATTCTGGATCTCCCTCTCTCTCTCTCTGCCCCTCCCCCACTCACGCTCTGACTCTCTCAAAAATAAAAATTTTTTAAAAATCTAAATAAAATAAAAAAGAAATTAAAAAAAGAAATTAAATAAAAGTATAATATATAGAAATACTCCATAGATGGGTTAATCTTGTATTGTCAGATCAAGAAAATATAGTGCCACATAAGAAAACTGAAATTCATCATTCAAATTTCATGGGGAAAGAAAGGCAAGTTGCTGCATTCTTAGGCCTTCAATGAATCCTAAATTCACTCTTTGGTGTAAAAGATGAAAATGAAACTTCTCACTGATTATCAGCTTATCTGGGGTCTTGGTGAAAGACAACTACAGCCTACTCATCTCACCCCTCACAGCCCCTGTCACCCCTGTCACTCCCCAAAACAATTCTCACCGCAAAAGCAAAAAGCCTAGCAAATTTTATTCCAGTGTCAACAGACTATGAGTATATGGCAGAGCCTGGAAAGTATTATGTAGAAATAGGCACTTCTATGAACAAAAGGGGAATAGAAGGAGTAGGTCTAGTATTTTAATTTTACCATACTTTGCATTCAATCAACAGGAAAATACCCATCTGCATCAATATTCTAAAACAAAACAAAACAAAAAAAAAAACAAAAACAAAAAGCAAAAAATTCATGATACAAATAATGATCCCCATGCCAAATTATTTCTAGTAACAGTGAACATGAGGAAGGAGATCACTCAGGAATAGACAGATTGGATTGATGGTTCTTTGACATGAAACAGATGTTCTTTTCAACTCTGGACACAGCTAATTTAAAATAATGGTTAAACAAAGACCTTCTTACTTGGTGTGATATCTCTATTTCTTTTTTTTTTTTTTTAATTTTTTTTTTCAACGTTTTTTATTTATTTTTGGGACAGAGAGAGACAGAGCATGAATGGGGGAGGGGCAGAGAGAGAGGGAGACACAGAATCGGAAACAGGCTCCAGGCTCCGAGCCATTAGCCCAGAGCCTGACACGGGGCTCGAACTCACGGACCGCGAGATCATGACCTGGCTGAAGTCGGACGCCCAACCGACTGCGCCACCCAGGCGCCCCTCTATTTCTATACACAAAGGGAAAATGGTCATAATTCACTTTCTTACACTGAAACTTTATTTCAATTTTTTTCTCACATCAAAATATCTAAATCATAATACTTTGTTACCTATTTGTTATATGTACAGGTGTCATAATGCAAATTAATCATTCTAGTGATTAGTAATTCCTATATTACACTATAACTACAGAGTATTATCTATATCATAAACTCTTTAGGTTGCATTTCTCCAAAGTGTGCGTGTGTGTGTGTGTGTATGAATTTGCATGTGTATAGTATTTCCCCCACTCCTAGGTACATATGCAAGAAAAATAAAAACATAAGTCTGTATAAAAAATTTGGATACAAATGCTCAAAGCAACATTATTCATAGTAACTGAAAAGTAGAAACAATCCAAATGTCTATCAACTGATGAATAAACAAAATGTGCTATATCCATAAGATGGAACATCATTCAATAATAAAATGTGCTGGGGCGCCTGGGTGGCTCAGTTGGTTAAGCGTCTAACTTCAGCTCAGGTCATGATCTCACAGTTTGTGAGTTCGAGCCCCGCGTCAGGCTCTGTGCTCACAGCTCAGAGCCTGGAGCCTGCTTTGGATTCTGTGTCTCCCTCTCTCTCTGCCCCATTCCCACTCATGCTCTGTCTCTGTCCTAAAAATAAATAAAACATTAATAATAAATAATAGTAATAATAAAAATAAAACATGCTACAACAAGATGAATGAACCTTGAAAACATTATGCTAAATGAAAGAAGCCAATCACAAATTTTGTAGCCAATCACATATTTTGTATATGATTCTACTTAATATGAAATGTCCAGAAAAAACAAATCTATAGAGCAAGAAAATAGGGAATAAGTGCTAAAAAGTAAGAGTTTTACTTTTGGGGGTTGATGCGCCACATTTAATGTCAAAACCTGAATTCCTGATTTCCCAGTCCAATCTAATTCTACTCCACTATTCCCCATCTCAGGTAATAGTGCCACCATTGGATAGTGGAGTCAGCCATAAGCCCAGTAGTCAGGCCTCTTCATTTTCCTTCATACCTCACAATCTTCCATTAGCAAGTCCTGTATTTTCTTCTCCCAAAATATATTTTCTCACCCACCCTCACATCTCCCATAGACTGAAATAGTCTCCTACTCTTGTTCTCATTCACAAACCCTTACAATCTACTTTCCACATGACAGCCAGAGAGAGACTTTTTAAGCCCAAAGCTGGTCACATCACTTCCCTGCTCCACATCCTCAAAATGGCTTATGAGTGCTTTTAACATAAGTTCCAAATTCATTAACATTGGCCAAAGTCTCTTCCCAATCTCTCTGCCTACTTACCAAGATCACTGTTTGCTTCTCTTCTCTGCTAATTACACTCCATCTATAATTACTTTCTTTCTATCCCCGTGCAAGCTGTCACCTTGGTCCTTTGGGCTGGAATTTTCTTCCCTCATATTTTCTCATGGTTTGCTTCTTCTTACCATTAATGCCTCAGCTCAAATGTTACATTCTCAGAGAGACCTGTATAAAGTAACCTCACTTGAGGTCACTAACTTATAGCCCTGTTTTATTTACTTCATATCACTTTATCCAAATGATTCTTCCAGCCTCCCCTACACTAACTTTGCTCACCCTATGCCCCCCAAATCAAGAACTATATCTGCATATAACAGCTGCTTCAATAAATATTTGTTGGAATGAATTAATGATGACTGATATAATGAGGGTAAGATGAGATCTTCGGGAACTAGAGAAAGTCCGGGGCTACAAAAACATCAGCATAAAAGACATAAAATTTCCACTTGTTACACGAAAGAAAGTTGTAGAGATTTCTTATTTTCTAGAACTTACAAGTCTGAACTCAAGACACAGTTTTATTTATGAGAAATTTGGTGGTAGGAGAGAAAAGTAGGAGTAATTATGTATCAAACATCAATAGTAATAGCAAAGGGAAAAAGAATGAGGAAATGAATAAGGGAGCAGAGAAACATTTTATGAGAAGGAAAAAAAAAAAGGACACACATTCAGATCACATCTACCTTGATAACAGTCTTTGGGTTCATTGCTTTTCTCAGGGAGCAAAGAAAGCTTTGCTTTTTCAATAGACCCAGAAAAAAACAAATGAAAAATGACACAGACTTTTAAGGAAATTATTAAGAACACCAACGTTTTGGGGAAAAGCTATCACACCAAAGCCCCATAGTCAACGAAGCAGAGACATATAGATAGGAAAATAAGCAAGGCACACATGAAATAGAATATTCACAATGATAAACCTTACGAACTTTGGTAATAAAATATCTAAAATGAACTATCTGATGTCTTTAAAGTATTTATTACATATTCTTGATCTGCAGTAATTTTTCTACATAAACAGTGCCTTCCTACTGATGAAATTATGTACAACTCTAAACCATTAAAAGCTGCCTACAGAGGCTTTTGTTTATGCAGAGAAATTGAATAAAATTGAATAGGAATAAGGGAAATTTAGATTCTGAATTGAAGATTCCCCAGGCTTCTCTTTCAGATAACAAAAGAAATCAGCTACCAAACATTCCAAAATGGAATTATTCTGGCTGTCATTCTGGAAGAATAGAATTTTCTTCCCAAGCTTCTGCTTTCTAACTGCCTCTCCACCTCATCTCTCCTGCTGGAGGTACCCAGAAAAAACATAACAGAATGACAAGGTCTTTTGCTGTTACCTAAGTTGGGTTTTAAATGCTAGCTGCTCTATGTTTACTAGCTATACCAATCAAGGAAAATTAATGTGTTAAAAAAAAGGGGGAGGTCTATCTCCTTAAATGCTTAAAAAGCACCAGCATCCCTGTTGACTCACCTTGTCAATCCCTAGTGGGTTCCTAGAGCCCTCTCTGGTCACTACTGGGCTAGGTTCATGTCAGGTATACTTGTTAATGATCCACTGCACAATGCTTTTGGTGGACTCTTCTTTACAAACCCCAAAGACCATAACAAATCGGTTCTCTCCAAGCTCTCAATCCTCCTTCCATTTCTCTTAATGTCAGATGAACTGTAGCTGTCTTCTTCTCCATCTCCAGAATACCTCAGCGTGTGCACTATCTTCTTGCTCTCCAGCTATCCCTCTAAGGAGGAAAAATGTGTTTTTTCCTAAACAAATCTTCTGTTCCCACTAACACCCAACAGTCTCCATGACTTCCCAATAAACTTTACACTCCTGCCTTGCATTATCAGTTTTTCTATCCCTTCCTGATTCTTGTTCCTCTTCCTCCAAATAAACTTCAGCTTTATTTATCACTGTTAATTCCCTTGACCTGCCTAATCCCTGAAATTACTCCTGAGTATGTCTGTCTCTTTTTTCCTATTTTACTAAACAAGCAAGGTTTTACATGTCATCTCCATTTATTCTTTAATCCCAAGAAATAATTTTTCTCTATCCATTCAGCAAATATTTATTAAATACCTATTATATTTTATGCTGTATGCTCGATTACAAGAATGTAGAGATGAATAACAGACTGGCCCAATGCTCATGATCTCCTCCTGAACACTACTGAAATCCTGCTTTATGAAAAAACAAGGCCTTTTTCTCAGTCCATTTCCCTCTACTTCTCAATTGCATCAAATGTTACTAGCCATACTTTTTTTTTTTTTTTTTGCAAAACTTCTCTACCTCAGAGTCACAGTACTGAATTATTCTGATTTCCCTCCTCCTTTTCAGATGTATCTTTCCATTTCTCTGAAACTAGTCCTATTTCCTCCTAGCATCCATCAAAATGGATGTATTCCCCCATCCCTCTCCTAGGGCCTCTGTTCTTTTCTTTCTATATTCTCTCCCTTCTGATCTTTTCCACTAGTATGGCTTTAACTGTCAACTCTTTGCAAATCACAAAGAGTAGCTAAACTGATTATTGCTGTTATATAAATAAGGAAACCAAGGCTTGGAGAAATCAGGAAGTTTGCCCAAGATCATAAGAACTAGGAAATAGCAGAGCCAGGTCTTAAAACCTAGCAATCTGATTTCAGAGCTGATGCTCTTAACCTATACTGCCCTGCTTCCTGGGGCCCTTTCTCAAGGATCATACCCAATTTTCAATGGTCTTTTAGATGCAGTACTCAATGTGAAATATGTTGCTTGTACATCAAACACTTCTCAGTTCATCATCTTCATCAAACTCAGCTGATTCCGACTTCTTAATCTGTTACGTGAAGGTTACAATTTTCCCCATTAAACTTCAAAGCTCAGTTATCCTTGTATCCTCACTCCTCATCTTTTATTAGGTTATGGTTTCAGAATCTTCCTTCCATCCATCCATCTTAATTTCTACTTCCTCAATGTTGTTTTTCTTGTTTCCACAACTAAATGTCATTTAGGTACACTGAATCATCATACTACATTCTTCTGCTACTCATCTTTATCTCTTCTGTAATTATGTGTGTCTCCTATTCTCTAAATCAAGCTGTAAGTTCTTTGTGGGAACTGACCATGTTTCATTATTTCCATGTCCCTTATAGCTCGTTTTGCCCAAGAATAATACAAATGGTTCTCTTCTGTTGTCTTTTAAAGAAAATGCTAACCTTGCTTTCTTCCCTCAATAATAGTACATATAAACTCTCATATTCCTCACTATTAAATGTCAAACTTCCAAAGGTACACAATCGCACAGATGAAAAATGAGGTAGAGTTTATTTTCTTGAGGCTAAAACAGGATATCAAATGTTTTAAAGACAGAACATTTGGGGGGCACCTGGGTGGCTCAGTCATAGGTTAAGCGCCAGACTTAGCTCAGGTCATGACCTCACAGTTCGTGAGTTTGAGTCCCCATGTCGGGCTTTGTGCTGACAGCTCAGAGCCTGGAGCCGGCTTCAGATTCTGTGTCTCCCTCTCTCTCTAACCCTCCCCCCACTTGCACTCTGTCTCTCTCTCAAAAATAAAAATAAACATTAAAAAAAAATTTTAAGATACAGCATTGTTGTAGGAATAAGGCTACTGGCCAAGAGACCTAACCAAACTCCAAATCAGGTAACTCCTTACTCCCTAAATCTCTCTGCCCCTATGCTCCTACAGCTGGGTAACACTGCCTCCTCGATTCCCTGGTTCTGGAGGGAGTGTGATGTGCACTAGGAAGCAGCTGCAACATGCGACTCTGGGATGGCAGGCCTTACAGCACTGAGCACAAGAATCCCACATCCTAGAAGTACTAGGAGACTCATTAGGGAACATCTTAAGATCCTTGAATGAAAGATGCTAAATACAAGGATTTCTCAAAAGGCTCATTTCACACTCCCCTCCCTTGTTTTCTTTCTTTCTTTTTTTTTTTTTTTTTTTGAAAGCTTGTTATTGAAGGTCTGAATAAAACATTTATATGCAGGGTGGGGAGAAATTATCCTCTCAAAGCTAAGCGCTATTTTTAAAACTGACCTTGTGAGTGCTCACAGAATATTTCTGATACTGGTGTTTCTAAATTTGGATTTATTCCATTTGGATTATTCAAAACATATACCTTAAAGTCTCCTACCTTAAAAAGTTTGCAAAAATTCAACAAATATGAACTCCGTTTTTAAAAGTCATTACTATTTTAAAAGATAAACTAAGTGATCCTTTAGCCATCCCTCTTCATGCCTTAGGACCCTCTCTTTATTATGTCATTGGCAGAATATCACGCTATGATTATCAGAACTAAATGAGGGATATGGAGCTATAAGTAATTCAGTGATTGGTTCTCTGTGAATTATATGAAGTATAATTTTTTCTTTCCATCCAACTTAAGGATAACAATTTTGTTTTCCCTTTCCCTGAACATAAAGATGTATGGGAAGCAGTCAAAGCAAGGATTTTTTCCGAGAATGATTTCCAAATCACATATTAGAGAAAAGCAGGTCTCAAGTCTATTTACAGGAGGCAAACTGTTCTCTTTGACAGTTTTATCTTTTCCCTCTCCATTTCTACTAGAATGAAAAAACGTTCTGAAATCAGATATACAATTAAGAGAGCAGGAGTGGACTTTGACCCTGAAATTTCTGCTTGCAATCTGGAATTTGAATTTTTCCCAACCTTCATTCTAATGATATACCAACCTTGAATCACAATAGATTTTCTGCTCAACAAAGCTCCTACCCCAAGTTCAAAAAAAAATCATTCTACCATGAATCTTACTTATAAATGCACACACACATACACATGTGCGCACAGGGTAAAACAATATTTCCCTGTTTAAATTTTGACTTACACAATCATTAATATTAATATATTGGGGAAATCTTACAATTTTTTTTTACAGCTCTAAGATTCTTTTAAAATTGGAGAAAACACATTGCAATGCTGAACTTAGCTAAAGAGGTTAAATATTTAAACTGAAGTTATCTTCTAAGTAGTGAATGAGAGATTTGCCCATTATTTAATGATGAGAATAAATGACTATTTTCCAAACACCAGCCTGTACTAAATTATACATTATATCACAGGGGCATGTGGATGGCTCAGTTGGTTAAGCGTCTGACCTCAGCTCAGGTCATGATCTCACAGTTTGTGGGTTCGAGCCCTGCATCAGGCTCTGTGCTGATAGCTCCGAGCCTGGAGCCTGTTTCGGATTGGATTCTGTGTCCCCCTCTCGTTCGATCTGTCACTCCACCTCTCACGCTCTGTCTCTCTAGGACTCTCAAAAATAAATAAACATTAAAAAAATATTAATTATATGACAGAATTAATCTCACTGTGTAATTGTGAGCTTCCTTGGTTTTTGCTTTTTGTTTTTTTTGTGTTGAAAAAGAAATAATGTATACAAATATTACTCCTAAAACTTCTGGGTCCCTAAATGCACATTCATTAATCATAAGATGATGGAGTTTGGGAGTCCAGCATTCACTCATTTTATTCAATAAGTATCTGTGAAAAATGCCAGGTACTATTACAGACACTGAGAATTCAGGCAGGGCATATTAGACATCTTACTTTTGGTTTTAAACAGAAACCCACAAACATTTTTTGCAACAGTTATTAATCTAATATTGCAAATGCAGAGACTATCTAGCTTTTCTGGTTTATAAACAGAAACAGGATTCCCTAGGGCTCTTTTATAATATTGGTTCATTTAAAAAAAAATCTGTAATTATCCTCCTCTCCTTTATCTTCCACTTAGTCACTTAATTTTTTTTTTTTTTTTTTGTATTGCCCCAGAGCAAAATAAAACAAAATGTGAGATTGATTAGAGGTTGGTATTCCTCTTATCAGCTGTTCATCCCTAATGACTCAGAGCTGTAAAATCCACAACCACCTTATTTAATACCTTCCAACAGATTGTGCTGTACTTAATGATTCACTGACAAAACAAAAACAAAAATAAACAAAACAAAAAAAAACTTTCCATCTCTTTCATCACTTTTTGCATCCTTTCATGAAAATTTACACATGGTAAGTCAATCACTCAGGGTTAGAAAAGTATGTATCTTCCTTCAAGTTCGCTCTCTATTGACACTTACTTGCTTCTCATTAATTTTTTTTAATTTCTTATTAACTTATTATCTTTTCTAGCCATCTTTAAATTCAAAACTGGTTATTCAAAACCCAGTTCAATATTAACTGCTCTAGGAAGTCTTCCCTTACCTTTTACCAACCCAACAGTTATGTCCTTACACCTCAGAATGAGTAAACACTTCAATAGTGTCATTTATCTGTATGGTAATTTACTTGATTCCACATCTACTTCACCTTGAGAAGAAGGACCTTACCTTTGTATCTTTGTTTATCCACACCTAGCAGGTGATCTGCAACATGATTAAATTGAAATTTAGAATAATGCTCCCCAAAATTCACTTTCACTAGCACACTTAAACGTCACTGGTGGGAATATGTTAAACATGCAGAATGCAATCTGGCAATAATGCATCAAAATTTTTGATAATATTACATCTTCTAACACACTAATTCTCCTCCGTGAAGATTTCCTAAGAATCAGAAATATGAAAAAGTTTTACAAAACAATGTTTACTGTTATGTCAGCAGAGCAAAAGGCAATTTAAAAAAAAAACTAGCAATACTACGTATACTAATATTTTACTCAGTGAAGTATAATTGTTATAAGAAATCAAAGGATTTGTAGTAACATAGGGAAATTTTTAAATATTAAGGAAAAAAGCAGGACACAAAACTGTACAGTTTAGTCCAGTATTCTACTTAAATGTCAGCAGTGACTGGGAAAACTGAACCATGAATATATTGTCTTCTATTTTTCTGTATTTTTCCAGATTGCATAATTAGAATATATATTTTGATACAACTGTTAATGTCTTATGCAAACTGGTAATGAATTATTAAAATTTGTTTCAGAGATATGTCCATAGTATACAATTCTCCCTATACCCAGTGTGTATATATACATATATATGATCTTTAATGTAAGAGCATATATAACTTACTTTACTAAAAAATTCATCATGGATAAAGTTTCTACAAAATGGTCAAAACGTTCAGCTGAACTAATTTCACAAATTACATATTTTGCCACCATGATTACATACAAATGTTCTGAATGTTTTTATGAAAACAGCATATTTTCTTAAGATATGTGTGTGCATATATGTGTGTGGTGTATATATACATATACACCATAAAGTTGTAGAATTGTAAAACCCCCAGTAAATAAGGAAATAAGTGCTTTAAAACATATATTTTCTTTAAGGGATTTCCAATATTGAAACAAGCACACTTTCCATTCCTTTTACCAAGTTTCTGAATTGACAGGCATGGCAGTTCTAACAGCTGGCCTCTGTCTTTCCTAAAAAGTCAAGTAACCTCTATAAGCAAATAATATTCATGATTTGTGAATCCAAAACTATATATCACCAAAATGCTCTTTAAAATGAGCTTAGTTAAAAGATAAGTCAAAAAGCAAGTCCCTCCGGAGAATGAGAATGGATACAAACTTAAAAATCCAAACATTTAAAATAATTTAATAATAAGGTACCTGGCTGGCTCGGTTAGGTGTCCGACTTCGGCTCAGGTCATAATCTCGCAGTTATGAGTTCAAGCCCCGCGTGAGGCTCTGTGCTGACAACTCAGAGCCTGAAGCCTGTTTCAGATTCTGTGTCTCCCTCCCTCTCTGCTGCTCCCCTGCTCATACTCTGTCTCTCTCTCTCTCTCAAAAATAAATAAAACATTAATTTAATGATAGCCTGAGTCTGGCATTACTAAAGTGGTACTAATGGACATACAGACCATGAAAATGTTACCCCTTCTTATTGAGCCACTTTATGTTACATGGTAAAAAAAAAAAAAAAAAAAAAAAAAAAGCAAGAATTTACACAGTTGCTCCAAAATTTACAAAATTATACAAAACTCTTTCCAACAAAGCATAATTTGTCATCAAGAAACTAATGAAATAATTTATGAATTAAAAATTATTTTCAATAGTGTATTCCATTTGACATGAAGCTTTAGCTCAACTTCCACTTACTTTACCTGCCAAAGGTCTCTCCTTGTTAAACATATATCTACTTCTGGAGACAGAATCCTATTTGCTCACTCATTCATTTATCCCCTCATTCAACAAACATTTATAAGCATCTTCAACATTTATAAGTAATTTACAATTACTGTGCCAGGCACAGATTCAATGGTAAGCTTAAAAATGTTCACAAGATGTTTGAAAGCTACAACATATATAACTAAAACACAAAAGGAGAAATGTGATCAGTTGCTTAAAAAACATGAAAAAGCTATTCAGAGGAAGAGGAAAAGAATCGCTTCTGCCTAGAGAGGGAAAGTAAGGGTGGAGAGTAAGTTAAGAGACGGCATCATGGAGGCAGAAGCACCTGAAATGAGTCTTAAAGGAGATAGGGTTTCAACAGCACTAGGTGTACTCATTCCATCTGGAGAGTAGAGCCAGAACTTTCTCCCTTCCTTTGAACATGCTGCTTACTTTTCCTGGGCAACCATTTCTCCCTTCTGTACCAGGCTCAATTGCCATTCAAAAACATAATTTCACTCATTAATCTCTTCAATAAATCTGTGATAACAACCTCTTCCAGCCCTTATCTACATGAAAACCTTGTGTATACTTCTATTACAACACTCAAAAACTAAACTGTATTCAGCAGGCTATCATCCACACTAATGGATCACAAAATACTTCAGGGCAGATCTCTTATCTTTCACCTCTGTATTGTTACAACTTATCAAGATGTCCAGCACAGTGGGTACTAAAAGGTCTAACGATGAACTTTATAAATGAATAAAAAACATGGCAACCATTAGCTGGAAAATCTGTTTAGGAAGCTGTTTAAAAGAGTTAAGAAAAAAAGAGCTCAAGTTAAAATGGTGAAAAAGGAAGAGATGGAAAGTGTTGAGATGGGTTAAGGAGAAGAAAGATAATCAAGCGTGCTTGAAAGTCCAGGAAAAGTAAGGCACCATTCATAGAAGGGGGAAATCACTGAGTCCACCAGGGACAAGCAGAATTGGACCTGGACTACTATTGAATACACTTCGGCAGAAATCCAAGTTATCAGAACACAGACTCCAAATATCACCTAAATATTTCTTCACCAAAATAAAAATTTTAATTTGAACACTAATGCCGTGATATGGCATATCTGACCTCTACAACTTCTCTAGAAGATAAAAGAGAAATCTAATTCTCAAGTACTATACTTACCTTTAATAAGGTAGTTTTATGTAACTTACTCCTGCTTTATTTCAATGTGTGTACATCATCATTAATGAAAATGCTTCAAAAAGACGTAGGAATAAAATAATTTCCTATTACTAAAAAAATTCCATATAATTTAAGCCTTCCCTAGCCTTAAGGGATAGGGTAAAATTATATACTAATATGAGTTTATTCCACAAATTTTAGATTTATACATGTACAATACATATATTGTTATACATATGTAAATATACCTTGATAAAGAGGGCATAGATTTTCCATTGGTAACTGATTGGCCAACTGAAATCAACCAGTTAATTAACAAGTCCCAGGGCATGGGGAAATAAAAAGAGATTTCTCTTTTAAAAATGTGAGAGATTGGGGCACCTGGTGGCCCAGTCAGTTAAGTGTCCGACTCGATTTCTGCTCAGGTCATGATCTCACAGTTCATGGGTTCAAGCCCTACGTAGGGCTCTGCTTGAGATCCTCTATTTCTCAAAAAAATAAACTTAAAAAAATTAAAAAGTAAGAGACAGTGATTAACTCTCAGAGCAAGGCAAGAGATGAGGATCAGCAAGGAACACACAGGTAGCTTCAAAAGTAGAGGGAATGCTCTAGTTATTGAGTGGAGGTTTATTGGATGCTTACTGTTTTATGATTTATAAAATATAATTTCATACTTAAGATGTTAGGTAATAAAAAGTTTCCAATCCCCATGTAATTTAAAGAGAAAATAACCTTAGGTAAAACAATTAAGTGTACATAAATATTACACAATATTATCTGTGTATCTTTATATGACTTGCTGCACCTAAGTTATTTTTCCAACAAACATAAAACAGCCAAGTTTTATAAATTTTATAAAATATTTATAAAACTTAATAGTTTTAGGTTTTTCTTTCACTTGCCACATGTTAGTATGCATTTGGCACGTAGTGTTGTCCAAGAAGAAACAATAAAACAACAAACATCTGTCCTCCATGCTTCACAAACAAGAGGAGCCTGAGAAATAAAATGCCTTTCTGAGTAGGTTCCTCTGGGCTTTGGTTAAGGGCTAAGTTTTTCTTTTCAGCAACAAGTGAATCATTTAGAAGAAGTAGTCCTAGGAACTTAGTGTGTTTTGAGATATTTGCAGTAAGTTAATGAATTAAATTTACCAAAACATGTCATTCTTCTGTAATCATTTTCCCACTGATTCTTCACCTCACTGTTTTCTTTCCAGGAAAGAGCACAGAGGACTATCAAACTTTAGTTTGATTTTGTTACTGCAGCAATTAAAATACTATCTTCTCTCACAAGGCGGAACTCTAAATATATTTTCGCAAACAAATACTCAATTCTATACACTGCACTGAGGACCTAAAGCTGTAGAAGACATAGTCCTTTTTATGAAAGACCCTGAAGTTTAGTGGGGAGATCAGTCAAGCACGTACCAATAAGTTCAGAGAGGTTAAGAGAAGTTCTTTGTAACAGCAATCAATGGGATGTGGTAGTGGAAAGAGCCAGGCTTTAGAGCCAAAGAAAATGGTTTGAAATTCTGACTCCACTACTGACTAATACTGAGGCTTTTAGTAACTTACAGCCTCAGTTTCCTCTATTTAAAAATTGAATAATAATAATAACAATAAACTAAGTAAAACAAAATATCTTGTAAGTATATATCTGTCACTTAGAAGGTTCTCTTAAAATAATAGCTATTACCATTCCTATTATTTTATTATTATTATTGATTTGGGTAGTAATAAAGTTCTAAAAAGTTAAAAGGAGACCATAGTACCAGCAAAGGGGTTCGCCTAACTAAAAAATCAATTATGATTTTGTTCTGTGACTGTGTATGATTACAAGGACAGTTCAGATATTTAAAATCAAAACCAAACAAACAACAAGCAAAGCTGTCCTCTCCCTACTCTCTCTCTCTCTCTCTCCTCCAAACCTGACAGTTTCCCTATACTAGAGAAAGAGTTTACAGTAGATGAAAGGTCTACGAACTCACCTTAAGAAGTAATGATCTATCTCCCTTAACTGGATCAGGAATTTTGGTATCTAAAAAAGTTTCCTTTTTTAATTTTTTAATAAAAACTATTTTATTCTAAAAGTAACTTTATCCTGATAGTTGCAACAAATTTACCATCTGAGTAAAATAATATTTTAATTATAATCAGATATTTAAACTCTTTTGAATAATCTCTCCAAATGGTTTTAGATTTGTGGTACTTAAAATTTATTTAAATCCATATTATATAAAAGCCTTCCTTCATCTCTCCAGGCAGAAATAACCTTTCCTTCCTTTGAAAATCAACAGCACTTTATGCAAGCTAGACTTATACCATTTATGTCTTCTATGTCTATTTGTGTAGATAGCCTTACTTTTCCTAACACTCTGCCCACTATACTTATGCAATATTTATTAAATAAAAAATATATAAAATAAGGCCACATAAGTGAATGTTCTTAGTAATCTATAAAGTAGTATAAAAGCAAATTACTACAAAGGTATTATATTTTAGAGTAAAAGTATTGCAAGCTTACACCTAATGTACGGCAGTACAATTCACTGAACAATCCTTAACTGTCAATAATAAAAAATACTGTGCACACCATACCCTAACAAATGTGGAGGGGCAGATGTTTAAAAAAAAAAATGTATCAATTCAGCCTAAGAGACAGTAGGAGTTGGTCTGCCTTGGTATCAGCCCAAGAAAAAAAATTATTTTAATTAAATAAAATTCTAGTCAACAATGAGCTTAAATGCCCAAGAAAATCCTAGTATGTGCCTTCTAGCAATTCATGATTATTAACTTTAAAAGGCCCATAAAAAATTTACTACTAAATTTTAATTTTTACACCAAACTGATTCAATATTTCAAGGGAAATGAAAGTATTAATCTCGTCGTATAACAATAAAGATTCTCCAGGTGTTCAATTCCTATTGCATAATCTGTCAGGTAGAGGTTGACACTAGTTATACCACAGTCAGATGCCTGACAACCATGTTCTTTATATTAAGTTTGCATATTATAACCATGTTGGAATACAGAAAGGATTTTTATTATTTTCTGGAAATGTAGATATGCATTTTTATCTCCTAACCAGTTTGAACATCAATAATATTCTCATTCACTAAAAGAGGAAAATAGATATCTAATATCAAAACCTATGTAAAAATGCAAATACAACTAAACATAATGAAAGGACTACTCTGGGGCCCAATAATTAAAGAGCTGTAGAAATTCCACATACAAAAATAAAAATATTTTACTAATTTTTTCTTAAAACATTGCTCAAACCAAGAAACTTTCAAAAAATGTTAATTAGCCCAATTAGTTCCAAATTGCAAAATCAATAATGTATAATCAGAACAATCCATCTATATCATCTCATTTCTGCTTCCAACTTAACACAAGTAACCACAAAGCTGAAAAATTGCGCTAATTTCTTGACTGCCTGGATGCCAAAAAAGAAAAAAAAAGTAGCAAAAGTTAACTGCTGACATCTCTATTATACCATAAAAAAAAAACTACTTAGGACATGCATGCAATATTCAGATTTCATAGCTGAGACCTAATTTGGTGTACATGGTTTAAGTAGTTTTTATAAAGTCCTGATTCATATTCTGCTAAGATCATCAATTTGGGAATTAACAAAACTAGTAAAATCAAAGAATACCAAATAATTTAACTGTATTACATCTGTGAAGTATTGCAGAAATATAAAATGAAATCCCTTTTTAACTTTATCACGAGAGTAGAGCTAAAATATACTTGTAATAGCACATACTATTTCAAGCTTCTACTATAATTTGCATTTTATAAAAATAATGACTTGTGGCTCATCAGACCCTACGTAATAAAAAGTGGTTTCTAATGATCAACAATTACATTGGAAAATGAACATTAAGAAGTTATTACTATCATAAAAAATATTTTACCACAGGGAGTCTTTAAAATGTGAAATCAATCACAAATACTATTTCTAAAGACATCTGCCATCAGAACCATCAGTCTACTGGATTCTGAACTGCAATCACACCCCTTCCTGGACTTTGCATAACCTGTCAATACCTTACAGTTATAACCAGGTCAAAATCAACAAAGTATCAAAATAGCATGGCAAATTAGGATTTGTTAAGTACAAACCTAATTGTCTGGGACCAAAATGATAGAATTTCTACTGCCCATGGTAAAAATAGGAGATAAAATTCTACAATCACTATCTACCATTTACTAAGTAAGCTGTGCTTTCTATTCCTAGCTGACAAAAAAAAAACTTTTTGAGACAAAAATTGCATATAAAACAGAAGATGTCTGAAACTTTCTTACACTATTTTTAAAGCAAGCCAAATTATATATCAATGTACTTAATCTATCTAATCAGTATCATATGATGAATGCTCTGTGCATGCACGTGTTAACGCAAAAGGAAAGAAATTCTTCAACAGACTCTGAGTCTCCCAAATATGGTTTGTGTGACTAACAGCTGAGAGGAAATGCAACTGAAACTGTCTGCTGGAAATCCATTAACATCTAGGCACAGAAAAATGCCTGGGTGATAGTAGAGTTGGATGTGTAAATTTGTGCAGGAATATAGCCAAATTTTTGGCAATCCCTCATGGTCTTAAATGTATTGACAATGGTCTTTCTTTTCCAGTTGTAATGTTACATTTGAAGAACATTATTTGAGTTGGAGGGCCTTCCTGGTCTTTAAAACAAACAGGCTTAAAGCTTGGATTTACAAAGGCATGGCATTTTAAATAATACAAACAAAAATTTATACAAAAAATTATATGCTCCAAAAAAACTGCCATGCATAGCCAAAAGAAAAAAAAAATCAATACATTAAGGGAAAAACTGTATGCTAATTTAGATATCATTCTAATTTCCCTTAAATATACTATTTTTAAATTTTTCTGTAATTTTCAGGATTATTATTCTGAAAGGGAGTGTTTTTTAAAAGAGAGTTCATATTTCAAAGTATATGCTCTTGATATCTTAATACACTATTTTATAAAAGATTACTTTACATCTAGTACTTGCTTGTTCTTAGGAATTAAACTAAGTATGTAACTCCTTTACAAACCATTTAATAGCCATATGTGATCCTAGTCACTCTGTACTGAGCTCCTCCTAGGTCCTCCATGCTGTGAAATGTTTTATTTAAAATAATGAGAGCACTTTCTTAAGTATTTACAACTTACTGTGGGTACAGCTTAAACAAATGCACACATTCAAAAGTATAAATATGCTATAAGCAGCTCTAATTGTTATGGTTATAAAATAAATTGAAAAATTTGAAGTACTATAATATTTTACAGGTGAGCAGTAATAGGTAAAATTGACTCAGCACTTTGCAATGAAGAAGAGGTTCTCATAAAATTCACTGAATCCTCAAAACAACCCATGAGACACTATGAGTACTTTTCCCCCATTTTATTAGTGAAGAACCTGTGATGAAGAAAAGGTAAATAACTGAACCACATTACACACTAAATAGTAAAGCCAAGATTCAAACTGGTTACTCACAGCTAAGTCATGACTGTCACTGGATTTATAATTTTCATTCTTTCATGTAAGTAATCACATCTGATTGTTTCAGCAACCCAAGAAATAATAATAGCAGCTAATATTCATTGAATACATATTATGTAGCAGACACTGTTCTATACTATATTAATTCACTCCTCACAAACCCTATAAAAGGGTTACACTATTACCCATTTACAGATAAGAAAATGAAAGCTCATTGAAAATATGTAAATCACCCAAGATTACACATCCAATAGGTAGGCGAATCAGAATGTAAACCCAGAGCATTTAATTCCAAAGCCTCTTCTTTCCCACCTCACTCCTCAGTGGATTGACATGAAGCAGGTTAAGAAAGGAAATTGGAGAGGGAGAAGAAGCAGGTCTTCTAGTACTTCACTTTAACTACTTTTCCTAAACGTAACTGGAATAATTAAATCCAGACAGGGCAAGGTGGCTTTGGGTGTAGGTTGTTCTTTACAGCACAGTAGGAGCAGGTAAGGAACACTGGCAGGAAGAAGGAATCCCATCAGGCTAGAGAAGACTTATCTTCCATAGAGTGGAGGCAGAAGAATGGAAAAATAATGGGAGCAGAAACACATGTATTTGCCATTCTGATTCAGGGAGTATAAATTATGGTAGATGAAGAGGGAGGACTCTAATTAAGGAAATCAAGGAGAAGTGAAGCACAACACTGATTTGTTTTGAGAGAAAATTCAAAGCCACTGAAAGATTTGGGATAGGTGTCGTCATGCCTCCAGAAGAACTGATACTCCTACTTTTGCCAAAAGTATCTAGCACACAGGAAGAAAACATTGAGAGAATTTTCATTTTTTCTTTTTAAAAACTAAAATGTCATTTACAGTTTGGTAACTCCTTTTGACTGTTAGAAACCTTCCTGGGGAGAGAAGAGGGAAAGGGGAACATGATGGAGCTTAACGTGCTTCTCATTAGTTCTCAAGCTGTGAAGCTATGGCACTGGTTACTTTAGCACATAGATCTTCCTCAGAGTGCTGTTAAAATCGGATGAAGAAAATCACAACAAAACCTCATTTTAATGAATAAACTGAAATGCCAATCTAAACCTAAAGTAGAAGTTGCAACAAATGAGGGAAAAAAAAAAAGTATGGCAGAGACCAAAAATGACACCAGGATACTAGAGAGCAGCACTTTTTAGAAGACAAATTAAATGGGGCAAACTAACCCTAATAGAATTTCTTCCCTCATTACTTAAAATAAACCAGGTCACTGAAATGGGCTTATACTGTGGCATTTTGTTCATTTTAATTTCATTTAAATTTCATTACATCGTAAATTCCCATGGAAATACCTTAGACACGTGTCCACAATAATTAGAATGCCTAACATTTCAGTGTAAGTACTTTTGCATAAGTTCAACAAAACAGAAAGAATGCAGTGAGCTCCTTTCAGTTTTTTTTTTCCTATGTCAACAGCTATTTTATGATAGGAATGATCTCTGTGGCTATAGAGCATGTGTAAAATACATCACATGAGTCTGTGAGAAGCCTTAATGCGGAAGACCCAGTAAAGATCTGGACTGCACACAGAAACCTCAAAATCAAGCTGAACTTCCTAGAATATAGCAATGATAAATTTTTCCTCCCAAAGCTATTACTGTTAAATATACCTTGATGAATTAAGTTCAAGTGTAACTACAAATGAAATATGATTCAACTGAGCTATGACCTATTTTTCCTCTCAAAAGCAAAAAAGAGAATAATGACAGTTGTGAGACTTACACTTTTCCATTCCTGGGTATTTCTGAAAGTTATTTCATAGCACAGCTAAAGGCAAAATGCACTTTGTGACACGTCTTTTCTTTAAAATGCAGTTACTTATGCTAGTGCTCATAAGACAGATATAATTACTTAATAATTGTTATTAAAATTCTGTGTGTTTATTTTTAAACTATACATACCAAGGCATTCAGGAAGGAAATAATCTCAGAATGTAATAGGATACCGTAGGTCTACAGTTCAATTGTAAGTATATATCTACATACAACAGAACCAACAATCAACATGACAAATACAAAATTAACATATACTGTATATGTGGTTGATAATACCCACCCCTAGCAGAAAGCTTTTTGGTGTTGATAATTTTGGCAGCATATTCTTGTCCAGTAGGGATTTTCATACATCTTCTCACCACTGAGAAAGCCCCCCTGAAAACCAATAATTAGCATGTCATCAATATAATCAGCTATGATATTCTACTAAAAAATTACAGCAATCTGAGCATTTTTGTTGCATTTAATGAACCGTCAAACATCAGTGCGCTACAGTAATATCCACAAAATGAACGATTCTTCCTGGAAACCTAAACCTTCCGTAATGTTGAAGAATAAAAGTAAATTTTATTTAACAGGGAGCACACATTATTAATCAACAAAATGAAAGGAATTGCCAATAATGACCGCTCTTGTTTGCACATGAAATTTGAAAACATTTTACAATTCACACTCACACAGCACCAAATGCTGAGAGGAAAAAAAAAAAAAAAAACCTGCAAAGAGCATGGCTGAGGAAGAGCAGTAAAAATCTATTTATTTTGTTAAAAAAAATTAATGTGGCTCCAACTAAGTAAATATGGCGATTGTTTTCATTAAAATATAAGTGTTGGGAACATTTGTGTGGTTTAACAAATCCTGATATGGTGATTTCTCTGTGCCCTGTTTTGAGCTGGGGGAAGGGAGAGATTTGAATTAAGCTGCTCTTCCGACATATTCTCCATGTTTTAACAACAGACAGCGTATAAATATATAAGGATATAATTTTCATTACATTTAAAATATAATTACATTCCCTTGAATTCAACTGCATAAAACAACAACATACATATAAACGCACCCCTTTCATAAGTAATAGTCGAAACTAGCGATAGAAGAACTGGGTTTGGGTTGGATGCTACATAAATCAACATTCACGGTTCAGCCCCTAAGTCCCTAAGCACAGAGGTCCTCAGGAGGTCTCAGGTCCCCTTCCTTAAATTCTCCGAGCAGTTCTGCCAGTTGGGTGTAGGAGGTCCTTTTATACAACACTAGGCTACCCTTGGGAAGCTTTCTCTCGGTCTCCAGGTCTTTTCCGTTGCCTGTATAAATAAATCCTCCCAGAGAATGCGAAGATGTACACGTAAATCATTGGAAGGATGATGATGATGAGCGAATAACCTAGTGCAAAGAATAAGAGTGGACATGGGGCAAGGGGTCGAGTTCTTTTCAGTGGCCCTTTTCCTGGACAGAACAACTACTGGATGCAAAATAGACTCTACGCCAAGTTGAACTTTCAGCATCAATAAATATGGCACCGTCTGTGGCAGCGAGTTCTCATCCGTACGAGGGTCGTACGGCCGCACGCCGGCTAACCAGGAGGCATCTCTATTTACAGAAAACATGATCTATGTTGCATTTTACATGGGTTCTTGTTTCCTCTACACACACACACACACACACGCTCGCACACTTCTCTGGATGACAGCTACAACTGCAGGGATCGTAAATCCACTAAGTCTCTAGGGCTAGAGGGTGGGGGAACGGGTGAAGGTGGGCTAAGGATTATCGGAATGTGCCACAGCCGGGGTGGAGGGTCTTTTTCCGTCTCTGTCCCCTCCTCTCGCTAAGGCAGCACCTTCCTCAGAGCTGCCACACCGCGGGCCCTCCTCCCTCTCCTCTGGTCTCCCAAACTCCCTCGCCCCACGCGGGAGGCCGGTGGGTCGGGGGCAACGCGACCCGCCCTCTTCTGGAAAGGGGACGTGCAGATGCGGGCCAAGGCGCTTACTTTCCGAGCTCCTCGAAAAGCTGATACTCGTCCGTGAACCTGGTGCAGGTTGTAGTCGAAGCCATCCTCGGTCCGGGCTATGCCCCTGGCTGGGAGCGCGGCGGACAAGACTCGAACAGACGCGCGGCTTCCCCAGGACTGGCCCCGCGGCGCTGTCACCCAGGGCCGCCCTCACTTTCCTCGTCCGAAAGTAGCTCACCCGGGAGGGAGTGTGCGCAGGGGCGGGGCGGGAGGGAAGATGACCAGAAAGGGTGGCGTGGGGTCTCCTCCCCACGGTCCGCAGATTCTCTTTCTCCTCCTCCGGCCCTCGCTTCCTTCTCCTCTGGACGCTCCACCCGCCCCCTTTCCAGCCCCTCTCCCCAAATGCTGGGGGCAAAGTACTCAAGAAGAGGGGGTCGGGAAACGGAAAACAGCCGGGCACGGGGCGAAAGCAGTTGCGAAACTAGCCACACCGGGGCTGGAGGGGTAGGGGCAGAGGGGAGGGAACCCGAGGGGGCGGAGGCCGCGGAGCCGAGAGCGGACAGCTCGAGCCCAGCTGCAGCTGTCAGCAGGCGCGGGCGCGGGGCGCGCCGGGGCTCGGCCGAGCGTGCGCGCCCGGGACCCGCCTGCCTCCCGCGGGCACCTCGGCTGCCTGGCGCTCCCCCAAGAGCCCGCGCCGCTTGGAGACTGCGCGGCGAGAGAAAGAGCGCTCGGATGGGGCGAAGACTAGTCCGCCGTCCCCAGGCCTCCGCCTCTTTCCTCCTCCCGCCACTCCCTCCGCCTGCCAGCACCCCCTCCCTCGCGAAGCCCCCTCCTCGCCGGTCCCACACCTCCCTCTAGCGACTCTAACCCAGTCCCTTCGCGGATCTCGCTCTCCCTCCCTAGGTCTTACACTCGCGCACACCCGTCTGGAGAGAGACCAGGTGGGCGGAGGAGGCTGTACGAGGGAGAAGCCTGGGGAAGATTTAGGTGAATGAGATGAGATGTCAATATTACCCAGTTAAACTCGCAATTAAGCTGCTGCCTAAACCTGGGGTTGATTTAGAAGATGTGGGGTAAGTCGTGGGCTGCCCGGGGATGCTTCCCGGGCCGCGGAGGCCCCCGACCCTGTTGCGGGCACGGGGCACTAGAAACCGCTCCACGCCGACTCGTGAGCCGCGGTGCTCCGGGTGGGAGGGCGAAGTGTGCAACCATTTCATCTCGGCGCGTCTCCGTGTTGACACGGCGGGGGCCGGATGTGGGCAACTGACTGCTTCCTTAGAAGGGTCCCAGCCTACAGCCTCCCAGTGACTCCGGGCCCACTCCCGGAGAGCAGAAGCCGAGCTACCCGCTCTCGAGCTCCGGGTGCGCGTTTTCTCCCTCCCCTCCCCCCACCCCCGGCCCGTTTAGTGAGGGACGACGCCAGCCGTGCGCCACGTTTCACTTCTGATATGACTGCCACCTCACTGTCCACCTCCGCCGCTTTATAGGTTGGGTGGCTCAGACTCTGGCAACCCCCGAAGGCCTTTGCTTTCGGCCCTCAGTGTTAGAATGAAAGCAAAAACTCCCCCATGGAGCCACACCTTCTGAGTAACTCCCCAGTAACCTCGGTAAGTTCTGATAGTAAGACGGTTTCTCGCGAGATTTCCTGCTCTGGCGGCGGGGGTGGGGTTGTGGGAAGGTTGGGTGTCGGTCACGCGACCCGGTCGAGGCTGACGTCACTGGCATCACATGAACACGTTCTAGCCTGTTTCGCTTTGCAAAGGAAAAAAAGAAAAGGAGAGGCGGAGTGTGCCCTGCCTGTGATGGTGGCACAGAAGTGTACTCTGTAAATGGTTATCTGGAAAATCACTTAACATTTCAAGAATATGTCCTAATCATTAGCATGCAGCAGATAGGAGAAAAAATAATTATGCATTACATGTAAAATAAATCGCTGATTGCTGAAATCACCCCTGGGCCTTTCTTACAGTCCTGTGTTTTCAATAAACTATGTAATTGCAAATTAAAACGCGGAACAAAAGGGTTATGAACGGTCTTTCCGACCCTAAAGACCTTGCAGTGCTAATTTGTTCATCTTTAGCATTACATCATGGGCTCAAAATTCCACAGCTGGAAGATAAAACATAACTTGGTCATACAGAGAATCTAAAACTTGAAGGAATTGTTGCTCACTTCCAGAGGCTGCTATTAATTGTAAATTACCTTGTCCACAGTCACACATAATCGTAATTCCCTCCCATCCTCCTGTGGGGAATGCTATTTCTGCCAACAGCTTTTACTTTGAAATTTTCAAAATTTTTACAAATTGTAACAGTTATTAAACAAAATTGAATTTCGTACATATTTTTATTCCTGGCTATTAAAAGCAAATATAACATTGTGTAAAATGTAATGGTACAAGATGATACCAAAAACTATATAAAGGGAAAAAAAAAAAGGTGTCTAAATACTAATAATTGGGCTATAGAATTGAAAAAAAAAACCAATTTGGTCTATGCTAAAGATTTTTAATCTATATCAAATATTTAACAATATGGGTCCAAGTTATAATGCAATAATTTAATATTCTCTGAACCTAAAAGTGAAACAGAAAAAGTAAAATTAAAACAATAAATAAAGATAATATAAAATTTTACAACTCTAGGGAAGAAAAAAAAATTTAAATATCCAAGTAATGAGGTCTACATAATTACAGTATTTATCTCAATTATTTAAACTACCAATAATTGTACATGGTTATGATGATTGTATGATACAATAAAGAAAACATAACAGTTTTAATATTGATGTATTATTAGACAATAAATGTGTACTTTTTAAAACACTGCTTACTCTGCATTTGTGCTGTTTCTTGGTCTATATCTTAAAGTAATTAAAATATTTATCTTATTTAAGCAAATATTGCCAGTTATTTCTGAAGCGTGGGCTTTCTGAAGGCAGTAATCCTTTCACAATTACACAGAAATTTCATTTGGATTATCATCTCTTGCCTTCTTCCTGGTCTCCTGCTTCTACCCTTGCCCCTCTTTGTTCTAGTCTCATCCGAGGCAAGCATAATGGTCCCCTTAAACCCTCAGTCAGGACAAATCATGCCTTTGCTCAAAAACTTCTGAAGCCTTCGTGTCTCAATTAGACTAAAAACCAAAATTTTAAAAATGGCTTACAAGGCCTTGGGGGATCTGCCCTCCACTCCTACATCATTAGTCTTCCCTACCTCAGTTTGTGCCCTGGCTCATTCTACTCCAGCCACACTGGCCTCTGCGGTTCCTGGAGCATGACTTGGCATGCTCCTGATTAGCAACTTTGCATTTGCTATTCTGTCTTCCCTGGAATGTTTAACTGTCCTATTGCATTTCTTCACCTCCTTCTAATATTTTCTCTATCATCTTATTGATGGAGCTTTCCCTAGCCACTCTATCAATTACTACACATTTTTCAAACATGACTTCACATTGCCTGCTTCATTTTTCCCCATAATATCTATTACCATCTAGTATACTATAAATTTTATTTTTTTCCCTGTTAATTGTTTAGACTTTCCAACTAAAATATACTCTCCCAAGGGCATGAATTACTACCTGTTTTGTTCACTGCTCTATTTCCAGCGACTAGAATAGTGCCTGGCACATAATAGCTGTTCTATGAATTTTATTAAATTGGCAAATTAATTATTTAGGGGTTTATTATATTAAAGTTAGTTGTTGATAATTAACGTACCAATAAAACTTACTGTAAGGGTGATCGTATTTAATCAAGATAGTCACAGTATCCCATGATTAAAAGTGCAGAGAAATGGATTTTTAAAATACACTAATAATTGACATCAAGGGAAAAGGGTCTAGTACTAATTTTCTTGCCATTGAAGTCCATAAAGGAAGAAGGAATTTCCATTTTTTAGATATACCGGCCTTACTAAATTTTACACTGTAATAAAAGACAGATGCCAAGTTCCAAATGGTTAGATCTCACTCTGAAGACACAAGTCAATGTAAGAGAATGAAAAATGTGGCTTTAAAATGAGTTTTTGTAATTCCTAAACTAGTTTAACACCACTACTATGGAAGAAGATCCATCTTATGATGTGGAGAAACACTTAGGAAGTCATAAATGTGAAAAGAACGTCAGAAGTTACAGAATGGTGATGAAGGATTGCCAGATTAAAGTTAAGAAATTTTCTAAAATTTAGCAACAAACATGAGCTGGAGATTGTACAAAAATGTGTTGTTCAAATGCAAATTGAAAAAATTGTAAACATGAGCATACTTGGTTTCTCAATCGATTTATATTAATCACACACAAATCAAGATTAGCTAGTGTATAAACTCCTAACTTTCTGCTTTGTTAAAGTGGAAGAAAAACATTTGTAATTGTATCCACTTCTAAAATGTGTTCCTTAATACTAGAAAGGGTAACAGCAAGCAAAGAAGGAGAGGTGAAGTATGAGGGATGGGGACATGGAGGTGGGGGGGCTAAGGGAGTAAAAACTAGTTACAAGCAGACCCCTATCACTACCTAGATTGCTAGGCTTCAATCAGATAAAATCATGTGAGTACCAAGACCACACAATATTTTGCTCTAAATACGATCCATCCCTGTGTGTGTGTGTGTGTGTGTGTGTGTGTGCGCGCGCGCGCATGTGCGTATGTGATAGAATCAACTAACAAAAAAGTAGCGAAGAGATGGAAGACAAACTGAAAATGATCACCACATACAAATACAACAGGAGAACCAAAGATAGAAAGTATCTTTGTTGTCTTTTTGCCCAGTTGCAACTAAAAATTGCAAGCCTTTAGTAGTCCCACTAGGAAAGGATGAGTTTCTAATACTTAGGTAAGCAAACCAGATATTGACAATCATTGATTTTCCTTGCTACAGAGTTACAAGACAAGAAACAAGGAAGAGATGACGCTATATCCATTGCTCCCCAAAGTGAAGACTCAGTAATAAGAATAATCGGTAATAAGAAGTAATCAGTAATAAGAAGATTGCAGTGAGAATTTTAGCAGGGTCTGTTTCTGGTCTGTATCATGGCCACTCTTCACTGAAGATTTAGAGGCAAGGAGAAGAAAGCAATTTGCTTCTTTCAGTTAGCCCTCTCAAGGTACAATAATCTAACCCTGTAGAGCCAGACACAAATATAATCTACTAGTGAGCAAATAATCTACTCACCAAACTGTCTATTCATGCAAGATGAATTTGCAGATGAAGAAATGAACTATTCATAAAACAAAAGCTCATAACAGAAAAGGTTTTCTTTGTTTCATCAGGTGCCAAAAATAAACCTAAATATGTAAATGAATCAAGAAATAATACAATGAAGAACCAGTAGCTCTTTCCCCACTACTTCCAAGTATTTTGGTTAGCATATTTGATCCTCCGCGAAGATACCTAATACTCTGCTAAAAAGAAGTGTAACAGGAAGTTATATTAAATATGACGCACAAATCAAAACAACTTTGTAAAAGGTTGTGAAGTCATTAGCAAAGTAAAAAAAAAAAAAAAAAAAAAACGAATTAGCAGATGTCAAGCCTTCCTCTGTGCACGGGTAATGACTTTCACTTACTACTTTCATCACACTGGACTGTGACTATTAGCCCCTTCATGGCAGGAACTGTCAGTTTCCTACAGCAGCACTGGTATAGAGCTTGTGCCATCATAGGTGCTTAAAAAAAAAAGAACATATGTTATCATCAGTCTTTATCTCCATGATATTAAAAATGCCCAGTCTTTAATAGGGTGTAATGATGTTTCTTTGTGTCTATATATAATAGATCACTTCCAATCTTCCATAACTTGGCTTCTCTGTATCATTTCATACTGGGTTTAAAATGTTCTCCACAGGTTTCCCTAACACCACCACATTCTCCATTCAGGACACCTCCCTGCACTCACAACATTTCTATCTCCTTTCTTCAAGCACATTCCTGAGCTCTTTTTCTCTCTACCTTTATGGTAAATGATGTGCTCCATTTTAGGCTGCTCTCTAGGATAATCTTGTAAGTATCATGTTGAAGATGGCAGAGCAACTGTCAGCCTGGGGGCCTGAAAGATTTCATCAGAGCAGAGCTGTTGCTAACCTGGAGTCCCTGCTCTAGACTAAAGAAATAAACTTTTGTTCATAAAGGAAGTAAGTTTTAAGGATCTTTTTTGTTTCTGTAGTTAGCCTACCATATCTAAAACAAAGCATGTGAAAAAAAATCTTAAAATCAAAAGTCCTGTGCAAATGTAAAGTATCACTATAACTCAAAGTTTATGAATAAAAATATAATGAATGAATGGAAATAGGCGATTTGGGTTATGACCATATTTTATTTTTCCATATTATGCTGGTTTCCATTAGTGAGGTAATTGAGAGTTAGCTATATTGTAAAATGGTCCAGCTCCATTAAACTAGTATCTAAACTTAAATAAGTTCAAGTTAAAAAATAGATAAAAGAACAAGTTTACCCTTTTCACTGCCTACTACACACACACACACACACACACACACACACACACACATTTCATTCAATAGGGGAAACAGATTTTTAGAGGTCCTAGAAGCTATTGCAATACCACCACGAGGGGCCATGCACATTTTTCTCTAAAACCTTCCCATTCTTAATGTTTTTCTATTTCATTTATTACTCCAAGAAAGAAAGAAAAAAAAAAAAAAGCTTCACTTAATGGCTTATTTGTAAGCAACACTTTTTTTTTCACAACTACTTGGTTCATTTAACAGAGAAAGTGTGCCCTCAAATTAAGAGTTTCAAGGTGTTTTTGAAGGTGGAGGCAATTAAGCTAGGTGGGTTATCAAAGTATGTGGAAAACAAAGAACTTCTTTCTGCAGCTTAAATGCGAATGGTGAATTGTGCCATTAATTCTGCAGCATCTACTCTGTAAATTGTGCGTTCGTGTATTATGCCATGCACTCTGAAGATGGAATGTAGACCAAATAAATAGTGTCTTCTCTATTATAGGGCTTACTTTTAAGTGGGGGTGGGGGGGGGGAATCAGCATTAAATCAATTATATGGAAAAAATATAAAGGAGGAATATAGGAAGTTATGAGAATGTACAATATTTGTCTTGGTGGAGTAGGCAAAGAGGGTTTTTCTGAGAGTGGATAAGCAAATGAGATCTGAAAAATAAGTAGGAATTAACTAGATGAAAGAAAGTGCAGGGAAAAGCATGCTAGTAGATGGAACGTGGCAAATTCAAGGAACCAAAGGAAGTCCACTGCGGGTAGCACACACTGCTAGCCAAATGAGGCTGTCAGGATGGGTCTAAGAGGCTCTCATGGGGAACTTAAAACTGTATGAAAAACAGTGTGGAAAAACTGCAAAGATTTTTAAATGGATGTCACATTCTGTATCATATAGTTCAGTCTGGCTGCCTTGTGGAAAATGAATGCTAGCAATCTGAAGTGGTCAGCTTGGAAGACAAGGTAAGAGAAAGTGATAGCTTGAATTTAGGTGGTGGTGGTGAAAATAGAGATAAATGAATATTGAAAATATATTTGGAAACTTAATATTAAAATTATAAAAACACACTGACAGTTGAGACCATCTGTTTTAATAGGAATTAGATAAAACAGTAGACTATTTTAGTATGACTTAGATTTTAGGTGTTTTTTTTTTTTTTTCATTTTTAGGAAAATTCTGCCCAGGAAATATAGTACTATAAATCAACAAATAACTTTACTGTTTGCTTCAGGAAATTCCTTCAGATAAAGTTAGTAGAGATAGTAATCTGCTTATCTGGCTAAATAGCTTACTCATCAATTTAGTTATCAAGAATTACTTTACAGTATCCACTAACTTTAAACTCTTATACCATGGATTGCCCAATTCTCCACTTCACTTCTTGAAAGACTTCCTTAAACATCTTGAGGCCAGGGAGCACTGGGGTGGTTCAGTTTGTTGGGCATTTGACTCTTGATTTCAGCTCAGGTCATGATCTCACTGGTTCATGAGATCAAGCCCCACGTTGGGCTCTGCACTCACAGCATGGAGCCTGCTTGGGATTCTCTCTCTCTCTCTCTCTCTCTCTCTCTCTCTCTGTCCAGCCCCTGCTTTCTCTGTCCCTTCCCTGCTCTCTCTCTGTCAAAATAAATAAATAAATATTAAAAAAAAAAAAAAACAAACACCATCTTGAGGCCAGACCCCAATTCCTAAGAATATCTCACCTCTGACTTCTTTCGTCAGAAACACTGCCAAAACTCTGTCAAGGTGGCATTCTCTCTGTTGTAATGAGTTTGTATTGCATTATTAACAGGTTGTCTGAAGATGTTTCCAGGAGTTCAACAATGTAAACACAGGAAGTTCTTTCAAATACTGCCATGTCATGCAATAAAATATATGCAGCTATTATCACATTAAATTATGCTGAAGCAAAGTTCTGGCATAGAAAAATGTCACAATATGTTAACTAAAAATTCAAGTTACTAAAGAGTTTATTTTATCCCACTTTAGTTTAGCTTAATCTCAGTTTATATGTTTGGTTGTTTGGATAGATGGAAGATAGATACAATTCTCAAAGGACAACTTCCTAAATTTTAACTGTGATTGTCTTTGGGGGTAGAGGTATGAATTATTTCTTTACAATGTTTTTGAATTTCCCTTCTCTGAATACCTTTTATATGTGTATTAAAGGCAATGAATGCTATAAAGAGATAAAACTTTTCAATTTGCATATATTTGGGAATTAGAATGTGCATTCCAGAATCCAAAAGAAGTTTAGAATTTATAAATTCTGTGGTTTCCTCCTTGAGATTTCCTTGTTGGTGTTGTTGAAATAGGAGGGAGGAATAGTAATAACTATTATTTGCATGTTATATTTTCATGTAAGCAACGTGACATTTTTCATCTTATGGAATGAGAAAACTGGAGCACTAAATGTGGAAATAACTTTATTTCTCACTAGAAACAAGGGCCAACTCAGTTTTATACTCAAGTTTTATACAAAGGTAATAATAATAGGTAACATTTTTTGAGTTTTTACTATATGACTCACAATCCTCTGAGACAGTTTTCTACTACAGAGCCACACAGAACCTGTACTTTTAATTACTACATATTATCTTTCATATTTTTATTCATTTAATATGCCACAGTTAGATACTCATAGGTATACTTTATATTTTTCAAATGGGTAACTCTGAAAATATTTAGCTAAGTAGCTTTGGCTGCTCTTTAAGGGGAGACACTGTGGAGTAAACAAATGGACCACAGAAGTAATGTCTTCAGGGGAAAACCAGTGCATTTCCTGCTTTGATAATTCACTACACTAATTCCTAAGTGGCAGATAATACTAACCAATAAACCAATCGCTTTTCCAGAGAGATAAGTGACTCATTTTCTAAATCTATTGCTATCACCTCCTGCCACAGAGCTTTAGCTGAGCACATCCTTTCTCTCTCCTTTTTGTATGTCTCGTCCTCAATTTTTTGCTTCTCCCTGGCTCTGGTACTCCCATCCTCAACTTAGTTTCATATTTCATTTCGGGGCTAACCCAGGCTAGGATCTGCAACTCTGACTAAATGGTAAGGGGGAAGTTGATAATAAAAACCTAAGCCCTCACTAGATATTTCAGTGACTAGAGGCAAGCCCTTTACCTTACTGTTCCAAGCCCAACTCATTTCCTGAGCATATTTCTGCAGTACATTCCCTAAACTTCACACCAGGCTTTCCCAACAGGCTGGCAAAGCCAGATTCCAAGTGGTCCTCGGAAAGTAAAAGAAAGTTTCACGTTCAGATGGATTCTAGCAATATCTACCGCTGCCACTTATTTGTGTCTTTGCATTCCAGTTCCCATCCTTCTACCAATCTGAGAATCCTGCGAATAACCAAGGACTCCCAATGACCAAATCCAGGCAACCTGACTCACATTTCATCCTCATGAGAAGCTGTAGGAATCTGCATAGCCAATTACCTTTTTCTTGAAATGAATCTTCCTATGACTTCCTCAATTCCAGTTCTCCTGGTTTTCCTACTGCTAAGAATTGTTCCTATAGTATTCATATTTCTGCCTTGTTCTTCTTCCTTCCCTTTTCCTTTAAATTTCCCACTGCTTTGAAGTGGATAACATTGCCAAAGCCTTTGCCTATCAGCTCCATTTAGATGACTTCTACATCATGATCCCTAGCCCCTGTAGCTCTCCAGAACTGCTCATTCTTCTCTCCCACATCATGCTTTGATGCCACAGTAGATCTTTCCAAACTCTCAATTTCTGTTAATGATACCATTTCCCTACGTGTTCCAGTTCAATCCTTGGAATAATGTTTGATCTCTTCCTTATATTTCCTATTTCCAATGTTATCACATCCTATAGATTCTGTATTCAAAATATCTGCATTAAAAATACCCATTAGGATTTAGTCCTTCCCAATTAAATGTCATCACCAAAGAGGGAGTCTATTATCTTGGTGCTCAGTGACTGCAATGGTCCCCTAACTGAGTATCTCACCTACTGAGCCCTCTCCTCCAAACTACCAGTCCACTTCACCAGTCTTCTCTGATGCCCATCAATCACTTCTATATTAAAAATGAAACAACGTTAAAAACTGAGAACCTAAACTACCAGGCTCATCTGCATTCCTCCCATAATAACTATTATTTATTTATGCTAAAAATTTTGTTAACTACCTTATGTATATTTACATTTTTTAATCTTTTCAAGAACTGTGAAAAGTAAGGCTTCTTATACCTATTGTACATTTAAGCAAACAAGCTTCAATTAACTGTGTATTTGTTTTTATAAGTCCACACCCACTACAAGGCAGATAGAGCTGTCGTTTGATTGAGGTCTCTTGGATTCCAAAGCTTATTCTAAGAATTTAACATATGATGCTACAAAGATGCATAAATTAGACAATCACTGGATACAAAATTTTTGTTTCATATGTGATCATATGTCAGAAAAATTTTAAAAATTAACCCATTGAAATCAAGATACGTACTTTCAGGATTTTTGTTGATATAGAATGAGATTAAGTACAAGGAGAAAAGACCAAAAAAAAAAAAGACATTGATACTTTAACCTATTTTAACTTCCTTAGTCAGATTCAAGGAATGGTCATTTCTCTGATGGCCAAGTTTTTATTTATATACAAACTGTGATTGTCATTATAAGAAGGAAAACTATCTACCACACGAAACAGTGGTAGGAGCATGCTCTGGACAATGTTGTGTGAAATGGATGCTTTCAACACATGATTATACACAAGATGTCTGCAATGAACTGAATGCTAGAGCAAGTTTGCCTCTCATTAAAATGATAGAAAGACAATGAAAAAACAACTTCCTATTCCTCCAACTGGAGGAAAGTAAATGTCTATGAAGATGGCTCTGTGAAGACCTGAGATGCCACAGTTTATGAAAAAGCAGAGCTTTTAAACAGAACAAAATAGAACAAAAAGCTTTGGTAAGATATAAGCCACTGCCCAGAGAGGTCTTATTAACACATTAAGTGGTTCCATTCTTGTTCTTGTTTATTCTGCTGTTTCTTTCTTCCTTTCATGTCATTAAGCTGTTTTTATATAAAACCTCTGAATCCTTCTTTTTACTGCCTCTCCAATTCTATGTTTACAAATTGTTCCAAAAAAAGAAAAGGCATTTATATCAAACAACACAGCTTATAGTCCAGCCTGAGGAGCTCATTATTCATGGGAAGTGAATGAAAATTAAATTCATTCTAGATGCAGTTTAAGGCAAACCCTTTTGTTCACGGAAGGATTTGTCAGCCTCTGAAACCAAGATCAATCTAGAAGTAAAAGGAAAGCACTTTCGTGTATTCAAATGTCAATTCAATATAGATTATTGCCAGAATCTTATCAGAATCTGCCAGTGATTCTTAAGACGTTATTTTCAAGCCAGTGTTTATGTAACTAATTATAATATGTTGTTTTCAAGTGTCAGGAATGAGCATGATCTACCTTAAGCAAAATGGAGGCATTTATTATAAGATTTAAGGGAGCATTTTACAAAACACAATGATAGGAATAAACCTTTGTCTCAAGGAGGTTTAGTATTTAGAAGCAGAAAAACATCAAAGTGCTAGCAGTATTTTTATACCATCTCCCATTTACACTTCTTTCTGTGCTCTACTTTTTATTCTGCATGGCATAAAATGGCAAGGCAACCCCATAAGATTGTACAGGTTGCTCACTACATAAAAGTGTCCAGCCAAGAGAGCCAAAATACAATCTAGCTATGCCAGCCATGCTGTGAACCCTCAGGGCTGAGTCATCCTAGAAAGGGTGACTTTTTCTAGGTTCTAAACAATAACATATGGGCAAGTGGAGACCCCATCAAATGGCCTACACAAAGAAATTGAATATTGTTCAACCTCTAAATCCCTGGAGAAGGTATTTCAATTGAAAATGGTACCCACTCATGGTTCAATTAGCTATGATTCAGGAAGCAAGGATATATGCTTTAAAAAAATTGTGAATTGGTTAGATTTTGGTGGGTAAGGCAGTTATTCACAATACCTGATTTTTGTGGGGTTTTTTGTTGTTGTTTATATTTTTTTTTTTTATATTTCAGACTGCCACTAACCTTTAACTCTTGCAGATCTCCTAAAAATCAATTACTTAGGAAATTTATATAAGAATGGAAATTATGCCAGGAGCAGCAGAAACAATCTCGAGTTGAGAGGAGAGTTAGTTCTTTTTTTTCTCTATATATGCATAAGTCTTTATGGATTGGCCTTGCATTTTTAGGGACTGGAGATCCATTTATTTTTTAATTAAAATATAAGGTATACTGTTGACATATATGTTTTGTATTTTCTTCCAAAATAATTTTTATCTTCCTTTTATGGTTACCAGATTTAGCAAATAAAAATACAGGGTGCCCAGTTAAATTTGAATTTCAGATAAATAATTAATAATTAATTACTCAATGTAAGTATGACCTGTGTAATATTTGCGACATAGGTAATACTAAAAAATTATTGCATGGGATATACACTAAATAATCCTTACTTATCTACAACCAATTGGAAGGCAGGTATGCTTACCACTATATCACCAATGCTGTACTGTTTGAAACAAATTGAATTGGGCATCCTTTGTTTTATCTGGCTAATTTACTTCCTTTTTATTGTAAGCTGAGCCCTGTAGAACTACTTTTAAACATTTCTAGATCTAAGTTTGGCAGAGGTATGAAGTCAAGGAAATAGAAACAGATGTATATCCTTACATATAAAGGACATTAAAACTTGAGTTAGTAACTTTACAGTGAAATATGATACATAATCACCTGGTCTCTATGAATAAAAGGTCTATGTTTTCTACTGTAGAAGAAAATGAAAGAAGAATATGTTGTGTTATTTTCATTGTATTATACACACACTTGATCACACAATGGAACAAGGATATTTTATACATAAAATATAACTAACTGAATAGTAATAATCTCATCAGAAAGCTAATCTAGTTTTCAAAAGGTGAAAAAAGTCAGAGACTTCCACATACTAATATTGTCACAATTTTAAATACATTTAAAATATACATCATTTTTATTTTAAATACTTATAATAACACTAAATTAACTATATAGAATCACTGCAATTATTTATAATTTGTCATTTAAAAAATCTAATGTTGTCATTAGTCCTTCAGACCTAGCCCTACTTTTAAAAAATGTCATTAAGTGTCTGTGTTAAACTTGAAACAAAAATCAGAGTTTTGCAATGGGGTAACTATCTTATTAAGTCATATACAACTTAAAAGTTGGAATGATTATTATTTAAGTACACATAAAATGCGCTTGAGTTTAGATTTAATTAAGTAATTTCAGTAAGAGTATCATTTTTGTGAGAAATTAGAGATGGAGGCACTTGGATGGCTCAGTAGTTTGAGCATCTGACTTTGGTTCAGGTCATAATCTTGTGGTTCATGAGTTCAAGCCCCACATCAGGCTCTCTGCTGTCAGCACAGAGCCTGCTTCTGACCCTCTGTCCCCCTCTCTCTGTCCCTCCCCTGCTTCAGCTCTCTCTCTCTCTCAAAAATAAAAATAAACATTTAAAAAATAAAGAAGCAGTTAGATACCTTAGTTTTCCTTTATTACTTAAAAGTAGCACCACCGTGATTATTCTGGTGATTTGACTAGCACTTTTGTTCTATGCAGTGAAGGTATACATTTTAATCTTGTTACTTTTTCATAATTCTTAAAAGGAAGATATTATGATCTAGATTTTTTTGACTAGTAGAAACTGATACTTATAAATATTTATTAACTCCTCTAAGCCATGAATATAAGTAGTCATATCTGTTCCTAAAGCCTATATGATACACAATAATAAAAAAAAATGTACTGTATCACTAAAATATATAACCCACCCCAAAAGCAGGAAGTATTGACAATTTATCTTGGTTTCTTGATTTTTTTTTATTACTAGTAAAGATAAGTACATGATTTTAGGAATTAATTAACACTGATATTCACAACTCTTTTTTTTTAAAGTAATGAATTATTCAGCTTGAATTGTGGTACATTGTTTCAGGGACAAAGATAATGGCCTGTCATTTTTTTGGTGGAAATATTTTTGTTAAATTGTAGTAAATTTTTATCTTTGAGGAAGTCTTAGAGAATAAGCAACATGGTGATGACCACTAGAGGGCTTGAAATTTGCAATCCCTGTTAATAACACCGTAGTATTGACGGATGCTTTTTGTTTATTTGTTTGTTTGTTTTTGAGCTTAAATGCATTTTATTTTTAGACAACCTATATGACATGTTTTTCCCCCGTAAAAACAATGCCTCTTCTCCTAGTAAATCAAGCCCAAAATTAATGAAGTGCTTAAGATGGTATCAGTCCCATTTGTCTAAGCCCTGGTATTGGGTAGATGAAAAGCAGCAGTCAGTTATGATGACAGGTAATCCAAAGCTATAGCCAAATTTTGTTAACATTTTGTCATTTCTCAACCGTCCTTAAAGAAAATTGTATATGGAGTCACACTATCCTCATTGTAATCCAGCAGAGCGACCATCTGGATCCATGTTTTACCAATAAAGAATTGGCAAGTTTTAGAATTAGCAAGAATGTACTTGATTTGTTCTGCATCCCTGTCATGAAAGGTTTTGCTCATTCTAGGTGCACCTGGCTGGCTCAGTCGGTTAAAGCACCAACTTCAGCTTAGGTCATGATCTCATAGTTCATCGGTTAGGGCCCCAAGTCGGGATCTGCGCTGACATCTCAGAGTCTGGAGCCTGCTTCAGATTCTGTGTCTCCCTCTCTCTCTGCCCCTCCCCTGCTCATGCTCTGTCCCTCAAAAAAAATAAATAAGTGTTAAAAAAATAAGTAAAAGGTTTTGCTCATTCTGGTCTCTGTTCTTCAAGTTTGCCTTTAATTGAGTTCATGTCATCTTTGATGTACTTCTTGTAGGCTTATTTTGTCAAGTTGGGTTTCTGCCAGTGATGGTTCATGACAATATCAACACCAGTGATAACTGTGCTTTTGCTAACTTCACTCTTGGGGTCATCAGGAGTGGCATTTTCACCAATGGACAAGTCATCAGTGTTACCTACTATTCTACTGACCATCTTCCCCTCCACCTCCAGGCACAGCCCACCCGGGATTTCTCAGCATTTCATCATGGCTGATGAGGTCCTGGTAGATGATCATGATGGCGCCTGGAAAAAAAAACAAGGACAGCACTGGTTTAACAGGAGCCAGGAACTCTTTCCAAGTGTGGTGCACTGGGAACAGTGCTGGGGTGGAGGGGATAGAGGGCAAAAAAAGATGGATAGACATTTCATTAAAGACTTCTGGTAAATTTTTAAAAGGGGAATAGGTACACTGACTCCATGGGTCTCCTATGACTAATAAATGTTATTATTAAAATTAATTTTAATGTTGGTTGGAATCTTTACTTCTAACAATTGTACAATTAGGATGGTTATTGCACAATTACTATTTGATAAATTTCCCAGAGAATCTTAATGAAATTATAATATAATGTAATTGAAGTGAAATATTGGAATTAACAATAAGGTTAGGGAGAGGCCAGTAGAATACCTACTGGGAAGAGAAGCCAATAAAAGACCAGAAGAGATTGCCTGGAGAGAAGAAAAGAAAAGACAACAAAGGAGCAGAGACAACTAACCAAAAAAAAGAAAGAAAAAAATTGAGTATTTTCCCCTTAGATTGGCCTGCATTTGGCAATGTGAAGCCAGGGGTTGAGAAATTGGTATAAATAATAATAATTATTATAAAAGCAACATTTATTTGATTTTTACTATGTGCCAAGATTCTACTAAAACATTTATGTATATGAACTCATTAAAATATCACAAAAACCTCATGATATTTGTTCTATACTTCTTAGTCTACAAATAAGGGAAAAGAGCCTTTCTTCATAGATCCATGCCCCATCCCCCCAAAAATTCAATGAAGAGTGCAGCAGATACAAAACAACTTCTTAAAGCAAACTGAGACTTAGCGTTTATTAAATTCAAGATCTAGGGCAAAGCAATGATTTCAGATGAGGAAGTATCTTTCATGAGCTTTGGGAGACCTGAGGTCAGTGCATTTAATAACATCTGATACTAGGAAGCTAAATGTCATTTAAAAATGTCTGATAATTGGAAGTTGGGAAATTGCACAAGGTCTAAAATCTTACATGGGGAACTGGGGTGAGAGAAAATGTTACTAGACTACATTGTCAGGTGGTTAGATATTTAAAGGCTTATCTTGCCATAGGTTCTTAATGGCTTTAAGTAGTGAAACAAGGCAAAACACATAGAAAACAAATACCTGATGTACCAAATATGTGTTTCGTAGCAATTTCTGGCGATGAAAGTTTTTGGTCTGATTAGTAGTGAGGAAATCCTGTATTTCAGATACTCTTTCTGAAGAGCAGAAAAAGAAGTTATGAAAGATCACGCTGCTGAACACATTGAATATTACCTGGAGAGAATACTATGTACAATTATACTATGTAAAAATTGGATGACTCCAATAAGCATAATTTGTAATATTCTCTAGGAGTATTCAGACACTTGAATGCAGGATAGATTAACACATCCAACACATAGGTGGATTTGACCAGAGTTTAGGTTTTGCCAGGAAAGATTGCTTGAGGAGAAAGGAAAAAGGAAGTTAAAGACATTCGTTGGGAAGTAATTATACGGCAGAATCATGCAAAACAAGCTGGATAATATGACATGTTTAGACATGGAGTTATGATGAATAAAGATGAATTATAGGGTCCATGAATTGGTGGTCTTGAGCTGGCGAATTGTGAGTGGAGTACTAGAGTGAATACACTGGAAGAATAGGGGATGGCAGTCAAAGTGAGATGTTTGAAACTGAAATTCAGTTTTGGATGATGACGAGGTCTAGGTATGACATGTGGGTCATGGAGAAAGAATGGAGAAAAATATTATTGGAGCTAAGAAAACCAAAGAATTTAGAGACCAATGTGGTAGTTGGATCATCTACTGAGGTTTTGAACCATAATGACAGGAAAAGTATTAATGAGTGAAGAGCAATGACTCAGTGATCCATAAGTGGTCTGACAAGGAGGGATACAGGGTGGCACAGTATGAGAATGTATGTTTCAAAAGACATGAGAGTTTTGAAGAGAGAAAGGAGTGACTGTTTGAAAGTAGGAACAGGTTGCAGAAAGGACCCCGCCTCAAGCTCCAGGCATGTATGGTACTTAAGTATGAGAGGAAAAATAAAAATAAGTTGCTCACTTAAAGGGTCCAGGAAAAGCAGTGTTTTCAGGTGCCAAATTAAATTTCAGCAAAAATCTGAAGGAAATGTTTAGTGCAGAGGTTAAGGAAGGAGAGGAGTTTTCTGACGACAGGAAACAAGTTTGGGTGGAAGGGCTTGGATAGCTAAGAGTGTGGGAAATATGGTCAGATTCACGGAGGTTGGGAATAGGGTGCTGATGAGCATCTGTGTGAAATTGGGTGATCTGGGAACCTTTGACTTCTCGTGGTGATACAGGAGAGCTGGCATTGAGGCACAATGGGATTTGTTTCAGAAGTCACAGGACACCATGATTAAAGGTCATGTGGAAGTTAGTCTTGCCTACAGCTGGAGGTGGGGTGGTACAGAGGAAGTAGTCTCATTGCTGGGGCTTCAGAGCAAAGGATACCTGGAAATCTTGGGTCTGATACTGCTGGAGAAAGAGCAGCAATTCAGTGTCCTTTGCTTCCTTCCCATCAAGGGCACTCTCTACTAAGTAATTCTATTTATTAGAAACACTCCTATAGAATCTCTAAGCCCAAAAGTCCCCTGCTCTGTGAACTCTTTCCAAACTTCCACATCCCATAGTCATTTTTTCTGTAACCAAAAGAGCTTTGCATGAATAGCTTTTCGGACTTGTATGGCATTTCATTGTAATTATTCATGCATCTGTCTCTCTCAGTACAACTCCTTGACTCACAAATTGTGGCTTACTTTGTATCTGCACTGCAAAGCAGATCATATCCACCCAACTGAGTAACAAACTTAGGACCTATTAAGTACCAAATAGTTTTTGAGAAGTGTATTAAAGTGGATTAAAAGAGTGCTTCATCAGTATTATTATGTACAAATAGCCATTGAGAGCTTCCCATGAGTAAGCACTGTGTCTGATCCTGACTTCGTAGGTACCCTAGTCAGCTCGGGCTACTACAATAAATATACTTCAGACTGGGTGGCTTAAACAACAGACACATTATTTCTCAGTTCTAGAAGCTGAAATTTCAAAATCAGGGTGCCAACATGGTTGGGTTTTTGGTGAAGACTCCTTCCCTAGTTCACAGATGTCCCTCTTCTCATTGTATCTTCACATGGTGAAGAGCAGAGAGAGAGAGGAAACAAGCTCTCTCTTGTGTGTTTCTTAATAAAGCACTAATCCCGTTCATGAGAGCTTTATCCTCATGACCTAATTACCCTCAAAGGCCCTGCCTCCTAATATTGAAGGTTGTGATTTTAATGTATAAACTTTGGGGAGACACAAACATTCAGTTCATAACAGTAGATGACACTGTTGTCATCTTTATGAAAGATTGCCATCTTTTGCTTACTTTATAGACAAGAAATCTGGGAAGGTTATATAGACAGGAGGATACAAAACCAGGATTTAGTCCTAGTCTGTCTGATTCTAAGGCCTTCCAATTCTGTCAAATTGCTCTCCTGGTTTTCTTATGTTATCATCCTAAGATATAGGAGTTTAATTATTGCCGATGCAGATTTAATACTCCAGGAACATAAATAGAGGAAATAAAGGTTGCTAATTTTATTGTGATATTTACTGTTTATTAATGTGACTCTTAAAAAAAAACAAAAAATATCTTTCTGGAGAGTAAATCATACAAAAAGTAAAATGGCTTACATAATTCAGATTTGATCGAAACTTACTTTGGTCTATAAAACAAAATATGCAAATTATACTCTCAGAATAAGCTCAGCTCACAATATGCGAAGAACTCTAATTCCACCTAGACAGAAAGGAATATGGAAATGTCCTAGAATGTCATGAAGTTTCACTGAAATCCTGACATTGGAAATAAAATATGAAACTCTATTTTGCATTTAAATTATTTAAATTATAGTGCACTCTTTAGAAAATGGAGGCCAAATGGCTTCATGCACTTTTAACTTTGTAGTACTCACCTTCCCTAGAGTAGAATGCAGTTCTTGGGGCTTGCTCAAGCCCAAATCCCAATAGGGTCCCTGCTGTGAATCCTAAGTTGTAAACTGCACAAGAGGATCATGAAAAACACCTTCATTGACAAAAGCTTAGGTGTGTAAGGCCAAAGTAGGGGTACTCTGTCATTCTGGAGAGAGGAAGACTTGAGCCTTTCCTCAGATCTCAGAAGCAACAAAGGATCCTGTTTCTTTATTCTTATCTTCCAGAGCATTCCTAGGAGCATCAAGTTCAGTCTAGACAAATGAAAGCATTCCAACTACACAGTGATCAAAACATTCAGTTGTTGATACTGTACATGTGACAGTAACTTGACTGAACCTAGGAGACAAGTAGAAGTAACATTAGCACTAGCAAGTATTTTTTGGAACAAGAAATGGTTGTAAGAGTTGATGTCCACGAATAGGTCCTTAACAGATAAAGCATATATTTATGTAACTTGATGCAAGAGGCCAGATAAATCAGATGTTTCCATAAAAGAACTAAAGCAAATAAAACTCAAGGTCTTGAATTATGTAAAGTGGTGGTTCACACCCAAATAGGTGGATAATATGCAAATCTTCACTTCATTTGATGCTTCATAGGCCTATCTTGAGGTTTATGCACAATGGAACAGGAGTTGGTTCAGTATATAAAGGTCTGTGGAAGAGGCCAGACTGACAAAATTGGGATTTAACTCTGTGGTTCACAACCTCTGAAAGAATGTCACGTAAGTTTCATTGGTTAATCTATCTAAACTTCTGGATTCTGAAAAATCCTTTAGGTGCTCATCTGGGTTTAGCTATTTTAACACTCAACAATTCCTGTCTGGAGTAATTAAGATCAGGCAGATTCTCTGGATTCTCTGACATAACTGCTGGATACATCTCAGTAGCGTCTATCCTGTTAAGTATTTAAAAATTTGAACCAAAAACAGGAGCAAGAGTTATTAACTATTCTCAAGTAATCAAACTTATCAACTATGATCTCAGAAATCCTGTCTTTGCCTTTAACTTTCATCTGCTAACTCTATTAGCTAGAGCTTTAAGTCTTCTCCTAAAATCAACTGTCTTTCTAAGATTTGGATGCTGAGGGTATATGGTAAATTAGGAGAAGTTAAGATTTGGGGGAGACCATGTAGTAATGATACTGGATGATTTGGTAAATCAGAAAGGCAAGAGATTGTGTTCAGAGGTGTCAACTAGGAAACAGAGATAATACAAAAAAATGCAGAGTAACCAATATCCTTCTAAAATATTTTATTCTATTTTCAACAAAACAATGAGAAGTCTCTATTTTCTCACCCAAGGTGCTTAGAATATCTTTTTTCTTTTCTTTACATTTTACCATGATGCTCATATAGCAAAGAAAAAGATTCTGGGGTGAGGAACATCTTGAAGGGGCAGAGGAGGAAAGCTTTACGTTGGTACTTAAAATGAGTTAAAAATTTATTTTTAACAATATTAATAAGCTTAATAACAAACAGTTATAAGAAGAAGAGAAGTTGTGTATAATAGATAAAAAATTGAAAAGGAAATACTAATACGCTGTCAAAAAATTTGAGTTTGACATGCCCAGACAAAAGTATAGCTGGTTAGGATGAGGGTGAATTCAGAGAGGGTGAAGAGTCAAATGTAAGTGATTATACAAGTCCACTCCATTCCCCAACAAGATGGCTGGCTACTCCCAGAACACGCCTGCATCCACTTATTTTAGCAGCACTGCCCTTCCATATCATCATAATTTTCACTGTCTGCAGGGCCATCTAAATCAGCATACACATGTACTGTAGCATCTATCACCTAAAAAAGAAAATTAGTTTTTACAACATCTTCTGTCCATGTTACACCCCTTTATAGAAAAACTCAAGGAAGAATGATCTATATATACTCTATTTGCTAGCTTTTATTCTCTCTTGAACCCACTTCACAAGTCCTTCTTCCCTTTTCGACTAAAATTACCCTCATCAAGGCCAACTTGTGACCTTTTGTTGCTCAATCTAACAGTCTATTTTTATTCATCAAATTACTTGACCTCTCATCAGAATTTGGCACAGGTAATTCATCGATCTTGTCTTGAAGCACTGCCTTCTCTTGGATTTTAGGACAACACTCTCTCTCCTATCCCAGTCATCATTCTTTCCCTGTCTCCTCAGGTTCCTCTTCATTTCCTGAATCTCTCAATCTAGGAATCGCCCAAAGCTCAGTTTTTGGAATCCCACTGTTTTTAATTATACTCACTTCTCAAGTAATCTCAGTCTAATTTTATGATGCTAAATGATATCTATACAGAACAGATTCCCAAGTTCATGACTCCAGCCTAGACTTTTCTCTTGAACTTCTCCTGAACTTCACTTTTATATATCGAATTACCTACTTGACATATCCATATGGATATGGGTATGGATATGGATATGGATATGGAACAAACTCTTCTTGTTCCTGACCACATTCCTGATTCCCAACCCTAAACATTTGAATCTTCTCTTTTAGTAGTCTTCTCTCTAAGTCATTGTATAGTTAATGAAAATTCCATCTTTGAAGTTGTTCAAGACAAGTCTCCAAAGGCTTCCTTGCTTTTTTTTCTTTATCTCATATCCAACCCATCAGCAAATTTTTTTGGTTATCCCTCAAAATATATCCTGAGTTTGTCCACATCTCAATATCTCCATTGCTACTACTCTGGGTCAAGACACCATTAACTCTTGCCAAAATTACTGCAAGAGTCTCTAACTGGTCACCCTACTTCTGCTCTAGACACCTAAGACCTATTTTCCATCCAGCAGTTGGTGTGAATTTTAAAGAACATGTCAGATTATGTCATTTCTTTCTGCACTCAGTAAACCCCAAAGCCTTTTCTCTGACCCTCAAAGCCCTACATGATCATCCTGTGGCTACCTCTCTACATCCAGCTGCTCCCACTCTACACTTGGTTTACTGTGCTTTAGCCATACCAGCCTTGTTTCTGTTTCCTGCCTTTGCACCTCTCATTCCCTCATAGATAACTAAAGCATGATGTTCTCACCTCATTTCCTTTTTGTCTCTGTAATCGTGCCCTATAATCGTGAGGCATTTGCATCTTTCCCAGTTTCTGTCTGTCCATGAAACTGTCTAGGGTATTGGATTATAGTCCTCCCTGGCTTATTGGCTTAGAGTCTAGGCCTCAAAAGCTGATCTAGGACCTGTCTTGCAACTTATCTTTCCTGACTCCAGTTAATCTCTATAACTAGTTGCCAGCCCTAGTCTTGGCACTGCCTAAGTTTGACCATTATTAAAACCAGCTATCCACTGGAGCAGTTCGTCAAATTGACAGCTCAGTTCTCTGGCCTGTTTCTCCATATTGCTGTGATTGTTACTGTCCCTGTGAACTCTGATGATGAGAGGAACATCTGTAGAGGTTGTAGGAAAAACAGCAGTAAGGAATTAGACATAGAATCAGACGTGCCAGCCAGCTAGGCTTGGCTTTGTAACAGGTCTTATATGGATTCTAATCTTTCCCTAGAATTTCTTTTGCAAAATCAAGTGAATCATACTGTGCCCAAGAAATAAACTTTACTTTGACATAATTCAAAAAATACAGCTCTATTTCTTATAAATGTGATTGACAGTTCATAGCATCAGGAATTGAGCAAAAGTAGAATTTTATATTATTATTCAAGAAGGGTTTAATCAGACACAAAATTAAAGCATGATTATTCACATTAGTATTTGCAGATTATATAAACTTAGAAATAGTATAGGCCTGTGTATTGGATTGGTATTCCTAGCAATTTTAAGTTTTAAGATAATAAGCCAATTGGAAAGTCAAAATGATAATTAAAAAAAAAAAACGCTGGTCAAGAAGAAAGCTTTCAAGAAATTAGACGAAAGGGATTCAGATATTTTTATGGCCAAAATACCTTGACCATGATTGTTTGAATAGCCATTTAGATGGTCTTTTCTTTTGTCTTTATTTTTTCTCTCTCCTCCCTATCAGCAAATAATGATTTGTCTGAAACATACTACTGCTTTGCTTAAAAGCACTTGTTGCCCTCCAACTTCCAAAGAATCAAGCCCCAATTTAATTGCATGGCATGCAAACTCTTAACATTCATCCCTGACCACCTATCCACATCTGTACTTTTATCTGTAAAACAGGGATTCCCTAAGTGTTCTAGCAGCTCTGCTTTTCCAGGCTTTGGCTTGGATCATTTTCCCACTCAGAAATGCTGTTATCCTTCTTTCCTAGCTGGGAGAATCCAGCATACTGTTTAAGACCAAATCAAAATTCATTTCCTCCTCTTTCCCTCTACCCCTCTCCCCAAAGCCATTTTATAAATACAAAGAATAAATTGTCCTTACCTCCAGAGTAGAAAAATAATATGAAATTACATGTGATGATATGATCAAAAACACCCACTTTAAGTCCATTGGGTGTTTAACACACCAATTGTCCCTGGCAATACATTATATTTATTCAAATGTTTGCAAGGGCCAGAAACAAAGAACATTGAAGGAGTTTCTTACTTTAGAAAGCGTTCAAAAGTATTTGCAAGATGCTTTTAATTAAGAGTGTGTGTGTGTGCATGTGTGTGTATTCTTAAAGGATCTTAGACACAGCTGAAGTTTTTCAGAAGTGTCAGAGATAATGGACACATTGGTAGAACTGCACAGTTATACTATGCTTTTAAAACTGGCTGTTAATGTGAGCTGATATTGATTGCTAGTATGGTCAAAGATTAAAAAAAAAAAAAACTGAGAGTTTCTTGAGCGGCTGGGTAGTAAATACAGCAGCCAACCCACCTTTTTTTTTTTTTTTTTTATCTTGATGATTCTTATTTTATAGCCAGAGTTACAAAAAGCCAAACATTCAAATTATAGGCCTGCTTCCTGTGTGCACTGGCAGGTTCCGTTTGCCTGGCAGACAGGCCTCTGTGGCAAAATTCAGACCTCTCATGTTCTAGAAAAGGAAAATGTTGTTGATGGCTGGCCCACAGGCCCTGATTCAGAAAGAGTCTGAGTCATGATGGATACATTAGAAAATAATATTATGCCAGCATTGGAGCCATCTAATTCAAAACTGTAAAAAAAGAAGACACAAGAGCAAAAGATAGCTTTAATGACATTAGTTACCTTGGATATACCAGATGTTACATGTCAGTTGCTTTCCTTCTTCAAAGGAAAAGCCCATTAGACAAAAGCATGACAAAGGAAAGGAAATCCTGACATGATTTAATGAGCTTATTGCTAGTTTTCATTTAGGGGATACTTTTTTTCCAGCATGGTCATGAAAAATGTCAGAAGATACACAGAGCTTTAGGTAGGATTATTTCCATTAAAGTTAATGGCTATGCTTTGTGATTCAGAATATAAGCATCTTAATCATTGCAATAAATATTTGTAATAATCACTGCAGTAATCATTGCAATAAATGTTTGTAATAAAATCCACTTTAGCTCATTTTCTTATTTATTTTCCCTTCCCACTTTTATTTGTTACCCTTATATTATACCCTTTAGGGATTGTATGTCTGTAAATATTCAAAGGAAACCTTAATGTATCACATGTTTTACATACTATTATTTACTGAGTTATTCTAGAAATTTAATTAAAAATGTAAAATATCTTCAAAGAGTATTTGGAAAAGTGAGTATTCATACATTAAAAAATATATTGCTTAGGGAAGAAAAAACAACCTGACTAAACAAAGATGTGAGGGGACCAAACTGCTTTTGGGTAGATGTGACAGAAACAAACTCCAATTAGTATGTCATAAATAAATGGAGTTAAATTTAAATGTAACGGTCAATGGTTTAATGGAAAAAATAACTATGGCACTAAGATTTATAAAGAGAACCATAGCATGAAGGAACTGAGTTTCTATTTTTATAATGACTATTAATCAGATTTTATACCAAAGTTATTACAGATTTGGGTTCTACAATTGCTTTGTAATATGGGGAATTTACTATGAGAGTCAAAGAACAATCCATTTACAGCTTAATCCTGAGGAAAAACTTCTTGGGTTAAAAATCACAACCAAATGGGTCTAGTGGCAAGATTGGGATGGTCACCCAGAGCTGATATAATAGTTAAATCTTAAAAAAAAAAATTTTTTTTTGAGAGAGATAGGGTGCATGTGAGTGAGAGGCAGAGAGAGAAAGGGAGAGAGAGAAAGAATCCCATGAGGGGCAGAGAGACAGAGAGAGAAGTGAGGCTCACCTGAAGCAGAGCTTGAGTTCACCCAGAGTGGGGCTCAAGCTCACCAGATGTGGACTGGAACTCAGGGAACCATGAGATCATGACCTGAGCCGATGTCAGATACTTAGTGACTGAGCCACCCAGGCACCTTCACTCTTTTAAAATTAGTGATTCCTTTTATCTCAGGAATTTCTCATTCCTCTAGCATTTAAAAGTATAGATGTTAGGGAGGGTCACATCAACACTTCTGGAGATCAGAGATTATATTACTTGCTCGGTGGCCTGAATCATTTTTTTAAAACTGAATTCTAACTGCTGTGCAAAATCAATAAAACTTGTTTATTAATTAGCTAGCAATATTGAATGCCTGCCAAGGGTCATAAACTGTATGGTGGGTTATACACTGTATTAGTTATCTATTGCTGGGTAACAAATAATCCCCAAATTTCATTGCATAAGATAACAAACATTATCTCCCAGTTTCTGTGGGTCATGCATCTATGCATGACTTAGATGTGTGCTTTTGCCACAAAGTCTAACAGGACTATAATAAAAATGAAAGCCATGGCTATGATCTCTTCTAAAAGCCTGACTGGAGGAGGATACAATTTCAAGTTTGTTTATGTGGTCATTGTCAGGATTCAGTGCCTCATAGACTTTTGGGCTAAGGTCTCAGTTCCTTTACTGGCTATTATTGGCTGGTGCCATATGAGTCTCTCCGCAGGGCAGCTCACAACTTAGTAGCTCCCTCCATCAGATCAAGTGAATAGGTGAGGTAAGAGAGGGCATCACATCAGAGGCCACAGTCTCTTGAAAGCACTATACCATTATTTTTGCCATATGCTATTCATTAGGAAAGTGAATCACTAGGTCCAGCCCACACTCAAGAGGAGGGCATATTATACAAAGGCATGAATACCAAGGTGTGGGGCTCATTGGGAGCCATCTGAGAGTTTGTTTCACCATTTGTAGATGGGGAAATAGAGAGTTTTAATGACATTTTCAAGCAAAATAGATAGCAAATTTAGGAGCTGGAATCAAATTGAGGTGTGATTAATTTCAAAGCCCAGAGTGTTTACATTGCAAGCCTGTGGTAATGAAACAATAAGAAAGAGAATAAGGTGGAGGATTTATGCTTGATATGAAACTCATAAAATTACATGGGGCATTGGTCCAAGGTTAGGCAAGTAAATCAAAGGAAAAAGCCCCCAAATAGACCCACACATATATAGTCACTTGGTTTCTAATACTGTTGGCACGTCAGAGCAATAGACTAAGCAGTGACTTTTCAACAAATGGTACTGAGTTAATTAGACACCCATATGAAGCAAAGTGAATTATGCCACACACAAATATTAATTTGTAAAGAAAAATGTGTACAGTAAAACACTAATCTTTTAGAGGGAAGTATAGGAAACTGTCTTCATGAATTGGGAAAGGCAAAGATTTCTTTAAAGTGACACCAAAAGCACTAATCATAAAAATAAATTGCTGTATCTAGACTACAATAGAATTAAAAACTTCTATTAATCCAAAGACACCACGAGAAAGTGAAAAGACAAACCACAAAGTGAAGAAGAGATTTAAAACATTTATCACTGACAACATATTTGTTGTCAGGATATATAATGAATTCCTTACAAATAAACGTGAGTGCAAAAGAGAGCCTGACTTAAAAAAAGTGAGCAAGAGAATTGAGCAAGCAGAATATGATACCCCAATGGCCAGTAAATAGATCAAAAAGAAGAATTAACTTTCACAGCAATAAGAAAAAGTAAATTAAAACTACAATGAGATATAACTATATACCTATAGGATGATTAAAGTTCAGCAGAATTAAACTTTTAATCACAAGTCTTTGCAAGGATGTGAAGCTGGTGGGAACATAACTTAGTGCAATGTCTTGAAAACCCTTCAGCATTATCTACTAATGGTAGGCATATATTACCCTATGACCTAGAAATTCTGGGTTTATTCCAAACCCAAATGGAACAAAATAAATATCCAAGAATCTGCCTATTAGTCTAATTTTAATAGACCCAAAATGGAAACAACCCAAATGTCCATAAGCTGTAGAATAGGCAATGATACAACAATGAGAAAATACAAACTACTGCTGTTCAAAACAACACGATGACTCTACAAACATCAATAGGATATAAAAGAATATGCTCTATGCGATTCCATCTATATAAAGTTCAGTAAGGGGTGCTGGCATTGGAGAAAAAGATGACTTAGTTAACGGATATCTAGTAAGATATTTGAGAGGACAGGTTTCTAAGCATAGAAGTAGAAGAAAAGAAGTAGAAGTAGAAGAAAAATTAGGTCCACTAGAAAAAGTACTGTTAAAGAAAACAACAGACAACAGACCAAATTAATGAATGGAAGAAAATTAATTTGATAAAAAAATAAGCATTAAAACATTTCCTTTTCATTTAAGCACTTGATGCATTCTGAGTTTTGTCACTTGAAACAGTAGTATTTTAAACTGTCTTGATCTCTCTCCTTTGTAGTGGTAAATTTTTTATCCACAAAGACTAGTCTGATGAATACACCTGGAGATTTTAAAAAATTATCTAAAATGTTTACAGAGCAAATTAAATGAAGTAAATCTAAAATTTTAGGCCACACTAGCTTTTAAGGACAATTGTACAGTCCTAAGACTTCAGAGCAAAGTTTTTAGTAAATTTCACCAACACAAGTATCTAGACAAGGCATAGAAAGGGTTACAATGACTATAGCATACAACATTACCTTTTGTACATATGTAATGGTTATTATGGGATGGCTCTTTAATATGGAAATTTTAAATCATTTCTAAACAGAAAACTGGATGCTGGCAATGTTCTCCCATGTTTTAAATATTTCTGAAAATACATTTCTTTAATTAGAGCATTAGATAATTGTCATTCAGTAGTCTGATTCTATAACACCTCTGCAACTCTCTCTTTCTATGTGAAAACTTATACTGTGGCTTAGCAAAAGAAAAAAAACACATTTAATAGCTAGCAATTAAAAATTCCTATTTGCATATGGCATTTTATCTGAATGAGGTTGACGTGATTGTGTACATAATTATTATTTAGGATCCTGCAGAGCATCCTAAAAGTGAGGGCATACATTACTTCATTCCTGATGTAGAGTCAGAGACGGCAGCAGGGAAAACTTTCTCTGTTACAGTCATCTTAAGTCTGGCTAAACAGAGAAGAGAGGAGCCTCTTAATTCTTCCGCATTTCATTTCCAAATATCAATTCCTTTTCATGAAATCACTGACTTACTCTAGAGGAGAGCTCATCTCTTTGATTTGTTTTATTTATTGTAAGTATACATAGTACCTTGGAATAAGCTGTCTGTCACATGTAAGACATCTAGAGCCACATTGTCTTTAAAGCTCATGTCAATATAACTAGCATTGCATTTATGAGGTGAATGTGTGGAATGGACTGAGAGTCTGACACCTGGTCTCCCATCCTGACCATCATCTAGCTATGTCCACAGAGCAAATCAGTTAACGTCCCTGAGCCTTATTTTTCTCATACATTAAATAAGAGTGCTGGGCGCATTTAAACAGTTAAAAGTTTTTATCTTGCTTTTTAAAATGATGTGGCAGCTGTGTGATGAACAGTCTTTATAACTAAAAGGGCAAAAATTACGTGGAGGCCCACAGCTCGCTAGACTCCTGTAAGAAAATGGAGAGAACATTAAAGCATTGGCCCAGAGTCAGGCGACAGAGTTGAGTACCAGCTCTGTTGTTACTAGCTTTTGAACGTGGGGAAAGTCACCATCCTTTTTGATTTGTTTTGTTTTGTTTTAAATGTTTATTTATTTTTGAGAGAGAGAGAGAGGGAAAGAAAGAGAGTGAGTGAGAGTAAGCAGGGTAGGGAAAGAGAGAGACAGAGAATCCCAAGTAGGCTCCTCACTGTCAGTGCAAAACCCGATGTGGTGGGGCTTGAACTAATGAACCGTGAGATAATGACCTGAGCTGAAATCAGGAGTCAGTCACTTAACAGACTGAGCCACCCAGGCGCCCCGTCACTACCCTTTTTAAAACTTTAATTTCAGTCTCTTTAAAATTTCCACTTCTAGGAAGATTCACTATTCATATCATAGAGCAGGCTCCCCAAAATTGGTAGCTTGATAGAACATACTTACAAGTGAGAACACTGACTTATTATCCTGCTATTATTCCCCAAAGTGTTTTTGAGGAATTTGGATAATCCTTACTAGGTTTGCACTCTTTGGCATCTTAACTTACCTTCATGGAGAGGAACCAGAGTCTTCCTTCTTTTGATTTGAATTGCTACATCTTCAGTTTCCATATTTGGTGAATATATCTGGTACCTAACTCCCTCTTGCCTTGTGATAGCACATTCAGTGATGAGCAACATTTTGGGTTATCCACGTTTCTCCTAGAAACAGCCTCAGGACTGTTCTTCCATGTAATTTGTATATGGTTTGTGATATATTCAGCGCACATTTTAAATATAAAAAAGACTCTAACTGAAAGCATAAACCAATTAACTAGCAGAAACCTATGGTAAATGTGCTAGAAGCCAGGACTATAGCAAGGGGAGTTATTGGAAGTGATGCTTGGTTTGAGATACCCGTCACTCAGCCTGCAGACAATCACAGTTTCTGTCTCTTATTTAAATTCTTGTGAGATAATCTGATTGCTGTCACTCAGCCAATAGACTGGATGCACTCCAGTCAGAGTCCAACACTGGAAAAACAGCTGTGGTATAAGTGGTAGAGTTAAATATCAGAAACAAGGCCATCTGAGATGCCTAAGAACAATGGATGGGATGGTGTCCAGCAAAAGGGGCCATGAATGGGGTGTTCTCAGGAAAGGGTTCATTAATATGCCTTAATGTGCCCACAGTCATCCAGCGGAGCCCAAAGATAAAAGATGTTTATGGTGTTTTCCCAAAGCCGAAAAACAAAAATACTAAGAATTGCTAACTGTACAATTATCGGTGACCTGCAGATTGCAAATTTTAACTCTAAGATTGCTTGTGTTTTTAGGGTTTAGACTGCAAATTATTGCCTACTGTAGTCATTCTCTGCTATGCCATACAATGTGCTATTACTGTTTATATTTTTCTCATCTAATTCAGTTCATCATGTAAGACATTGAACACATATAAATACATTTCTAAGTTAAGGTTTATCTGAGTCTAAAATCTTCTGGGTTTTTTCCCCCCCACAGGGCTTATAATTTTGAAAAGTCAAAACTACTTAGACTTTAAAAAAGCAGAGCTAAAACTCAAGGGGATTAAATATATCTCAATCATTCTTAAACCAAAGTCATTTAATTTAAGATAATACTCTAAGTGGAAAATATTACTTATTTTGATAATTTTACCAATTTTCATGCTTTTTAGCACTGGTTGGATTTTGAAATCCGAAAAAATAAAATGAAGGAAACTGTTTTCTTAGGATAGCTGCATAACAATGAACTATATATGGTATCATCAAAATGTTGGCTTCCTTTATGTGAATGTAGAACTGACCTAAACAAGTCAAATCAAAAGGCTAAAAAACTATTTTCTCATACTACCAGCTGCCAATTATTGTAGGATTTCCCGATTACCCCTTTAAAGGGAAGCAGAACAGAGTTTTAGAGCAAAGGAGAAAGGATGCTAAAAGAAGCAGGGTTGGAGGGGTGGGGGGTGGGGGTAGGGGTGGTGCTGCTGCTGTTGTAAGCTTGGACAACCGGAGTCTTCCCACCCTTGGTCATGCTCTAGGGAAGGGCTTATGGTGAAATGTCACATCACCAGGAAAGTGGGCTGTGCTTGTCACCACTTTAAAGCCTTGGCCAGTCCCAGAGTTGGCTCTAAGTGAGGCATTTCTTGAGCATGGAGGGGACTGGTTTCCCACACCAAATTTGCAGCTTCAATCCCCTCCTCACATGCCCCCCCCCCACCACTGTATTGCCCTTTAAAAGAGAATAGTAATTCTAAATGTGTTTTTAAATATTTATTTATTTATTTGAGAGAGAGAGAGAGAGCGCGCACAGACAGGGGAGGGGCAGAGAGAGATACACACACACATAGAATGTGAAGCAGGCTCCAGGCTCTGAGCTGTCAGCACAGAGCCCAATACCAAGGCCTCGAAACCAGACTTTTTTTTTTTTTTTTTTTTTTTTGCTGGAAAGAACTGCACAGCGTTTTACTCATGGACGCCCCGGGGTGTGGCGGGTCACTGGCCCAGGGAGAGGGTCTGCAGGGCAGTTTCACGTCTCGGGGGTTCCTGACCAAGGTCAGCACAGCGCCAGCACTTTCTGGGGCCTGGCATGGCCACCAAGCAAGGGGCCCGACCCTCTGCCGACACAGCAGGTCAGGAGCCGCTGCCATCGGGACACGGTCTTAGGAGCAGGGCCCTGCGGCCCTGGTCCCCTCTCACCTCAGCCTCAGCACAAGACGGAGGGGCCGCAGGGAAAGGCCTCTCCGCACGTTCTGGACCTGCCGGGGTCACTTCCCGCTCCGTGGCGGCTGCCGCCTTCTCATCCGTAGGTGCTGGCAATCGGTCACCTTCGCTCTGGCCCCTGCCCGAGGCCGCCGCCGCCTCTTCCGAGCCCCTCTCCCAGCAGAACCCATGAACCGTGAGATCATGACTGGAGCCAAAGTCAGATGCTTAACCAACTGAGCCACCCAGGCGCCCAGAGAATAATAATTCTAAATGCCACCAACAAGCATGATGTTCCAGGGAATTTCTTTTTACTCATGTCCCTTAAACAAAAACAAAAGACTTAAATTGGATGACTTCAGAAAAACGTTGTAAGTTCATTAAAATAAATTTTTATATAAACCCAAACTCATAGTGCTGAATTCCTATTAGCTATTATATTATTGTTATAGACAATCTTTAAAATAAATCCTAATTTATTCCTCTTTTTTGTCTTTGAATTTTGACAGAATTCTTCATGCCTGGCTTTTTTAGGGGGGGGAAAGACTTCTTTTGCCCTTAGAATAATATGTAACCAAACTTTTTCATGATTTTGCCTAAAGTTCAAATTACAGTAGTTCCATTATACCAGCACAGGGATAATCACTTCATTAGTAATGATTATTTAGATATTAATAGAAGTTCCCATCCCACAGATCCCTTTTGCAAATGTTTAGTATGATTTGCAACAATGTGTTACAAAATGTAGCTATATATTTTTTACTTACCTTAGAATTTAAGGGATGAGTCCCATGGAGATTTATGAGATCCTAAACGATGCAAAATTTATGGACGATCAGAAGAACATTATCTTAAGGAACTTCAACGCTCTTTTACTTCTGGAACCATTTTGATGTGTTGTAAATAGAAGTGTGTGTGTGTGTGTGTGTGTGTGCTCATCATTTATTTTCTTATGTTGTATTATTATGTGCCAAGTCAAGTTACATATTGAATTGGATACTAGTCTTAGGAAAAGTACTGTACTATGGTAGTAAGTGATTTTGTACCTTACAAATGGTAACTTTCATGGTATTATTGAAGAGTTTTCCTATGTCTGAAAATTTAAGTTATCAGATACTGAGAGGCAGAATTTCTTTTCCTTCTATTTTCTATTGATTTTTTTTCAAAAAAACCCCTCACTTTTGTAATTCAAGTTTCTCTTGCTCCCTCCATTTTCTTATTCCTTCTAGGAATAATTTGATGAAAAATGTGATCCAACGTTTTGCATACTAGAAACATTTTTCCTTTTGGGGGCAATCATTTTTCTTAATTTAAATAATCAAGACATTCAACTGGATACTTTTTTAAGTTGAGATATAAAAATGGAAACATACCATTTGTTCACTAGGAAGACATATTATTTAATTCTTTATCCTCTACTCATAAAAGATAGTTCTTTTGCTTTGGCCAATAGCTTAATATATTTTTTTATGATGTTATGACTCATGACCTGAATTAAAAGAAATTCATGGGAAGAAAAACAACTAGAAAGTGAGAATATATGGTTGTTGTATTTCTAATATATTTTTAACATGTTACTTGCTAGAAGCAAAAGCCAAAAATCAAAACTTTCTTCTTTGAAAGTTGCTTAAAATAAAACGTTTCTATAAATCAAATTAGTACTTCAAAGGGGACCCCAGAATGATTGCATCATACATGAATCCTGGAGTCATCCCTACATTGGTTGAAATGAATACTTATTGTATGAAAAATGTTTTGGAAAAATGTGAGAGAAAGATGCATTTTAGGGAGATACCTGACAAAGCCCTTAGCATTATGTGATCAAAGCTTCCCCTTAAATGCATTTTTATTCTGCCAATCCTAGCGTATAAAATTTTAAATGTCTCTTTGCAGAACCAGTGAATTATATTTCCCCTTGTACTTTCTTTGGATATAAGATGACAAGAATATCAATTCTCCATAATGCCTGTTAGGGACCATCTCTGACACAGCTGTTTAGGTGGTATTAGTGAAAATTAGATAGTATTCTGCCATCCTTAGAAGTCAATCTGATTTAGGAAATCACTCCATGGCAGAGTAGTCTGTATTTATGACAGCAGAATTCTCTGAGCTCCCCTTTTACACCTTCTGGTTTCTAGTTTCTTGTGACATTTTTTGGAGAAAACGTAACAAGAACAAAATTCTTAGGAAATCTAAATAGTAAGTCTTCTTGAGAGGTTTCCTTTCTAAGGAACCAAGTGGCTTCTGGCGGAAGACCTTGTCTAGGCAGATTGCAATGAAGCCAGCTTGTGATACACTGTTTTCTTTTGTCCCAGTGTTGCAAGAAATATGAACTAATGCTGGTGCTAATTCAGGAACAATTAGCAAAACAAACTGTTAAGTGTTCTATTTAAACAAGGAAGAGATTACAATGAAAGGAAGAAGTTCTAATGCCAGAGGGGACTCCACAAGGATAAACCTTTGTATATGCTTGGATGTTTAACACCCCACTTGCAAAGCAGATTTAGCACTTTAGGGACTATCTATTATTATATATACTTATAAATTAAATTGAATTATGGTTGTATTGATGCAGACGATTTGTCATCATTTAAGAATTAAGACTTTTGGCATACTTCTAATAAAAGCACAAGTTGCGCTCTCTGAAGTGGAAAGTTACAACATCTGATCATTGATTTTCTGCCTCTTGTTGAAAATAGATGAAGTCTGAGCTGCAATTGAAACATCAGTTCTCAGGAATTACATTTGGCTTCTCCAAGGGATGAGCACGTTTCACTCCATGTCTGGCTTTTCTCATTTCTTGTTAACACTTAAATATTCCTTTGTTAATTAAAGACTGGATATACTCAAGTATGCAAGTAGGCATGGAAAAATTGAGTGGAAACCAGACAGAAAATTAATATTCTCACAAAGAAGCCAGACACAAAGCGCAAGGAACTCCTCATGCATTGATTAGTTATAAGACTTATGGCAAGATATGCTTTGAAATATTGGTTTTCCTTATTATTTTCTAGTCCTCTATCATTTTCTTTGTGTTTTTCTGGGAACACTTGAGTAAACATAAACAGCCACAACAGAAAATCTATCCAACCCCGAACTGGTGACCTTGACAAGGTTTCTTAACTCAATATTTTGATCCATAATGAATACAATATTAAATAGGTTACTTTTGTATAGTACATTTAAATTAGGGATTGGGATTCATAGGCAGCAGTATTATGTTCATTTTTATTGTTGGGATATTTCAGAAGATTCTGATATTCAGTGCATAAGTATACAGATAATTTCAGAGAAAATTGGTGCTCTTGATCCACAGAAGTCCACATGCAGCCTTCTATAGTGCTTAATATGTTGCTGCAATTTAATATTCATAAAATTTTCTAAAATACTGAAGCATTTGAAAAGAGGGATGAAACTACAATATGACCTTCCATGTCTCTCATTTCATATATGAAGAAAAATGAGGCCTCCCCAGTCATTTGTTCTTGTCAACACCAGGAAAGTTGAAGTATCATTCAAATCACACATTCCTAATGCTCAAAGCACTTGCTAAAGGAAAGCAATCTTCTAACCAACCAACCAAGGACACTTTGGAAAGACATTATAATGATTACTTACTGCCATGTGAGCTTTATGCAGGTAACTTCAACTCTTGACCCAGGTTTCTTTATCTGTAAAAGAGAAATAAAAATTATCATAGAATCTACTTCATTTCACTAAATGAAATAAGGCCTATAAAGTTAGTTATGTACATAGTAGGTGTACTAGCTGTGATTATGATGATGATAAAGATCATGGGGGAAAAAGATATCTTCATATGAATGTGAAGGCCCCAGTCCCCACTTAATCTTGATTTATTGCTTTACTATGCTAATTAATGATTCATTAGAGGATTCTCTGTAAAGAGATACCTGTTTTATTCACTCTCCTATCTTCTACAATGTGTAACCCAAGTTTTTACTACAATGGATGCTTAAATTATAAATAAAAATGTGACTTTGTGCTAGTTTGAAAGTTTGACTATGGTACAAAACAAAGTTCGACTTTAAAGATCTTATTGGCTTTATTCCACAATTCATGAATCAGGCAGCACTCCACCTAAGAAACAAAAAGGAGCTCTGACGAGCTATTCAAAAAGGAAGATTTTTATAAGTACAAGGAGATGGGACAAGGAAGTTATTCTACCAAAATGCTAATGGGGGACAACAGGGGTCTACCAGCAGGATTACCTCACTAGTGCTGACCAGAAAATTCCAGAATGACTAGATACGATTACATTCCTGGGAGAGGCTGAAACTGCAATCAAGGTAGGTATTAAGTCTTAGTTTGGTGACATAGGCATGGCATAGGTGACTCCATTTGGGGCCTGTTGTCTCCTTTTTTTTACAACTACCTTTCTTTGGATTGGCGTTTTCACCTATCTACCCCACAGACATTCTCTATTTCTGCTTTGTTATCATCTTAGACATTTTTTCATACCTACTTTAAATTAATTCTGTGTCAAATTCTAAAGAAAAAAAGAGTTTATTCACCATATTCATCATATTCTTTATATGAGAGTATGTGCATTGCATTTTAACCCATTTGGCTGCAAAAAACATGCATGCTTTTTAAAATCAGGGTCAAGTGAAAGAGGCCGCAGTTGTCTGAATGAGAATGCATGACAAATGTAGGCCTTGGCTTATTAAATGTTTATTCTTTGGATGACTTTGTCTATCTGCAAAGCTAATTAAATTTAAATATTAAAGAATAAATATTCTAGGGGCGCCTGGGTGGCTCAGTCGGTTAAGCGGCCGACTTCGGCTCAGGTCATGATCTCACAGTCCGTGAGTTCGAGCCCCGCGTCGGGCTCTGTGCTGACAGCTCAGAGCCTGGAGCCTGTTTCGGATTCTGTGTCTCCCTCTCTCTGACCCTCCCCTGTTCATGCTCTGTCTCTCCCTGTCTCAAAAATAAATAAAAATGTTAAAAAAAAATTAAAAAAAAAAAGAATAAATATTCTAAATATTTTATTAGCTCCTCATTGTGCAGATGATTGAAATGAAGAAGTTATATCCTACCTAAAGTATAGGTATGGTAGTGGTCATTAAAACTTCAATCAAGGGGCGCCTGGGTGGCTCAGTTCGCTAAGCATCTGACTCTTGATTTCAGATCAGGTCATGATATCATGGTTTGTGAGTTCCAGCCCCCCTGTCAGCACGTAGCATGCATGAGATTCTCTCTCTCTTCTCTCTGCCCCTCCCCCTCCTCAAAAAAAACTTTAAAAAACAGTAAAAAATTTCAATCAAAACAACTTTTTTAATAAGAACTGATCCACCTCTCCTTGTGTACAATATGACAATAGATGATGAAAAACAATATTTTTATTCTAAATCCCAATATATGGATAAAATCAAATGCCCAGTTTCTCTTGCTCTTCCTTTCCTATTCTCGAATACTTGCCTAGTGCAACAATATTGTAGGCTAAGAAAGAACACATCAGGGAGGAATTACCCTGTGTTGCCACTAAAGGATATTCAATCAACTCTCAATAGTTTATTAACAACAACTACCAGCACATGGTAATATTTACTGAATGTGTTCTGTGAGCAAAAGCTGCTGAAGGGTTAAAGAGGTAGAAATTTAATTTTCATAGTAGTTCAATGATATCTTCATTTATACATACAGAAACTGATATATAGAGAGATTAAGTGACTTGTCCAAGTTCATGCACACTGTAAATTGATTTGAACCTGAGCTGCATGTTTGTAAATGCAATCCACAAGGAACAGACTGTCTAGTAGTGGAGGTAAAATATGCACATGAAAAGATGCCACAGATCGCCCAGGGGAATTTTGCTTAGCAGTGTCCCCAATGCGGGAAATACTTTGGTCCAGACCACTGAAGCCTAGGATTATTATATCGGACAACTCTCTTCTTTTTTTCCTCTTTGCAATTATACATAAAATAAGGGTATAGAAAATAATTAAATGGAAAGTATTTGCTAAAAACATTTGCTAAATATCTATGAATTCTATGTGGACATGATGATGCCTTCCTGGCTAGTCTACCTCCTTAGATTCCCTATATTTCACACAGTAAGGAAGATGTACCCATGGGAAATCCAATAAAGTGCTGAAGGAAGCCAGAGAAGGGAGAAGTTATTTCCAACTGGGAATTGTAAGAAAGATCTGTCTTCACAAGGAGATAGATCTGAGCAGAAATGGAAGGAAGAGTATTGTGGAAAATGGACATAGCAAAAGCAAATTACCTGTGTGATATACAACAATATCCATAGTTCCTTTGGAAAGAAACTTTTCCAGTGGTTGTCAGGCATTCCCGCAGATTTTGAATGCTATAACCCTTCTAAAAAATTTTGGAAGATGAAATGTTATTGTATATGGAAATTCTGCAACTTCTAGTCCTTTTATAGGCTTGGAGTAGGTTTAGGGCCATTTACATCATTCGTGTCCCACAAGTAAGAAACAGAAACACGTAGCTGTGGTCCATGGGCCAGAAAGCCACTGCTGCTGCTAAGACAGGAAGCATGGGCAAAGCCAGCTTAGCTACCTCTCCACGTTTGGGATGCTAAATTGTGCTGCAAAAACCCCCTAAATATCTCCATAGCCATGTTTGCAAGCCATAGCAGATTAATGAGCCTAGGAATAACTTCTTCCTCACTTCTGCCTTCCACATTTTGCCTAAGTCCATCTTATTTCAGCCCCTAATTTGCGCTCAGAACCCTAACTGCAAAGGACTCTGCGGAAATGTAGCTTTCGGGTTTCTAGCCTATACATGATGACATACCAGCAGGAGATACCTTCTGAACAACCCAGACCTTAGTATTCTCCATGCCATCATATCACAATAGGTTTGTGCTTCATGCTTGAATGTTCACTTGGAAATATGATACTTCATATTGAGAAGTCTGCACAAGCAGGTTAGTCTCAGGTCTTTTGTGGTTTGAGTTACCCCACGTTTTTATCACATCATTAACAGCCTGCAGCACTTGAAAGCAAGGTGGACTTTACAATACCTATAAACAGAATGGAGAAATGACTGGACTACCTGGGAGTTAGAAACTTGAAGTTTGTGTGTATGTTTTCTTTCCTCCAGGCTCCCAATAACTGTGTGTCACCTTCAACAAGATATCTAACCTCTCTGGGTTTTTCAGTGTTTTCTCCACTGTAACAAGAATAATGGTCTTGTCACTTCCCTGCCTCTAGGGGTGTTGTCAGAATTAATGAGACACCAGGGTAAAAAAGCTTTCTATTTTTTTCCCCCTCAGAGAATGCTGGAATGTAAATAAAAGTAATATCTCTATTTTGTGAATGCATTTTCCTCCTGCATGTCTTAATAACATTCAGAAAAGATTTTTTGAAGCAGCAGCAATTACCGTAGGTGTTACGTATAATGAAGGAACAGTATCTGCCAGGAAAAACAAAGGAGGAACCAAAAGCTTGAGTCAGAGAGAATCTGCTTCTGGCTCACTCTCTAATGGAATCAGTAGGAGGGCTGGGGTAATTGCAAGTAAAATATTACTGTACAGAGAGCATATGAAAGTAGGAGGAGAAACAATGAATTAGAGTTGCCATCTTGCAAGTAGAAAGAGAAAAGAGATGCTGCCTGCTGACATGTTGCTAAAATGTTCTCGGACATAGTGGAGGGACAAGAATTGAGTTGGAGGTCAAAATGTTTGTGCATTAGAACTGAACTGCTTGGAGTAATGAGAATCATATCACTGTTCATTTTATCCAGCCGGAAGTTGGGCTTTAATAAAATGAAACCTTTCTCCTCTATTTCTTCCATTAATTAGCCAATGAGTTGTCTGTTAACATGGGCAACATGTACTATAGCAATGCTGTCATTTCAATGGGATGCAATCGTCTGGTGTTGGTTGATGTTAATGATGTCAAATATACACATCTTCTTTGTTTAAGTTTATTTATTTATTTTGAGACATAGAAAGAAAGCACTGGCAGGGGTGGGGGTCAGAAAGAGAGGAGAGAGCAAGAATCCCAAGCAGGCTCCACACCACCAGCTCAGAGCCTGACTCAGGCTCAAACCCTGATCATGATCTGAGCTGAAGTCAGACACTTAACCAACTGAGCTACCTAGGTGCCCCCCCAAATACACATCTTAAAAAGATTTATCCTTTTTCCATTGTAGATGATGAACTTCTAGATAGAGCTATTCTCAGGAATAGAAAACAACTAACTTCTCTGGTTATTATATTACAGTCCATATTTATAATAGAATTGCTTTCTTTGCTTAGACTCTTTCCTTTTACTATATTAAGCATTTATAAAAATACCCTGGGGGTATATATCATGATCATTTCTGATGGATAAGGTGCAATTAAGCAAGGATGGGCCACCTATCCAAGAGCTGACTCTTAGATTGAGAATTCAGTTCTCTCACCCAGTGGTCACATTCGCTAACTGTCTATTAAAGAGGCACAGTAATTATTTCTTCTTTCAAAGTGCCTTTATGAACACAATATTCTTGAAAGTATTTAATTCAGTTACAGAAAATTTTCTGTTTTCCCACATATTATCCCTAACTCTGAACAACTGATATTAGTGCTTCTCAGTAATCACAGCAGCCTTTCACTTCCATCTTTTACCACATTGATCTAAAAATACACTTTGGAAAGATACCAACCTGATGGGACAATATATAGGAAGTTTGAAATGTGATCTTTTCTTCTAATAGGTCATCGTTTCTTTACTTCAAACTCCTTGCCTGAAGTTCAACATTTTCTTTAGGATAACAATAGCTTATGCAGAACCCTGGGTTTTTTGTTTGTTTGTTTGTTTGTTTGTTTTGTTCGTTTGTTTGTTTTATGTTAGAGAGAAAGAGTGCAAACAGAAGAGGGGCAGAGGGGAGAGAGAAAGAGAATCTCAAGCAGGCTCCGCACTCAGCACGGAGCCTGACATGTGGCTCAATCCCACAACCCGGGGATCATGACCTGAGTCGAAATCAATAGTTGGACACTCAACCAACTGAGCCACCAAGGCACCCCCAGAACCTAGATTTAAGCAACAGTATAGAAACAAGGACTCCAGGTAGTTTAAGTATGTTAGGAGTGAGATATTATAGAGAGAATGAAGGTTCATTTGCATCTCAAATATAAACAGGATTAGGAGTTAAGGCAAGGTCCAAATGGGGTAACACAAAATAACATAGTTAAATATTTTACAAAGCCTCTCAAAAATATTATTTGGAACAATCAAAATAATGTACATATTTCTTAGAAAAAAAGCATTTATTTTACAAAGAGCAAGATGAGGGATTATAGTAAAAGCCATAAGAATGTCTTAAGTGTCTGGAGTTAAATTCTCTGAATGAGTTTGGGATTGAGAAGCAATCTCTTCATGGGGACCCTAATGTTTCAAAGGTGCCGATCTGAATATCCAAGTAATTTCTTTCAGTAACAATCATTTATGCAGGGGTAGGGGATGATAATGAAACCCTGGGGTTTATCATTTCTGTGATTTACTTGGGCAGTGACAGGAGAGTATAGTTGTACAAGAGGATCAATGGTGCAAGTCAGATAAAAATTCAGATCATGGACCAGGTCCAGGATGCACAGGAAATGAAGAGAGACACTTGTAAAACTTGGTAGAGAAGATGGATACGCAACTGAAAGATCGAGTGATTAGAAGTCTTCAACTTTTAACATTTAAAAGTGACAGAATTGATAGGAAATATGCTTATAGAGTAAGAGAGTTTCGTTTAAATTTCCAGAGAAACAAGTTGAAGGGTAGACTTATGAGAGTAGGTAACTGTTTGGGAAGAAATACAATGGGAAGTTGTTTTAGCAGTTATCTATTGCTGTGTAACAAAACACTACAAATGTAGAGACTTGAAACAACATTTAATAGCTCAGTTTCTGTGGGTCGTGAGTTGAGCTCGTCTTAACCTGGTCCTCTGCCTAGGGTCTTCCAGTGCTGCAATCGAAGTGTTGCCTGAGCTGTATTGTTATCTGGAGGTTTGACTGTTGAAGAACTTACTTCCAAATTTATTCAGACTGTTAGCTGAATTTCTTTGTGGCTGTAGGATTGAGGGGATTTTTGTTGGCTAGTTGAAGACAGAGACTAGAGGCTACTCTCATTTCTACCTGCAATCCTTCACCATGTGAGCTTTTCCAGCCAGCCCCTTACTTCATCAAACCAGCAAAGAGCGCTGCTAGAGTAACATCCCATCATTTATACCACGTTCTATTGGATGGGAGTAAGTCACACCCTAAATGGTAGGGGCTTATACAAAGAGGGGGGGAATCATGAGGACCTCCTTAGAATTCTTCCTTATTTAGGGGAAAAAACAAACCTCTGAGGCCATTATAACTTTAAAGTTTCCCATGATAGAATGAACCAGGTGCCAAAATCTAATCAATGCAAGAGAATAACAAGGAAGAACAGAGAGCAAAAGGGACAGAAGTTGAGACAGTTGTGTAGTCTGAATCTTAGAGGCACAGAGATTTTTATATTTGGCCAGAGGAGTAAAACAGGAGGCTGCACTAACCACGGGAGAAAAGCTTAGAGCAGGCACAGGAGCCTTGGGAGAATTGACAGTTTCCACCATAGAGGTTTCAGGTTTGACTTTGGCTAAAACTAACGAGTGGAAAGATTACTTTTCCCTCAGGTGAATAGGTTGATAAATGAAAAATGTTGTTTACCTTGGAATAAGTTGGAAAAAATGAAGTGAAACGTGAGATAAAGGAGAGCGGTAGGGAGATGAGTCGACTTGTGTTACTTTTACACTTACTTTCAGTTCTTCGGCATTTGCCTCTGTCACTTTATTTTCAGTCTTTTTCTGTTGCTTGTTGTAGATGTGTTTCTCATAAACCTTCACATATCTGGATTTTATTTGTTTTTGTTTTTTTGTTTTTGTTTGTTGTTGTTTTAAAGCAATCTGAGTCTCTGTTACTCAATATAGGAATTTAATTCATTTACTACTTTTTATTTACTGTTAGACTGCGATTTATTCCTACTTTGTTTTATGCCTTCTTTTTATAATGCTTTCTATTTTTTGTGTATCTTTTGTTTGTTTGATATAGTAGTCTTTGTTCCATTCCTTATCTCTATCTGCCACATCCTACCTTCTTCCTTTTATTGCTGAGTAGTATTCCATTGTATGAATTACCACCGTTTGTTTATACATTCACCAACTGAAGAAACTGAGTTGTTTCCAACTTTTAGAGCTTGTGCACAAAGCCATTATTCATGTTCACATACAGGTTTTTGTGTGAATGTTTCTTTTGGGTAAATATCTAACAGTGGAATTGAAATGTCTGAACTGATTTCCAATGTGTTTATACCATTCTGCATTTTCCCCCAATAGTTTTTAATGTATCAACTTTTATTTGAGGAGGATTTTTAAGTTTACTTACAAACCAGTTAGATTAATAGGGATAAAATTTATTTGTAAGTCAAGGATATTAGTAAAGCATGTAGCTTACCTTTCCCTCCATAAATTATATTTATAGAATTATGTTTGATAGGGTCCCTTTCATTATGAAAAATGTCACCTACATATAATTATATAATGATTTGAAAGAATAGATGGAGAAAAGTGTGTGAAATTTCCACAGTGATCTCTGGATAATCAGTGTTACAGTTAAGATTCTTGTAAGTCACAGCAAACTCAATTAAATATGGTGAATATATTGGCTCTTATAATCCACATGAAGTCTAAAAGTAAACCTGGATTCAGGAACAATTGGGTTTAAGATTCACCAAATGTCTTCAGGTAGCAGTTCCTCCCATCCTTCTACTCTGCTAAGCATTGTTTTGAATTCATCCTTTATCTCCATGTGGTGGTACAATGGTTATAGAATTTCTACATTTGAAAAGAGAATAATTTTGACCTAATATTCCCAGCCAATGTCCTAAAAGTCTCTTTTATTGGACTGGTATAGTGCATGTGTCTACCCCTGATCTAATCCCTATATCCATGGGATTGTGTTGCTCTGATTGGTTTTTGCATGAATCATTTTCTCCATTCATGGGCTGAATGGAGAAGGAAACCTACCCACATTACACAGAAAACCAAGAAGGGGGATGGGCAATGGACCCCAAAATAAAACTGGAATTGCTGAGGCCATCAACCCAGTGTTTATACCATTATACCAACCAACTAATGTTTATGGGACATTTATGTCTGTGTGTGTGTGACTGTGTGTATACATACTACATAATGTGTATATATATCAATACTATATCATTTATATGTTACATTCAATTATCTACATTATTATATATAAAATAACCAATGTCTACACTGTTATAATTATGATTCATTTGTATTTGTAATATATTATATACTATATTATATTCATTGTACCTTAATATTTCTGCATTATATACAATTATACACACACACACATACACACATACACACACACACACACACACACACACACACTTTTCCCCGATTGGCATGCATTACTTTTAAAACGAGAAAAGGAAATGTTAATGAACAATGGTGTGCATCCATCAGTATTTCATACTCTTGGCTAAGAGTTTATCTGTTTAAAAAGAGGAGGAATAATTATGTATTTAGATGAAAATTTTATGTCTTCAGGCCTTAGCAAATACCAAGAAAGCATCAATTTCTAAAATGAGGTCAGTTATGTCTTTATGTACCTAAGTAAATGACATGTGAATCTGAACATTTAAATTTAGCAGTGGGTTAACAGTGCTTCAAGTAGGCATACTAAGCATAATTTAGTGGCATTCTGGAATTGTTTTCTTACCTTAATTTTCTCCAGGTTTTTGAACATAGATAATAACAAATTCTAAATGTCAATTATATTTTACAATATTAATTTGACAGAAAGTGCTTTCACTCATCATTTAAAAATCAATTAAAAAGAAGCAAATGGAAAGTAAACCCACGGTTTCAAATCATTACATAGAACAAGATTTTTGAATTACACAGAAATCAGTGACTGAATTTCGAAGAACAACCATTCTCAAAACGTAGTGATATTTAATGGAAACAGTGAAAAAATGAGTGAGGAACCCTGATGGCTTACATTCTGTCTCCTCCCTGCTAAGCCTGGGCAAACTTTCAGGAGATCTCAGACCTCTCCCAATAAGACTTCCTGTTCTCTCTCTTGGTCTCTCTCTCTCTCTCTCTCTCTCTCTCTCTCTCTCTCTCTGTGTGTGTGTGTGTGTGTGTGTGTGTGTCTGTCTGTCTTTCTCTTTGTCTCTGTCTCTCTTCTTTAAAGTGCAAAATAGTTTTGGAAAAATTTTGAGTCAAAAGTGGCCAGGAGGATTGTGGTGGAAGAGGAGTAAAGTGCAATATTCCAGTTCATTTCTTCCTCCATCTCAAACTTAAGCAACAAAACAAAACAAAACAAAACAAGGAGATTGTGGAAAGATGCCCATACCATGGTTAATGTGAATGATGATACTAACTGCTGCTTTATAAGAACAAAAGAATCTTTTTTAAATCCTTTCCTCTCCCTTCAAAATATGTATACCGGTTCTAAGATTCTAAGAGATCTAGCCTAGCTTTGAGCCCTTTATCAAAAACAGAGAAGGGGAAAAAAATGGTCTGGTTATCTAGGTTTCAAGGTCAAAGAAGGTATGCCTGGCTTTCATATAAAAGTTCATATGCCAAAGACGTTCTTTAAAGAGGCGCCTGGGTGGCTCAGTCGGTTAAGCTTCGGACTTCAGCACAGGTCATGATCTCATGGTTTATGAGTTCAATCCCCATGTCTGGGCTCTGTGCTGACAGCTCGGAACCTGAAGCCTGTTTCAGATTCTGTGTCTCCCTCTCTCTCTGCTCCTCCCCTGCTTTCACTCTGTCTCTCTCTCTCTCTCAAGAATAAAATAAACATTAAAAACATTTTTTAAAGAAGTTCTTTAAAAATTACTCTTATTTGCAGAAACAACTCACAAATAATCACTTGATTAGATGCTTCAAATAACAAAAATTGGAATGGAATCAACTTCTTTGATATTTTCAGTGTTCTACTACTTTGAATATTCAAACCGGCTGTAAAAATAAATAAATAACCCTTGAGATAGTCTAAAAATGAGCTTTGGAGCATAACCTAGGAATGATGGTCGGGAATAACCCACATTGGCTGACGCTAGCTTATTATATAACACTTGGCTTATTGAAACCTGGAATACTCTGTGTTTAGACACCATGTGTGTGGTTCTTCCTGCCAAGATGCCAATGTTGTAGCTGTCTCTTATTGGGCTCCACAATGGTGGCCTCCAGGTGGTTGAATGCTTCTATCCAGTTCAAATGTGTTTGTTTTACAATGCCTAAATAGGTTATTTAATGAAGGATTAGGGAATAACACAGAATTTGAGGAAAACTTGAACATAATGATAAACTACTTATCAGTGTACCTAATGGTTAACTTAAACATACACAGATAATTATCATTTTTCCTAAGTTTTATTTATTTAAGTAATCTCGACACTACACGTGGGGCTCAAATTCATGACTCCATGATCAAGAGTCACACGTTCTTCCAACTAAGCCAGCCAGGTGCCCCTGCTAATTACCTATTCTTGACAAACTTGTAATCTATCCACATTAGCATCATTTATTTTTCACGCTTCATTCATTGAAAAAAAAGTCTACATAGTAATGTGTCTGACACTGTTCTAGGTGCCTAGACACAGTGATAAGTGTAAACAGACATGGTCTAGTCATTCCCCGGGAACTGTATGCTCAGGTGGAAAGAGGCATACACTAATCAAATGGTTAAAAACAAATGTAAAAATCACAATCCTTCAAAAATTGTAAAGGAAAGGTATAGGAATAGACTTTTAAGGGCACTGAATATGGATGGCTGTTGGTGAGTGTGGGTCCTCTTATGACTACAGATAAGGAGTAAATTTTCAATCTCTTTAATGAATGGTTCTGCCTGAGTCCATTCCTAATCCATTTTATCCCTCACCACCTTTGCAGACTCCCTCATGCTTTGAAGACTTGGATTTCTCCACCACTTACTATCTAGTCTTTCTCAATGTGGGCCCTCCCCTTCCATGCCTTCTAAATCACCTTGTTTCCAGGAGTGGAAAAATTCAGCCTTCAAGTCAGCTTGAAAATCTTTTTGTCTCAAACAGCACCTAATGGTTTTATTCTTTGGATCTTTGGCTATAGGTTACGGGAAATGTCCTCAAAGTACTATCGAGAAAGGAGAGGGAGAGCAACACTCAGAAAATAAACAAATTAATACTTTTAGGTATAGTGCTGCCCTATGAGTAAATCAGATAGGTAATATATGGTATAGAGTACATAGTGAGCAGTGGTTAGGTAAAACTACAGAGTGAAATTCAAAGCAACTAGTCAGAGATGAGCCAGTTAGGAGTGACAAGATCAGATAGTAGCAAGATGGATTCGTAACGGTGTATATTAATGAAATTTGATAAATATACGAAGTTCTAATATGCCCTCTGGGCATTCTAGTAATTTCCTCTGCCAGAAGCAAATCACAGCAGAGTTGCCTGGATAGAGCATGCAGAGCAGGTAAATGGAGGTACATAGCAGGGGTGGGAGAATGAGGGCATTCAGCCGAAAGTTTTAGCAAAGATTTTTCAAAATCATATAATCTCAGATCTTGTGTAAGGCTTTTGAAATAATTATATCCTTTAACACTGGGCTAAAAGTAAGCCCTTATCTCACAACACTTTTTCTAGAAGACAGAAGACATGATAGTTATCTTCAAATAATTAAAGGATTATAGTATTAAGACACATCAGGCCTATTGTTCAGGACTCCAGAAAACAGGGGTAGAATCTTGTCTAATAAAGAATTTTATGACAGTGGAAACTCTTTGAAAAAGGCATAGGTTACCTCATTGGGCACCTCATGTGGCAATGTTGCGAAGCAGCATGGCCTTTTATCAGGGACGAACAGAAATCCATGCATCAACCAGAGGTTTGAAGTGAACTCTAAGCTTCCTGCTTCCCCCTCAACTTCTACAGTGAATATTCCCAGCACAAAAATCTCCTTAGGAGCACAGTGTTTTTAAAATATTTTTGTGTGAAAGAAAAAGTTTTAGGAGTACAACTATAAAACATTTAAAAAATAATAATACAACTGAAAATTGCGTGTGATATTTTCATTTTGATTTGATTTCATTGCAAGTTGCTACAATGGATTTTTCTGGCCTCACACTGAACTTGCTGGTATGCCTTAGGAACAGAGGTGGGGACTGGAGAAAAAAAAAGAGAGAGAGAGAGAGAATAATTTATTTTTAGGATTTGATGTTTCAGATGTTTGGCTTTGTTGAAATTTGCAGAAGTTTAGTTATCAACTCCATTATAAGCTATAAACTCAATCTACCATTTCACACAAAGTAGAATCATGAGGGTTTTTCTTTTTTTTTTTTTTTGGCACAAAGCATTGTTATAGTAGGTAATATAGAAAAATTTTGAAGTGATTGCTTCCCTTTTTCTCCAATGTTGACTGTTAGAGATCTAGCAAGTACTCTTTAATTAAGATAGGCTCTCCAAAACAAAATTCTTTTCTGCTTGCGTTGTAGGTTCTGGAAGATAAATAATTGAACATAGTCACTGATGACTAATATATATCAGTATATAAACAGGCATATCATAAAATGTCAATTTAAGCTTTGCAAACTGTTCATTTATATGATTTGTGTTATTTTTCTGAGGATATGCTCCATGTCTGAGTATCTCTTTCACATTCATTCAAGTAATATTTGTTGATCTCCTACTATGTGCAAAGCATTGCTTTATAGATACTCTGAGAAATACAAAGATGAAGAAAAGAAGGCATTTTCCTAACCACTATTGGAAGAGAAAATAAGACAACTAACCACACAGAACCAGAACTTAAGGAATATTGAATAAGCACATTAATAGTAGTATAAATCAAATATTCAGAAGATCAGACAGACATACCTCTTTTTTTTGAGGACACCCAGACGGGCTTCATAGAGGCAGTAGCATTTGATTGGAATTCTAAATGATCAGTAGGATTTTGTAAGGAGAGGCAATGGGTTGTTAGATTTTTATGGAATGACATGAAAAAAAGGCAGAAGAGAGGAATGTTCAATGAATAGTCATTAGCTTAGCTCAGCTGGGTTTTTTACAGGGTAGTGGTGGAAAATATGTCTGGGGTAGATCAAGCATAGGCTTGCAGCATCAGGCTAAAGGGTTTGGACTTGAGTTGAAAAGAATGAAATGATGGAAATAGTGCTTTAGGAGGACTGGTCTGAGAAGTATTTGGAGGTGAAAGATGTGAGAAAGAGAGCACTATGGGGAAGCCACTTAGGAGAATAAGCATGAGGATAATGGCAGCAGGAACGGAATGCAAGCTCTGGGTAGGAAAGATATTGGGAATAATTAATCTCCAGAATTTAGTTTATGAGGTGGGTAGTGGAAGGAAGATGGGGTACTTTATAATTATTCCAAGGTCTTCAGTTTGAATGATTAACAAAACATTAATAAATTAATAAACTTACTGTAGAGGGGACAAAATGCTGTTTTTGATTTTTGAATTTAGATGTCTTGATTTTGAGATACTGTGTATCCATAAGAAAAATTTTGAGGCATAGGAATAAGGAGATCAGTCTCTGAAATAAGACACACCTGGGAATGAATGCTTCCCCTACCACACATTTAGGCAAATTATTCTGTTCCCCTGAGCTTCAGTTTCCTCATCTGTAAAATGGGTATAACTTTTGCACCATATCGTAGGTTTATATGTGGATTAAATGAAATCGTTTATGTAAAATTCTTCTCATGGTGAATGACATAATGTGACTTAATAGTACCTAGCTATTTTTGCTCATAATCTTGTTGGTAGAAAGGAGGGTATATGGGCCTAGAAATGAGAGAAGCCAGGAATAAAAATATAGTTGCTCATGTCATTCTTGAAGCTTGGCTGGTTGGACCTATTTATTTTATTGAATGAAAATAGATTATCAAAACTTGGGGGAAGTGTACACATTAAGGACATGGGAACGGAAAGGGTTTATCAAAAGTATTAGAAAAAAAGTAACTAGAGATAATAGAGGGAAATCTCTTAAAATCATGGAATTCCAAACATGCACATTTCAAAAAAGAACTGCTAAGCAGGTCAAATTTTGCAAAAATCTTAAGAAGGATTGAAGGCTATTGAATTATTTAGGCCATCAGCACCATTCAAAGACCTTTTATCAGAGGATTATGTTACTGGATGTTAGCCTTTGGCATGAATTCCTACACATCGCATTTAGTTGGTGGCCTCACATTCCATAGCATTAATTTTGCCTGTCATTCACCACCTTGTACCTAGAAGTCTTAAACATCTGAGTTGAGCCATTATAGGTTGAGAATTTCTAAAGCCTTCTACAATCCCTCCAAAGCCATGAGACTCTTTAACTATCATTCCTATGTTTATTTGAAATCAATGTAATAATAATACTTTGCAGGTGAATGGTACTTTCCACTTTTGATAGTTTTACTTAGACTAATTTTATCCTTACAACTACTTTATTACTTAGGTGAGGGAAGTATTATATTCGCCCATTTTATATGCAAAGGATCTAAACTTTCAAAATGTTAAAAAGTAAGTAAAAAGAGTTGGGCCTTAAATTTAACACCTAGTCAAGAATTTGTACCAAAATACACTCTGGTTCATTCCCTTCTGTATTTACTTTCTCTCTCCTTCTTTGGAATCTTCCTCTGTATTCTCATTTAACAAAATCCATTCTTCTTTCTTACATCATTTCTTTTAATTTCCATCTCTCCTTTTATTCTTTATAAATATCTTTAATTGATACCTCATGTAAGTAATCATTTCAGGCCAGAGTATAAGTCCACACTATATTTTTTATTGCGGGCGAAAGAGGAATGAAGAAATGTCTATACAAACCTGATTTTGGCTCTGACAGAAAGAGAAAGAAACAACAACCAAAAAAACAACCTATGATTGGGAGTTTAGCAAAAGCACTAGCTAGTCTTGGTTGTCATGGAGACCACCACAGCCACTGCTTTATATGCAGATAATGTGCTGGGAGGGTAAGCAGGAAGATTAGACATAGATAAGGCTCCCAAATGGTGAACTGGTAGTGATTAAAAAAAAAAAAAAAAACCAAAAACCTACTGGCCTCAGGAGGTGAGGAGAGCTAACACAGGTCGGGGCAGAAAGTCAGAACTAGAGGTTGAGGTAGAGGGTTTGGCTGGGAAGCCCAGGCAGGCAACATCTACGAAAAGAGCTTGTATGGTAATCATTAGTACTGCTTCTGGAATATTTCTCCCTCTCTTCCTCCACAAAGTACATGACAGGACTAATACTTCTGGCACCTTTGTGGGTAGGAAGAGCTGTATGACTAGTTCTGGCAAAGGAGCCTCTCTTGAAAGTAATGTGCCATATCCAGGCTTAACATCTAACCGCTGGTACAAGACCCTTCAGAGCTCTATTTGCCTCTAGCCTGGTGACTGGCAATGTTTATTAGCTTGAGTCCCTGAGTAACTAGGATGAGGCGAGCTTCCCTGTTGACCCACAATGGACATGCAGTGTAAGGAATGAGCATCTGTTATTTAAAACCACTGAGATTATTGGGTTGTTTTCTACCTCAGTGTTACCTGGCTTGTCTTGGCTATTCCAGTTCATGAATGGTGAGGTTAAATTGGCAGGCCATATGTAAGAAATTTTCCAGTTATTTATTGCTGTGTGATAAACCATCCTGACTTAGTGGCATAAAATAACAAGTGTTTTATTATGCTTATGGATTCTGTGGGCCAGGAATTCAGAAAGACAAAGTGGGGCTGGCTGCTTTCTGCTCCACAATGACTGAGTTGACCAGGATGGCTCCCCAGTTAGAATCCTCTGCTGGCTGTTTCACTCATTGCTTGGTGCTTGGGTTAGGATGGCTGAAGGACAGGCCAGAGTGGGCCTGTGCACAGAAGCCCCTATCTGTGATCTCTCCATGTAGTTTGGGCTTTTCACAGCATGGCAGCCAGAATTTGAGAGGAAGTGTCCTGCGAATGAGCATTCCAGAAGGTTGTTGTGGAAGCTTCATGGTCTTTTATTACACACAGTGTCAGATCTGTGCATTCTGTTAGTTATTAGTCATAAAAACAGCCAAGAATCCAGTGGTGAGTGGTGGAGTGAGGGGGGAGGCACGGAATTGGACTTTACTTCTCCATAACAGTGATATCTAAGAATTTGCAGCCATTTGTAAAGTCATCATGGGAGGGTTAAAAATAAATAAAAGCTTGCATAATCACGGAAGGAAACTTATGTGCAATGGGGTCAAATCAGGATTTATTTCATAAACATAAGATCCTATCTCTGTATAGTGTTCTGCAACTTAATACACTTTCATATACCTTGCCTCATGGGATCCTCCCCCAAATCCTATGTCAGAATGCAAGATTGTTATGTTTATCTCTAGAATACAAAAGAGTAAAAGAAATTCTGAGAGAAACCTGAACTAACTAAATACTATACCACCTAATGGGTAGATATTTCAATCTATCTTCTAATATTTCAAACTGCACCCTATAACTTATTCTGAATTAAATATAATATTGAATGCTTATTAGTTGTGAAACACTGTCTTAGGTGCTGTGAATATACAAGGACAGACAAACTACCTTTGTAAGCTAGTTGAGAAGACAAACTTGTACACAGAAAATAAAACAAAAGGGCTAACAATAAGAAACCAGAGACAAGGATGTATAGAGGAAAACGCACGCTGTTCAGACTGAGAAAGTAGTATTTAAGCTAAAACTTAAAGAATGAGAAATATTTGGGTTTGTGAAAGGGGGTTGCCAAGTATGTTCAGCATGAGCAAAGGCACAAAACATGACTGACCATATACATTCAGAATTTATTCCAGAAGAAAGTGTGGCTGGAATAGAAAGCAAAAAACAAAGAGAGGAAACCTAACACTGTAATTAGTTAATTAGTTCACCTCAAATTGTCTCAAGCTGGCCTATAATGTCTTTATTTTGAGAGCTATGCAATGGCATATATTAAATATTTTTTATGTATAGACCACTTTCCATCCCTGGAGTTTGACTCATCATCACTAATTTCTCCATGTTCTCACAAGATTCTTTAAAATCGTTTCTCTGTCGATGACTTCCCTTTCACTGAGTGCTACTCTTTGCTTATAAACTGCTTATCCCCCTGGCAGAGTCTTTATTAGTCATTTACCACCTCATATGAACTAGACCAGAAATTAATAATAATTTAGGTGCTCTTAAAATTTTCGAAAAAAAATACTAGAATAAGAAATAATTGTTACAAGAACATGTAGAGAATTATTAGCTAATTTTATAGAATCACCCTTTCTATGATCTACCTCTAAAATAACATTGAAAAAATAAAACTTCTTCCTTCTAGGCTGGCTTAAAAAAGGATCTTTTTCAATTCAGTTCTTAACACTATTTTCTAGGCTACTCTTTCTTGCCCCAGCCCTAGCTTCTGCTCTCTTCTCTTCCCTCAAATTACTCAAAATCCATCACCTATTTGTCTATTTCCTGTCACCCACCATTAAATGCCCTTCTGGTTATAACAATAGGGATTAAATGCTTTGCACTTACAGAAGAATATTATCTCCCCAGGATTTTGCTATGTAACTTTTCATGACTATCAAGAGATACTGAGCATGAAATGATTAAATGGAAATGACTTTGAACTACTGTTGCTAAGAGTGTTTAATATATTACGTTGAGAGTATAATGGCATGAAACACATGGATCTGATTTCATTTTATGCTCCAAACAGGAAATCACTTTCTCGCCTACAGGCATTTTAACCCTTGTGAAGTTCCCACAGCATGGAGAAGAATAGTAGTCCTACAGAGAGAATGGAACAGTTAAAACAGAGAAAACTGATCTTGGCCCCTGAACAAGGCATCACATCACATGGCCAGCCTGTCAGAGCACACCCGATGAGTGCAAAGCCTTCTGTAGAAATCAATTGATTCTGAGGAAATCAACAGGCACAGTACCTGGCACATTATAGCCACTAAATAAATATCTTGTTAGGAGAAAGAAAGACCAATATTGGAAGACTGTATGTTGGGCGAGCACATAGCATAATTAAAACCTTTAAAGAGCCTGAAAGAAACAGATACTCCAGACCCAATTTAGTAGGAGAAGGAACCACAGGGGACATATATAAATAGAATCCAGCATAACAACAAGAGGTTTTTTTTTAAATGATCAAATCCTTTAGAAGAATGTACTACTAATATACCTGTATGTACAGTATATATAAGGTTGCACTACAAATTTGGTGTATCTGTCATTACAGAGTGTGGGTTCGGTTAATTAAATATTTTTGCTATTTTCATAAAATTCAAAATGAAATAACTCTTACAGCTATTGTTCGATCTAGATTCCTAAATGCAGTGACCCATATCTGGCTATTCCAGATAAGATTCTAGTGCTTTGATTGGCAAAATCAGGACAGATGTAATGGAATTGGGCTTTTATGAAATATAGTACATGTTTCACGGGGAATTCTGTTATTAGAGAATGACCCAAGGCTTAGGAACACAGGTAACTTGACCAATATCACCCACATATGTAGTAAGAGGAAGACCAGGACCCAGATATTGGATTGTTTGGCTCTAAAAGTCAGGCTGTTTCCATTATTTGCTGCTGCTGCTGCTGCTGCTGCTGCTGCTGCTGCTGCTTCAAGGATTAGGAAACAGCTCATGCCCTCCTCTTGAGCCTGTTCAGTGTGTGAGGCATTACCCACAGTAATTATCCTAGTGGGTAGAAGCAGAATTCCTGTATTTACTCACTGATTGTTTTTGCTCTGGACATTAGCCTCTTTTGATCTTTAGTTGCAACGTAAACACCACACTTTTAAAAAATGTATACATTTACCAGGAGAGCCACAAGAGTTTACAAATGATGTTGCTAAATGTAACAATTGTTCCCTTTAATATCTAAGGAGGAATGTGCAACTAGTACCTATCAATAGTCTTAGAACTTTTCTGTCTGGCTAAATTTAAAGTCTTTTGCTAATGTATGACTGAAAATGACGTTTAATAAAAATATTTTCAATGGTAATAAATGTTATGTATTCTACCTCTGAAAGGTCACTTTGGTTCAGAGGAGAGCATTTCAGCTTATGAGTACATAATTATGCCAAAATTCATCTGCAAGAATGAATAGGCAACTATTGCTCAATCTTAAGAGTTATGACTTTGGCAAAATGCATAACTTTCAGGGACTCTCAGGATCTAAAAGAAACAGTTTCCTTAGAACTGCAGACATCAATAATGTCTAGTTGGAAAGGTATTTTCAACAGTTAGCACTTTTAGAATTGGCATTGCTTTAAATGTTTTTCAGACTGTCCACATAAAAGAGAATATCTATCAAATGCTCAAAGCAATTATTTTATATTTTTTTTATTTAAAAATTCTATTTATTTAATTAATTTTTTGAGAGAGAGAAAAAGAGAACCTGAGTGGGGAAAGGGCAGAAAGAGAGAAAGAGAGAGAGAATCTTTTTTTTTAACTTTTATTTATTTTTGAGAGAGAGATAAGAGTGAGCAGGGGAGGGGCAGAGAGAGAGGGAGACACAGAATCTGAAGCAGTCTCCAGACTCTGAGCTGTCAGCACAGAGCCCGATGAGAGGCTCAAACTCATGAACCGTGAGATCATGACCTGAGTGGAAGTTGGATGCTTAACCAACTGAGCCACCCAGGCACCCCCACAAGAGAGAAAGAGAATCTTAAGCAGTCTCCATGCCCAGCCTGATGTGGAGCTCTATATTATAACCATGAGATCACAACCTGAGCCAAAATCAAGAATGGAAAGCTTAATCAACTGAGCCACCCAGGCACCCCAGAATGATGTGTTTAAACAAAGTCTTGCATTAGGGAGATAATACAGATTAAAATTAAATACACAGCAATAAACAAACAAATCACCTTAGGGTCTATAGCCTCTCTCTTCTACTCTTGGAAGCACCTAATTGTAGGTAGATCTCTTTAATATTATGTCATTCACCCATTCTTTTTTAAAAATGTGCATGAGGGGCGCCTGGGTGGCGCAGTCGGTTAAGCGTCCGACTTCAGCCAGGTCACGATCTCGCGGTCCGTGAGTTCGAGCCCTGCGTCAGGCTCTGGGCTGATGGCTCGGAGCCTGGAGCCTGTTTCCGATTCTGTGTCTCCCTCTCTCTCTGCCCCTCCCCCGTTCATGCTCTGTCTCTCTCTGTCCCAAAAAAATAAATAAATAAAAAACGTTGAAAAAAAAATTTTAAAAAATAAATAAATAAATAAATAAATAAATAAATAAAAATGTGCATGAAAATTATACGGTAAATACTTCTAAAGGCATTTTTGATCTCTCGGGCCATATTCTTGATAGATTGCTCTTATAATTGTCCCAGGAACAACAAAACGTATCTGCTGTTTTCAAGGGCAATCTGCTCATTAGAAATGGAGCTGATAATGACAATTTAAAGCATTTCCAAGTCAGCACTAACTAAAATGGACACAACCGGATTACCTTGCTGAATTTCACGTAGCTGTTTCAACACACAATTTAATGACTTAAGGATGAAACATCCTATCCTGTTAAGCAGTGCAGTTGGGCACCCATATGACTTAGGAATAGAATCATTTAAGAGCAACCATATGCATATATACTTCGAAGGAAAGCATTAAGACGCCCTGATGGAGATGAACAAGTAGTTTTTTAAGACGAAATATGTTGCAGACATGTGTTTACATCACTTCATGCATTCTGGTTAAATTTTTTAGGTTTCTTTATCGAAATACATAAAATAAAAATATAATTTATATATCTGAATGTATGTATGCACATGTATAATTTAAAATAAGATGCTGATAAATAGCATCACATTAAACTATTTTAAATTAAAACTATCCTATGGCTGTAGAGACTTGGATAATTTGGACCAGAAGGGATACTGGCCCTCAGTGCTATGGAATAATGGGATGGGAAAGAAAGCTGGGGCCAGGGCTGAGGAAATGAACCTGGCTTTATGTCTGGGTTCCCAACAGAGCAGTGGCTAGCATCCAACGTATGGTGTCCAAAGGGTGATGAACACAGCTTGACGGCCCCGCGTGACAGAGCAAGGCAGGAAGGGTTTGTAAGAAGTAACAATAGTCAGTATAGGGTAGATGGCCATATCATGGTTCCAGATGGTCTCTCTCTAAGCCAGGATTAAAGAGAGCAAGATGTAGCTCCCAGAAACTGAGCCAGGGCCCACAGTTTCTAGACTCAGCAGGAGATATTGCTGTGAAAGCCAGAAAAGCAGTTTTTAATATTGTGTGTGTGCTTTGGAATCAGTTAGACCTGGATTATAATCCTGGCTCTCCCACATATCCATCATGTTTTGTAACCTCTTTAAGCTTAACCTCTATAAATCTCAATTTTGTCACTGGTAAAGAGGAACTAATAATACTGCAAAGGATTTTGTTGAGGATTAAATGATGTGTAGTGGAATCTAGTGGTTAAGAATACAGGGATTAAGAATATAAAGATTACACATAAAGGTGCTGGAGCTAGACTCCTTGAATTTGGATGCTAGCCAGTGACTGAAGGCAATTTACTTAACACTCTTTGCCTCTGTTTTCTCATCCCTATGAATGGGAGGCTAATGTGCCTATCTCTTAGGGTTTGTTGTTAGAACAGTGCCTGGTATGTGAGAGTGATCAATAAAGTTATTTATCATTACCTACATTATATCAACGTACTAAGGATTTTCTTATTGTTGCTATTATTCTTGTTAATAAGGCCAGTCATGTAGATAGCAAAACATGATGGTGAATAGGAGGAGAAAGTTGTGATTAGCAAGCACCTGTGACACCAGGGTTCACTCTAGGTTTTAAAACCACGAGCCTCATCCCAGAGATATCGTTGGAGTCTATGCGTTCATGTGTCATTTGCCATCATCAGGAATGACTCCACATTTGAGTAGTGAGAGTTGCTACTAAATGGAAGGTCCATAAGCCAAAGCTTAGCAAGGTGGGGGAGGAGTGAGGAAATAGAAGATTGTGTGGTCAGTTTTATAAGTTTTAAGAAGAAAACCATATGTGTCTGCTTAGAATTTTGTTATATCTTTCTCAGAATCATTGCCTCAGTCCTGGCTTGTTCTGCTCTGCTAAGAAGCTCCTGAAGATGTGACAAAATAAGTCCTCACTGGGACTATCACTTTAAATGCATTTTTCGGATTTACACTAGAGAAGATTACTAGATAGTTTCTCAATGTCCTCATTTCCTTAGCTATAAAATGGAGGAGATGAATGAGAAATTCTGCAAGAATCTTGCAATTCATAAACTATATGATTCTATGATCACACACCATATTTGCCTTTTTCTGGAATACCACCTTCAGAGACTAGGACATATGATGGTTGTAACCCTATTTTAATAAAGTCCTTATGGAACTTGTTGTAACTAAAAACCTTTGGATTAGGTCCAAGGTTGTTAAAACTAAATTCTGTGATATAGTGGGCTCTATTCTGTAGAGATTTTAGTTTATAGCATGTGTGCATTAAATAAAGCAATTTATAATGAACTAAAGCCTGAGGGAGATCTGACTATTTTTCAATATGTTCTGTCTTACCATTGTCTCTTAGACAGTAGAATTGTCTGTAAAGGAAGTTACCTTGAAACTTCTACCAATGATTCCTATTAAAAACTTCTCACTTCAACTTAATGTTTAAGTCTCATAGCTGTTCTTAGTTCTGTGTCTGGCAAATTCTGACATATTCTTTCTTGGCTTTGTAAATATGATGTCTCAATAACCGTTATTACTTCTTCAAAAGCATTTACTTTGTTTTTCTCCTCTGATGTATTATGTCATGATAACAATAACTGACATCTCCTGGGCACATAGTATGCTCCCAGCTCTATGCTCTGTGTATTATATGCATGATCTCATTTAATTTTCACAGGAGCCTCACGAGGCGGTGCTATCTTCACTTCCATTTTACGAAAGGGCAAATTAAAGCTTTGGAAAGTTGAATCTTGATCCAGGTCACACAAGTGGTATAGTTAGGACCTCAACTACCAAGTTCACACTTTTAATCACTCAGCTTTCTAGATGAGCATGAGGGAAAGGTTGACAATGAGGATGGCAAAAGCTTCTGAATTTAGATGTGTGACCTTCACTAACAGAGCAACTGCAAGATTTTCAAGTATATTTTATTTGAGCATTATAGATGTTTGTAGAACTTGGGGATTCTTTTTCTGTGCCAAATATTTTGCTTTCTATAAGTCTATTCACTCTATTTTTCTCAGATGGAGCTTAAATCTATTTTTATCAAAACTAACAATTCATCCATGCTTTTAGAAAGTTTGGTAATAATTATTTCTATTTAGAAATGGCTTATAAAACTTCCCTGGAGGATCTTTGCCTTTTAAACTCTTGAAAAATAAATTATTTTGAGTTCCTTCTGTCCTCAAAGAGCTATTATCACTAGCCGAATCCTCAGCATCACAAATAGGCCAAAGAGTAAGAGGCTTTTATTGATACTGTTCATTAAAATATTCATAACTAAGAATTTAAGATGCATTCCCTGTTGAGTGTAATCAAGCTATTATTGCATGTGTGTATCTTTACCTCCTTATTTTTTAAAAGTAATTTTCCAAAGTATAAAAAGTGTTAGACTTTATAAGAGAAATGTGTACTTTTGCTTTGTGTAGGGTGGAAGATTGGGAGAGAGCATGTGGCGATAGAAGCTTTTCTCTCCCTGATGTGCCCAGTCAATTATTAAACCAATAATGGAGGCATGGTACAAGGCATTAGGCTAGGTATTGTGGTGGATACAGGGAAATAAAAGAATATATTGTCTCTGGGACAACAGGATACACATTTCAGAGAAAAAAAGGGCAACTCATAATGTCTCAAAAGAATACTGACAATACTAAATGCTTTAAAGAGAGAGGAATTTATATGGGATCATCATGCAACATTTAACAGAACAGGTGACAGTTGATCTTGCCCATGAAGAAAGAACAAGAACTAGATGCAGGAAGGGATACACTTAACCAAAGCCAGAGGCAGAACCATGACATCAAGAGATGCTCAGGACAGTGACTAAGTCCTCCAGGCTCAAAGGGAAAGTGTGTATAAGGGCAAAGTTAGAGGAAAAATGAGAAGGGTAGTTTGTATTCTGGTAGTAAAGAAATGTGAATGCTAATTAAAGAGTCTTGGATCTTTGTCAACAAAGAAGCACTGAGAATTTGAAAATGGACAAATGACATGATGTCGTTTAAGGATATTTTTAAAAGATAGGTAAAATCACGATTTTTCAACAAGATACAAGATAAACATGTATTAAAGATTTTATTGAACTTACAATAAGTGAATGAGGCAGATGTTCAAAAGAGGGTTCAAAGAATAGACACATTTATTGATCAGGAATACTGAAATACATGTGCAAATAGAGGCAAAACTGGTTTTTTGTAAGCAGAGGGACTACCTCTCCCCTGCACAGAATTTATTGACATGTCTGTAGGCAAGACTTATTTTGCATGTTTAATATTTTATTTATTTATTTATGTATTTACTTAATTATTATTATTTTTTTTTTTATTCTAGAGAGAAAGACTGTGAGTGGAGAGAGGGATATAGGGAGAGAGAGAGAGAGAGAGAGAGAGAGAGAGAGAGAGAGAGAATCTTAAGCAGGGTCCATGCTCAGCACAGAGCCTGATGTGGGGCTTGATCCCAAGACCCTGGGATCATGACCTAAGGCAATCAGAAATCAGGAGTTGTATGGTTAACCAAGTGAGCCACCCAGGCACCCCTAGTTTGCATTTTTATTAGCTCTCTCCAACATTTAAAGTTGTAAGAACCAGAAGACCCAGAAGATTATATAGTGTTGTGCAGGTTGGATTGAAAAGAAGACTAAAGCTTGGTTTTTTGTTGTTGTTTTTTTAATATTTATTTATTTTTGACAGAAAGAGCATGTGCAAGTTGGGGTGGGGCAGAGAGAGAGGGAGAAAGAGGATTGAAGCAGGCTCTGTGGTGATAGCAGACAGCCTGACATTTTGGGACTCAAACTCATGAGCCATGAGATCATGACCTAAGCCAAAGTCAGATGCTTAACCAACTGGGCCACCCAGTCTGGCGCCCAGGCTAGAGGTTTTTACAGGGGTGGTTAGTAGTTTATAATGTGAATAGTATGGGAATAAGGAAGAAGAAATACAAGGTAGACAAGGAAACAAATTGCCTGGATGTACTTTCATTATCAATCATGAAATTGTAAGGGAGAAGGAAGATCCATGATTAATCTGAGTTTCTAACTTGCATCATTGGGTGAGCAGTGGTATATTGACAGATTTTTTTAAGATTATGTAAATCAGTTTTATACAAACTGAGTCTGAGGTACCATTTAAATGGAAATGTCCAATTGCATTCCTTTTATTTCCTTCCAACAGTGGGGACTGCATGTTGCTGCTGTTTACTAATATGCTTTCTTTCGTTCTAAAAAAATTTTTTTTAACATTTATTTATTTTCGAGACACAGAGAGAGACAGAAGATGAGCAGGGGAGGGGCAAAGAGAGAGAGGGAGACACAGAATCTGAAGCAGGCTCCAGGCTCTGAGCTGTCAGCACAGAGCCTGACGTGGGGCCTGACCCAGGAATTGTGAGATCATGACCTGAACTGAAGTTGGATGTTTAACCAACTGGGCCACACAGGCACCCCACTAATATGCTTTCTTTAGGAATTTAAACTCTCCTAAGTGTTATGCTAAGTGAAATAAGTCATACAGAGAAAGACAGATACCATATGTTTTCACTCTTATGCGGATCCTGAGAAACTTAAGATCATGGGGGAGGGGAAGGGAAAAAAAGTTAGAGAGAGAGGGAGCCAAACCATAAGAGACTCTTAAAAACTGAGAATAAACTGAGGGTTGATGGGGGGTGGGAGGGAGGGGAAAGTGAGTGATGGGCATTGAGGAGGGCACCTGTTGGGATGAGCACTGGGTGTTGTATGGAAACCAATTTGACAATAAATTTCATATTAAAAAAATTTTTTAAAGGAATTTAAACTCTCCTAGAATGGTGGGTCCTCCTCCTGTGAGGTAAGACTTTTGGAGCAGTAAGTAGAGCACAGGCAAAAGAAGGTCTATTACATACCAATGTGTAGGATCTTTTCATAGGATAAGGCATTTTGTTTCCAGAAAATCCCTGAAATGAAAATGTTCTTTGAAGAGAAGATCTTCTTTTTTGAGGCTAAAGCTCTCTGATTAATATGAACAGAGTCCAGAGAAAACGTGACTTGAGGCTGGTGAATTTGGGGGCTGGAAAAGAGCAAACACTTGTGTGTTTTTCATGTGCATGACATTATCCTAGACATTCTCCTGGCATTAGTTCCTAGAAACCTCACAGAAACCCACTGAGGTAGGTAATATTAATATCTCCATTTACCGATGAGATAACTAAGAGAGTTTAAGTTACTTGTCAGGGCTCACAGAACTAGTAAACTCAGAATCAAGAGTAAGCTTGGGCTGGTGATCCGGATACCCCACAGATTCAACCTGGCCCCACTGCTACTTACGATGAGTGAGAAGTTTGTAGTTATGGCTCTGCGAGAGAAGGTGGAGTGAGGATAAAGATCGCAGTGAGAATTCCTTCTCAGAAATTTTGGAGGGGAGGTATTGAATGTCTGGGAACAGGGAATTACAGGTGTACAATGAAAGAAGGATCATTCCAAGCAGAGAATCGGGGGGTGGGGGTTGAATTCAAGAGAAAAAGGATATGAAATTTAATTTTAAGATCCTGTCTTTGTTTCTTTTCTAAAAATTGTTATTGTAATGGTTAGGAGTTTGGGCAATAAAACACCAGCCATGAATTTATAATTGTCCCTACCACTCACCAAGCAGTTTAACCCTGAGTAGTGTGCTCCCTCTGTGCTATAGTCTCTTCAATGGTAAAATGGGGAGGAGAGCTTTAGAGCCTTATTGTACAGAATCAGTGAGCTGAAATGTAGAGCATTTAGACCAACATCTGGAACATAGGTAAGCACTCAATGCGTATTTGCTGTTATAATTATCATTCATTATATTAATGAGGCAATTCACTTTCCAGAGCATTTGAATAGATTATGGTCACATTAGTCAGGTTTCTCCAGAGAAACAGAACCGTAGGATGTGTATATGTAAAGCTGTTTCTTTTAAGGACTTGGCTCATGTGATTGTGAAGGCTTAGTGAGTCCAAAGTCTGATAAGGAAGGCTGTCAGGCTGGAGACCCAACAAGAGCCAATATGGCAGTTGAAGTCCAGTTCTTCCTTGTGGGAAGAGGCCAGTCTTTTGTTCTTGTCAGTACTTTAACTGATTGGATGAAACCCACCCACATCATGAAAGACTATCTACTTTACTCAAAGTCCACCCATTTAAATGTGACGTCATTTTTAAGTTTTATAAAATCTTGTGTGAGCTCTTACTGTGTGCTTCCTTCTGTAAAGTTTGAAGAGCTTCAAACTGAGGTTTATACTGCCTGTGATGCTAGCACTGCTGCTGTTCTAAAATACCTATTGTGGGATCCTTCATTTTTTCAACGAGGCTCTTTCTCGAGAATAGCTGTTCTTATTCTGGGGCTGAGCCCTTGCTATATATACCTTTGGAAATGCTGCAGGAGCGTACATCCATCTGTTTATTAATCACTCTGAGTCCTTATTGAGTGGCTCATTCTTCATTCAGGGGTCTTTGGAGTGTATCTCAGTCACAGGCAGCATGCTAGTTTTATGAGTACAGTTTTTGGTATTTGTTTTACAATGAAATTCTCAGGTAAGAAATTATTTTCTTGTCCAACATTAATAAAAAGGCTTATGATAGAGTTGGTATTTCAGCCTATATCCGATAGTACAGTATGGGCTTCCTTATCACCTGGCTGGAAGTTCTTTTTCCTCACATGTTGGCTTGATACTAATTTTAAACACCACTTTTCTTTTCAAAGTATTTTAAAATGTGAAATTAATGCATGCTGACTGTAGTAAAACAATGAAAAAATTACTAAAGAAAAGCCAACAATTTCCTTCCACCTCCCTGAGGAGAGCAATGCCAACAACTTAATGTGCATTCTTTGACCTCTCTCCAAGGTTATAGAAACACACATAGTTTAGTGTTGTTTTTACATATGGCACCACACACATCAACCTGCCCTTTGTTTTTCCTTATTTAACAATATACCATGGACAACCTTCCAGGTCAACAGATATATTTTTCATTTTTAAAATAGCTCCTGGTTTAACCTGGGTTTCCCCCAAAATCCAGAGACAAGGGCTTGCCTGCAGACAGTTTATTCTGGAAAGCTATTCTGAGGACCAGCAATGGAGGATTAGAAAGGATAAACAGGGTAAAAGGGAAAGTTATCCAATGGTTCACTACCAAGCTGGCCAGAACTGTGGAAACTAGGACTTCTGTGGGGCAGTGTAGCGTGCACACAGAATTGTCTGCTCAAGGGACAGATGAGAACCCATTTATATACTAGTTCCCACTCTCTGGTAGTCAGGATATGCCCTATGTTCTCCTCAGTCTCAGGTTTGCACCTGTGTTGAAGTAGCTGTGATTCTGTAAATGTTCCAAGTGTTGATGACCAAGACTCTGGACACAAATCAAGAAATAAGTGATGCAGCTGAAGGAGGGTGCTGTCAATTATGTATCTATAAGCAGCTGGTTGCTACAGCAACAGCTGGAATAAAACGTGGACTGAGAGGATGTGAGATGATACCCGACAGATGTCTAAAACAACTGCATAATGTTCTGTAATGTGTATGTACCACATTTATTTAACTATACACAGTTGGATAGATATTTGTGTTGTTTCCACTTTTATTTTTTGCCACCACAATGTTGCACTGAACATCCTTACACATATATTCTTATTGGCTGGTGCCTTTAGAGCCATTTAACATAGTCCCCAAAGTGGAATTTCTGGTTTGAAACACTTTTCATCTGTTAACTCACTCAGTCCTCCCCCACAGCATGCTTATTATTATTGTCCTCATTTTTCACATGAGAAATCAGGGGCACACAGGAATCTAGGAAATGGAAGCAGTTAGAATTTTTTAATGGATAGTGAAAGATTAGATTCCAAAAATTTCAGGGACTTTAAAAAAGAAAAGATTTTAGTATTATATCAACATGTTTTTATTTCTGCAACCTGCAAATCATATTCCCTTGCAGCCATTAGAGAATTGCGTCTCCAAGGAAGGGTACAGGGGGATGCCACTGCCAGAAAGAAGAGGTTCTGATTTAGCAGAATTTTTTCCACACTGGCCAGGTTAACCTGGAAGGTCATTCCTGCGGTGGGATAGGGAGAATAACCCTTAGCTGAAGACTGTAAAGTAGATTGCTTGAGTTGTAACTTTTTGCAGGAGAGAAGCCCTGGGCCCTGATCAAGATAAGAGAGACCATGTTCAAGAACCCAGCTTATAAATTAGAAGACAGCAGGGGAACTAGCTAGCAGGCAGACACAGAAATGGGCAGGTTACAGGGCACGTAATTAGGGCTAGATTACAGAAATCTTTGATAACAAAATACCTCAATTTGCTGGAGTAACCCTCACTTAAAATGTCTGGATTCTTAAAGGAAAGTCAGTATCATTTTGTGACTCTGGTACTAAGGAGATGCTCTTTAGTTTAGCATTTCTTTAGGAAGAAATGCTTATGTTCAGATGAAACTAAGAACAGGAGCACCTGGGTGGCTCTGTCGGTTGACCATCTGACTTCTGCTCAGGTCATGATCTCACGGTTGGTGACTTTAAACTCCACATCGAGCCCCACGTTGAGCATGTTGGACACGTCAGTCTGCACTGACAGCATGAAGCCTGCTTCAGATTCTCTGCCTCCCTCTTTTTCTGCCCTCACCCCCCCCCAAAATAAATATTAATTTTTTTAAAAAAGGAAGAAACTAAGAACATACAAGTCACAATATGAAGGTTCGTTATGAGACAAATTTGAGGGACCTAAAGATCTTCCAGTAAATCCAGTTGAATCTTGATTGCACGTGTTCTCTGGTTTAGTCATAATCCTAAGACAAAAGCCTCACAGATGAGTAACAGGTGGTTCCTAAATTCAATGAACTAAACTTCTAATGAGTATAATCAGTGTGTAAACACAACTAACTTGAACATGATCTGGCATGTTGCATTAGTTTTCTATTGTCATAAGGAACTACCACAAGTTAGATGGTGACACAATTTATTTTCTCACAATTTCTGCAGGTCAGAGTCCATGTGAGCTCAGCTGGGTTCTTTGCTGAGGGCTTCAGAAGGCGAGACTCAAGGTTTCACCTGGGGCTGCATTCCTTACTAGAAGCTCTGGGGAAGAATTTGCTTCCAAGCTCATTCAAGTTGTTGGATGAATCCACTTCACTGCGGTTGTAGGACTGAGGTCTGTTTCTTTGCTGGCCCTCATCCAAAGGCCAGTTTTTGCTTCCTTTAGCTGCCTGCATTCTTTTTCATGCTTTCCATACAGTTCCCTCCAGCAATATGGGGTAAGTCCTTCTCAAGCTTTCAATCGCTGACTTCTTTTTTTTTTTTTTCTCTCACATCTTTTTCACTCTAGCCAGAAAAAGTTCTCTGCTTTTAAGGTCTGTGTGCTTAGATTGGGCCTCCCTGCATAACCCAGGATACCCTCTTAAAGTCTATAATTCCATCGGCAAAGTCCCGTTTTGTCATGCAGTGTAACATATTCAGAAGTTCCAGAGATGAGGGCGTGGACATCTTTTGGGGGTTCATTCTCCATATTCTATATATTGTTATTATAATAACAATATGAACAAAGTGTTAAGAGGAACACAGAACAAAGAGATGGTAATTCTGATGGAAAAGGCAGTGCAGAGAAAGTTCCTCAACGAGGTTTGAATTGTGTTTCTAAGGATGAATGTGATTTTACAAGATAGAGTGGGTATATGGAGGTTATTTCAGGCAAGCACAAAATCAGGAAAGCATGAAAACACTTGGCCATGTTTGAGATTGGCAAACAGCCTAGTATAGATAAAATACGCCTGAGTTTAAATGCTAGCTGTGTACCCATATAATCTTAGACAAATCCTTCTAAGCCTGAGTTTCTTTTTCTGTGAAATGGGGCTGATGATTGTACCTATTTCACAGAATGTGAGGATTAAATGAACTAAAATACCAAAGGACATCATGTTGTGTCTTTCACATTGCAAATGCAAATCATTTAACATCTCTGTTGTTATTATTGCTAGAGCTAGAGAGGATTGGAAGAGTGGAGAAGTGTCAGGAGTGAGGCTGAAAATGTAGGCTGGGGTCAGAGGAGCAGTATTAATCACTACTCTTTTTGAATCATTTTGCTCATTTCACTCCTGTGACATCACACTTCTCTTGATTTTATCTTACTTTTGAAGATCTCATCTTAATTTTCTTCAGTAGGTTATATTCTGTGTCCTCTACATATCTTCTGACACTGGGTCCTCCCCCTATAAGAGTTAGCCTATTTTCATGTTTTTAATGACATCTTTTTCTCTGGTCCCCAACTCCCCTGAACTGATATGTGAACTTGGATATTTCAACTTAAATATCACCTTCCTCACCTGTTGTTCTTGTGCTTTGACCATTCCCTGCTCACCTACCTCACCCCTACTACCACCCCCAACACCGTACCCAAGAACGATTCATATTTCAGTGTTTCCAGTCTCAGTTCTTGATATCAACATTCCTAGCAATAAAAATCATTGCAATAAACAGGTCCCAGTGTGCTTTCTTATTCTTACGCACTTTGCATGTGCCATTCCCTTTACTTGACATACCTTTCCCAAACTCAGACAACTCTTCATTCTGAAGCCCCTAGTATAAGTTGTCACTCCCTATTCTATGCTGCCCTGTGCCTTGTGCACACCCTTGTGGTTGCACGTATTGCATTGTATTTTAAATAGGTCTTAATACATCTGATTCTACTAGAAGTACACTATGGGCTCCTTAAGAGTCCCTGCTTTTTTATCTTCGTATTCATCATACTTAGTAGGCTGTGTATGGCTTGCAGTAATAGATACTAAAAAAATAAAATAAAATAAATTATTGTTTTAGTGACTTTGAGTTTATCTTACAGGCAACAGGGGTCACCAAAGTCAGTTTTAAGCCAATGAATGACATTATCAGATAAGTGTTTCAGTAAAATCATTCTGGCAGCTGTGCTAGAAGGGTTGGAGGGAAATGAGAGACAGGTGGCAGAGAATCTATTTAGGAGGTTTCTTTATAATCAAAATGAGAGATGATAAAGGTCTAGCAGTGGCTGTGGAAATGTGAAAGAATGAATAGATTTGAGATAATGATAGGCAGGATTTCTATGACTTATTGCATGATTAGACAACGGAAATCAGGGAGAGAGGAGCACAGGACAATGCTTTGGTTTGGGGCTTGGCTGACCAGATGAAATAAATGTTGAGTTAGGGAACTTGGAAGACTTTATTCATGGGGGGAAAAAATACTTGGTTTGGTTTTGAATGTGTTGAGATAGAGGTGCTCAGGGACATACCAGTAGAAATGTCTAATAGACAGTTGTATATAGAGGTCATATATATATTTTGTATGTTTTAAAACATTCTTCCAAATATGTATGCTGATTTTTAAAAAGTTTAAACAAATTTATAGAACATTTCTTATCTTTTATTTTCTAAATTGAAGGTTTTATCTCATTCTATACTATCTAAGCATCTATCACTGTACTGTATGCTGAGAATCATGAATAGAAGAATTAAGTTGACTAAGTGTTGGCTCGCCTCACCTCTCCTTCGTTCTGACCTCTGCAGTGAGGAGAAACACAAACACACACCATGTATCACCATGGAAGCAGTGGATAGAGGATACACAGGGGTCACGAATGGAACCTGCTCAAGGTCCTATGGGAAGTAAGAGTGGAACTTAACTACAGTTCCTGACTCCTTAAATGTAAATGTTTATCTCAAGAGAGCATTAGACAGATATTGTTTGACTTTCTCAAAAGATGTTGAAGAATCTCTCTTCTCTCCCACCCAAGATTGAACAATAATGGATCCTTGAAGAGCTGTATTTTTTTTTAGATTCAAAATATTTAATAAAATATTTTTAAAATCCCAGCTTTAAACCAACTCTGCAGAGAAAGGGTTATCACAATATGGAAAAAGAAACTGATAAAGAAACCAAGCTATAGACAAGACCAAGGCCATTTTAGAGAATGGCATAGGATTATAAAGAAAGATTGAGTTCTATTTTTATTTTTCTTCTGTTTTTCCTTGCTCATTATCCAAACCCATTAGGTAAAAGTAGTGCAGCAACTGAATGTATTTTGTTGAAGCTACAACATACACACAATAATGCAAAACATCGAAACCACATTAATGAAACATAATTTTGGGAAATAGGGAAATTTTGACTCCAAATATTGTGAGCTGTAGCTCCAAGAAACATTTTGATGGATATTCTCCCCACCATACTTTAGGATATGAAAGACCTTTTATTAAAATCCCCAAGGAAAAGTTTCCATTATTTCCTGAAGGGCTGTCATAATTATATTGTTTCCAGAGAGTATTAGGCTCTTGAAAACCTACAACATTAGTCTTTTAGTTTATCTGGGTTCTTGTGATTCTAGAAAAGACATTTAAGGCCACCTGTCCTCTGTGACCTCTAAAGCCATGGAAGAGGCTAAGTGGTACATGTGTCCCTGAACAGGAAGGGAAAGAGAATCCATGAGGGAGATAGCATGAAGCAATCCTTTCCCTGAGGAGTGTGATTGCATCGTGCAGGTTTTGTGCCTGGTTAGTGTCTCTAAATATGGATTTAATGGTACTGTAATAGCATGTTCATACTCACCAAGGATAGAAGAACAAGTAACAGCTTTCTCACCAGTAAGGCATCTTATTTACCTAGTGCTTGCTGGCTGCATAGAAACCACAGACAATAAATCTCTCTTGAACATTTATGAGATTTCTTCTTAAAATGCAGGAAATGTAGCCCTCCTACAGACTGCAAGCAATTCTAAACTCCTTCCTAGGAGATTTCTCCTTAAACTCTTTGTGCCAAAATGCAATTTATTTGGAGTACTCTTGAGTTTCTTAGGACTTTAATGAGTTTAATGATTGTTTGGCTGTCATTTTTACATCAGTGCTGTCAATTATGGATAGCCACGAGCTTTACAGGCTAGTTGTCTGTTATGGTCTACCAGACCAGCTCCCTTCCTGGCTGGCAGGTGGACATTAGGCATTTTTAAATTGTTTGATTCTGAATGTCAGATGGTGCAACAGTAAAACGTACTTAATTTACTATGCTGTATGGTAGGTATCCAGAAATAGAAATAAGTTCATCAAAGTATTAGCACCTGCTTGTCCTCCCTCATTCTGATCTCATCAGTAAGGAGGAGCACAAATGCCTATCAAGGACCATTGTGGACAAGATAGACAAAGACGAACCAAAGACAGTTATATTTACATTCAGCAGGTGGGTGGGGTGCACGATAAAGATGTTGTGTCACTCACAACTCTGGGAGTTGCAGACTAAAGCCTACATGGAGGAGTGAAGGGATTGTAAATGTAGGAGCCCCGGAGGCTTTCTCCATTTTTCATACTACTGGTGAGGATTGAGTGTACTTCCCCCCCCCCCCCAGCTCTCGTGAGGTATAATTAACAAACAAAAATTGTGTATATTCAAGGCACAGAAGGTGATGTTTTGATTTATGTATACATTGTGAAATGATTGCCATCATCAAATTAAGTAACAAATTATCACCTCACATAGTTGTCATTTTTTTGTGCTGAAAACATTTAAGATATATTCTCCTCCCAAATTTTAAGTATACAATATTGTCACTATGCTGTACTTCAAATTTCCAGAACATGTTTATCCTGCATAACTAAAACTTTGTATTCTTTGACCAACATTTCCCCATTTCTCCTACTGCTCAGCTCCTGGCAATCACCATTCTATTTTCTACTTCTATGAATTTTACTCTTTTGGATTTCTCACATAAGTGAGATCATGAAGTATTTGTATTTCTGTGCTTGGCTTATTTCGTTTAGCATAATGCCCTCAAATTTCATCCCTTCATCCATGTTGTTGCAAATGACAAAATTTCCTTCTCTTTTAAGACTTAATTATATTCTATTACATATATATTTATATAGATATATATATAGATATATTCTATTTTCTGTATCCATTTATTGATTCATGGAGACTCAGGTTGATTCTCTATATGGGCTAATGTGAATAGTGCTACAATGAACATGAGAGTGCAAATATCTCTTCAAGATCCTGATTTTATTTCCTTTGGCTATATTCCCAGAAGTGAGATTGCTAGATCATATGGCAGTTCTATTTTTAATTTTTTGAGGAACCTCCATACTGTTTTCATAATGGCTATACCAATTTACATTCCCACCAACAAGGTACAAGAGTTCCTGAGCTGGATGTATTTTATGCAAGTAGGAAATCTTGGTTTTGTGAGAGGAATGCCAGGGTGAGCCATCTGGGAAGAGAGGCAGGATAGACTTCCAGGTTTAGTTTGGCTCCAAGCTTGAAGGAAGTGTGTGACAAGAGAGAGGCCAGGTGGCTCCAGAAATGTCTGACTTAGTTTCCTAAGTAGGAGAGAAGATACATATTTGAGGCAAAAGCCCTTGGTATGAGTGAGGAGTGGACACTGGTCTGAATCATTTCTGAAATCCAAGGATGGTATTCATTCAGGTTTTTTGAGGAAGGAGATGCCCTAGCATTTGATAGAATAACCTCATGAAACAGCAATATCCGTAAAATTCTCAGCACAAACTACAAACTGCAAAATGGAAAAACAGAGTTGGTTCCAGAAAAAGATAATTATGTACCAGGTCATAGCATCCTGATTTAGATATTCTTGTTAGCAAAAATAAAAAGGAAATTATGAAGTTTGTCATGTGGTCCTGGAGAAAATCTCCCTATTCAGCTCTAGGATTCTTCAAGACAATTTGGTTTCCACCTGGCTGCCCAAAGAGAATTGCTCGGCTGCTATAGCAACTGTAGTCCCTGAATATATGGCAGTTGACAAAAAAACACTCTTTGTATGCTGATTTTTATGCTTAGAAATGTAGGCTGGGCTGGTGGGATGGATAAAATAACAAGCTGGCTGGTAAAATTGCTGTAAGACAATGCTGTAACACTCCTTTCTTTATCTCACACTTCACCTCCCAGTCATCACCAAATCCTGTCAGCTCCACCACGCCCACCCTGATGTAGCCACTGCCATCCCTCACTGCAATTCTTGCAGTGGCCTCTCAATTACTCTGTTTCCTCGGTACATTTCCTCCTTCTACTCTCTAAACAGCTGTCAGAGCTGTCTTTTTTAAAATATGTCAAATTACTGTCTTCCTTTGATCTAAACCCTCCAAGGGTGTATTAGTCAGCTCTTGCTTCAATAAGGCTGCTAAACAAGCCACTCTCTCAGTAGTTTCCAACATTAAGCACTCATTTTTCTTGCCCACAGGTCAGCTGGGGTGACTCTGCTGCGAGCTTCAGGATGGATTCTGCTGTGCTCCATGAATCTTATTCTGGGGCATGGCTTGAATAGGCAGTGACTACCTAGAACCTACTCTTCAAATGGTAATCAAGGGAGCTCCAGAAAACAACCCATGAGAGCCCATGTAAGGCCTCCGTTTATGTCACATTAGCTAATATTCCATTGACCAAAGCAAGTCATCTGTGTGACCAGATATACTCCACACACATGGGAGGGTACTGCAAAGGACCATGGCCAAGGGTGTATGTGTAAGTGTATAATCCTATTACAAGCGAGTGAAAAAATTGGGACCAATAATCGAAGCTCCCCAAAATGGCTTCTGAGGGCACTTGGGGGGAAGAAAACAGTACTATAGACCTTACCACAGTTTACAAGGGCCCATGCAATCTGGCCTCTGACTGCCTTTCAGAAGTAATTTTCTACCACTTTTTTCCTTTCTCTCAGTTGCAGATACTTTGGTCCTTTTTCTGTTCATTGAACCCTCCAAGCATGTTCTTGTCTGTGGACTTTTCGATTCATTATTCCTACTGCCTGAAATTCTCCCCACACTTCTGCACTGCTTAACTCTTCTTCATCTCATTCTGGCCTCTGTTGAGATGTCACTTCCTAAGAAGAGGCCTCCTAGGCCACATGTTTAACCCAGCAGCACGTGTCACATTCCTTCTTTTTAACCTGCTTGCTTGCTTTATCTATTTATTTAATTTTATTTTTTTTAGATAGAGAGAGAGAGACAGCAAGCAGGAGAGAGGGGCAGAGGGAGAGAGAGAGAATCTTACTTAAGCAGGCTCCATGCTCAGCATGGAGCCCAATGTGGAGCTCAATCCCACGACCCTGAGATCATGACCTGAGCCAAAATGGAGCAAAATCAAGAGCCAGATGCTCAACTGACTGAGCCACCCAGGCACCCCCACTGTTTTTTATTTAGAAAATTTTAGGGGTGCCTAGGTGGCTCAGTTGGTTAAGCATCCGACTCCTGATTTTGGCTCAGGTCATGATCTCACGGTTTATGAGTTTGAGCCCCAGGTAGGGCTCTGTGCTGACACGGAGCCTGCTTGGGACTCTCTCTCTCTCTCTCTCTGCCCCTTGCCCTCTCTCTCTCCTTCTCTCATGCACGCACTCTCTCTCAAAATAAAAAAAGATGTTTATTTATTTATTTTTGAGAGAGACAGAGCATGAGTGGGGAAGGGGCAGAGATTGAGGGAGACAGAATCCAAAGCAGGCTTCAGGCTCTAAACTGTCAGCCCAGAGCCGGAGGTGGGACTCAAAACACATGAACCTGAGCCAAAGTGGGATGCTTAACTGATTGAGCCACCCAGGCTGCCCGTCATTTCTTTTTAACAGCATTAGCACTACCTATCCTGTATTCTTTTTTTTTTTTTTAATTTTTTTTTAACGTTTATTTATTTTTGAGACAGAGAGAGACAGAGAATGAACGGGGGAGGGTCAGAGAGAGGGAGACACAGAATCCGAAACAGGCTCCAGGCTCTGAGCTGTCAGCACAGAGCCCGACGCGGGGCTCGAACCCACGGACCGTGAGATCATGACCTGAGCCGAAGTCGGACACTTAACCGACTGAGCCACCCAGGCGCCCCTACCTGTCCTGTATTCTAAACTTCTTTATTTATTTGGTTTTTCTCGGTCTCTTCCCTGAGAAAGTAAGCTCTGTGAAGGCAGATTCATTGATGTTTTCAACACAGAGCAGTTCAAAATATAATTGTTGAATGAATGAATAAACTGACTTGCGGTAAGTTCCAGGTCCCACTCATTCCCTATTGCTCCACACAACCTTCCAAGCCCTGGCAATATACTGGCACATGGCCTTGTAAAGACACAAAACACTCACAGGCCAAGGGCAAAGGGTTTTTTGTTTGTTTTTATTTTTTTCCTCTAGAGATTTTTACAGGCTCCTTCCACAGAAGGAAAATATTGAGCTTAGAGTCATTTTTTTCTTGTATTTTCCCTTCTAAGCACTTCGTGTCAGGTTTTTGAACTTGAAGAAGACCCAAGGAGTTTGTTAAGAGCTCCTATCAATCATTGCTTGAGTCAATGCACGTTGGATTGTTTGTGTGTTTGTGTATATCAGGGATGGGCAAACTCTTAATATTGGGTGCCAAGTTTCCAACTTCTGCTTTTTTGTTTTTAATTGTTTTTGAAGCGTGGAAGTTCCCTGTCATGAATATGGCGTGTGTATATTTGAGTGTACAATTGCTCTTATTCTCCAGCTCTAGGGGTTTGACCCAGGTAAATAATCTAGCACTTGAGAGCAGTGTTGAAGAAAGCACTTTTAGAAATAGAATCTCTTTAAAAAGAGGTACATAGGGAGGACTGCAGATAGAGGAAGGCCCAGTTTTACTGGGAAGGTCCGATGACAGCACGCACACCATGGGCAGATAGTCCTTCACGTATGTTTGCCAAACCTGTAGTACCTTGTACCTCCTCTGTGAGCCAGCCTGGCCAAATTTCAGCCATGAGGAGGAGCATATGTGCAGTAGAAGGGTTGGAGTCATTTCCCAAAAAGAGCTCCCTATCAGTGTGTAACTTGAGATGATGTTTGGAAGAACGTGATCTGGAGTATAGGGGAGGAAGCCAAAAGTCTGGAAGTGGGATGGCAGCCAATCAGTGTGTCAGGATGAACACAAGGGAACCAGGAAGCAGGTGAAGGTTCAGCACAGAATACTAAGAGCAAAGTATGAGGGGGCAGTTCTAAAAGTTATTCTGTAAATGCAGTGTATGGGCCATGTATTTCTTTTAGGTATAGCCTGTAATTGAGCTGGACCAGCTATATCACACATGTGTGCTCAGTATTTTTATAGAGATTATGGTTCAATGTATTTTTTTAAGATTTTTATTTTTAAATAATCTGTACACCCAACATGGGGCTTGAACTGGTAACCCCAAGATTAAGGGCAGCATGCTCCATCAACTGAGACACCAAGGCACCCTTCAATTTATTTGCTTTTATGCCATATTGTCTAGGTAAAAAAGGCATAATTCAAGTTAGATAAGGGTGTATAGTATTTGAAGGAATCTGAGTAGCAAAAAAAAAAAAAAATCTCTTCTATGTCAAGTCATTCGGTACATGAACATTTAGCCCTAATAAGAAGCAGGAGTGATGCCCCTTACTCCAATTAAAGGTGAAAGAGAAAGGGTATGAGAATAGATAATGGGATCTTTTTTTAAGCTCAAATCTCTTCTTTCAGAACTCTAAGAATGTATTTAGACCCTAATCGAGGTGACATTTAATGGAATGTACAGTTATAAATTTTTAAAGTACTGGTACATAGCTTAAGCAAAACATTTTTGTACATAACCAATAAATATTGCAACATCTTTAAATTTTAATTTATCATCACCATTGTTGTATCTTTATTTGTAGCTTTAGCTCAATATGCTGAGATAAAGGACAAACCTTTGAAAAATAATATATGATTATGTTGGCAACATTAAAGATGGCGGTAAGCAAACAGGCCTTATTCATGTAATTGTTTTGGGCATCAAGTAGTTTTAAATAAACACTCATTAAAACTGCATTTCATGAATTCAAACTTGTTTACTAACTTTTTTTTCCTTTGTGGAAAATCACATAGCCTGGGGGTAAAAATCTATTTGAGAAACTGATACGGCACACTTTCTAGGATTATCTGGGGTTCATATAATCACTGTTCTCAGGATCTCTGCCCAAGAGCATTTATTTCCATCAGGTTCTTCTTCTACATTCTCTCTTTCCAAATTGGTTTTAGGCAGTGGATACATGCATATCAATTGTCTTGAATAATGTCTTCTTTGTTTATTCATGTGAAGTCTTTATCATGCTGTCTGGCACAAAAATAAGTATTCTCTAATATTAGTGTTCATACTATCCAGACTTCCACATTTCCTTGTCATTTTCCATTGTTCCCTCTTTCAACAAATATGTACTGAGTGCCAGTCAGACTCATAGAAAACTGTGTGATAATGAAATACTCCAGTGGGCTGCATTATTGCAGTGTGTAGGGTCAAAGCCAAGACTATGATCAAGTTTTATGGTACATTTGTACCTTTAAGCATTTCTAACAGAATTGCATCTTTTCAGTTTTAGTCTTCTATCATTTTATAAGCAAAAGCTGCTACTAATTTCCTAGATTATCTATGTCAAAATATAAAGTTATTATTTATTTTTTATTTATAGTATTTTTCATTATATTACATTATTAATTTATATTTCAGTGTCATTGTATTAGTTATCCACTGCTTTGTAACAAACTATCCCCAAACACTAACAGCTTAAAACAACAAATATTTATGATCTCAAAACGTTTCTAAAAGTTTGGAGACCAGAAGTAATTTAGCTAGGTCGTTGTGACTCAGGATTTTTTATGAGATTACAGTAAAAATTTTAGCCAGGGCTGGGGGTCATCTGTAGGTTTGATTGGGCCAGAGGATCTTCTTCCAAGATGGCTCAGTCAAATGACTTTTGGCAAGCGGCCTCAGTTCCTTGCCATGTAGACCCCTCCATAGGGTTGCTTACATGGTATCTAACTTCTCCCAGAATTAGCAATCCAAAAAAAAGCAAGAAGAATTTACTTTCTGTCAATATGAAAGCAGTCAATACTTTAACCATCTAGTACTAATAATTTTTAAAAAGAGAGCAAGGAGCAAGCAGCAATGCCATATTTTATTACTTATTCCTAGTTAATTCCACTGTAGTCTGTTCTTAGTGGATCATAAAGACCAGTCCACAGTCAAATGGAGGAGAATTAGGCTCTATTCTTTGAAGGGAGGGATATCTAAGAACCTGTGGACATATTTTAAAACTCCTAAAATCATAGTTTTATCAAAGCTTTCTGAGCCATTTTCTTACTTTCATAAATGAGGATACTGAGTCCCAAAGATGTGATGACATATTCCAGCTCTTACTAACCTCACACTTCTGCCCTATCTGGAGTTGAATCCTTTTCTTTTTTACCCTAGATCTTTGAGTTTTCTGGCTTCTGGGTTTTATTGATGTTCATTCTGTCCTGTTCACTCCTTTCCATCTTGTATGTATAGTTAACTAAATAACAATACACATTTATCTATTAAGTTCTTCATAAACACAAAACATTTATTACTCCTATTTTTACCCCAAATGCCTGGCACAGAGCCTGACACATAGTAAGAACTCAAATATGTATTGATTTGAGCTAACCTGGTTAATATTTGCTCATCTCTCCAGGCATATTGGTGTGCTATCGTTTAAAGTCTCAGATAAAAAATGGCCACAGGATATCTCTTAATTCTATTTTACAGCTCTTAAGTAGAGGATTTGTAAATTTGATCATGAAGATATTGAAGCAAATAGCAATAGTAGAAAAAAATGTTCTTTTCCTGCTATTATTGTGTTAAAGTAATCATGCAGTAGGAGGTAAAAAGGCAGATTTATGAAAGGAAATGAAAATATTTAATATTTTCATTAATGTCTATAGAATTTAAATTGTTAACATTAAATGGAATCTGATTGTGTAAAAAAGTGGAATCAGCTACTTCTTAGATGTCAAGGTTTACTAACAGCTGGTGTAGGTACCAGTACAAATTTTATTCAATAGATGAATGTGAATGCATGAATGTGAAGGGAAGGTATTGCATTTTGTTCTCTATTCCATCTACCCGAGTGAAACAAGTTCCCAGAAACAGAATACCGGTGTTGAAATTAAGTCTACATGCAAGAGCTAAGTCTCCTTGTGAGCTGCTAGCTGGTTCTATCCATCCTGTTGCTCTCGGTGAGCACAGCCTATTTCCAAACCAGGCCTCTATGTCTCCTGGGGAACAGTCTCCAGGGCAGGCCCAGGGATTAGCAGCATTATGGAGACTAGACTCCCACTGTAGCTCTACCTCACACTGTTCTCTCTAGTGAGGTAGTTTTTAACTGCTATGAGCTATTCACTAATGTATTCATTTATCTACTATTTGTCAAGCACTGTATAGTATGATTGACATTATGCTATGGACCTTAACAAATTCAAAACAATACATAAGGCATTTTCTATGGTACTAGAGATATGATAACAAATTTACTTGCTTAGTGTTTTCCAATGGACAAGATAATGTATGTATCTAACTTTCATTAGGCAACATTGCCAGGGTAGAGGTGGCATTTTACAGATGAGGAAAGTAAGATTTAGACCATTTAAAGGATGTGTCCTAGGGGTGCCTATGTGGCTCAGTCGGTTAATTGTCGTACTTGATTTCGGATTAGGTCTTGATCTCACAGTTCGTAGATTGAGCCCTGAATGAAGCTCTGCACTGACAGCACGGAGCCTGCTTGGGATTCTCTCTCTCTCTGTCTCTCTCTGCCCCTCTCCTGCTTGTTCTCTCTCTCTCTCAAAATAAATAAATAAACTTAAAAAAAAAATTAAAAAATAAAGGATGTATTCTAGGTAGCAGGCCAGCTGGTGCCAAATCTGCCTTCAAATTCAGGTAGTCTAACTGTATTTAGAGCATGTTTTCTGTACACAAGGCACAGAACCTAGCAATAGCTGGTGCTCAATAATATCCATTGATTTGAAAACAAGAACACAATTACTAAAATTTGAGGATGTTTATAACACTGAGTGAATGTTACAAAATAAATGTGTCTCTGGATCCCAGAGACACAAAATACAAATACAAATACAATTTGAGATCTGTAACATGGCAAGATAGTCTATCAGGCCTCAGAAAAGGAATATGGGGAAAGTGTCTGTGGGCCAACAGTGTCCTTACAAGTCTTTGCTTTGTTTTAACACTTTTAAAAAAAAATGCAGTTAGTTGAGTTAAAAATGTAGTTAGTCCCCTTATCACTTATCATCTTTTGTTGCTACTTTTTCTTCCTTTTGTTCACATGTTATTTTGCCTACTTTCCTTGATAATTTTTGGTCTTAGTTCCAGAAGGAAAGAGAATTAACATTTAAAAAAAAAAATAAGAAGATGCAACATGTAAAATTTCTTCAGATGCTTCTTACCTCAGTGGCTATCTATGTCTTGTGTGAAGAAATCAGGTCTGTGGGAGGCCATGTTCTTAAGTATTTTTGATTGGATGAGCTATTCACAATACAGACATTTAAGAAAGTAATAGTGTTAAATGCAACACATATATTTGCATTACACAAAGTTTAAAATTAAAATTTCTCTAGTTTAGTTTTAGTCTTAGGTTTTGAAATGTCATTTTCCCTGGAGAGGTAGAAATGGCATCTTGAAGGGAAATTACTTCACAGAAGCTATGTAACTTAATTGGATTTAGTCCTAATAATGTGTGACATGAAAAGGTTAATTTGAAATGTTGAGAAGCAGTGAATTCCTTGGATGATTCACCAAATATTAGCATTACTTTACAAATTATTGTGCCATACTGTCTTTCTTGCCCAAGGGTCATCTGGTACTGGAGCTCAGGCTGTCAGGGATAAAATAATGAAACGAAACAGTTTCACATAAAAAGGAACGAAATTCCACATTCAAATGCCTATTAAACATAAATTAAACTGCAATTTTGCATATTTTTTCATTACTTTCTGGTTTTAGTATATACTCTCTGTTTCAGAGCATTTTCAAAATTCAATGCCCTGAACCTTACATACTTTAGTTAGTAATCCGATAAAAACCAGAATAATTAGATTTAACATGCTAAGAACACTTTTAACTTGCTTTTTTCATTGTAGTGAATTCTTTTTTGATTTAGCTTTTTGGATTACTCCTACATGTGGTTTCAAAATACTTCCTTTAGTACATTTAGCCATATATTCTGGAGCCAATAAAATAAACTGAGAAATGTTGAATACTCCTGGTCAGAATTTAGATATGTTTTAGTGGTATTAAAATAAAATAAAATAAAATAACTACCTTTGATGTTAGACTTATTAGAATTGTTACACAATTCACCAGTTACCTTCCCAGTAGTAAGTCATCTCAAAATTAAAATAGTTTCAAGGCCAAAACTTCAATATCATTATATTAATTAATTCACCTGTCAAATACTGATTAAATAAATCTTAGGTAGTCACAAAAGCACACAGTTTTATACTGATTATCAGCATAAGACTCTACTAATAGCTACAGTGAATATTAGCAGTATCAGATAGGAGACTGTAGATACATATGTACATAATATTATATACATAGATTTAGCAGTATCAGATGGGTTAGTGCTTTCTGTATTGCAAGAATTTTCTTCAGAATATTCACAAATTCAAACCAATTTCTTTAACAAAATACATCCCTTCACAACTATTTAAAATAGTAAAGAATGTGAGCTCTTGACTCCTGTGAAGCACAAAGGGAAAATAGTTACCGGTTTCAGAGAGACTCAGCTCTTACCTGGAAAAGCCGAGATGATGGATTGCTTAGAGCAGTAACACACCGGTATTATTATTAGTTAGTGAGCCTGCAAAATGTAAACACAGGCTTCAACTCTGCCATCTGTGTAATTATGGACAGCTCCATTAACATAGATAAAGGGGGCATAACACTGTAATAATTATGTTTAATAATGCTTTTTAGTTATAGAATGATCACCATTGAAGACCATAGCAGCATCTACTGAGTGATAAAGAAAGATGGAAACCAGAAGCTCTGAGAATGCATAAGAAAAAGATGAAACTGAAATGTGCTCAGAAATACTTTTCATACTGACCTTGTAAACCACAATATGGCTTATATTTCTTCTCAGAACCGTAGCGTTTCCAAAAGGCAGTTCTATCGCCATTGGAATCACCTACTATGCAGGTGACCTCGTAAGGCAGCATCAGCTGATGGAATATCTGGCTTTGTTCACTTAGAGATGTTTTAAAATTTCATCAGTTTGGGTGAACTTTGCCATCTTTTAGCAACTACTTCTCTCCTGTTCACATTTTCCTAGATTAAATGAGGCTAAAGACTTTAAAAACAGGTGCTTTTTTTCTCATCTGGTTTGGATTCACTGTGTAAAGTGAAAAACAATTTAAACATGCATTATACATGCATTTGGCTACTAATGTGTGAAGCAAAGGCTTCATCTTTTATTTATAATTTGTTGTGATGAAAGGCCTGATTCAAAATACAAATATAGCCACAGAGCCACTGTTCAAAAATGATATCTGATTTTTTATGACATTTTGTTTCTATAAAAGAGGGCTGGTGTCATTTAAGAAATCTTCTTTTTCCTTTTTTTACATAATGAAGCCTAGGGAAAAATCTATTTCGTTTAATGGTCAACCTTAGTTATTATTTATATTCTTTTTGACTGTCTATGCTCCCTCTGGTGGATAATATTACATAACAAAATTTTCCATTTATTTACCCTTTTATCTCCTCTAGGCCCTATATATCCAACACAGTAATATTATACCTGACTAATCTAAAACTCTGCACATAAGTGATACATTCTATCATGTTCCTTTTATTACACAGCACTGTAACAGTGTAGAATTTCCCCACCATAATTTTTGAAAGCTAAATGAATGATAGCACAATTAACTATGTGTTAAATATCTATAATTAATGGCAATAACAAAAAGTTTTTTATGCTCATGAGACAATTTATGTGTCGTGGGCATGCCATAATCTTTCATTATGAATACGTAGGATATATTTGTTCCATTGTAAACAATAAAATAGTACAATTAATTTTATTATATCACCTCATTATTTTTGAGTATGCTGAAAGCACTTTGAAAATTATACAACATTTAGCCACTAGTACTAGACAAAAAAGGAAGGACCTGGCTTTTCTGTTTAACGCACTTCTTAATTTTAAATAAAGCATATTAAAAAAAAAAAAAAAACAAACTATTGGATTTGAGCCCTAAAGTTACCAGAGTATACTTGCTCAGAATTCCACAATTTCATAAGTAAATGTTACTATTTTTAGAAAACAATGTTTTATTCCTAGTCCCCCTCTACCAACCTTGCAAAAGATTCTTCAAAAAAAGACCTCCAATATAACCTTGTTTTCGCTTGAATAGAATGAGCAAGATAACAAGCACAAATCTAAGAATTATTAGTCATAGAATAAAAGTCATTAATTATAAAATTAATCTAGAGCAGTAATTTTCATGGGATTTTCAGAGCCCAGTTCTGAAAATCCCACTCTCCCCACCTGAACACATGGACACCTGATTCGAGCACCAGGAGTCTAGAGCAGGGAGTCCATTTTTTCCTCCCTCCAGATTATTATATATACAAATTGTCAACTGGAGTTGTTAAAGACTTTGCATACATATTGAAAACTAGACATGTAAACAACAGTAAATTGCTGTCTATATTCTTCAATCTCTAAATTACATTTTGGAATTAAGATTTTATGTTATTTTTTTAAGTTTTTATTTTTATTTATTTTGAGAAAGACAGAGACAGCACCAGTAGGGGAGGGACAGAGAGAGGGAGACAGAGACTTTCAAGCAGGCTCGTGCTGCCAGCACAGAGTTCAGTGCAGAGCTCAAACTCACTAAACCGTGATATCATGACCTGAGCCAAAACCAAGAGTTGGGTTTAACCGACTGAGCCACCCAGGTGCCCCTGGGATTAAGATTTCAAATGATGAATGCATTTATACAACTCTAGATGTTACTTGACAATGAAGGCAAAATATTTGATATATTCTGCCCATTATTCTCCATATTGATCAACCCAAACATTGATCAGCTTAAACTGCATCCAGCCCTGAAAGCCTTAGTTTCATTTAGGTCACTATTCCACTATTTTTCTTCCCATTCCCATAATTAACCCATTGCTGAACATAACAAAGAGAAGTTGTTCTGAATTTGTTTTTAAGAATTTCCTCAGTGATTAGAGAGGTGTGATGATCCTGCATGTAAGCAGTAGAAAAAAAAGAGTTCTTGATAAAGCCTCCAGGCTTCCTGCTACTGTTTCACTGCCCAATTGTTCCCTATAATGAGTCCCTTCAGTTCAGCTGTACTCCTAATATTTTTGTTGTACAAAATCATAACACTTTGGTTGGAGGTTGATAAAGTTCAGTGGATGGAAATATCGTGCATATAAATGAACATGTTCTTCTTAGCTCATTCTCCATAGGTACGTCTCGGGCTACACATTTCAACATTCATTTCTCCATTCATCAGACATTTCATGATTATCTAATCTTTGAGACTCTGTGCTGGGATTACAAAGACCAAAAAAAAAAAAAAAAAAAAAAAAAAGGCAGGGGGAGTGGACAGGGAGATTTTCCTCATGAAAAGTCTGAATAGTGATATGGGAGGCATAATTACAATGGGATTAGAACTTCAAACAAGCATGGGCTTCTGAAGTTGGAAAATGACCTAACTGTAGCACAGATTAGCATCCAGAAAAGGGCAACTCACTAAATATTAGTTGAATGAATAAATATATCATGATACTTTTCTGGAATTCTAGCCAATGTATATAAGACATTAAGTTGAACTGAGACAATAATGTTTACTTGTTGGTGATATAGTATATACCAAGAATACTCAAGAAAATAATTTGAAGATGCTCAGTATGCATAAAATAACTCATTAAGAAGATCAGGTATGTGAAAGATTTGAAAACCAATAGCTTTCCAGTATGATAATGATCACTTACAAGATATAATGAAAGAAAAATACATCATCCCAAATAGTAACAAAATACTATCAAGGGACATACCTTAAGAAGAAATATCATAATTCACATCAATTAAATTATAAAGCTTTACTGGAAAAATGTTCTGATGTGTAGAGACATAAAATTTTTCTTATAAGAATATTTTAAAGATGTCAATTCTTCCCAGATTAATTTATATACTTTTGTTCTAGGTGCAAATAACAGCAGGATAATTTTAGGACCTTGAAATAAAGATTTAAATATTTATTTGTAATGATAAAAAACTGAGAGAAGCTAATTTTTTTCTTTTTTCTTTTTAAGAGAGGAAAAATTGAAAACTAAAAAAAAAAATTGTCTAGATTTTTAAAATGTATTACAAAACTAGAAATAATGTCATTCATTACTTTAAGAATCAATAGATAAAAAACTAAGAATTGATAAATAATTTAATCAGACCATAGTACATATGTGTGTTGTGAGTATATGTACATACAACAATATGTGATATTTTAGGATTTACATATACATATGGATATGGATGGATAAATTCTTCAGTATATGGTGTTGAGAAATGGCCTTTCTTTGGGGGGAAGTATTAACTTAAACTTTCTCATTGCATCATATACAAAGTAAAACCCAAGTGAATCAAAAGTTAAGCATAAAAAATTCTAAATAGTATAATTTTTTTTAAATTTTTTCTTTTAACGTTTATTATTTTTGAGACAGAGAGAGACAGAGCATGAATGGGGGAGGGTCAGAGAGAGGGAGACACAGAATCTGAAACAGGCTCCAGGCTCTGAGCCATCAGCCCAGAGCCCGACGCGGGGCTCGAACTCACAGACCTCGAGATCGTGACCTGAGCTGAAGTCGGACGCTCAACCGACTGAGCCACCCAGGCGCCCCTAAATAGTATAATTTAAAAGAAAATTTAAATATTTAACATATCCAGATGAGGAAGGAATATCTAAGGATATTATGCAAAAGAAAATACAAATAAAATAATTGATAAATTTCAAAGTAAAAAGTTGTAAAGCTGTTGTATGAGAAAAACATCCAAAAGGCAAATGAGAAACTAGGAAAATATAATAAATGATATCAAGAAATTAATATGCTTTGTTATACAAAGACTTTTAATGATAAATGAAAAACATTTTAGTTCCAATAGAAAAACTAGAAAGGATGTGGACAATTCCTACCTGAAACTATACAAATGGCCAATAAATATACTTTATAAAATATCAAACTCATTAATAAAAAATTCAAGTAAAAATAAGTTGTCATAAATTTTTAAATTTAAATTGTTTTTTGTGTTTTTGTTTTGAGAGAGAGTGAGTGCATGCAGGAAGGGCAGAGAGAGAGGGAGAGAGAGAGAGAATCCCAAACAGGTTCCACACAGTCATTACAGAGCACAATGTGGGGCTTGAACTCACGAATTATAAGATCATGACCTGAGCTGAGACGAACAGCCAGTTACTTATCTGACTGAGCCATCCAGGCGCCCCTGTCATAAGTTTTTAAAATGCTGAAATACATAATGGTGCTGAATATATGCTTAGACTGTTTTATATGCTGCTGGTCACAGTCTAAATGGAAATAACAGTTCTTGCAAACAGTTTCTATATTTATTCAAATACCTTTATTTTACATGATTTAATGGGGGAAAATATAAACAGCCTAGATATCCAATTATAAGGGAATGAATATATCATTTTTTTGCATCTATATAATGGAACATTATACCATTAGTAAGAAATTAGCTTTTAGAAAAGAGCATTTATTATTATTTTCTGAATCAGAAGTAACAATAATATTATGGAAAATCAGAAAATACTGAAAAAAATAACAACAAAAAAAGACTACCTGTAGCCAAACTACACACAGAAAACTTTGTGTGTAATTTTTTTCTAGCTTTACTTAAACTGTATATACCATATATTTAACTTTGAATCAATCTTTTTAAAAAATTATTTTACCTGAGGTGATTGTGTGTGTGAGTGTGGGTGTGTTTGTGTGTGTGTGTGTTGCAGAGAAAGCAAGAGTAACAGCTAGAGAGAATGAGAAAGCTAGAGGGGAGGGGAGAGAGAGAGAGAGAATGAGAATTCCTTGAAAAAAAAAAAAGATTTTTAAAAGATTTTAGGAGACACATTGTTGACTTACTGCCCTTTGACCTACTACAGTTTTATTTTAAGTTTATTTATGTATTTATTTATTTAATCTCTATACCCAACATGGGGCTTGAACTCATAACCCTGAGAACAAGAGTCACATGCTCTTTTGACTAAGCCAGCCAGGCAACCCTACTACAGCTTTTTTAAAAATAGTAACTGGGGGCGCCTGGGTGGCTCAGTCGGTTAAGCGTCCGACTTCAGCTCAGGTCACGATCTCGCAGTCCGTGAGTTCGAGCCCCGCGTTGGGCTCTGGGCTGATGGCTCAGAGCCTGGAGCCTGCTTCCGATTCTGTGTCTTCCTCTCTCTCTGACCTTCCCCCATTCATGCTCTGTCTCTCTCTGTCTCAAAAATGAATAAACGTTAAAAAAAAAAAATTAAGAATTCCAAATGTCTAACTAGAAAAAGTTTACGGGGAGAGACAGAAGGATCCTGGAGGAATTACAAAGAGAAGAGAGGCCAAGTCAATCCCCCGTCATTCTAGCCACCCCAGCTGAGTGAAATTTCTAGATGAGGCCATCTTGGATCTTCTAGCCCCAGTGGAGTTGTCCCAGATAAGATCAGGGACTAGCTCTCCCTATGGAAACTCATCATATGGCAGTTGTCTGCCATTGTGTTGGTGTTGTAGCCTTTATATATTGGGATGATTTGTTATGCAGTAGTAAGTTAATTGAAATGCTGTATGAAACATCTAGCTAATGGTGAGAGAGGCTTCTGAGACACAAAGCCTGTGGGCATGTCCCTCTTTCTTTTCCCTTTTCTTGTTCTTTCCTGAAACGTGGCAGCTACAGATGTGGCAGCCACCATATGACGGCAAAGTGACAAACATGAGGATGAAGTTCTGTGTACCAGGAACAGCAAGAGCAACTACGCCTGTCTCACATCTGCCTATCCCTGGAATTCTTGTACGTGGATAAGCACTTACATGTTTTGAATGCTAAGCTTATCTGTTAGGTTTGCTGTCCCTTCCAGCTGAATGTAATTCATCCTGACTCTGCAGAGTTTTAAATTTTTGGTAAAATTTCAAGACATAAAAAAATTACTTATTATATAATTGTATGTGGCAGAATCAGGTTTCAAACATGATTGTCTTAACAATAAGAAAATTCTATCACCTATCTATCTATCTATCCATCTATCTATCATCTACCTATTATCTATTTATCTACCTATCTATCCATCTATCCATGCCTCTATGTCTATCCATCCATCAGTTATGTATCACGAATGAATAAATGAATAAAAATTGAAATGTAATGCATCAAATGCCAGTTACAACTTTTGTAATTAGTGGTTCATTCACTTAATCACTTAATTCAACTCACTGAGCGTTGTTTTCTCCAGCCATAAAACAGAACCAAGCAGTGTATCTATTTTGCAGTGTTGTTGGGAGGTAGAGGGAATGCATGTAAGACGCTTAGATTTGTGCTCATACTAAATAAGTGCTGAAAAAATGTCAGCTAGAATTGTTTCTAATAAGTTTTTGTTTTTATTTATATATGTTTTGCTTAATTTTCTACAATGAGAATAGTTGGTTTTATAATCAGAGAACAAAACAAAGCAAAAAGAGTCATGTAGACAAATCTCTGGATGGTACTTATACAGTATTAAGCTCCAAAACAAATAGAAAGTTCTATGGAGCAGAGGTTGAGTTTCAAAGTTTTGTGGCTTAGAAATAGGGTCTGCTAGAATCATTTCATGACCTGAAATATTTATTGGTATTATTTAAATATTTTGTTTAATATTGAATGCAAAAATGAATCTTTATGGCTACATGGATCTTTAGGTTATGCTCTTCTACCTATCCTTGACTAAACTGGTGTACTTGAAAATTGCCACAAAACCCCACCCAGTAAAGCTTGTAATGTTTCTAGATGGGTGGTTCACAAAACATCAAGTTGAACTTGTCTGAGATTTTTCTGAACATATGGCAAAGAGGTGGGAGCTAACACTTTTAGTTACTTATACTCACTGGATTTGCCTAGACTGATATTTCTGGAACTTTAATATTAACTCAAAATAAAGTAGAGAAAACAGCACAAGGAATCTGATTATTTCTGACTGGTGGTTGATCCCCAGTGTTGATGGAAATCTGGCAATTATACCAGGAGAGACTGATGGCTTTGGATGCTTGGATTTTAAGTGATTTCATCACTCGAAGGTGGATGTTCCAATTTCAGGTCTGCTACTGTCTGGCTTCCTATTATTATCACATTGTCCTGGTTTTTTTTAATGTGTAAAATGGGGTTATAATGCCAAACTTTTCCTTGTTTCTCTCTCTTTCAGGGTATTTCAGGTTTTGAAATTCTTTAAGGTGAAGTAACAGTGCATATATCCAGATAAAATAATAATATGTAACTAAGAAAATCACTGCAGAGGAAATACTGAAATGAGAAATAAAATGAAACTAGAAGGGAGTAGTAAAATGTTTGCCAAGAGATACTGTGCAATGGTTGGATATGAGCCATGATTTTGACTCTGTGTTCTCTAGCATCCAACAAAAAAGAAAAAACAATATGGGTTACACAATTCAGAGGGTCAATAAGGTAGAGCTGACCATATCAATAGCCATATGAAACCAAAAACAAAAGAGTTGCTCTAGGGACACTATGCTCCTGGGAACTTCTTAACACTTTCATAAGGTAATTTCTTTTTTTTTCTTTTCTTTCTCTTTCTTTCTTTCCTTCCTTCCATTCTTTCTTTCCTTCCATTCTTTCTTTTTCTTCCTTCTTTCCTTCCTTCCTTCCTTCCTTCCTTCCCTTCTTTCTTTCTTTCTTTCATGTGTGAGAGAGAGAGAGTCAGAGAAAGAGAGGGAGAGAGAGAATCCTAAACAGACTCCACCCTCAGCCGGGAGCCAGACTCAGGGCTTGATCTCACGACCGTGAGATCATGACCTGAGCCAAAATCAAGAGGCAGATGCTTAACCAACTGAGCCACTCAGGGGTCCCCTTGGGGCAATTTCTTATAAAAATTCCTCAAAATAGACCAATGAGAGAACATCAAAGTATAGTTTTTGTATGATCAATCTAGATAGTACAAGAACACTACAAATTAAGCTACAGGTTTTCTGATGATCTGATTTCATCCAGGGATTCACACTGAAGCACTTCAAGAGACCTGGAAGGATTGCACAACTTTTAAGCAGTCTTCAGTCAGTCATGTTTCTTTCAAATGAGCCTTTGTTAGGAACTGAATTGCAGTTGCATGTGTTGCCAGTTACATTTCAAATTAATTGCCAGTTAAGTTTCAGTGGAGCTGGCAAGCAGAATGACATTCTCCTGTGACAGAGGAGCCTAACAAGGTAGATGTCAGAGCAGAATCCCCCTACCTCTTCATGCAGGTGGGCTGGGCCAGGATTCTCCTCTTGAACAGGAGCCATGAAATGAGGTTGTTCAACAAAACAGAAAAAAAAAAAAAATTAAAATAAAATAATAAGTGGAAAAACAGACATTTAAAGTAGACAAAGTCTAAAAACGAAAGAAGCAGAAATAGAATATAATTTTAGGGTTAGAGAATTTATTCCAAGGACAAAATATTAACTTCAAAATCTAGAAAAATCAATTGAGAAAACTAACTAAACTTGAAAATAAACAGATTCAAGATAAGGAGCTAGGTCTAAAAAGTAAAAAGTTAAGAGAGATTATTAAGACTAAAAGAAGTTTTTAAGTATATAAAATAAAGTTAAATTTTTTTAAAAAATGTAAAGATAAAAGTTTAAGTTAAAGGAAAATAAGAGCCAGAAAATCTAAAATATAAAAACAAAATAGAAAAAAAATTGGCACTACACATCATATAAGTTATTAGCAAAATAAGTTTTAGGTCAGTGTTGAGGTGATGAACCACAAAAATCAATTTGTAGTAAAGGCAGAAAACTAAACCATGCAATAGGTGGAGTAGGAAGAGTGCCTCATAAGGAAAAGTTTTAATTGCAGGTGACTTAAGAGTCAACTCATGGGAAGGGCTCCTGGGTGGCTCAGCAGGTTGATTTCCTGGTTCCTAAGTGTGAGCCCCACCCACATTCAGCTAGGAGCCCTCTTCAGACCCTCTGTCTCCCTCTTTGCCCCTCCCCCACTTGCACTCTCTCTCAAAAAAAAAAAAAAAAAAAAAAAATTTAAAAAAAAGAGCTCATGAGGAAGTATGTCTTTCCTCAAAGAGCAGAGCTATGCAAATTCCTTAGCCTGTTTTTAGTAAAGGACCTCACTTCTGTTAGAAACTTTCACAATTATAAACAAAATTGGGACAAACATTTGTGTATCTATATCTTTACACTTGTTTTCTTTTTTATCATTTTTTAAGGAAAAAATTCTGAAAGTTTAGGTGACTAAAGAATATACACATTAAATTTTTCTTTTTCATGATATATAATGTCAACTTGTCAACTTGCTACCTCCTGCGGCTGGTAGCAATTTATAGTTAAACAGTGCAAAAACTATCTTTTTTACTTCCACTTTGTCTAACCCTGGTATTATCACACTGTTTACTTTGCTAATCTGAAAGTTGAAAAGTATCTTGTTTTAAATTGTGCATCTTTGATTGTCATTGAGATTGAACCAAATTCTTCTGAAAGGAAAATTTGTTTATTGAGAACTCTTTCTTCTGTCAGCTCATCTTGATATAAATAGACTAGAATACTATAATTCTCACAAGGCAGATAACTTAATTGGCAAATGACTTTAGAATAGAGACTAACTACAAAACGTGTTTGTTCATATCCCTTTTGTTAAACAGGCCTTTCCCGAGCTTCCTGCTTACCAGTTAGCTCTCAAATCTGGCTTGATTCCTAAGAAAATGGAAATAATGATTAATTAATGACAATAGTTGTTTGAATTCCCAACATTATTTGGTAAAAAAAAAAAAAAAAGTGCTGAAATGACTCTTAGGAGCTTTCAGGTAGTTTAATTAAAATAAGAAATCAAACAATAAATTAAACCAAAACTGCCCTGTTGAACACTCAAGAATAGTTGTCTCATAACAGAGCTGTCTTATCAACTTTTTGTATTTTTTAGTATTATCTGAACTTGAAATTAAAATAAAGTAACATAAAATTAATATGATATTTAAATTGCAGAAATATCCTATGTAATTCAAATTTCATTTATTTCCTGAATACAGTTTATGGACTATACATTTATATCATTATTTAATGTGTATGGAATCTTCGTTGGTTGGCTTTTAAAAATGTTTTCTTACTGCCCATTTAGAAGATATTGAATATTCAGAAGATAGAGTCAATGGCTCCTATGCTCTAAGGTGAGTGAACAGGAAAATTCCATCTGCTTATTAAGAAATATTGACATCTTTTACAAAAATAGTTTCAATATTGAAAAGGAAGACAGATGTTCTCATATTTTAAAATGAGATTTCAGATGGCAACGTATGAAACTACAGGAAAGGATTTAAATTTCTCAGGGAAAATAAAAATTACAAAACATTTAGTCAAAAAATTCAAGTAGGTTACACTTTCATGGCAATTGCTCAAAATGTAAATCAAGGGTAAATCAAAGACTTTACTTTCAGCAAAATGTTTCACTGTTGGAGCAGAGAAACCCATCCCAGGATCAAATGCCCGAAATAACGAATTAATGTGAAAATGTTTTAAAAATCATTGCTGATGTGGGAGTAAATTAAGAAAAACCATCAACAACAGCAAAAAATACCCCACATATCCAGAACGGTGAGCAAGCACTGAACTCAGTGTTTGCCTGGAGAGCACCTGCTGGTTGCTAGTAACCTTGAGCCTGGATTTTTTTTTTTTTTAATTTTATGTTTGTTTATTTATTTATTTTGAGAGAGAGAGAGCGAGTGCATGAGTACTCACAAGTAGGGAAGCAGCAGAGAGAAGAGACAGAATCCCAAGCGGGCCCTGTGCGATCAGCGCAGAGCCTGACGTGGGGCTCAAACTCGGGAACTGCGAGATCATGACCTGACCTGAGATCAAGAATCAGACGCTTAACTGACTGAGCCACCCAGGCGCCCCAAATCCGGTGTACCCACACAGGCTGGAGGCAAACCATGGGCCTGAATTTCATAGAAGGCTGAGTCAGAGATAACCTCAAAAACCTGAGAGCCTAGTTCCCAGAGGACAATACCCTCAGTGATTGAACTTGAGAGGAAATCCTCTTACAGAGGAAGATGTCAAGAATACTTGCCCATCTAGCTTTGGGTGTTATATTTGTTTGTTTGCTTGTTTTAATATTTTATAATACTTCATCATCTTGGAGTCTTGCTGATCCCACAGACTTCCCATCCCAGAGCTACCTAATTCCTAGAGCAAATGACTTGCCCATGAGCATGCCTTTCATATGCAAGTCAATCAATCCTGAGTCCATAACCTCAACCACCTCTTTTATGTAACTGTCACACACCAAACCGAGATTCCCCCTGCCTTAAACGACCCCAAGACCAGGTATTCAACAATGAGGGACCACCCTTGTAGTTCAGTGCCCACCAAAATGATTCAAACTATGTAATCTTAAGCTTGCTCAACCTGCCTACCCAGTCTTACTCCTTCCTTCTTGTAAAATCAGGATAAAGCCTCTGCTCATGCTTTTCCCTTGCTCTTTCTGCTTCCTCACCAACCCTGGTGACTCCCCACACGGCTCTGTGTGGCACAGCATGCCCCATTCTCTCGGGAATTATCAGTAATAAAGTCCTTCTTCAAGGCAATGATCTCCATGTCTGTCATCTTACCATACCTGATTAAAATAAACCCTAAGTACACATTAAAACACATTAGCTTTGCATGGAACAGAATTAAAAACAAATATAAAAACGACAAAAATCTTTTAAGAGTTTCTAACCAGAACATCTTAACATACATGGATCTGGAGCATGAATTCACACTACTGTGTGGCTTTAAAACCCAAGCCAATAATTAACTTAAAATGGTTCTGGATTTTTAGTGGCCCCGAGAGCCTGACAAAAGAAAACACAGATGTGCTATATGGAAAGGAACTTTAAAAACAGCTTTCAAACATTTCTCAGAGTTCCAATCAATATCATCTCCCAATGAAATGTCATTAAAAACATGAAGAAATAAGACATAAGCAAAGTTACCCCCCCCCCAAAAAAAAACCAAAAACCTTATGAACCTTAAACAACCTGATTGATGGATAACACATTACACAGTTGAAGAAAAAATTACTCAATGGAAGGTTGATGCAAAGAAATTATCCAGGATCAGCAAGGAGAGCAAAGGACATGAAAATATGAAAGAGAGGACAGAGGGAAGAATTCTCAGATACTCCTAATGATAGTTTCAGGAAAATAAAGTACAAAGGATGGTGAAAATGATATATTTAAAGAGGTAATTGCCATTTCAGACTTTATGAAAGCACCAATACACCAGTATCAAATTCAGAAAAAATGAATCCAGGGGCTCCTGTGTGGCTCAGTGTGTTAAGCTTCCAAATTCGCTTCAGGTCATGATCTTGCAGTTCGAATCATGAGTTTGAGCCCCACATAGGGCTCTGTGCTGACAGCTCAGAGCCTGGAGCCTGCTTTGGATTCTGTGTCCTCTCTCTCTGTCCCTCCCCTATTTGCATTCTTTCTCTCTCTCTCTCAAAAATAAACATTTAAAAAAATAAAAAGAAAATTCAATGAATCCCAAGGAGGTAAATAAAAACAAATACACCCCTACACACAGGGAAATGAAAACATTAATGAAAAAAGGAGTTATTGAAAGCATCAGAAAGTAGAACAGAGTAATCACAAAGGAAGAACAATTAGATTAAAATTAGATTTCTCAACAGCTGAAAATGAAACCAGAAAACAATGTAATAATATATTCTAAGTACTAAAAGAAAATAATTGTTGCCGTAGAATTATATATTAAACAGAACTTTCTTTCACAAAGGAGATGTACATAGGTATTTCACATAAGAAAAAGAATACAAGAAACTGGTTATTGATAGTCTTATCTATTTTAGAATGTAAATCTTGCAATCAGTTTAAGCTCTCCTTTCCCCAGAGTCCAGTCTAGTGGCTTGGGACTTGTGCTTAATGGTGGGAATGGAGCAAACTCTCTCACGACCTTGTCCTCTTTCAAGCTCTTAGTCCTCTCGTGTGGAGGCAGAGAGGGAAAAGACTCAAAATGTCTTTCCATGTGCAACTACCTATGGATAATTGGCCAATGTTTATTAGTTGAAAATGCTCTTCCATGCTCTTTGCCATGGTGATTTGTTCTTCCCTGTCAGTTGTAGCTACTTCTCTGTGGTAGGCATCCAAATGTTTGTTTTCTAATGGGCAGGTGTTCATTGGCTCTATGAAGAGCCCTAATGGATTCTTACCCTTTATGGCGCCATGGCTTGGAAGAGTCAGCTGAGGCTGAACCACTAACTATGCCCATTTTGGCTGTGGGGATTTCACTTTATTACCTCTTGCAATTGGGGATTACTGTTCTAGTTGGTAACTCTCTTGAAGAGTACTAGCAAAATCACTCAGTTTCTAACTTACACCCATTGTGCTTGTGGGAAACAGATATCCTTGCCAAACCATATTGTGGGAATACAGGCAGTGCACCCCCTGTAAGTTGTCTCTCCTCATCTCTCTTGCCTCTCTCTTCTCTTGTCAGTAGCTTTCAGTTTAGGGCAGCAAGTACCCTGCTGGGTCTGTAGCTTAGAAAATTTTACCAAGGATGATCAGTAGTCGCAACGTAGTGGAAGAGGTGGTGGTTCTGACATCCTCAACCATGGAGGATCAGAAAGAATATTTTGAATGTTCTTCCTCACCTACAGGAGGAGTATGGGAAGCTGCTCCACAAACTCTCATTCTCTTCACAGATGACTTCTAGCCTTCCTTCTTCGTGTATAGTTTAGGGGAAGTGGAGACATGATGGTTCCAGCTGTGCTGAAATAGTGCCTTTCAGAAATCCTCTCTTCAGAGTGGTTGGTCCCACAGCTGGTAGTTTTTGATTTTAGAATTTGAAATTACTTGATATCAGAATGTGCTTCTGGGCACCAATTCTGGGAAAACAAGAAAATACACTTGCGTTACTTGGTGTCAGACTATAGACCCTTAGGCATTAATTCTCGGACAGTAAGAAAGTTTTCCATTGGTATGCTACCGCATCAGGTTATAATAACATAATTTATCATCAAAGATAAAAATTGACCTCTGCATAAATGTTACCCAAACACCATTGAAGACCATTGAATTCTCTACACTATATGTAAAAAGTAATGTTTGTAATAAAACAATCAAGTTTTAAAATATGGACAACTGTGGTTGTTGGAGACAACATCAAACTGTAAATAGCATTAGAAATAATGAAGGTAAAGTATGTAAAATATAGGTATGAAAGCACTTTGGTTAGCCTAATTGTCCAAAATGAATAGTACATAGAGCCACTCAACATGAGAACTTTAGGGGGCTAATTTCCTATATAAATTCAATTTCATAATTTTGAAACTTATTCTGAGTCCTAAACTACATTGGACTTGGAAGGAAAATTCATTTTCTATTCTCATTTCCATTCCATTTCTCAATCAGCTTAGTAAAATGACAATATAATTTTTGAGTGACTATGCAAAATATTTTAATCTAGTCTTCTAAAAATTAGTACAAGAAAAAGGCAAGTTCTTTTCACACAGAATATTCAGTCAAAAGTATAAGTTAGTGAAAAACTACTTCAAGTCCTTGCCTTCTCATATCATGGCCAAATATTAGTGGGATTTGTTTTCTATTTGATGTTTATTTCTTTAAGAACTCTTACTGATTTCATACTAACAGTTAATTTCAGGTTTTGTCCTTCAAGAATGACATATCGTTGAACTATTCAAATCCCTGTCACATCCAACATCTTTAAAAACCATTACAGTTTTTTTTTTTAGAAAACAATCAAACAAAAAATGTAAAGAATCCTACCTTAGAAGTATACAATAATCTGGGGCATTTGTGTGGCTCAGTGGATTGAGTATCTACTTTGGCTCAGGTCAAGATCTTATGATTCCTGGGCCTACACCAGGCTCTGTGCTGACAGCTCAGAGCCTGGAGCCTGCTTCAGATTCTGTGTCTCCCTCTCTCTCTGCCCCTCCCCTGCTCGTGCCCTGTCTCTGTCTCTCAAAAATAAATAAACATTAAAAAAAAATCCTTTAAAAAAGTATGACAATAATCTTATCCATTGATAAACTAATCAATAAGCAAAAAAGTAGTTATAATAAAATGAAGATAGATTTTGATGTAATGCTCAGCATATACCTATGAATGAATTTAACAATACTGTAGTTGATGTAAATAAGAGAAACGTCAGCTCTTGGAAACACAGCTAAAGTTTATGAATCAACTCTTGTCTGATGCAATACCTTAAGCTCTTGAGGGAGATTTGATCACAAACATCTGCATCATACAAATGGCTGCCATCTGAATGAAATTTGGTAATAATTAGTCTGTCCCTAAAGTTTCCATATGACATTAAAACAAAGGGCAATACTTTTCATAAATCCACAAAGCCACATCCTGAAAAAAGATGTAATTTTTAGAGGTTTTACTTTATGGACTATACATTCAGGATGTATTTCTGGAACTTCATTTTGGAAATATCCATTACATTATATATTATTCAAATGAAAACATACATGAAAATTCTTTCAAGTTAGTTTAAGCTTTCCCATTTCCACTGGATATTTGGCCAGATAATTGATGTGATGGAAGTCTAGATTTTAACCAGTAGGAGGTGGTTAAAACACAAGGGCTTAATTGTTCTTATTGTGAGATGTGAATTATAGTCACAAAAGTTTGGATTGTCTTCTGAGATCTTGGTTCCTTCATTTACCAGTTCTGTTTTTTGTTTTTGTTTTTGTTTTTAAGTAATGAATTGATTAGTATAAGAAAGTATAGGTCCCCTGACCTCTTTCCCAGGTCACCTATTTCAAAGTCCTATCATTCATAGAAAGGAACTAACTCCAGTTAAAGTTTCTGAAGTTGCATTGTTCAGTTTTTAATATACAAGAGGAAAAAGCAGAATTCTTTATTGGCAAACATTATTGTTACCGATTGTCCATTCTTTTCTAGCAAACTCCAGTAGTTGCATATGATTTGTTTCATTATGCTAAGAAAAATCAGTTTAAAATTTCACTTTTGTAAGCTATTTTACCCTTTCCAATTTCCCTACTTTTGAAAAAGCTAAAATAGCAAACCTTTATGTTATTTGTGAACATACTTCTCTAATCCAATATTCAATGTGCATTAATAATGTAAACAGATGCTTCTTGGGTCTTCTGGTGTCACCCTTTCTGCTTCTAGTAATCACATGGGATAGTCTAATGTATGATCTAATGTCGACATATGGCTTCTAATATTCTTCCCTAAAAGTAATGAGGGCTCCTTGAAGTATAGCTGACTCCACTTCAAATCAGGAAAATAAGAATGGACTTAGAAAATATCTTGATGTTATCAAAAATAAAAATGCTTTCAGAAATATCTGAGGTAGTATGAAAAAAGATAAAGAGGCTAGTTTGTGAGAGGGCTTACAGGGGCCCAGTATATCAATTTTAACATTAAAAAGGAGAAAAATGATGGCAGTCAATTTGAACGTTAGTATCTTAAAAGAGACATGATTTCATGACGACACTAAAAGTACACAAGTTAAAAAGTGATTGTAATGCTCATGTAGGTTTCCAGTATAGGTTTTTAAAATATAGATTTTAAAGTTTCTGTCTCTTCATTTTTTCTAATGGAGATGAAATATTTGAGAGAAACATATGTAAAAGATGGAAAAAATCTTGTTTTTAATGTGGTGAAATGTATTTGAATTAATTAATAAAAATTAAATGTCAGTGAATCAAAGGAAAGATCAACACCTTGTGAAAAACAGGCAAAATTAGAAGGGGGAAACTGCAGAATGCTTACATTTTAATCACACAAAAGTGAGGCCAGACAAGGATGCAGAGGGAATTTGACAAGGTAGTGTAGGTTTTAAGGAAACAATTGTGCATTTAGGTTGCCCTTGGCAACAGGAGTGTCTTATTATGCTAAGACATATTGACTATGAAGTAAATCATAATTAGAGTGGCCCTATCTCCCTTGGAGATAGGTTTGGAAAAGAATTTGGGACAGGTTTATGCCATTGACAAAAGATGAAGGCATAAGAGAGAAAATTTGAGTGATGTTCTAGAGAGAAGTTGAGCCCAGTTAGTATACCCACTGGGAAGGAACATGGGACTGGAGAACAGCGGGAGCTCATTTTTCTGGGTGCCTAAGGAAGGTGGCTTTGGACCCAAAGTGTTGTAGCAGTTTGGGCTGTGGGCAAATCTCCTGGCTGTCATTAACCCACAGAGTCTGGATATGTCCCTCCCATTTAGTGATTCCCCTTCTGTTATATTTCTTTCAATAACAGGAAACACAGGTAGACTTCTGTGTCTGCCATATTCCACTGAAGGCAGCATTAATTGCTAGAAAGTTCTTGCTTATATTGACCTGACATTTACCTCTCTAATTTCATCTGTTGACCTAGGGTTGCTTTAAAGTCACCTAAGGCAGTTTAAAAAACATTTTAATCTATTCCCGAGCTTTAATTAAACTTAAGCTAATTCCTCTTACGTGTTTAACAATGATATATGTTTAAAGATACTTCTTAGTAATTATACCTCTATTATTAACCATAATAAATCATAGTATATGTCTATTATCAGTAGTAATATTAATATTGCATTATTATTTGTAATTATGCACACATCACTTTATATTTTTAAAATTTTTTTTTTTCAACTTTTTTTTATTTATTCTTGGGACAGAGAGAGACAGAGCATGAACCGGGGAGGGGCAGAGAGAGAGGGAGACACAGAATCAGAAACAGGCTCCAGGCTCCGAGCCATCAGCCCAGAGCCTGACGCGGGGCTCGAACTCACGGACAGCGAGATCGTGACCTGGCTGAAGTCGGACGCTTAACCGACTGCGCCACCCAGGCACCCCTATGTTTTTATAAACAAATAGCAATAGCAGCATCCCCTGGCTGTGAATCTTTCCAGAAGAGGAGGTGTGAGGTATTGAGAGAAGATTGGTTGAATTCATCATTTGATTGATTTCAGGCTTTTTATCGTTTGTTGCTGTTAACCACCTACAGCCAAAGGATGATGTGAGACTCAGATGAGACTCAAAAGTAATGTGTCAAGCTCAAGGGAATCAGTGGCATCTAGTTTCAAACATTATGATTTGTGAAAAATCAATTTTGCCTTTTGCTGTCTTGCTTTGATTTAGTCCAACTTTCTTTTTGTAGAAAAATAAGTACAACGTGGCTGGTTGAAGAGAACAATTTTCCTACAAAGTTCTCATGTTTCTTATCTTGGAAGAAAGGAATAAATAAAAGATCTGGATTTAAGTGGTAAATTTTTTTTTTCTCTGTAGAGGATGTACACCTAGCAATGTGAAGCCTCTAGCTACCTATTTTTCTTCCACTTATATATCAAGGTTGGTTGTCTGGCTCAGAGAAATATCAACATTGGTTGTCTCGCCCAGAGAAAGTGGGTAAAAGGAAATGAAATGAAGTTATTGATATTTTTATAAAACAGTCACTCTCTCTTTTTTCACACACAATTATAGGAAGTTCATTCAGGAATACTGTTCATTTTTGACTCCTGGAGAATTTTAAAAATGACACATGCTGTGAATGTGAGGTGAGAATGGAGTGAATGGATATAGTTTGGCAAATTTGACCCTATTGCTCATTACTTATAAGGTACACTTGTATCTTAAAGTACACTTCAAGGTTCTCAAAAGAGAGAGTAAATAATAGCAATAATAGCACATTTCCTAAGATAAAGAGATGTTAGTACATTTGAACAATAGTTGAAATCCATGTGTTTAAATTCCTTCATTCCTTAAAGTTGAGATAATAAATAGACTTTGGAAGTCAGATTTCAGAAATGTATATTTTGCATGTAAATAGTGTACATGATGCTTTTTAGTATAAGAGAAAAGGCAAGCAATGACAGGAAAATGTCCAAGGATCTACTTGGCAGTATTTCATGAGCAATGTACAGCATCTAAATCAGCTAATGAAATGCTTCAGCTCAGTAACTGGCTGCTTACAAAGACATTTTAAGATAAATGTCAAGAGAAAGATGCTGTAAAGGGCAAATAAATTATGGAGTAAATTAGCATTAACAAGTTATGAGAAAATTAGAACATTTTCATTTTGACAAAAAAAAAAAAAAAAAAAACCCAAGATATATGTAAGAATTGTAAAGGAAACAGAATAATTCATGGTAGAAAAAATTGGTCAAATGATGTTTAGAGGGAAAAGGAGGAATATAATGTGTTAATAACCTGAAGTTTATTGCAACTATAACTTTGTTTTTAATAGAAATGGGTCAAATTTAGAGATTGAATTAGGTAGCTCATAAAATAGCTATTATTTTGTTAATTAATCAGTGAACCTAAGACAATTTAGAATAATTCAAAGTATATTTTGCTAAAATTATCCTACAACCCAGCATAAGTTCAGTAATTGACAAGTTCATCAATGCTGAAGGTTAGTAGAATATAATTTAATAAACTTTCTTGCTTGAACAGATTAATGCAGTTTAATAGAAAATGGTGATTCATTTTATTGTTCAGAAGTATTTAAAATTAAATCATACATCAATTTTATTTACAAAATTATCATATACATAAAAATATTAATTCAAGCAAACAGAAAATGATACAAATACTAATAATTCACAATCGAATCCACTTAAAATTAATTAACATCCTGTCAGTACACATGCCTTTCTCCACCAGGAAATATAACAAGACAAATTTTTGAGTTGCAAATACATTTTCTTATTTAACAGCCAATAATAGTTGTAATTAGTTCTGGGAACCATAATCAAGCAAACATGTGATTATAATTAAACATACAAATAGATAAAGATACTTAAAAATCCGGTAACAGTAAATAAAGTTCTCTATTGTTGAAATATGATCATTTTCTTTGACTGTAGGTAAAATACAAATTTGAGGCCAATAGTCTTTTTCACTTTTAGATTAGGATGGAACATAGGTGGCTATTTGGAACAATTGATCCTCATATGAAAACTTGCTCAAAGACTTTGAAAGATAGGTGCACAGAACTAACAGGAGTTGATGTTGAACCCCAACAAGTAAGTTTCTTTAGTTTTTTTGTTGTTATTGTTTATTCATTTTTTGAGAGAGAGAGAGAGAGAGAGAGTGTGTGTGTGTGTGTGTGTGTGTGCAAGTGCTAGAGGAACAGAGAGAGAAGGGGACAGAGGATCTGAAGGGAGCTCTGTGCTGACAGAGGACCCTGATGTGGGCTAGAAGTCACGACACTGGGATCAGGACCTGAGTTGAAGGAGGACGTTCAAACGATTGAGCCACCCAGGTGCCCCAAGTTTCTTCAGTTTTAAACAGGTTATATTTCCTGAAAGGTGAAGAAGGAAAGGTAAATGTGAGAAAGAGAAAAGAGCCAAAGAGGAGTGGGGGATAGACAAACAGGCAGAGGAAGTGGGGGTGGGGTGGAGTGGAGCAGGGCTGGGAAATGCAACAGTCATTGAAAACATGAGAACAATAGAAGGGGATTCAAGGGGAATTAATATCTTCTCAGTAGAGTATCATTTAATCAGAGAGCCGTATGCATGGCTCTTTATTTCAAATTTCTATTTATTAGTAATTTTGATTAGAATTGAATTTGATCTGTGATTATTAAACATGAATCAGTTGAGAATGAAGTACATATATGGATATAATTGCACTTGTCACTCAATATGATTCTTCACATTGCCCTAGTTTTATGACTTAATTTTAAAGGATTTGGATTTGAATAATTAAAAATTATAAAATTAGTTACCGCTTCAATCAGTTGAAAGAAACCTGTTAGCACGACACCTGGTGGCAGTCATCTATAATGTAACAGGTGTGATCTTTATTTAGGTCCCACTTAATCTCTGCATGCTGGTTAACACGGTAAAAAAAAAAAGTGATCAAAATATCCAGTGAGTATATTAGGCCTTTTTTTGTTGTTGTTGTTCTGCATTCAGTGTTACATGTATACCACAGTGTGCAAGACAAGTTTCATCCCTGGATTTGAGTAAACATCTGGGAGTAGAATTGCTGTGTCATAGGTAGGGTGAGTACAGTAGACAAGCCTATTATATATACCTATTAGAGAGAAAGAAAGAGAGAGAGCAGATATATGTAGTAGACTCTACATAATATAGTGGACTTTGGTAGTGGTGGGATTGGTGAGAAGTATAACAAATACATAAAAGTACACAAACCATAAAAGAGTAGCTTAATAAATCTGTAGAAAGTGAACATACTCCCATAAGCAGCATCAAGTTAAAAAATATTAATGGAACCCCAGAAACTCTACTTATGCCCCTTCCAGTAATCAACCAACACGCCCCCCTCGATGAAATAGCATTTCATAATATGGATGCGACATTGATTTAATCAGAAAAATATATCTTGGTCTTCCTTCAAGCTTATGAACGGAGCTCCTCAAACCCTTATTTTTTCCAAAGTGATAAAAGCCATAAGAACATCTTGTGTTGTAATATCTAGTTCTTGTCCCTGGCTTCTGAAATAGCTCCAGAGCCAAAAGGTGAAAGGAGCATTGCTTGTGGTTCATAATAGGTCCCTCTCAACCACACCTGAATTTATGTTAATGGGGTGATTTTTGGAAAGCGCCTAAGGATTAGGGCTGGTTGGGGGTTGGGGGACCCAACCATATTATTAGTGGAACTTTCAGCCCCACCTCCCTACCTCTAGGGAGAGGTGATGGGTTGGAAGTTTACTTAATCACTAATGGCCAATGATTTAATCTATCATGTTTATGTAATAAAGCCTACATTAAAAAATAAAAAATAAAAATAAAAAACACCTAACCTACGGGACTCAGAGAGCTTCTGGGATGCTGAACACGTGAAGGTGCTGGAGGTATGGTTTACCCAGAGAAAGCATGCAAGCTTCATGCCCTTCCCCACACTTTGCCCTACGAGTATCTTTTCTGTGTGGCTGTTTTTGAATTGCTTTCTTTTATAGTAAGCCAGTAATCTAGTAAGAAAATTGTTTTCCCGAGTTCTGTAAGCTATTCCAGTAAAGTATCAAAACTCTAAGAGGGAGTCATGGGGACCCCCCCATTGTTTGCCACCAGTCAGTAGTACAGGAGGCCTGGATCTGATTAGAGTCAGAAGTGGGGGAAGGGCAGTCCTGTGGGAGAGAGCCCTCAGCCTGTGGAATCTGTGCTAACTCCAGGCAGTTTGTGTCAGACCTGAGTTAAATTGGAGGATACCCAGTTGGTGTTCGCCAATTGCTTGGTGTGGAAAATCCCACATATCTGGTGTCAGAAGCATTGGTAAGAGTAGAAGAAGGGAAGTGTTCTCTTTTTGTGGGTATACCATAATTTATTCATTCTATTGTTGATGGATATTTAGGGTGTTTAGTGTTGACCTACTATGAATAACGTTATATCCCTTTGTATGACTTTTGATGACCATATATAAACATTTCTCTTGGGTATATACCCAGGAGTGAGATTTCTGGGTCATAAGGATATATATGTGTTCAACTTTCATTGATATGATCAAAGCTTTTTCTAACACAGTTGCATAAATGTATACTCCCATGAACACTCTCACCTCATTGTTCTAGATATTCACCAACATTTGGTTTTGTCTTTTTCATTTTAGCCTTTTTTGTGGGTGTGTAATGGTATAGAATTATGATTTTGTATTTCCCTAATGCCTAACGATTTTGAGCACACTTTTAAATCTTTATTGGCTATTTGAGTGTGTCATCTTTTGTGAGGGACCTTTTCTCTTTCCTTATTGAGCTCATTATCTATTCTGGATACTGATCTTTTGTTAAGTTATATTTGTTACAAATAATCCTCCTGATGTATGTCTTGCATTTAATAGCTTTATTGAGGAATAATTCACATACCCACAATTTGTCCACGGTAAGTGTGATGTAGGCAGGCCAGCTCCGAGGACCCAGAGGGGGTCCCACAGGACCGCCAAGGGGGTCCTTGGCTTCTCACAGGATAGAAATCAAAAGTGGAGCTGAGAGGAAGTGAAAGCAGAGTTTATTGAAGATATAGGGAGAGCAGACAGAGCATCCGGGACACTTGGAAAGGACAGACTGTCTTTGCTTGTTGTCTGGGGTTTTTAACGAGGATGGCAGTCTGGTGTACGTGTCCTCCCAGGAACTGGTCAAAACAAGGTGTTCTCCATGTCACTTATGCCCTGGAGCCAGTGTTGCAGGATTTTTATCTCAATACCCGGGATTCCTGGTCTTGCCACTTTGAAGATTGAAGACATGGCCATAAAATAAAAAGAGCAGCAGGCAAAAGTTTATTAGAGTATAAATTAGAAAGGAGGAATAGTAGGAAAGGTCTCTTTACAGAGAGAGGACATTCAAAAGTAAACGCCCACCAACAATAGCCAAGGTCCTTGTTTTATAAAGTTCTGGCAGCCACATACACCCCCTCTTCCTTCCCCCTTGTTCCTTCCCAGGTTCTATCTTTATTGACTGGATAACTCTAGGTGCTGGGTTGTCCATTCCTGATTGGCTCATTTCCATCATATGAGGGGTGGTCTATGGCCATACTTAGGTCTTTTGTCAAATTCCTGAGGGAAAACTGAGGGGGTGGGGAAAGGTGGGGTAGGTTACATTCTTAAGAGGAACCTTACCCTGAGGGGGTTTGCTGCGGTCAGACACTCCCAGCATTGTTCCAAAATATGTCTTTTTCCCCACCCAGGGACTTCCAGACCTATCCTCTCCCACTCTGCATATTTTATCCTATCTTTTCCTATCACACCAGGGGTCTTCGTGTCAAGGTGTCTGTAGTGAGTGGTCTTGGAAAAATGGCCTGGTCCAGTCACTCCTGAGATGCTATCTATTGTGCTGGAAGACTCCAAAGAAATCATGAATTCCTTGGCCTTTATAAGGAGACACATTAAAGCATGTGTAAGGCGGGGATGCAGGTCCTAGGAGGAAGAGATGCGGCAAAAAAAGTCTTTCATGGGGTCCCTTTAGTTTCCCCATCTCAAGTATACAGTTCAGTGATTTAAAAAAAAATTTTTTTAATGTTTATTTATTTGAGAGAGAGAGAGGGAGGGAGAGTGAGCAGGAGAGGCACAGAGAGAGAGAGAGAAAGGGAGACACAGAATCCGAAGCAGGCTCCAGGCTCTGTGCTGTCAGCACAGAGCCCTATGCGGGGTTTGAACCCACAAACCGTGAGATCATGACCTGAACTGAAGTCGGACACTTAACCGACTGAGGCACCCAGGGGCCCCACTGAGTTTTAGTACATAATGAGTTGTGAAATCATCCCCACAATTCAACATCTTTATTAAAATTTTTCAGTTTAATTTTTAAAAATTACAAGAGACATTTATTTAAAGTAGTACATTTGCAGCTCAAATATTTCTAAATTGTACATTTCAGGTCTACCCAACTTCTTAAAAATATTTGAGGAGAGCTGCAACCACAGATTTCAGCTCCATGATTATTCCTTTGCCCATTCTTCTCTCTCTTTTCTTTGCCAAGTGACTTCTTTCAGATAGGGTTCAAGATAGAATTTACCCTGTTCATATTTTGTCCACTGTTCTTTCCTTTATTATTATTACTTTAAAAAAATTTTAATGTTCTTTTATTTTTGAGAGAGAGAGAGAGTGCGAGTGGGGGACAGGCAGGGAGAGAGGGAGACACAGAATCCAAAGCAGGCTCCAGGCTCTGAGCTGTCAGCACAGAGCCTGAACCCATGAACCGCCAGATCATGACCTGAGCTGAAGTCAGACACTTAAATGACTGAGCCACCCAGGCTCCCCTTATTATTATTACTTTTAACGTGTATTCATTTTAGAGAGACAGAGACAGAGCACGAGTGGGGGAGGGGCAGAGAGAGAAACAGAATCCGAAGCAGGTTCCAGGCTCTGAGCTGTCAGCACAGAGCCTGTCATGGGGCCTGAATCCAGGAACCATGAAATCAGGACCTGAGCCAAAGTCAGACGCTCAACTGACTGAGCCACCCAGGTGCCCCTGTCCACTGCTCTTTAGGTAAAATCTGCTTGCTGCCTTGCATTCGGGTCCACTGTTCTCTTAATGTGAAACACCCGTTGTTATACAGGTTCTCAGGAAGCCTTATGGCCTCTTTCACATCATCATGCTCACATATGGTAACACAACCCCAGTTTATTGAACCCTGCAGCACTGTAACACCATTTTCATATACCCTCCAGCCACCAGCTTGATGCTGCAACAGCAGCCCTGCTCCCCATTTTGACCCAAGACCCCACAATTCAGTTTAAAATCCTTCCCTCACCCCAGAAGATTCCCTTCTACCTAGTTGTGGTCAATCCTGCTCCAACATTCAGACACAGGAAACCACTGACCCTTGTCAAGAAGTGGATATTTTCATGGTTCTGTACGGTTAGAGCTTTCTGAGAAAACGTTACTGGCACCTGGGTTAAAGGACAAGCCTTGGAAGTTAAAGAGAATTAGATAGACCTTGAACCATCTGTTCTCATTCAAAGGGTATTAAACTTACCTCTTCCAGAGCCAAATGCTTCACCTTCTGTGGTGCTGACTACCCTCTCCCTTTTGGAGAGAATTCATTTACATTCCAAAGGACTGTAAAGACTGTGCAGCAAGGGTTTCTCTCTTTTCTCCAGAGGGGAGGAGTGAAGGGGAGATAATCCTATTTCTACATAAAACCCTGATTCTTAATCTCAGGTTTCCTGAGATACAACTCCTGGACATGGGGTCCCAACCATGTGGCTATTACTAGGTCACCTCTGAGAAATTGGTGGTGCCATTGTGGTAAATAATAACAATGACTCTGATCTCTGCTCCAGCAAATTCATGGTTTCTTTCAGGACAGTGATGAACAAATATAGACAGTAACAATGTATCAATTTTGCTGACAAGGATGAGATCCCGTTTGAAACATAGTTTTCTGGAAGAGACACAGGAGACCCTCATAGGCTGACTCATGGGATTTGAGAGATATCAAAAGAAACTGTAGCTGACAGGTTGAAAGGATTGGAAGACCTTGTTGGCTGAGGACTGGGAGGTAAGATTGGAACTAGCAGCCCAAATAGTGCCGTGGGCTTTTTTTCTCTCTTACAGGCAAGGGAAGAAAGGGCCCAGGAATCCTTAAAATTGGGCTGTGGGTGGGTTGACAATGTTAGACGTTTCTGCTGCTTTCTCCTCCAGGTTAGATGAGAAAGAAGAGGAATATTCCCAAAGTTGGTCCCTGAGTAGGCCAAAAACAGTAGAAATTATTTTGTTTATTGCTCTCTCCCTCAGTGGGAGGAGAAAGCATTAATTAGTTACCAAAACTGAAGCAAGGTTTGAGGCACAGCGGCTGCTAAGGTGCTCAGATCTGAAGGGAGATGCATCTCACTTATTCCTATGCAAACACTTTGCTTCCTCCACATCCCTCACTCCCCTTCTGCTATGATATCTGCTGCCTAAAGGTTTAAGGGTAGGCTCAGGACTTCCTGTCTCCAGGGGATGGGGGTAGCTACACACTCATCTCTTTAAGCTGGGGACTTTTAGGAGGGGAAGAATTAAGATGTTAATCATCTGTTGGACACAGGTGTCTATGTGCCTAGTTCTGTGGCAGGAAGTGGGAGTCAGGGATGGATAATAAAGGTGCTAAAAATGTAAAATGGGGAGCCATGGTTGTACGTAAGAGGACAGAAAGAAACAGCCCAACCACAGCCCAGATGCTCAGAAGTACGCAGGCATTGAGCCAAAGAAAGAAATAAGGGCAAAACCTCTCCACTTATCCACTTACCTAGTCTGTCACTGCAGCCACTTCTTCCAGCTGGGAAATAATAGCTTATCTTGGCAGCTGTCACTGTAGTTTTTGAAATGCTAAGTTAACTCTTAGGGCTTTGAGCAAAACCTGAAGAAAAGAAAAACAAATTTAATAAAAGACTGTATATTTTATTTGTACATGTACTTGGACACCTTCACGGGAAAATGAAGACCCAAAGCAGTAGCTGGAGCTGAATGCTATGTGCTAGGTTGGACAAAGGGTAAGAAATCGTGAGAACGTGACAAAACACAGGGGTTTGGGCTAGGGCAGTTAATTGTGGAAAAGTGACTAGAAAGATGAGGATCAGTTTAACAAGTTTGTACAGAATTCTCCCAGCCTCCACTCCCCTTCTCTGGTGACGAAAATGTTTTCCTTCCTTCTGGTACAGGGAGGGCACTTTTCACATGTGAGTTTTATCTCCTGCTTTCTAGAAGAAAATGGAAGGCCGGAGGGCCCTTCTTGCATCTGCTGCTTTTAATGTGACTTTAACTCACTCAAAATAATCAGTATGCCAATGCAGCATATTTTGGGGTAACATACTCTGAAACCCGAAATTTTGTTGCTGAATTAAGTCTGACTACAGAGTAGAAATTAACGTGGATGTTATATGCTTGTAATTTCCTACCTCCCAGGGGCTAGAGTGGATTGATACTCAAATCATGAAAAGCTACAAATAAAGAAATGTTAGTGGGACATGTATTAGAATGAGTCTCCATGACTGATGAATTATGTTACCATTCTTGCTGAAAAGGATCCTCTGGAAGGTCTGGTGGTGAAGACATAAGAAATTACAGTTTCACATGCTATGTAAAATTAAGGTTTTGTTTTTGTTAACCTTAATTATATAAAAAAAAATTCTCATAGTTGTTTAGGATTCAGAAGTTCAGTCGAAAGTATCTGCCAGTCATTCACAACTCTCAAGGCTGAAGAACATTAATTCTTTAAAGTATTGTTTCTCGAGAGATTAATATGTCATATTGAAAACTGGTTGTGGATTTTTATTCTGAAAGATGGATTTTACTTTTATTTGATTAAGAAGGTGCTCCCCACTTAAAATTATCAGCTAAAGAATTCCTGCAAAGAGTGAATATGTAGACATTTCTATTAAGCCTATGTTATTTTCTCATTCTTTTTCAGTTTGGGGGATTAATTTTACACAACATTGCATAAGCCAATTGACCAAGAACATTATAGGATTGCAGCAAACTTGAGAGAAAGGAAATCTCAAGTCAGAGACATGAAATGGAAGGTTAGGTAATATTTGTCTGCCTAACTCCCAAGGACATTTTGGCATCCTGTGTTTAATAATGCCATATCTAGCCAATAAATCAATAGACTTCATAGGGATGCTACAATCTAGCTTAAGAAAAATATATCTTTAAAGAAGAATTCCTGGGAGCCTGGTGGTGCAGTCAGTTAAGCAGCTGAATTCAGCTTAGGTCATGATCACAGGGTTCATGAGTTTGAGTCCCGCATCCGGTAAACTTGAGCCCCTCATCCAGTTAGCACTAGTCCTCCATGTGGTGAACATGAGCCCTGCTTTAGGTGAACATGAGCCCTGCTTCAGGTGAGTCCCATTTTTCTCTCTCTCTGCCCCTCGCTCACTTGCACCCTTTCTCAAAAAAAAAAAAAAAAAAAAAAAAATCCTGCTTTGCCAAATTGGAGAGCTTTGTAATGGAATACCCAAGGATATGAGCTATAGTCCATGTGGCTTCATAATGCTATGAAGACACAGGCTTGTTTGCTATTTATGTTTTTTCTTTCATGATTTGCTACAAAAAATTATTCACCATTTAAGCTCCCACCTCTCCTTTCTGAAAACTCTCATTTCAACTAATGTATTCTATAATGTTCAAAGTGTGTTAGAATAATAGTGTTCTGCCCTGTTAGGTAATAAAGATTATGTAGATAAAATTTGCTCTCAATTTTGTGTGACTTTTGCTTGTTTTTTGCTGTAATACTCTGTTTTTATAACTGTACGTTATTAGAGTTACTTTTTTTATAGTGCTGGAAATGTCTGTATTTCACATCACTACTATTATTATGAGAAAAGGTATTAGGGAGGATTAGTTCTATTTTCAGCAGTGAAAGCTCTCTATAAAGAAATGCAAAACGGAAACCTAAGCAAATGTAGCTGAACATATGGATATATGTGATTATTTTATTTATTCATTCAAAAGATATATATTGAATGCTGACTATGAGGTGGACATTGTTTTATATACTGGTGGTACAGATGTAAATAGAGCAGACATAAACCACTTTTCTTAAGAAGCTTATACTCTAGTGGGAAGAAACAGAGAATAAAGAAAATATGTAAGTAAAATATGAAATATGTTAAAGAGTGGTAAGTGCTACAGAAAGAGATTAGGAAGAAGGGTGGGGGAGATGAGGATGTTTGGTTAGTTGATTTATGGCTGTGTCTCCGAGGAGATGTACATGACCTGAAGGCAGGGACTCTGTCTGATGATGCTTGTCATCATACCCTCGCAGGTATCATTACATGTGGCACTTGGCAAATCTTGAAAGAATGGGTGGATAAACTCAGCATTGAATGAACCCTCCCCTTATCTTGATCTCCTTTTTTTTCTTCACATTACTTTATATAATACAGCAATCCCAAGACCCCAGGTCGATGCCTGAAACCACAGATAATGTCTAACCCTATATTCTATGTTTTTTGCTATACATACATACCTATGATAAAACTTAATTTATAAATGAAACACAGAGATTAACAGCAATCTGTAAAAACAAAATAGAGCAATTATAACAGTATACTGTAATAAAAGTTGTGTGAATAAGGGTCTCTCTCTCAAATATCTTACTGTATTTTACTCAGCCTTCTTGTGATGACGTGAGATGAAAAAATCCCAAAGTGATGAAATGAAGTGAGGTGAATGACCTGAGCATTGGGATGGCAAACCATTGACCTGATGATACGGCAGAAGAAGTATCATCTGCTTCCGGGCTGCAGTGGACCGTGAGTAAATGAAACCATGGAAAGCAAAACTGAGGCTAAGGAGGGGTGGGGGGTGGAGGGAGGGGATTTTGTATATAATTTGTGTATAAATTTTGTTCATTATTTATTGTCTGCCTAACTTGGCAAGAGTATAACCTGCACAAAGGTAAGAATTTTTACCTGACAGATAGTAGAATTTTACCTGACAGGTAGTAGGATATGATAAATATTTGTTGCATGAACGTATACATTTGGATAAGTGATTTTCCCTAAGAGGGAACAACGAAGTTATTAGCTTATGACATAAGAATTTTGTTTGCTTCTTTTGCAAAGCCAACTTACTTCTGCCAACAACACATATTCTGATAGCTACTGACAAATTCACAATTTGCTCAAGCACCTTATGAATTAAATGCTTAAGAAGCTAATCCTGATGCCAAACTCACGTACCTTGGAATATCAAATGCCAAAATACATTAACTGTATACTTATTCAGTGGTCAATGGCATGCCGTTTTCTCTATTTCTGAAGATCTTCAAAAAGATTTTCAAGAAACTGTAAGGGTCGCTCAATTTTTTGAAAAGTGAGGTAAGAGTATGTAAATATACATGAAACATCTCCTTTAGTAGACTGGACAGATGTGGGGTGGAAGTTTTCACTGGAAAGGTACCACAAGGTTTTGTTGCTTTGTTATTTGTTGCTTTGTTGCTTTTTTATTCCAATAAAATGTTTATATCCTTTCTCATCCAAGGCACATAGCCATAGGCACAAAGTATTTTCTGACAAAGCTAGTGGGAAACAGGACTTTCTTTTGTTCTCCTAATGAAAGAATCAGAGGTTTTTTAATTTGTTTTTAATGTTTATTTATTTTGAGAGAGAGACAGAGCATGAATGGGGAAAGGGCAGAGAGACGGGGAGACACAGAATCTGAAGCGGGCTCCAGGCTCTGAGCTGTCAGCACAGAGCCTGAGGAGGGGCTCAAACTCACAAACCATGAGATCATGACCGGAGCCTAAGTTGGATGCTTAACAGACTGAGCCACCCAGGGGCCCCAGGATCAGAGGTTTTAAAGAGTTGCAGTTTACGCTTGGAAGAGCCACAGATGGCCCTAGAAATTCAACCTGAGAATCGCAGTTTAGGAGATTGAGACCTGAGACTAAATACCCAGTATTAACAGAATTTGAATGATTAGGACATGAAAGTCAAGTGTACAGTATTCTCTTTGTTGGACATCTTGAAATACCTAGTGATTTGCTGACAGCATTTTGGAAAGATTTTTGTTCATTATTTATAGATGACTATTAGACTTTAGCTCCTTAAGGACAAGACAGACTTCTCTTAAATCAGTCTACCTAAGCACCAGGTGCAGCGAACAATAGCAATATTTGTGAAGCCATTTCTAGATAGAAGACAATGGGCTAATTTATTTTCATTGAGAAAGTTATGGTCATTAATAGAGAACTTAAAATCACATCATATTATGTAATCCTTAGTGGCTTCATGTGAGTTAATTTTCATAATCTTAATTGCCTCCTTTTTCTAGAAGATTCTATGTTTACACTCTTAATTTTCAAAGTCTGTTCCACACTTTGCCTAGTGCTGTGCAATGTGCTATTGACAAGAGTTTTATGGTGAAATAAATTAGAAAATCATGTATAAAAACTTCCATCTGTTAGAGATTTATGAGGCAAATCAGGATTTTAAGAACTCTTAAGAAAGGCAGCATTAAAGAGACCTTTTTAACTTTGTTTAACTCAGCATTTCCTGAACTTACCCTCAAAACTATTTTCTAATGATAACTCTATTTTTTGAGTTATAAGACATCAACTGTTGTAAATCACATCATTATTTGATGCACCACTAAGAAAGGAAAACACTGACAATATGCCTTTGATTTCTAAGACTCATTTAAATATATAGTCTATAAAACACAAGCTCAGGAAATAGTTCTTTATCCTACATAAAACATATACTCTAGAAGTAAAATACTAAAATTATTTTTTATCATTTTGGTTAGTAATTTAAGTAACAGTCTAAATGTTCTTTTATTGATTTCCATAAATTGTGAAAGGCAGTCCCTTGAATTCTGATACAAATGTATTTAATGGTATGCTGCCATACCACCGCATACATTTTGTTATCACAGTTGTAACTTCTTTCTGTGATTTTTTTTTTAAATTTTTTTTTTTAACGTTTATTTATTTTTGAGACAGAGATAGAGCATGAACGGGGGAGGGGCAGAGAGAGGGAGACACAGAATCGGAAGCAGGCTCCAGGCTCTGAGCCATCAGCCCAGAGCCCGACGCGGGGCTCGAACTCATGGACCATGAGATCGTGACCTGAGCTGAAGTCGGACACTTAACCGACTGAGCCACCCAGGCGCCCCTTCTTTCTGTGATTTTTGAAGTGTTGACTATGAGGCTTAGAGGCCCTTGTATTAGGGGAAGTCACTTTAAAGAAAACTCTAGGGCAGACAGAGGAGCCACATTAATCTATGCCCATTGATGACCCATGATAAATTTTATTACAAACCATGCTCTCCTTTTTTTTTTCTTTAAGTTTATTTACTTATTCTTGAGAGAGAGAGAGAGGGAGAGCAGGAGCAGGGGAGGGGCAGAGAGAGAGGGAGAGACAGTGAATCTCAGCAGGCTCCATGCTCAGCACAGAGCCCAGTATGGGGCTCAGTACAGGGCTCGGTACAGGCTAGAACTCACAAGCTGTGAGATCACGACCTGAGGCGAGTCGAAGGCTTAACCACCAACTGAGCCACCCAGGTGTCCCAAGATCATGCTCCTTTAATCCTCCTCATGGTATTCACACATGTGAGTTCCAAACCAGATTTTTAATTATTCCAGGTAGGATCCATATCTTCATTTCTCTCTGTCTCCCCAGTGTGTCCACTTTATATAAGAGTAGGATCTATAAATGTTATTTATTAACAAAAGGACATTTTTGTCTATGAAATAGCCAAGTGGAAACATCTCCTATTTGAAAAAATCCATATTATTTACTATGGTAGTTAGCAGATCATACCTGCAATCGCCTATTTTAAAGATGTTTGTTGTTAAGATGAAGAATATAATTTCATCTAGAAATTAGATCAGAAAAGCCACAATAAAGTTTCTAGTGCCATAAAATAAGTCATTTTAATAATAAAGACACATAAATAAGGTGTTTATTATGATAGAGACAATAAAGTTGTCTTTCAACCCTGTACAACACTGAATTCCAAGTAATTTGTAAGGAATATATTCATCTTTTTACATTCAAATAATGGCTGAACAATGATGATTATCATTTTTGCTGAATAGTTTTCTTTTTATCTTTTACGAATTCACCCAGTATTACAGTAATTTATACTACTACAGTGCTTGGTAATATTGAAGATATGAAATAAAATTCTTCTAACAGTATTTAGAAAATAAAAATAAAATAATTAAAAGTTATTTGTATAACTTTTTTGTGAAAACAAAATAATTAATATTTTTTTCTGTAAAAATAAATTACATACTTTACGTTGAAACATCATTCTATTAAAGTGTTTAGAAAATAGTTACATTCACGTTTTGGCAGTGTGCTCAAACATTCTTATATGCCATTCCCTCATGCATGACAGAATGAGGTGCAAGCTGTTTACATGGGAGCAACAGCTTATTTTCACAGGAAAGGAAATGATACGTGAAATGGAATTAACTTCAAAAACCAAGTATCATAAGACAGAGATACAATAATTCACGAAGAAAACGTATCTTTCAAGGCCTTTCAGGTAATGCAACCTTTGACTGTACTTTATCAAAGGTAGGTTTTAATCATGCTACCCTGTAACTTCCATCAAATTAGCATGTCCGTTGATTGCAGTTTTAAAGCATAGTGTCTGGTCAGTTGACGAAAGCACAACAGTTGCACTGATTAAGGACCATTTTTGTAAAGGAGCAAAAGAAATCAGCATCTCCATTCTCTTCTAAGTGTGGCTTGCAAGGGTAGCACCTTTGGCACAAAACAGAACCGTCTTCCACATGACGACCAGGTGGTAGCAGTCTCTGGAGTGGCACAACATGAAAACAGGGCTGCTACTTCTGGCAGTAAAATTACTGAGCCAAATTTGCTGGTCTCTCTAGAAAACAGCTGAAAGACTAAGACCGACTTCAGTTTAACCAGACAGGAAAAAAATTTGTACTTATCTAAGATAATGGCAAACGCCTGAATGGCAATTTGGAAATGAACCTGCTTTCGGCTGTTTCTTCTTTTTCTTACTTTTCTTCTGCTTTTTCTCAGCCTTATTTTTGCTCGACTTCTTTTTCTTGTTTTCCTCTTTATACCATGGTCCCCAGACTCCTCCGTTGAGCCGAGGATTACTCCTAGGGTCTTTGGGAGGGTACCTGACAGGCACTGCGGTTTTATTGAACTGTGAGAGCCTCCGTAGGAGCTGTTTCACGATTCCAGGATACCTAGTAGATAGGTCCACCCTCTCGTATGGGTCAGCCGTGATGTTGAAAAGCCATATGCTTTTGCCGGTTGACAATGTAATTCGTTCATTGTGCCACCGGTTTGGCCCCAGGTTGCTGAAAGACTGAGGGGGAACCCAGTCACTGTAGCCAGGGTTTCCTGTAAGCAGTTTCCAGTGCTGCACCCTGATGGCTGACTGGATTGCAGTGTTCCAGATCCCATAGCCTGCTGCCCAGGAGCCATTTTTTGCCTTGGTATAAATGGGGTCGATGTTGTGCAAAATATCCACCCGGGGTGAACGAAGGCCTTCGCTTATGGTTTCCCAGACATCATAGCCATCCAGTTGAGTGTCCTCATCAATCTGTCCTTCAGCCAGTGAAATAAGAGTGGGGTACCAGTCAGTGATGTGCACAAGCTCCTTACACACTGTTCCCTTGTTTTTCAGAAGTGGACTATGCACAAAGCCAACAGCTCGAATGCCCCCTTCCCAGTATGTTCCTTTGCTACCTCTGAGAGGCCAGTTACTTCCTCCTGCTGTGGGTTGGCCGCCATTATCTGAAGAGTAGATGATAATGCTGTTGTTATAGAAACCGTATGTCTTCAGAGCCAGGGTCACATTGTTGATTGCTTCATCTAAGCAGGAAAGCATGGCAGCGTACCTCCGCCTATTTATGTTGATAATGGATCTGTAATGTTCAAAATACCTGCCAGGAGCTTGCAGTGGTGAGTGAACAGCTTGGTAGGCAATATATAAAAATATAGGCTTTCTGGGATCATGGGAAGCTAAGATTTGCTGAACTCTTTGAGTGTACATCTGTGTGGAGTATAGGCCATTGTCATAGTCCCAGGCAGCATTGTCATTTTCATATAAGTCATAGCCACACATCCCAGGACTGTCACATTTGTAGTGTGTATAGTAATCACCGCTTCCCAAGAGGGAACCAAAAAAGGTATCAAATCCTCTCTTGGTGGGCATACATTCTTTTCTGTAAAAACCCAAGTGCCATTTTCCAACCATATGTGTCGAATATCCAACCTCCTTCAGCTTCTGAGGTAGGGTTGCATTGTCCAGAGGTAAGCAGTTGGGTTGGGTAGGTCTTATGATAGAATGTTGAAGTCCGGTGTGTATCTGATACCTTGATAAGAGTAAAAAATTTTGTCAGTGCAGGATAAAAGAGATATTATAAAGATTCTTAAACTAAACAATGCTCTTATGAAGAGAAACTTCACTCCAAATAAAATATGACCAATTCAGTATTTCTACTGCTGATTCAAAAGTCTTATCCTAGTTAGTTTCATATATAACATTTGAAATACATTTGACTCTAAATCAGTACTTTTGAAACTGAGATTTCACCACTTACCTCAAAGTGTTTTTAAAATTCTTCTAACAGGATTAATCTGAATAAACTTTAATCTCTTAACTAATGATGTAATGTTGAAAACTAATGTGATAAGGGAAAGGATATGAATGTACATAGAGTATTATTATTATTATTATTATTATTAGTCTAGAGAACTCACATTAGCTCCCAAATCATTTCCTGAGATCTCTAATTCAAGCTAAGTCTGAAGTACTAAAAATACATGCAAAAGTTATACAAAAGTCTCCTGTTTGATTGTCACAAAAATATTTTATAATTAGTCCCCAGCCTGCTAGATCTCTGTAAAGAGAAAGAATTTTTTCTGGCTCACAATACATTATTGCTGAAAAACCATCTTAGGGTAAGTATTTTAGCTAATGCTAAGGAAGGATTACATTTTCCCCCAAACAGCAGGAAATGAGTTCTTTCATGTATTTTCCACAGTGTCTCCCTTTTTAAAAAAGTTACATTCACTTACAATGTAGTCTAGGAAAACAAGGTAACCCTTTCTATACATTAAAATTAAATGAACATTAGTTTCTGGCATTGTTCTTTTTCCCAAAGATATTTTGCCAAGGATTTTTTTTTTTTTTTTTTTTTTCAGAGAATGGTTATTATCACATAGTGTATGAATTTTCACTCGGGTCAAGATGTGCCTATCAGTTAATGACATTTAAAAGTGATTGATTCCATAGTTATTATATAAGTTCAAATAGAAAATATAGAAATTCTGAGAAAATGAAGGTTGTAGAAGGTTTTAAAGTAAATGTGAAAATATTCTTGGAATCAAGTTACAAAGAGTAATATTGAGATCAAAAGTAAAAGTTTTTTACAATGGATTTAACCAGAAAGGCCAACATGTCATACATACCTTGGGTGAGTACTTCAATTTATTTAAATCTACAAATGAAAGGTTAATGTAACTGTGAGTTCTTTTGAAGTATCAATTGTAGTCACATGCTTTTGGTTTTGTAGGGTCTATAGGGATATTTGGTCACTAAGGCAAGGCAACATTCACATGGGCCCTGTCTGCTCTGCTGATCATTTAGCTGTCAAAGTTTCACAATTATCACAATTGTAAGAATTTAAAATGTAATCAATTCTCAAAGAAATAAGCATTTCAAAAGCATTATTTAGCACCAAAGTCAGACGGTATTGTTACTATCCTTGGTAACTTTTTAAAATACTATTTTATGTATATTTTTCTGGTGATTTTAAGTTTGTATATTTTGAGAGAGAGAGTGCGTGTGTGAGTGCGTGCAAGTAGGGGAGGGCCTTTTAGAGAGGGAGAGAATGAGAATCCCAAGCAAGCTCTGTACTGTCAGCTCAGAACCCAGTTCTGGGTTGGGCTTGAATTCATGAAACAAACCGTGAGATGGATCATGAGCCAAAACCAAGAGTCAGACGCTTAACGGACTAAGCAACCCAGGTGCCCCTCCTTGATAATTTTTGATGATCTAGTTCAAGATCCAAAACATTTGCTTGTGAAACTATTGATTTTGTGACAAGGACATGACAAATTGGTAACACCTATCATCATAAGCATTGAGTAAATTTAAAAACTGAAAAATCTGTATGGGCAAGCATTTTGATGAATTATTAACTAAATAATTCTATGCAGAAAATGTACTTGGCCAGAGCATCTATTCAGTTCATTGAATGGCTAACCAATTCAATCTTTCTAATCAAACTGGGCATTTTCTCAGCTAGTACTAAAAGCAAAAGTAATTGAGCCTTTTGAAAAGCAGGAAGTACAGAAAATGTTTACACAAAAAATAGTAGGAAAGAAGAGGTGTGCTTCTTTCAGGAGAGGGTATAGTGTTAGCAGATAAGTGAGAGAGGTCAGAATTATTAACTGTGTGGTTTCTGTCTTCCCCACAGCCTAGAACAGTTTTCATATGGGAAAATCCAGAACCAACAACAAAAAGATTAGGCAGCGGCTCATAACAGAAGAGATATTTTCAGGACAGACTCTTATTAAATGAACTTGAGACTGAGGCCAAATTGGTGGAGTTTCAGGTAGAATCTGGGGCATGGGTTAGGGGTACAGTTTGGGGGTCAGACAGTGTTGGGTTTGAGTTTGCTCCACTGCTTATTAGCTGTGTAGCTTTGGGCAGTACTTAACCACTCTGATCCTCAGTTACCTCCTCTGTAAAATAGAGATAATAATACATATTGTGTTGCTGTGGCATTGAAGACAGCATAGAGTCTGGTAAGGAGAATATGTCAGCAAATGATTGGTTTTGCTATTATTACATCAGAGTTCTGAGTTACTATGTTACACATTTGTATAAAGTTTTATAATGTATAGGCTTTCTTTCACATGTATTATTGCATTTAGTCCTCATTGCAACAGTAAGAAGTAGGACTTTTATGTTAACTTTAAACATTTTTTAAAAGTTTATTTATTTTGAGTGAGAGAGAGAGAGAGAATAGGAGGGGTAGAGAGACAGGGAGAAAGAGAGGGAGAAAGAGAGAGAGAAAGAGAGAGAGACAGAGAGAGAGACAGAGAGAGAGACAGAGAGAGAGAGAAAGAGAGAGAGAGAATCCCAAGTAGGCTTCGCACTGTCAGCACAGAGCTCGACATGGGGCTTGATCCCAGGAACTATGAGACCACAACCGGAGCTGAAATGAAGAGCCAGATGCTTGACAGACTGAGACACCCAGGTGCCCCTTATGTTAATTTTAGAGACAAGAGAATAGAGATGTAGAGATGAGCCCAATTCCTCCAACCTGCTCCTCCAAGCTGTGAAATGAATTCCTGAATGACAGAGCTTAAGCTGATGATCTTTCTATTCTCTTACAGAGTTAATATCAGTACTTCTTGAAAAATCAAGGAGCAGAGGAAAGATGGCATCAGTCTTGAGAAGCAAATCGGTTCTAACTTTCTAATGAAAGATGGGGAGGATTTTTGTAAACCAAATAGTGAGGCTTATCGTGATCCCAGAAAAAAATTGAGAATAATTTTTTAAGGGGATGCCTCGTGAGCATGTAAAAAACAAAACAAAACAAAACAAAACAAAAACAAATTAGGTGGAGCCAAAAAGAAAAGTCTTGCTAAGTTAGCTTCATTGTCTTTTTTAAAAAAAGATCAGTATTAGATAAAGAGCTTAGGAAAATGATGGGCATTTCAAAAATCTGCTCATGATTCTTTTCTTATAAAATAATGAAAAAAAAAACTGTATGGTAACATTGTATATTCACCAGAATAATAATAATGTTACACATTCACACCAATCAAGGCATACAGAAAATTTTCATTTATATTATTTCTCTGGCTTCTACAACTCTGTGGACTAGGCAGGGGTAATCCATTTATTACTTTCATCTAATAACAACGAAGACAAAAACACTGAAACTCAGAGTAATTTAGTATAATTGAGTGGTTTGCCAGGCTTTACAGCTGTAAATCTTGAGGTTCTACTCTGGAATCCAGATTTTTTGGCTTTAGAGACTTTTCCTTGGTACACAAACAGATTATTGAACAGCTAGACCTATTTAAAGTTTGGGTTAATTCATTTGCATTAATCTTCAGTATTTATTAGTTCAGTTAAGCAATATGTTGAGTGTAAAATGTGTGCCAGGGACTAAGCTTTTGTTTTGTTTTGTCCACTACCTTCCCATCCCCAAAGCTTTGACATCCCTAAGTGAGCTCTAGGTAAAGATCGTACCAGTGACGGGGGTGAGTTCAAGGCATGAGCTCCTTGAACCTTGGGGTCAGGTGGGGCTTGAGACAGTGCTTTCAGTCATGGAGAACACCACTGAATGGTAATAAATTATTTTCTTTCAGGAAGGAGATGGTTGGAATCTAGGGAAGAATCTTTGGCAAAATAGTGACTTTAAGTTGGCAGCAGCAACTAGCTTGATTATCAATCAGATAATTCTTCAAAATACACTACAAAATAGTATATTAATTAATGTAACTGATTAATTGGTCGAAGACTGCTGATCTGGAAAGTAGTCTCGAGCAGTACAACAAGGCTCTTTCCTTGGCTTCAATGCATTGGTCATTATTATCCATTGATTATTATAATCCATGATATATCCATATCCATTATCATCCATTATTGCTATGACTTGAATAAGAAACAGAAGAATTGCTTATTATCTAGGTGGAATAGTCAATATTATAAGTGGCATAATCAAGATTCAAAGTAATCTAAATGACCTGAAATGTTGAAACAAAAACGATGATATACAGATCAAAAGTTAAGGAAGGGCTCAAAGAGTGAGGGGAATATATCAAAAAGATGCAGAATCCTGAATGAAGGGGCTCTTGTTGGCCAAATCTGGGATAATGTGAGCATCAAAATAAATAGTGATAGTAAAGAATTATACCAATGAATCAAATAGGAAACCCTGAGTCCATACTAATAAAAAGAAATAAGTAAATAATAAAAGGTTGCTATGGAATGGGATGACATAGTCTACATAATAATTACAAACCACGTAATCAAAGAGTAACTGTACAGTGAAAGCACCTGATAAACACCATATAAATCAAGCGATTAAAGTTAACATCTCAGTAATTGGGACAAATCAACATCTTGTGCCTGCAGACAGGATGCAATGAGAGGAGAACAGCATTGTTTCTGTGGTGTGCCAGCCTAAGATGCATAAGGTGAATCTAGTCCCGAGTAAACAACAGGCAAACCCAAACTGAGGGATATTCTACAAAAGAATGGCTGAAAATATTAGAAAAGTGCCAATATAATGTAAGTCAAAGAAATGGTTCAGGAGAAAATGTTATTTTTTGTTGTACATGTGCAGTACTTGACTTTTTCTATGAGAGTGTTTCAAAATTAAAAAAAAAACTGTAAGGAAATCTAATTGGGATAAGTGGAAAGCACTACATGTTAAAAAACAATCATTTACATGATCATTATAGATCTGGGAAGTTGTATATATCAGACTATGAATTTGATAAAAAAGCAAATATGTAAAGAGCTAAAATGCTAATAAGATCTTACATTATATAAGGGCAGTGTGCAAATTCTAAGAAGTAATATTCCTACTCTGTTAATCAGAACACATCTGGAATAGAGTATTCAATATTTAAGCATGTTGTCCCCAAATATATGTACATTTTTTAATTTATAAATCACACACATCCACTGCTATACCAACTTATGAACATTATAAAGCACACACAATAGAAATTTAAAAAAAAGAAGTAGATAAAAATAAATAGACTTTCTGGTATTTGTTCTTGTATCCTAATGAATCACCCTGTGTTGCCCTAGAAGTACATATTCCAATTTGGAGACCACTGGTACAGAAGGTAGATTGGTAAAAGATGAGAACTGAAACAGGGATTAATTAGGATGCTGTTACAATAGTCTAGGTCAAAGATGATGGTGGCTTGGACTACCACCTAGTGGCAATAAAAATGGAAGTAAGTGGATAAATCCAATGTATAATTTGAATTTAGAACTGATAAGACTAAATCAGTGAAGGGAGGGAAAGGAAAAGGAAAAAAAAAAAACAAGGACTTTCAGATATGTGGCTGCTATTTTGGTAGATGGCGGATGGACCAGTTGATCTCTGTTTTGTTCCAAAGTATACAATTAGGACTAATGAATAACATTACAAAAAGGCAGATGGCAAAAATAACAACAACAAACAAACAAAAAACCCAACTAGGAAAAAAAAAGAAATGAAAAACAAAATAGACTAGATGATCGTCTGTCAGGGATTGTGTAAAAGATCTATCTGAATTGGAAAAGGAGTACTAGTTACCTTTAAGGTTCCTTCTACCTTTAAGAATTTATGGATCAAGGATGATAGGTCAATGTTTCCTCAAAGAACCCCATGCAATCTCAGAGCAGATTCACAAAAACAAGTTTATAATGTTACATACAAGTATTTGATAAAGAAGTTTCCACAATGCATCATATATATATATAACATCTTTCTTTGATTAATATAAAGTTAGCTTAAAAAATAGGTTTTTCACATAGCATTTTCTGAATGCAATGATCATAACTAAGAAAAACTAATTTTGAAATTCAGTCTATTTTTTTATTACCATCTGGCTACCATGTGAAGAAAATTCCATATGAACAATAGTAAACCTAGAGTTGATGTCAAATCTGTTGAAATCAATAGCCATCATTCTCACTTTCCTGCCAGCTTAAAAGACAAAAGCTAAGTGGGCTTTTCAGCTTGGCGTTAGAACGTGTAAAGACTTCTGTAATCTTTTTAAATATTCATTTATATCACTGGGTTCTGGTAGTGGCAGTGGTTTTGAATTCTCTTTTGTCTAGGGAAGTCTAATGTAATATTATTGTTTTAATCCAATTAGGTAGTTAATGTACCCTTATAAATGTAAAACACTCATAAGGGTAAAATATGAATCATCACAGTTCCACGCAGACTCTAAAGTGTAGGATTGTTACAGAATATGATGTTAGCTGATAGTGTAGGAAAAATTGATATTTTGAAGGGAAGGAACCAAGTATAAGAGACTATAGTTTATGAATCAAATGTCACTTAGATATTTATAAGTTAGAAAAATATAACTAATTTTCCATATTCTGCAAGGTATTCCTTTACCACTTCCTTCCAAAAGACTCTTTTACCTCCAAGACTGTTGTTCTATTTATAGGACTTAATTTCATCTTTTAGTTAATTATGTCTTCTGACAAAGGTTGTACGTGGGAGAGAGGTATCATAATAAGTTTTTCATCTCATGAATGAATGAATTTCATTGGATATTCATTCATGAGATGAACAACTAGACATAGTTTAGAATGAATTACTTATTCAACATTCAATGATTGAGAGCAATGATTCCTGCCCTCAAAGAACTCAGTGAGCCTTCTTGCTCAACTATAGACCCCAACAGTTAAAAGCAGAAATAGACAAGACTGCTAACTCATGCTCTAACTAAAACCCATTGTGCTTATTTCTTATCACACTTTCTTGAGGCATTGATGTAGGTGTTTTGCAATGAATGGAAAATTCCAAATGTCAGGCCAGAAAAGCTCTGATAGCAATGGAATGCCTAGAAGACCACACATCCCCTTCCCCACCCAGGTTCATGGACGAAACACATATCCAGTTCCATCCATGATCACTCTCTGCCTGCTCTTTTGCACGTGCCCCCACCCCCATCCTCTCCTCATAAAACTTCAGGTGTCCATATTGCCAGTAGAGAGGCTGGTTGTTCAGTGGAGAGGTTGGTTGTTTTTGTAAAAAAAAATTTTAATGGTTTTTTTATTCATTTTTGAGAGACAGAGCAGGGGAGGGGCAGAGAGAGAGAGGGAGACACAGAATCCGAAGCAGGCTCCAGGCTGTCAGCTGTCAGCACAGAGCCCAATGTGGGGCTCGAACCCATGAACCACAAGATCGTGACCTGAGCTGATGTCGGACACTTAACTGACTGAGCCACCCAGGTGCCCCATGTTGGTTGTTAAGGCTTGAACCTGCCACCTCCCCTAGCTGCCTTCACCCAAAATAAATTTACCTCCTTCTCTTTTCTAAAACTCCTTCCTTGAATTTACTGGCTTCTCTTGTGACGAGTTTATCTGAGTTTGTTGGGCAACAGTGTTGGCAAACATAGCCAGGAGCTCTGCTTTTGATTTGTTGGGATTCCTCAGGATGGAGCAGTTGGCTGTGGCAGCTTGCCAGGGCTTCCCCTTTGTTTCCTGAGTTAGAGGCTATGATAGATCTTTAGGTAACAAGTCTAGTGTCTGAGACAGACAACAATTAGAGGACTATTGTGACAGGGATAAATACTACAACAAAGACAACCAGAGCATTCTCTTAGTACTCATATTAGGCTCAGGAAATGCTCTCAGAGGTGGTCATGTTTGATCTGAGGGCATTGATGGTGTATCTAGGTGAATGTGAGGGAAAGGCAGATATTTGAAACACTTGGAACAATATGGACAAAACACAGAGTCACAAGGGAACATGAATCGAATCTGAGGTGATTCTTGAGGGAAGAACAGCCATCTAGGTGAAGAGCTGACATGGAGGCAAAGAGTTTTTCAGTAAGAGGAGCAGAATGTTCAAATGCACAAAGGGAGAGAATTTGGCCCTCTGTGGATCAACAGTTTAGAATATGAGAACAGAGATTCAGACACACCTTGGTGGAAGATGAGACTACAGAGGTAAGTAGGTGCAAGTTACAGAGAGCTGTGTTACAGCACATAGCTGTACAAAGATTTTTGTACTTAATGTGAGGCTCACAGAAAACCAAAGAAATACTTTTGAAAAGAGTAATATATAATAAAAGTCTGCATTAGAAAACTCACTCTGGTTGTAGTGTGAAGGGTAGATTGGAGTGAAACATGACAAAGTTAGGTAGGTTTGCCCTAGTGTAAGAGATAAATGCTGACAACTGAAATGGAGACGGGTGACAGTAGGGATGCAAAGAAGATTCTAAGGAGGCACATCTGAGAAGGCTACAGGCTATGGAGAACGTGGGAGAGGGGATGGTAAGAGTGAGTCCCAAGTGTCTGGGCTGGGCAGTGGGGTGAAAGGAGTTTTCCTGCATGAAGTTAAGAAATCTAAGAACAGGAATGAATGGGAAGATGGTGAGTTCTGTTCTGTGTTTAGTTGGAAGCACCTATAAGATATCCAGTCGGAGGTGTATAGGACGAAATTATTCCAAGATTTGAGACTCATTAACATATAGGTGGTGGTAATTCATGGGAGCACATGACACCATTTAAAGACAAGACGAGATTGGGGCACCTGGGTGGTTCAGTCGGTTAAGCATCTGACTTTGGATCAGGTCATGATCTCACGGTTCATGAGTTTGAGCCCCGCATCAGGCTCTGTGCTGACAGCTCAGAGTCTGCAGTCTGCTTCAGATTCTATGTCTCACTCTCTCTCTGCCCCTTCCATGCTCAGGTGCACGCTCTCTCTCTCTCTCTCTCCTCTCTCAAAAATAAACAAATATTAATTTTTTTTTTTAAATACAAGATGGGACAGGACACCAAGGTGAACCAGTCAGTTAAGCATTCTACTCTTGGTTTTGTATCAGGTCATGATTTCACGGTTTATGGATTCAAGACAAATGTCAGGTTCTGAGTTGACAGCATGCCATGGAGTCTGCTTGGGACTCTCTCTCTCTCTCTCTCTGTCCCTCCCCCACTCACAACCATGTGTGCTCTCTCTCTCAAAATAAATAAATAAACCTAAAAGAAATAAATAAAGACAAAATGGGGACTGAGGGCCAAAGATAGAGCCCAGGAAATGCCACTATTCCGAAGAAAAACAAGCAGCACAGGGAAAGAGTTTGAGATGAAACAGCTGCTGTGTGCACTAGAGTAGTCAAGGGCAGTTTTAGAGTTGACTGCATCACATACTGCAGAGAAGCCAAGAAAAGTGAGAATTGAAAAGCACCAACGAAACTTGGGAATAAGCCTGTATGATCTTGTAGGGGCCAAGGGCAGACTGCCACCTCCCCCACAACTCCCTGGATGTACCAGGAAGAGAGCTATTAACACAGGTTCCTTTTTACCTAAGAAACTTAATGGCATAATAGGGCAACCTTTGTTTTCCAAACATCTCCCTTCTCCTTCCTACTAATAAACATCCTTTCCTTTGTATCCCCAAAGGCTTACCCCTCTTCTTAGCTCAAATAAACCTCACATTGCCTGACTCTCTTTGGAAGTTCTTGTCCGTGTGGATCCCGGTAAGCATGAAACTAAATTTGATTTTCTCCTGTTAATCTGTCTTCTGTCAATTTGATTCTTAAGTCTAGAATAGAAGGATCTTGAAGGGCAGAGGAAATTCTTTCTCTTTAACAACCTATTAAACTATATTTTAGTAGAAATCCAGATTTTAGTTGGTTGAGTCCTGAATGGAAAGTGAACACTGTGAAAATATTAATTTTCCACTAAGGTAGAGCTGGAAGGCGAGAAGCGGGAGCTATACCGTTCAACATCAATTACAGGAAGAATTGTCAATTATAGACCCCATCAAAAGAATCTTAACAGGTAAGAATGATCAGTTTACAGGTCCCAACAGGAAAAGATGTATACTGCATCTGCTTTAAGAAATTGAGGACCCCTGCAACTCAGCCAATGAAAAACCATCATCACTTTGAACTCTTGTTTTTTCTCCAATGGACCTTAGTTAAAAACAACCCCCTCCCAACTTCCTCCTTCTCCATAAAATAGTCTTCTTCTCCTTAGTCTGTTGGACTTGCCTATGGCTTTGCTGTAGCTTGCAGGTCCTGAATTATAATTCTCTACCATTCCTGAAGAAACCCATTTTGTTGATAAAATAACTGCTTTTTTTTTTAGGTTGACAAAATGTGTAGATGCTGAGTATAAACTATTTCATGATACATGAATGGAAAAAGAAAAAAAAAAAGAATAGGGTGAGGCTCCAAGTGCTGATGTGGAGAAATGCTTATGATGTATTATTGAGTAAAAGAACATCTGGCACTGCCAGAGTACCTACTGTATTATTACATTTTTATAACAAAAAAATGTATAAATTCCCCAAAGGCAGGAACTGTTCACTGCTGTTATCTCCTAAAACAATACCTGGCTCATAATATGACATCAATAAATATTCGTTGAATGAATAAATGAATGAGAATGAGTGTGTATTTATAGAAAGAGAAAGAGAAAGAAAAAAATGTAAAGATGTACACCAAAGAGTTAGACATCATTATTTCCAGGGAGATAATAATAATTGTAAGAGAAGAGGAAGCTTGCATTTCCTGATATATAAATTTATATAGAATTTATATATATTATGTAAATACCATTTATAATTTCTATATATTATATAAAATACTGAAAATGAAACTTAGGTGAATGGGTGTCAAAAACTTAGCTTACTCTACTCAGACTAATTACATATGGCACTAATGTTTAATTTAAAATAAAAAAAAGAAATCTAAATTCAAACAAAGAAAATGTTCATCTCATCAAAGAGGGTTCTTCTATTAGGGACATCTACTCAGGAGACCACATTTAGACCAGAAGAAAGCAGATGGAATGAACTAAATAAATTATGTAAGTATCCCTTAAAAGCTAGAGAAAATGCTCCCTTTAGGCAAAAGTAAATAAATCAATAAATAACTTGTCAGGTAACTTAAAATTCCTGGTTCTGAATGGTCTTTCCTTGTCATGAGAGCCTGTTGTTCATTCCTGCAATTGCCTTGCTCATCCACAATATGTTAACATTTACAACATCAAAGATTTTGCTACGCTGAATACAGTTGTCCTGGTCTCATTAGGAACATGGCTGCAAAACACATGTTTAGTGATTTCTTTCTGGAAATTTCCCTTGTAATCTTGAAATTGGTGTCCATCTCGTCAGTGCAGATGAAAGAATGAACGCTTGAGGTCATATCGCCCCAGGCGCCACTGGACTGACCAACGAACCTGTAGGAATGTGACTCTACTAGCTTATAGGTATGAATCAGCACTACCCTAGAGATAGAATCACCGACTGTACCTAATTAAAAGAATAAAGATATTTTTCAGGTTTCAAGTCTCTTGGGATGGAGAAGACCTCCAGGGAATCAGAAAAAGCGGCACCAGAGCACCTGCTAGAGCGGGCCTTCAATCAATGATGTCCACCTTTTAGGAAACCCCTTCCCCAAATTTTGTCCTTAAAACCCCTCACTTGCAAACAATCAGGGAGTTTGGGACTTTAGAGTATTAGCTCCCTAATCTCCTGGGGGCACCACACCAAAGAATTGTCTGTCTTTCTTTACTGCAAAAGGTGGATACTAGTTTTTATTGGCTTGCTGCATATCAGGTGAATAAACTTTTGTTTCCTTCAGTTATAGACTCTTCTATAGTGTGTGTGAATTCTTGGTAGTTTCCACCAAAAGGTCAATTTAGTTCCCAACTAGAGGGTCTTCTCCCTGATTCTTTTTTTCCATGTTGTCTTTCTTTTTGGAATTATTCCTTTTGAAGACCATACTTTCTACTCCCTTAAAAAAATTAATACATAAGTAAAAGATTACCAAACATCTGTCTAAATGAATATTCACTTATATAATTAGTATGTTCCTTTTCGGTAAAATTATTTACAGAATAAAAGTTAAGAGGCAACTCCAGAGGTTTATTTACAGTTATTTAATTTAAAAAAAGTTAACATTTATTAATTTTTGAGAGTGAGAGAGACAGAGTGTGAGTGGGGAAGGGGCAGAGAGAGTGGGAGACACTGAATAAGAAGGCTCCAGGCTCCGAGCTGTCAGCACAGAGCCCGACATGGGGCTCGAACTCACAGACGGTGAGATCATGACCTGAGCTGAAGTCAGATGCTTAACGGATTGAGCTACCCAGGTGCCCCTACAATTATTTAATTTGTAGAGACTATTTTAAGGTCACATATATTTCACAAAGCACAGTGTAACTATAGTGTGAAAATAAAATTTTCTATTTCTTTTTGCTATTCTCTTTACTACCACAGAGTATTATTAAGTCATTTTTTTTTAAGTGCAAGTTTTAATCTCTATTTCAAACAGAAAATGCATGCACAGGTGTGGACCAGGGATTTCTTAAATGTTGAACCACATTTCATGTTACCAACTTTGCCCTAGAGACAGGGTGCATTAAGGAAAATACCCTTAACTAATATCCTTTGATATTAGAATTCTCAAAGATATCGAATCCTTAGAAAAAAATTTAAATCCTTTCAATTATTTTGAAAATATGATCTCTCATTTTCCTCTGTATGCATTAGTCTATCATTATTATTCTTCTAGAAATAGGACTGCCATATTTAAGTCCAACATTTTCTTTGTAGTTCTAACTTTGAAGAGAGAAAAATTATGAAGAGCTTGACATTTATGTTCACCACGTGGCTTTTCTAGGAATTAGCTCAACAAAAAAGTGGTACCTTCTTGCATTCTTAAACAGAATTACTTCCTTTTAGCCATGGTTAGGAATTATCTTTCAAATAACTGATTATCTTTGAACCTGAAATTATCCCCACATAGGTGAAAGTATTTCATGTCAAACTCATGTGGAACTCATCAGTGTCTTAGCTGCAAGCCAGGTGAAAATAAACTGAAAGTAAAGATGGCTTAGCAGGGAATAGATCATTGTTATATAATATAATTGTTGGGGAATGTGATCAAAAAGACATTCGTCAATTGACTCATGAGCTGGACTGGGCACTGGGGGGCTCCTCACCCCCTCCTCTGTCCCGGGAATGTGGGTTCCATTTGCCTTTCCTGCTCCCAGACGCTGCTCCAAGGACATAGCCTTGAGATGGTCCTGTGATGTTGAAAACACCTGTGCAGTATATAGGGTATATATAGGTGACCGAACCCAGTTAGGACCTCTTCATAAGCTTTTAAGATTTGGAGAGCTGGTGTGGGGATCCATTCATCTTGTTGCCATCCAAGATAAGTCTTTAGGTAAGTTCCTTTTGCTACTGTTAAAAATGCCACCACACACACACAAAAAAGCCACCTACAAATTTGGAGTGGATGATTTTTTCTTAGGTCTTTCCCTGTTTTCCGTGGATGGGGCTGGTCTCAGATTACACCAGGAAATCTACAGCAAAGGCTCTGAACATAATTCTTCAAAGCCAGTAGGTTTACTAACACTTTCAGTTGATTACCATTGTTTTTAAAGGATGTTTATAATTCTATGCTACAAAGCAGTTTTACTAAAGAAAAACGCAATTATTGAATAAAAGCTCCATCAATTGATATGGCCAAATTCTCAAGGTTGGAGCCATGCATTTTCATGAAGGCACCATTAGACTTAGAACAGAGAACCAACTGTCATGTATTAGATAATTTTTTCTCTAAAAGCTGAATTCATGGACTTCTGTCTGTGACTTTGCCCTTTTATTGGTTTCTCTCTAAATTCTAACACTGATTACTGTTGATTCTGTCCTGAATACAGATATTAAACTATATTGAGTAGCTTAGGATTTATTATTAAAATGGCAGTATTAATAAGCAATTAGTGCAGATAAGGACGTGGAATTGATATTTTATGTTGTAGAAGATTGAACTTTATACATAGCTTTAAATGAGAGTAAGAAAATTAGCAAATTAAAATGGATCCCTTGCACTGATAATTATTATAGATACTCTTTCATCTACCACATGTATAACAGGATGGTTATAATAGCTGTCTTAATTTTAAAGTTTGTTTTATTTATTTTGAGAGAAGGAGAGTGTGCACAGACACGCTCGCAAAGGCGAGCAGGGGAGGGGTGGAAGGAGAAGGTGAGAAAGAATCCCAAACTGTCCCCTTGCTGTCAGCACAGAGCCCAATGCAGAGCTCAATTCCATGAACCGTGGGATCATGACCTGAGGCAACACCAAAGGTCCAAGAGTTGGATGCTTAACCAACTGAAACACCCAGTCACCCCTGTTACTGTCTTAATTTTATATAATATTGCAATTATTTTCATTCAACTTTCTCCTTTATGTAGAAAAATGCTCAGAATATTTGTCATATTATTCTTAAGAAGTTTTAGTGTGTTTGAAATGTTTCACAGTGATAATAAAAATAATTTTGAAACTAGAAAAAAAAGGAAAAATAAATATACTCTGAAGATCTCTAATAGCTAAAACCTATTGCCTTGAAATATATCCGAGGGAAGGAGATTCTCCCAACTCTGGCTTATAATCAGAACACCTTTATCAGAGTTAACTATCATCTCTCTTGCTACATAGGCTAGTCAGCCCTCTTTTTTTTTTTTTTCCAGGAAAGTTATCCAAAAATTACAAGTAAAAAGTAATCATTATACAGGCACATTATTTTCCTCAGGAGAGAGCTCACTGCTTACAGACTAAAAAAAGGCACTAACTGGAAAGTTCCCAATATTTAAGTCACATGTGATCTGGCAATAATCCTCTTTATTTTCTCCAAAAGTTTTGCCCTGGTAGTCAGGGTTGGGTCTACAGCCCAAGGTCTCATACCCATCTCCTGGTAGTAAGTGGGAGAATGTGTACTTTATATTTGTTAGAAATCAGGTTGGTGGAGGGATCAGTAGATGGCATAGTTTATCTTTGGACATTCTGCCCAATGACTTGACATATTAGGATGTTTTCTGGGATGTACTGTGGAAACAATCCAGCCTATGTGGTGGTACTGAGAAAAGCCTACAGTTTTAGGAATCACAATGGCTGGATTTGAAATCCTCCTCTTTACTGGCTGTGTAACTTTGAGCCAACCACAGTCTTCATTTATAAAAAAGGTATTAATAATAGCAATGCATCAACTCCACAGGATTCCCCTCTCCCCTTTTTGGTTAGGATTAAATGAAATACTTAAAACATACTGTAAACTGTGAAATTTTATACAAATGCTACTTATACCAATTATTATGACATCTTGTCTCTTCTTGTGCCCTTCCTTTGTATCGTCTCTTCAACACCATGTCCTCTTCCTCCACTGCCCTACTGTATACAAGTGATGTAACCAAAACCAAACCAAAACAAACATGTGATTCCATTGCTTGGAACTAATGAACTAGTATCTTGCCCATTCTCTTTCTTCCTGGCAGTCAGATTGGAATATGCAATTATCAGACTGAAGTTTTGCCCATGGAGTTGCTTACCCCCGACTCCTTTTATTTACAAAATATGTCAATTCCTCTAAATGTCTATGAGGAATGCAAAAAATAATAATTCACATTGCTCTATAAGGAGACCCAAGTTATTGCCAATTACTTAGCCTTATTTTTATGCAATGAATATTCTGAATGGAGTCAGTTTGTGAAAAGAACAGGTGTTGAGTCTATAAGAATATTTATGGTATGCTGAGTTGTAATGTCTTATAAACAAAAACCAACTGATCTACTAGTTGTCTGAGTCATAACTTCCAGTATTATTTTAATATATGCATCTTGATATATTTCAGGAGTAGAGATAAACTTATTCCCCTAAATTCTCTTGAGTGCTTTAATATTAATGTTTATTTTATCTATCAGAGGGAAGATTTGATAGATAAATCTCAGCTGGATACACTATTCAATTTTTTTCTTATTTTTTATTCATACCATAACTCATATCATAACTCATTCTAAAATACTATGCAAATGGTGCATGTATGACCTTGAGAAAGCATACCCATTATTAAGCATAGTTTTCTCAGCTGACTCTATTCTGGAAAGCTTCCAGAAAGTACCCTTAAGATTGGCTGCACTAAAAATTGTTCTTTATGGTACTGCTTCTGCTCTTGCTCACCACTCCTTTCCTGTGCCATCAAGAGGAATTATGTCTTCCTGCTATGCTTTGCCTGACAACTCCTCTAGAAATTTGTGTTATAACATCCCGAACTGTTATCCCTATGTTCCTGAGATTTTGCAATCCTAGAGAGTTATGTAAATCCTGAAAAGCTATGTCTAGCTTTCTTTTACTAGGATCCCAAACACAGATTCCTAAAATTAATTTAAGGTATTTTTATTAGCAATATAAGGGAAAGTGCACACAAGAGTGCAATGATTAGTAAAAATTATATTCATAAGCTGTGTTAATGTAGTTCTTCGATATCATATTCAGAAAAATACTGTATTAGAAACAAGTTACCAAAAATAGATCGTTCTATTGCAATAGGCAATATAATTGGAGGCATACTAATACTAAGAGATTAATAAGTGATTTTGGCCTACTAAAGGGGGGCTCTTATCTCCCTTTGTAATTAACCAATGTATTATTAGTGTTCAATATGTCATATGCTTACCAGTAACTTTTAAATTCTATTATTTATCCTTGTCATTAGACTTATTTCATTTTGAATTTACTATCCTGTGAAACAATAGAGCTGAGCAGTAACATGGAATATTCATTTCAGCGGTTCTCTAAGCCTCAGTTTCATTATTTGCATAATATGAGGTTAATAATAGCACCTTCCTCAATGAGTTATCAAGACAATTAAATGAGTTAATAGATCTAAAGTGCTTAGAACAGTGGCTAACAAACAGAAACACAATAGGAAAAATTAGAGTGCAATGACGTTATTAGAATTTTGGCAGATTTAATACATTTTTCCAACTAATTGGTTGTCTGACTTCACCTAATGGTAAGTAAGACTCCCTAAGAAACTACCATTTGTCAAATTTTGGTGTAGTATCAAAGAAGAATACCCACATTTACCTGAAAACACTATTCAAATACGTCTCCTTTTTCCAACTATATGCCTCCATGAAGCTAATTTTCTTCATGTACTTCAATAGTAATAATGTATACCAATGACAACCTAGTTATCTTCTATTAAGCTAGCCATTAAGCAGATTAGCGAACGTAAAAAATAGTGCTAATCTTCTCATTATTATTTTTTAGGAGAATATAGTTCTACAGTAGTCCTTCCTTATCTGCACTTTTGCTTTCTGTGGTTTCATGTATTTCGTTTAATCCTAATCAACCATGGTCCAAGCAGATGATCTTCTTGATGTATTGTCAGGTCAATAGCAGCCTGACACTACATTGGAATGCCTGCATCATTCGCCTCACTTCATGTTGTCATACAGGCATTTTAGCATCTGACATTATCACAAGAAGAGTAAATGTAGTACAATAAGATATTCTGAGGGAAAGAGACCATATTCACATAACATTTTTAAAGTATATTGTTATAATTGTTTTATTTTATGATTAGTTGCTGTTAATCTCTTAGAGTGCCTAACTTTTTATTGTTTATTTAGTTTTGAGAGAGAGAGAGAGAGAGAGAGAGAGAGAGAGAGAGAGAGAGAGAGAACTAGTGAGGGAAGGGCGGAGAGAGAGAGGGAGACATAGAATCTGAAGTAGGTTCCAGGCTCTGAGCTTCAGCTCAGAGCCTGATGTGGGGTTCGAACGCAAGAACTGCAAGACCACGTCCTGATCTGAAATCAGGTGTTTGATCAACCGAGCCACCCAGGCACCCCTTAGAGTGCCTAAGTTTTAAGCTTATCATAGGCATGTATATGTAGGAAAAACATAGCATATATAGGGTTTGGGACTTTCTGCAGTTTCAGGTATCCACCGGGAGGTCTTGGATCATATCCCCTGTGGATAGGGGGTACTACTGTACTCATAAAAAGATCTTATTTATGTTAACATGTAATTGGTTTGTTATTATTTTTAAATGAATTAATAAGAAAATATTTTTTTAATTCTCAGCTTTAATTTCTATCATGGTAAAAAACAACACTTTTAACTCCTATAAATAAAAGTTCTTCGACATTCTTAGTGATTTTTAAGAATGCAAGCAGGTCCTGAGGACAAAAATTTGACAAAACACTGATGTCATAAAATTCTTTATTCTATGGTTGAAATTTTCTGAAAGGACACATAAATCATTACCAAAGCTAAATAACAAATATTTTTATGAAGCAATATTTTGTAATAAAAAATAACATGAGATTAGGTATAAAATTTCCAATACTGAATCCATTATTAACTCTGTAGCAAGATGAAACAAATATTTTTTAGTAAGCCAACTCTGGCAAAATGCACATTAGTGGTGAAAATTTTCCAGGTTGCTTCCTTCAGCTTCTAGAGTAGTTGGCTTTGGTTTTTAGAAAAAGTTAAAAATAAATACATAAAAAGGACTATTTTTTATATGTAGGTTGCACTGAAGCTGAGAAACCTATCATCTAGTCTAGAACATGAGATTCAGCTGAGACCAAAGGCTGTAGAAAGAGGTGGCCATGAGACTTTGAGCTACTAGTAATTAACAGAAGTCCTTGGAACACTACTGGACTTCAGTAAGATGTATGTTAGGAGTTGAAATCAATATTATATAAGTGAAATTGCAAAGGAAAGTGTAAAGTCGAGTGATAACAAATTGGCAGTGCCTTTGATAAATCAATTCTGTATGTATCTACATCTGCTCTGCAAAATGGAATAATACTTCCCACACAGGGTTATTAAACAGATTAAAATGTGTTAATGCAAATGAAATATCTATATAAATTATAATGTACCAAACAAATGGTTATTATTGACATTGTTAAAATAACTAGTGGAGCCCTGGATCTGTCATTCTTCAGGTCATTCTCCATGATTTGGATCTATCACTTACCCTCCTGAACCTAACTTGCCTAATCTGTATGAGGTGGGGGGCATGTTTGAGGTATGTGGACTTTGGGAAGGGATGGTTTGTGAGACGGAGAGCCAGAGAAATGACAGAGACCGTTTGCTATGCAACATGTCCCTGAATTGTCAGAAAAGTTAGTCATGCCTCAGAAAAGCATTGAGGATCTTGTGGAGACAGGAGAAAGGCAGAGATTCATGGTTCAAAGTGACAAAAAGAGGAATCTGGAATATGGGCAGATGCTGAGAAATGCAAAGAAAGAATGGGAATGGCTTTCTTTAGTCCTGACTACAGAAGTGAGCTGTGGATTGTAGTTAACTAAATCTCTACCAATCTACAATGGTCAGACTCGTACACTTGCCTTTCTCTTCTGGTTGTTGTGAAAGTTAGATAATGTGTATAAATTCCTCTTTATTTTTTATTTTTTTAATGCTTATTTATTTGGGGGGGGGAGGGGCATAGAGAGAGAGGGAAGAATCTAAAGCAGGTTCCAGGGTCTGAGCTGTCAGCACAGAGCCCAATGTGGGGCTCAAACCCAAGAACTGCAAGATCATGACCTGAGCTGATATTGGATCCTTAACTGACTGATTCACCCAGGTGCCCCTAAACTTCCTCTTTAAAGAATGAAATATTATGAAAGGTTAGTTATCATTATTAAGTACCAGGAGCAAGACGGTCCTGTAGATCCCTCCCATAGAGATAATCTGGGTATTGAAATAGTTTCATACCTAACAGGAATCATGCTCTGTAAAGTGAGTATGGTCAAGATTTATTAGTGATTTCTACTAGGAACAAGAAACACACTATTTCTATAAAAAGGAAGCACTTCCTTTTGTGTATTGAACACAGTGCTCTACCCTGCTTTGAGTTTTAATAAAAGAGAAAGCAGCTTGATATTCCTTTGTATAAAGCCAACAGCTAGTTTCTAAGAGTTAGAAAATTTAATGCTACCATTGGGCCAAAGGTTGTAATTATTCTCTAGTTCTTGTAGCAGGCTAGTTTCAGTGTGGATCAAAAGGCTTCCTTGGAATATTTATGTTTGTGTGAGTGTTCAAATATCATAAAATATTCTCTAGAAAAGTGTTCAGTAGCTATTAGGTACAAATGAACAGGCCTAAAGCACACATTCATAGCACTGAGCAGCAAACATAAAAATTACCCAGGATCACTTCAAAACATATCTGTACACTGTGATCTATTCGTATATTTGCAGAAACAGGTCCAAATCACCACGGGTAATACACTCAAAGAAACACACAAACCAGTATCAGGAAAAACTGTAAACCTTCTTATGTAAAATAAAAAGTCTGGAATTTGGGAGCCTCCAGTCCTTTCAGTTCTGGCATTCCAGGAATCAGTAACTTTTATTGGCAATTAAAAGCTGAAAGATGAGGGCGCCTGGGTGGCTCAGTTGGTTAAGCATCTGACTTCAGCTCAGGTCATGACCTCACAGCTCATGAGTTCGAGCCCTGTGTTGGGCTCTGTGCTTACAGCTGAGCCTGAAGCCTGCTTTAGATTCTGTGTCTCCCTCTCTCTCTGTCCCTCACCCACTCACATTCTGTCTCTCAAAAATATATAAACATTAAAAAAAAAAAAGGAAAGCTGAAAGACTGACTGGACTGACTGAATTCTCCTAAAATGAAACTTTTTTTAAAGAGAAAAATTGTAAAGAATCCAGAGGCAATATGTCTCTTCAGAGGCTGACTGAAGAGTGGCCCATACTTAAATAAAAGTCCACGAAGGGTCATGACTTAATGACAATTGACCTGTTTTGACTGTCTACTCTGGGAAAGTCAATCTGGTAAGTATTTAATGTGCATTACCACATTTTAGAATGAAAATGAAGTTTTAGAATTTTTAAATAACCTGGAGGTCCAAGATAATGACAAATGTCACATTTATATTCTTCAACAATTTAATCTGGGCTACTGACAAGGTCTTGAAGGTATTAGATTAAAAGCAATGGCACCAATCATGACACACTGGAGTGAATGGGAATGAAATGGGATGGCTGGACTGTGTCAGCACTGTATGGAGTTGAATGAGATTCATCAAACAAAGAAAGAGCAGAATGGTGCTAACAATTCTCTGAAATAGATATACAGATACACATTTTAAATGACCATAGCTGTGAAACCAGTGGGAAACTAGAGTGTAGAAAGAAAAATTATAAGCTTTAAACTTTGAGTCAGCTCTGGTTAAAATGAAAAGAAACTATAGGAAACCATGGTATTTGATGACAAGTCTTGAGAGAAAAGAATCTTGTTGACACACATGCTCAGCAACTTCCATAAACTGCAGAGTATTACTCATTCTACCAACATAAGGAAGAACAGAAAGAGCCAGGCTGTTAGGAGACTGGAGGGTGGGAGGTGTGTGCAACAGATTTAGGTAAGATTCTTTTAGTTTATACATACTCTTTTTCTTCTTATCTTGAATGACAATTCTGCTGTGTACTGTTTGTTGAGGAGGGGCAAGAGGCTCTCAGAATTATTCACCTGAAACTGTAAAATACGTTTAATCTACCAGGAATGTAACTTTTAACCAAGAGCTGGGTTAACCATAAGGCTGGTTAAATAGGTTTGTTTATATCCAGGATATAAATGAAGCCACCATCTCAGTGATTATTAACCCCTAATTCTAGGAATGATCTCACCAGTCTTGTGTTAATTAAACTTTCCAAATGGCATCGCTTCTCTTCTTAGTCAGAAAACTATAGTCACTTTCTATTTTGCAAACTACTAAAATGAAGGGTGCACTTAGTAGTCTCTAACCCAGATGCAACATAAAATTTCATCTTTCAGACGGCCGCATGCAGGCAGAGTTGTGGACAACACCAGGAATGGGGTACCTTGGTGAAACTTCAGGTGGACAATGAGTCTGAACAAATAGGCAAATATCAATGAATTCTCACATAGTCCTAAGAATAAACCAAGTAACAACAATCATGTTCGTACAACATGAACAGGGCAGATTTTTTTTTTCTCGTGATTCATCTTCTCCATTTAAGTGGGAAAGAGAACAATATCAACATCAAGTTTGTGAGGAAAGTAATGTCTACGACAGGAAAGATCACTTAAAAAATGCAGGAATATCCGTCCCTACTTCTCTGCTTAAGTAAAACATCATGCCTTAGTCAAAGATGTTACGTTAGGAAAGTACTGAGCTGAAATCCATGGTGCGAAGTTAAAAACCAGACCAAATCAAATATTGTTATTGAGTTTTAAATGGTTTCAATTACTAAGAGTTTGTAAGCAATGAAGAAATGTAATTTAACATTTAATTTTCATATTTGAAATGTAAACAGGATTATTAACAAGTATTCCAGCTCTTTTATGATTAGTTATTGTTCAATGTTTAATTAAGGTATGTGTAATATTATCCTATCAGCTCTAATGCTAAGCTTTTTTCCCCTAATATATAAATATACTAGATATGTTCTCTAATTATTTGATGGAAGTTATGGTGGCTTCAACTCCTATCAATCACTGTTGTATTTTCACTATGGAGAAAATGGTAACATTTAAAGCAATCTTCTTACTTTTATTCATACATTATAGAAACAAAAAGTAGCATTTAGAATAATTAGCATCAAAGAGTTTTAGAATACCATGAAATAATATAACATTAACTTAGAGTGCTCTATCTGGTGATTTATTGAACATGTCAATTTTGTTTGATTTTAGAAAAGCAATCTGCTTTAGTACTAGTCAAATTCCTTTCCAGTGTACTCCATGGAACAATGTGGTTTGTTGTACTTCATACAAAAGTGCTCAGTGAACTATGGGATAATTAATTTTATATGTCAACTCGGGTAGGCCATGGTACCCAGATATTTGTCCAAACACTATTCTAGATACTTCTGTGAAAATATTTTTTAGGTGAGATTATCATTTAAATCTGACCTTCTCTGAAGAAAAGAGAATTTTCCCAGTATTCTGCCTTTGGACTTGAACTGTAGCATCAACTATTCCCTAGGTTTCTAGCCTAATGACTTATCTTGCAGATTTTGGACTTGCCAGCCTCTGCAGTCCTTTAAAATAAATCTCTCTCATTCTCTCCATGCTCATAATACACCCCTCCACACACCCCTCTCTGTGCATTTTGGTTCCTTATATGTAAGAAGATAATAAAAGTAGAATTTACCTCTAGGGTTATTTTGATAATTAAGTATTATAATGTATGTAAAGTACTTGGCATCTTGTAAGCATTCAATAATTTTTAGATTTTATTGTTAGTATTATTACTATAATCCCAAATCCTAAAATGCACATTTTTCATAACTTAACAATTGCCAAATTGTGAAGCATTTTATAACTGACTTACATATTTTATGTGGTTTTATATAATATATTGGGTTCTCCACTATTAATGGGATATTATAATCAATAAAACATGAAATATATTCCCAGAGCAATACATATGTCTAAAATTTGCATATCAAAGTGGTACAAAATTCTAAAAAAGTACCATAAGAAATAAATTAGGCAGGAACATTGAGATGAATAGCTTGGAAAAAAGATAATTTGTTTTATTTTATGTCATAAGTATAAAACTTCAAATCTATGTCTCTTCCTTCACATTATGAAGGCTTTCCAGCAAATATTTACTTTTGTATGTCTAAAAGTAGAAGAAAAGACCCATAGCTCTTTAGTCTTCTTTAGCTCTATAACTTCTTCCTTCCCTCCTTATTTCTCCCTCCCTCCCTTCTCCAACAATGTGCTACTCAAACAAAAGTAAAGAAGACACAGTGCTTTATCTAAAGGAGTTTATAGCCAAAAAATAAAAGATAAATGTCCTGGTGATTTCAATTCAGTGTGTTAAGTGCTCACATAGGGGTGATGACAATGTGATATGGGGACTCGAATGTTGCAGTTCAAGAAAGTTCAAGGAAATGTTCCCTGGAAAATATTTAAGCAGAGACCAGAATGTAGAAAGGAAAGGTGAAGAAGGGTGGTAAAGAATCTTTCAGACAGAGGCTAAATGATGTGAACAAGCACAGTGGTGGACTCTTACATAGTTCAGTATGGTAGGCAAGAGCGAGGGTTGAAAGTGTGGGTAAGGGTCTTGTGTGGTAAAAGCTTAGGTAAAACTAGCTCACTGGGATGTCTGTTGCTATGACTTTTCCAGTAGAACTCTATAGTTTTCAAGATATTTTAGCTTTCAGGTTACAGCAAGGAGATAGTACATTTACTAAGAAATGTGGAACCACAAAGTTCTGAAAAATGGAATCTGGAAGAGATAGACATGAAGCCGTGGGGCTGACCTTAAAAATGCAGGACGAGGCAATGAGTTGCACCAGAAAGGGTGCTGCGAAATGAGGCAATGGAGCCCATATATGAGGGAGAGAAATACTGAAATAGAAAATGGGAGCTCTAGAAGCCACCGTCATATACATCTTTTTTTTTTTTTTAACGATGTTGAGGCAATCAGAGGAAGTTTCACAGAATGAGGACTAGCTTCACTGCAAAGTGTGGGTTTCTGTGAAGGGGTGTGTGAGAGCAGCAACTTCACAAACTCAGAAGGGAAAAAAAAATAAGATGAGCCCTGTGAGAATTAAACAAAATTAACATGTTAGGCAAGAATTTTGGTATACGTAAGTCATTTGGTGGTGACATCCACTGTTAATTTTACCAATGGTCTTAGCACCTATATAAAAAGGAATGAATGTGTTTAACTCAGAATGAGGGCCAATGATTTGCAATTTATCCAAAAAAATTAAGTCAGAGGGGCTGTCTTTATTTTTGTGTCTCTGAGACTGCTGTCATTTGAGTGCCTTGTTTATTGGACTCTTCAATCTGTCCGTTCCTGAGACAAGTTTATCTTTACAGCAAAGATACAAGTACTTGGTTAGTGATTTCCAAATTGGATGTATCCACCTCAGGGAAGATGCAAGGCAGAAAGAAAATCAGATTAAAAACACTATTTACAAGTATTTTATCATTCTTATAAAATTTCTGTTAGGGGGGTGTTATTTCTTATAAGGCATATTAAATATTTGTATATATAATACATGATTAAATAAATGTGCATAAACTGGGGCAACTGTTATAAAAACAATTTAGAAACCGTAAAACATTAGAATCCTAAGCATGTCCACCAGTTCTAGGTTCACAAACCAGTTTTTGCTTATAATTTGGCTTCCATTCAAGCAGAGAACGAATGCAGCAGTCATGCCAACACAAGACCATTCTACAACACATGACGATTTGTATTTTAAGAGAATAAATGCTCAACTCGGTATATGTATTTATCTTGTGATCCTGGCTATTAAGAATCTAATAATGATCTAATATTCTAAGAAAAAGGTTCATTTTCAGTGCAGTGGCTGAAAACTTAAATACCACTCTCTGAATCCTGGAAACTTAGAAGTTAAATATCATCCAATTAAGTATCAATAATTAAGCACTGCTTTTTAATTTGATTTTTCAATATGGTCCACACATGTTTCTAAGCCTGCTAACTGTAGCCAATAGAAGTATAAATAAATATGCATAAAAATAAGACTAATGGCTCAGCCTCCTCTGCTTTGGCCCAAATTCAACATTTTGAGCAAGAAAAAAAGATAAGCATGAATTTTTCCTCTTCATTAACAACTTTACACTCCTTTTGGACCTACCATTATCCAAGATTAAGTAAAAAGAAGAGGAGAAAAGAATTAATGAGATAACCAAAGCAAAAAGGTAGAGGAGAAGGCCAATTGAGCTATGAAAGGAGTAGCCATTGTTCCCACCTGCTTAGAAGAAACGAAAACTACCCTCAAGAAAGATTAGATGTGTTCTCTCCTGCCCCATCCCTGATTTTATTATGCTACTGAATTTTGTTTAAAGTAAATGTCTCCAAGAAAGTATTTTTACTTAGTCATGATTAAAAATAATATTTAGATTATTTTGGAATGGGGAATGTTTTTCCTTTGAGGAAGTTTTGCATGCAAGCAAGAACTTATGTCAAGAGGCTCAAAGGATTTTCAAGTAAAAAAGTAGTAATTAGAAGAAAAAAATAAATAAAAATTAGAATCAAATTGAAAAGCAGGAAGTATCTTTATCTAGGAGAAATTAAAATGCAATTTAATATCTGAATCAAAACAGACTGAAATGTAAACATGGGGGCAATGAGATTATTAATCTTAATCAGGAAAGAGTCATGAGATTAATAAGAAACCAAGAAACAAAGACAGGAACTGAACGTCACAGCCTCAAAAATGGCAATGAAGAGAATTTGCTAGAAAGTCAGAAAAGGATCGCTTCTCAGCCTTTTGGCTAAGATCAAGTGAAAGTCAGAAAAAAAAGATGCAAGAAATGAAAGAAAAGGTAAATAGTTCAGAGATGGAAGCAATTTGCAATCACTTAGTTGGCAATTATCTGATTTTTATTCTTAAGCAGGGATTTAAGAGTGTAAAAGTATTTTTTTAAACTTTTGTTTTTTTTAAGCAATCTCCACACCTAATGTGGGACTTGAATCTACAACCGAGATCAAGGGCCTCATGTTCCACTGACTGAGCCAGCCAAGCTCCCCATAGTATAAACACATTTTTAAAATAATTAAATCTGCTGCGTGGACCAGAAAATTGGCTAGCCCAGAGAATTAAGTCCCTGTCATAACCACAATAAAGCTAAATATTATTGGTGAAGCTTAGACTCTGGGGAACGGAAGGAGAATACAGGGAAAATAAATCATGTTATGTGAAACTCCAGATTTTCCCAAGAAGTCAATGTCAAAACATATGTGAATTCTTGGAACCACAGTATCAGCCTAGATCTGACAAAACTCATAAAAGACATTCCCTAAAGAGCCTTTTCCTTTATAAGCTAAGAATCTACTTAGGCTAAATTTCTACAGAATATCATCAATTTGTAAATGATCTAAAGCAGAATTTTCTAGCAAAAAGTTAGACTCTATTCTTATTCACACTCTACCTTTCTACTCATGAACCTCAAACATCATTTGTTAAACATGCTTATTTCCCAACAGTATATTCTCAGTTCTGCAGGCCAGAGGCAAGACTCTCCACCACAACACTGACAGGTCCCCATCACTCTCCTGCTCAGCCCTAATCGTATTTGGTCACAACCCCAGGTGAAACCTGCGTCTCTCATGTCTCAGTCTCTAATTTCCATCAGGCCCTATATATTCATCTTTCTGTTCCCATCCCTCACTCCTCCCCAGGACACTGACCCCTCTGGAGCTCTCAGCCAGTCATTAGCATAGTCCCCTTGATCTTCAATCTCCTCTTGAATGTGACCTTTATCTTTTGGTTTCTTTCCACTCAAACCAGGCTCTCTTCTGAACACACTCCATCTCCTATAACCCTCTCAAGTGGCGGCTCTTCTCTCTTTGACACCTTTCACACACTGGGCCTGGAAGTGGGGCAAATAACCCACTTGCATTTCATTACCAATTCTAAACAATTCTCTTTCTCCTCCCTGTAACCCCAACTCTGAACCCCATGTTATCAGACTATAGAATCTCCTGCATCTCATTTTTCTAGCATCCCCTCTCCATATATTCTTCCCTTTCAGTTCTTGAAGAATTTGGCTCTTAGTTTACCATAAAGCATTCTTCAGTTCTGCTTCAATATCCACACAAATGATTTTTCCAATGCCTTGGACTCTTGGTTACTTGACTTCCTCTCCTCCCATGATCTTTTTTTTTCCTAGCTACCTACTCCAGTGATCATACCCTAGAAGATCTTCTCACTACCATTTATGGAAACCCCAATTTTAAGCACCTCATTCTCTAATCATTGATACCAACTTTTTTCCTGCTTATTCCTTCTAATATCCTAATTAATAAAATATTTGTCCTCTTTGAGACTAAGAATCCACTTATTATACTTCCCACTACCTCTATACCTAATTGCCTAGTTTAAATTCCACACACCATAATTATAATTACCTCCTTACACATGTGTACCACTCTCTTTCCTTCTTTCTAACTTTATCATACTCTTTCAGTGAAACTCTAGTTCTGCTTAAATCCAACTCGCTGCCTAACCCATTTCCAGAGAAAAACCTGAAATGATGTGTACTGGTCTTACTTTGAAGTCATGATTACTAATCTCAAATGGGCCCTGATGCTGGCCCCTAGTCCTACTTTATTTTCCTCATTCATTGCCTCTCAGTTTTCTAGATATATATTTCATACCACACTCTTCTCCTCAGATCTCTAACAGCTCTTCCCTCATGCTCCCTCTTTCTGGTAAAGGAATTACCGATCTCACAAAGGAAACAGAATCACTCAGATTCTATTCTAATTTCCACAAGTTACCCAATCCAATCTACAACCTCCTTGCTTTTGTGTTCATAACACTCTGTCTTCCTTACTATGTTCATGGCTAATTCCAATCCCTCATCTTGCACACTGGATCTCATCCTCTCTTGCCCACTCAAGAGCATCTTTCTATATTCAACATCAGCAAATTTTGCCTTTCTGCTGAACCATTCTCATCAGCTTACATATGTTGTTGCTCTTATTTATTCCATTTTACAAACACCTTCTCTTGACCCTATGTCCCTTTTCAGGTACTGCCCTGTTTTTCTCTTCACTTTTACACCAAAACTCGTTGAAATACTTGTCAATACTTGTTGTCCACCACCAGTTTTCTCCCATCCTCTTTTGAACATATTCTAATAGGCTTTTCTATCTACCATTCTACTACAAGATCACCATTGACCTCCATGTTGTTAAATCCAATGATCAACGTTCAGTCTTCCTCTCACTGAATCCATTAGTAGCTTTTGACAAAGTTGATCATTTGCCTCTTCTTTACACACTTCCTTCACTTGGCTTCCAGAACACACTCTCTTACTTTTCCTCTTAACTCACTGGCTGCTTATTTTTAGTATCCTTTTGACTCTACCTCATTCACTGACCTCTTAACTCTAGAGTGCTTGGGTTTATCTTTGGATTCCATAAGTCTCATGGCTTTCATGTATATCTTCAGATATAATCTCTATTCCAAAACTCAGTTTCTTGTATCTAATTGTTTACCTGACAACTCCACTTTAATGTCTAAAATGTGCCTCATGCTTAATAAGGCCCAAGTTAAATTTATCTCCCTCCTTGAGAGAAGTATTAATATGGTTCAAAATAATAATATGAAATTGTGGATTATAAAATTGGGGTTTATATTTTGCTGTACTGGAAAATGATCTGGTGTAAGAAAGTAACAGCAAACAAAACCAGTTTTCTTGCAACCTGATTTAGGAATTCCCTATGTCCTTATTTTGACAGCTTGTTGAACTATTCCTCTGCTTTCCCATTTATCCTAAGTGTATACCATGATTCTCAATATTCCCCTAATATAGTAATTAATAGTGTTTGCCTTTTTGAAAGTCTCTCTTAAAACTTAAAATGCATTTTAAACATTCTTTCAAAACTTAAGTAATTAACTAAGGATACTAACTGAGGGGATTAAATGTCAAATAACACCAAATCCTTAGAGAAGGTGTTGTCCATTATATCCTCAACCATAAATTTTAATGCAAAATAAATGCAAAACATGATGTTCTAACCTGTAAAAAATATTGTGATCATATGAGCAAGCACTCTGACTTCATATGACATTTCCCTCATTTGTGTAATAAACATACTGAGCAACTTCTAAGTGTAGGGAACAACTTTTGATGTCCTGAAGAATGCCAAGATATATAAGAAATAGCTAAGTAAGGAAGATAAGACATCTATAGCAACATATACAAGACAGAAATTCTTTAGATGTTCTGAAGAGGAGGAAACTAATTCTGGAAGGGTGGGAAGAAAGATGAGGGAAGGGTTCATATGTCACAGCTTATGATTTATTGGAGCATAGAATCTGAGTCTTACCATCCTGGTTTTCCATTTTGTACAGCACATTGAAATAAAGGTGTCACTTTAAAGATTATTAAATGAGGGGTGCCTGGGTGGCTTAGTCGGTTAGGCATCCGACTTCAGCTCAGATCATGATCTCGTGGTTCCTGGGTTCAGGCCCTGACAGCTCAGAGCCTGGAGCCTGCTTCAGATTCTATGTCTTCCTCTCTCTCTGCCCATCCCCTTCTTTCTTTCTCTCTCTCTCTCTCTCTCTCTCTCTCTCTCTCTCTCAAAAATAAACATTAAAAAATTAAAAAGTATTGAATTAATGAAGGAATTAATACATGAATGAATTTTGTGTGCTTTTACGTTCATGAATCAGATTGACATTCAAAAGAAAGAGAACGAATGTATCTGCTACCTTTAAAAAGAGGGTATTTACATGGTAGAAGTAGACAGAAGTAGACCAGATGCATTCCAAAGGGGGTTCTGGTTTAGCCAGTAAAACAAATTTGAAGAACATTTGAAAACACACCTACAACTTCCATTAGGTTCCATTAGGTTGCTGCTTTACACACTTCACACACAGACACCTTAATTTGTAATTTCCTGTGCACATAATGCCAACATAATAAATAAATAAATTGTATGAATGTGTGTGAGTAAAGGTTGCATGTTAAATCTCTACTAAATCAACCTGTTTAGAATAATCTGACATTATCTTAATCACTGGTTTCTTACTTGTCCTCTACTCCCTGTTTACTAGAACTAGTATGTAAAGTTCCAAGCAGGGGAAGGCCTTTTCTGGCTTCTTTATTACAGCTGGTGCACTGCACAGTGCCTGATGCATACTATCACTGAAATAGTACATATTATGAGTATTTTAATGTAAAGTCATGGGGGAGTGGAGAAGGGAATAAAGTTAACCATTACAAATGAGGAAAGTTAACTGGTGCAGCTGCTCTGGAAAACAGTGTGGAGGTTTCTCAAAAATTAAAAATAGAACTCCTCAGGACCCAGCAATAGGACTACTAGGAATTTATCCAAAGGATACAGGAGTGCTGATTCATAAGGGCACATGTACCCCAATGTTTATAGCAGCACTTTCAACAATAGCTAAATTATGGAAAGAGCCTAAATGTCTATCAACTGATGAATGGATAAAGATGTGGTTTATATATACAATGGAATACTACTTGGCAATGAGAAAGAATGAAATCCTGCCATTTGCAACTATGTGGATGAAACTGGAAGGTATTATGCTAAGTGAAGTAAGTCAGTCAGAGAAAGACAGATATGATATGTTTTCACTCATATGTGGAAACTGAGAATCTTAAACAGAAGACCATGGGGGAAGGGAAGGAGAAAAAATAGTTTCAAACAGAGAGGGAGGCAAACCATAAGAGACTCTTAAATACAGAGTATAAACTGAGGGTTGATGGGGGTGGGGCGGGGGAGAGGGGGAAATGGGTGATGGGCATTGAGGAGGGCATTTGTTGGGACAAAAAAATGTGCGATGGCCTCATCGATAACAACTGATACTTGTTTAATATTGACAGTTTATTATTAGGCAGATGCTATATAGGATTTATATACTAAATATTAGGCAAAGAATATAAAAAAGTATACTGTTTTTAACCCCTGTTCACAAAATAAAGACAATAATATTATCATCCCCACTATAATCCATAAACACAGAATAACACTTTTTGCATTAAAAACAAAGAATTACTTAGAGAATGTTACTAGATAAAGACAAATTTTTAATAGCTAGAATTAGAAACAGTGGTATAATTTTTAAAAAATATTTTGGTTTTGGGATGCCTGGGTGGCTCAGTCAGTTGAAAGTCCAACTCTTGACTTCGGCTCAGGTCATGATCTCACGGTTTGTGAGTTTGAGCCCCACGTCAGGTTCTGTGCTGACAGCATGCAGCCTGCTTAGGATTCTATCTCTCCCTGTCTCTCTGCCCCTCCCCTGCTCTCGCTCACTCTCTCTCAAAATAAATAAACTTTAAAAATATGTTAGTTTCTTCTTTTTATACTACATTGAAACTTTCTAACCACAAAAGTCATTCTTCAAATTTTATTTATTTATTTAATTTATTGAGTCTTAAGTTTTTATTTAAATTCCAGTTAGCAAATAGTGTAACATTAGTTTCAGGAGTAAGTGATTCACCACTTACATACAACACCCAGTGGTCATCACACTTGTATTAAAAAAAATTTTTTTAAGCTAGCATGGATTCTTTTAGAATCAGAATCAAACTCACTGTAAATTTTCATTAATCTAACAATAATTAGAGGGCATCTGGGTGGCTCGGTAGGTTAATTGTCTGACTTTGACTAGGGTCATGATCTCACAGTCTGTGAGTTTGAGCCCTGTGTCAGGCTCTATGATGACAGTTCAGAGCCTGGAACCTGCTTCAGATTCTGTCTCCCTCTCTGCCCCTCCCCCACTGGTGCGCGCGCGCGCGCGCTCTCTCTCTCTCTCTCTCTCTCTCAAAAATAAATAAACATTTAAATAAATAAATAAAATTAGAAAGGCATGGTTATTAAGCATAGAGGTGAGGATATTTTATTAGCTCAAATACCAAACCATTTTTATTTTGTAGCTCATAATAGCAGAATAATAATGAAGCAAAATAGGGGCACCTGGGTAGCTCCATTGGTTGAGTATCTGCCTCTTGATTTTGTCTCAGGTCATGATCCTAGGGTCGTGGGACACTCAGCATTAGCCAGATTAAAATTCTCTTTCTCTTTCCCTCTGCCCTTTTCCCCTGCTCATGCCCTGTCTATAATGATGATAATAATAATAATAATAATAATAATAAAGCAAAATAAAAAACACTTCTAAGAATTTGATTATTTCAAATAAAATATTAATGTATCTTTAATATCTTCTGTTCATATGTTCATGCTACCACTTTTAGTTATATTGCATCGAAGTCTGTGAACACAAGAATATTACTGAATCTAAATATACTAAAACCTTAGAAGTAGGTCACACTGGATTAAAGTAACAGGAAAACGCTGAATGCCTAGAAAATGGTGATGAAGACAGAAGACCTAGAAAAGGAGGTGGAGGGGCATCTGGGTGGTATAGTTGGTTGAACCTCTGACTTCAGCTCAAGTCAGGATCTCACAGTTCACTGCTGTTAGCACAGAACCCCCTTTGGATTGCCCCCCCCCCCACTCCTCCCCTACTCTCTCTCTCTCTCCCTCAAAAATGAAAAAACATTTTTTTAAAAAGGAGGTGGAGTTACCAAAGATAGATTTCACCTACTTTATTTTTTTTTTAAGTGTATTTATTTTGAGAGAGAGAGAGAGAGAAAGAGAGAGCACATGCACACAAGTAGGGAAGGGGCAGAGAGAGAAAGGGAGAGAAAGAATCCCAAAAAGGATCTGTGCTGTCAGTGCAGAGCTTGACATGGGGCTCAATTTCATGAACCATGAGATCATGACCTGAGCTGAAATCAAGAGTTAGACACCCAACCGACTGAGCCACCCAGGCACTGCTCACCCACTTTAAAACTTGGCCTAAAATTTACTCTAAGAGTTGCACTGAAGAATAAATTTAAAATGGATTATAAACTTGAATAAGATAATTTTTTAATGTTAAATGTAAATATTTTGACAGATGGCATGCATGTTTCTTAAATCTTGGGATACATGTGTAAAGCAGATTACTCTTGGGGCGCCTGGGTTGGCTCAGTCAGTTAACCGTCCATCTTTGGCTCAGGTCATGATCTTGCAGTTCATGAGTTCAAGCCCCACCTTGAGCTCTATGCTGACAGCTCAGAGCCTGGAGCCTGCTTTGGATCCTGTGTCTCCCTCTCACACTGCCCCTCCCCTGCACGCTCTCTCTCAAAAATTAATAAACGTTTAAAAAAATTAAGAAAAAATAACTTAAAGCAGATTATTCTTAGAATAAGATTCTTAGGGATTCCTTACACAACTGACTTCCTTATTCTCTTCTAGCTTCTACAATGCCTTCCTGAAGTAAACCTACAGGTTACAGGGACAAAAATAGCCTTCCAGGTGAGTAGTCCTTGAGGGTTTATCAACAGAAAAAAACTATATAGCTCTTTCCACTCGGTTCCGTATCTGAATCCTGTGCTCGTCACAGAGCCACGAACACTTTAGCAGCTCATAAATATTTCTATAAAGAATGAATGACTTCTTTCTAGATGTAAATGTGATGTACACAGCAACATGTGAACACACCCCCTATTCTGAAAATAAGATACACTAGTTAAGAGTTTCTAGGGACTCTTAAAGTTGTAAAATAAAACAAACACTTCTCAGTTACATGAATAAGCAAGCCAAAGTGGCTTGCTTTTTGGCATCTCAGAAATTTGAAAGAATATTGGAGTCACTTCCTTTGTGTTCATGTTTTGATTCAGTGAATGTTTACTTGGTTCCTACCATATGGAAGAAACCATATGGTAGGAAGAAAATCTACTAGGAATGTAACAGGACAGTGCAAAGATGAGAAGGCATGGCCTATATGCCCTCAAATGACTTGCAACAAACTAAAGTATCTGATATTGGTATGTTTCCCAGAAGCCCTCACATAATCATAATTCAAGATAGATATGTTGCTAACCATTATAAAATGTAACTTAATTCAAATTAAAAACATAAATATTTAATGTGTAAAGCATCATAACTCTGTGGTGAAAACGAAAATAATATTCCATTTCCACTTTCAATTAAATTAGAGTCTAGATGCAGCAATAATTCATGTATATAAATGGCTGTATAGGAAGACAAAAGGCTAAATTAATATTGCCAAGTTGAAACTGCATCAATTCAAAAACAAGAATGCTCAAAATCTTTTCATTAATTACTTTAGCACAATTCGGAAGTGATGCTATTATTATTGTACATTAGAAGTTAGAGGTTTAGAGAGATAAGGAATGTGTGATGATAGATCATGGTTCCCAAAAGTGGAATTACAGGGATGGTGGTGGCAGCAGATTGGAGAAAGTGTCAAGGACATAACCTCCCTGAAATATGACTAAACAGAAGGAGGAAAAATGGATACCAGTTACAAGGAGCCTTAGTAGGTAAATGTGTTGAATTTGAAGAGCACAAGAACTGTCCCATTTTGTTGGAATGGAAGCGATGAGTAGTAAGCAAGAAATGCAAAGAAAGATCAGATCATGGGATTACTTGAAGACCTAGTCAAACCATGGTAATAGCCAATGAATTCACATGTCCACCTTTTCTTTTTGCTTCCTAGGCCTTTCTGCTCAAATTAATTTATCAGACAGCTTTCAATTCAATATTTTATAAACAAATCCCAGTGTTATAAACTTGCTGCTAAAAAATCAGTTACCTGAAAAGTACATAAAGTATAGATACCTCAGAATGAGGCCCTTGAAATTATGGCTGTAAGTTTTCACAGACCCAAGTAACTAGTATCCACTTCTTCACTGTTCCAAGTATACCCAAGCAATATTACTCCTGAGACTTTACTTGATATAAATTTTTGTTTTGGAACCACTTCCATATTTAAAGGTCCATTTCAAATGCCGCCTCTGCCATAAGGCTTTCCTCTTGACTCTGAGCCACAAAGTAAGCACAATCAACAATGACTAGGGAATGTTCTTAGATTTTGGCAAGCAGTGGATATAAGTGATATTTGCAGATCTTCATTTTAATTTGGCATATACACAATGCACAATCTGCTAGAATTTTGGAACTTTTTCTTAAAATGGAAAAGTCACAAGAATATGAAAAAAATGTACCACATGTTTACTTAAATAGCACCCAAGCCGTATGTTCAATCATAGCCTAGAATAATTAACTGGTGCAGCTAATAAATACATGTGAGGAAAATATCTTGCCTAATGAGTCAGAAGTTTACCTAGATACTAAAGAACAATAACTAGGAGTACAAGGCATCTTTCTACTAAGAATCACAAAATATTCATCCATAAATGTAGGCTTTGAATATCTTTGGTGGATCCTCACACATGTCTTGAAACCCCAACAGGGTTTATCGGGAGGCCACTGACTTCTTTTGACCAACATTTATCACTATGGGTCTAGAGTTGCTCAGATACTTTTTAAAACTTGACAGAGAGGAGTCAGCATCTGGCATAGACTCCAATTTCAACTTTCCCTGCTCTTATTGCTATCCTGGGGCTCCCATGATCCTGAATCCGTGCTTCATACCTTAGCTCACATCCAAGTACCTACCAAAGCCCTATGCAGGAGTCTCTTCTGCCCTTATGCTCTATTGTATCAGATCTATTATTGTCCTGAGCACCATTCCATCATGTTCTCTCACATTGCATGTAACAGTTTAGATTCCTAAACAGAGCAGAAATTCCTCCATAAATACCACAAACATATTTTACTGGGGTTTACCTATGCTTTAACAAATATTAATTGAATACCACTTTGGGACAGGCACTAGAGTACACATGAACCCTAGCTCTACTCTCTCCACAGGGGAGTTGAATAATAAACAAACCAGCTGCAAATAAGAAAATTCAAGTAGTAATCTGCTATGGAAAAAATTAAAAGAAGCAAATGGTGGAGTGACTAAAGAAAGGTACATTAGAGGGGTGCCCGGGTGGTTTAATCAGTTAAATGTCTGACTTTGGCTCAGGTCATGATCTCGCAGTTTGAGTTGGAGTCCTATGTTGGGCTCTGTGCTGATAGGTAGGAGCCTGGAGCCTGCTTTGGATTCTGTGTCTGCTCCTCTCCTGCTCTCTCTCTCTTTCTCTCTAAAAAATAAATAAACATTAAAAAAAAGGAAAAGTACATTAGGTGGGGGGCAAAGGAAGTATTCTTTGAGGCTGTAGGTTTTAGACACCCGAATGACAAGATGAAGCCCAGTGAAGATATGGGTAAAAGTCATTCAAGCAGAAGGAATGGTAAATGTAAGGGCCCTGAGCTGGGAATCGGAGAGATGTGTCCATGAACAGAGAGAAAGATAGTGTGGCTGGAGCACAGTGGAATAGCAAAGATGGTAGGTAAGGAGGCCATGGAGGTAGAGGTCAGACTGTGTTGGGTCTTGTAGGCCATGTCATGAAAAGTTTAGTTTACTCTAACTGAAATGGTAAAGCCATTGGAAAGCTTTAAGCAGAAAAGTAATATGATCCAATTTAAGTTTTTCAAAATCTTTCTGCTGACTTACAGAGAATGTAATTTTGGTGACCAAAGACAAAACAATATAAATGCTGCTGTCCTGGTCCAGGCAAGTGATGTTTGTGGCTTAGAACCAGGAGACTCAGAGAAGTAATATATAGGAAATGATTTGCTCATAGATCTGACGGGGCTAGACAAGAGATGTGTATATGTGTGTGTTTGTATATGTATATATCTGTGTGGCTCTATGTATTTGGGAAGGGACAGATGGATAAGCAGAAGCCAAGATGATTTCTAGGATTTGGAATTTCATAATTGTGTGAACAAGGGCAAACGTAGAAGAAGACAGAAAGAAATCAACAGCTCTGTCTGAGCTTGAGTTTGAGAGTCATAAAAGTTTGAGACTCATCAGCTAGATGAGGTCTCATAAAATGGCCTCATGGTTTAAAAGTTGTCTAGTTACAAAAAGGGATCTATTACCTAAAAAAAAAGTCATCAAGATCAGTATGTCCAATAAAATTATATACATTGTGAACGAAATATTTCTCAAGACCTGGAAAAGGGTGAAGGAGATTTCTGAATGTCCTTTTCAGGCCCATGATGGGGGTAAAGTCTTCTACCAGATCCCCTGGGAATTGTCAATTCTATAGGAATGTGAGTCTTATTATTGACTTGGCTACTTTACAACTCTGTAGGGGTTAGAAGTTAAGTGTTAGAAAACTGAGGGTAATACAAATGATTCTCATTTGCAGCAATGCAAATGAATTTTGTCTGGTAGAGAAATAACTGATCTCTGCCCTATAGAAAAGATGACCCCTAACACTGTATTTCATTACACCATGAAAATTAACTAGTCTTGCATTTACTAACAAATTCACTTCAGCATTCATGACTGCATATATATCATTCTTCAAATTCTCATTTAAATTAATATTGACATCTTAATGGGTCTCTCCTTAATGAATTTAATAAATCTTTGACATGTTTATTTTATATTTGAATGACAGAAGTATTTTTATATTTTGAAATTACATGTGAACAAGAATAACAACAGTGCATTAAAAATCAAAGGGGCATTTTTAAAATCCGAATAGAAAGTGATTTGCTGTGATTAGTTCTTTGATGGTCTCTCTTCAAATGTCCATTTCTGACAATTAAAGAGCAGATAACAGAAATTGGTAAACTTTGAATAGTTAGAATTATAATTGACTCGTAGAGATATGGGTAATATCATAATTGTGTTTGAAATATATGTAATTATTCCTAAGATATTCATATTCTAGGAGAATTTTTTTGTCATTCATTCATTCAAAACAGGCATCATGAACAACTATGAGAAAACAAGTTTTGGCATCATAAATCCCATTTGTCCATTTCAATATTAAAATTCTTAATGCAGTTTACCTTTATGCATGACATTTATATAAATAGGTAAAACAACTATTGTTTAGAAGTAGCTGTATTTTGCCCATTCTTTGATTTCTTCTTACTCTCTTCCTAATGAAAATAAAAATAATTCTACCTAGAAATTTCCACACATATCCTTTTCTGATTTGAACCAATAATTAAAAAAAATTATGTTTATTTATTTTTTGAGAGAGAGAGAGAGAGAGACAGTGCGAGTGGGGAAGGGGCAGAGACCGAGGGAGACACAGAATCTCAAACAGGTTCCAGGCTTGAAGCTGTCAGCATAGAGCCCTACACAGGGCTTGAACTCACCAACCACAAGATCATGACCTGAACCGAAGTTGGACTTTTAACCTACTGAGCCACCCAGGTGCCCCTGAACCAATAATCTTGATTGTTGGGAGAGGATACTGGGGACTTAAAAATGTCAATCTGTTTCTGGGTTGCAGGCAAAGTGATCTGAGAAAACAATTTCACACAAAGTACTTTCCTTCCACTCTTTAAATTCCACGTCCCCCCCCCCCCCCCAATTATCACTTTTCCCCCTTGGTCTAAATATAATGTGCCTGGTGGTTATTGTGATGAGTAACTTAAAGTAAAGGAAGTGTAGGTCACTTCTGTGTTCCCCAGGTTGGATAAAAGGAAATAAATAAAAAGCGAGCCAGAATTTACTCCTTCACCTTTCTAGATGTCCTTTTCACCAATTTCTTATCTGTCTTCTTTATAGTACTTTCTTAACTAGGAACAATAGGGACTGTACTCCAAAATTAAAGTGAAAACAAATCTTAAATGTATCCACCATCTTTTAATGACTTGCAAATCATTACGCATAAATACAATGAGGCAGACACACATGGAAGTTCCACACAGAGAAGACTCCTTTGCACATCAAGTGGCACTTTTAGGAGCATAAAAAAAGTACCTGAAAGAAAAGAATGTTGAGATATTAGAGATAATTTAAATATGTTATATTTCACAATGGATCCACACCCCAAATTTTGCACATGGTCTCCACCAAACATTTTAGAGTAAAAAGGAAATCCAGAAAGGCTGCATTATATGTACACATAATATAGACACTCACCCATGCACATACACATGCCAGTAAACATGATTTATATATTTAATATGCCAAATTCTTCAAGTGCATACATTTGTATTTTGCCTTGACCTTAATAATAGCAATAATAATGCATTTATAATATTTTATATTTTATGTAAATTATATCATTTATTTTCATATACATTATTACAATTGAGCTCAGAGGGTAGCCCATGAGGAAAAAACGTAGCATGAAAATTATTTTAATGATTTAAATTATAGCTGTTTTGTTTTCCTGTACAATGGTTTCTAGGTTCTTATTTTCTTTTCCAAAACATAGTTATGATTTTTTTAATTATAGAAAATTTATTAATATTGTAATAACAGTTAAAAGTTACTTATGCAATTTAAAATTTAATATAATATGGGTGGCTCAGTTGGTTAAGCATCTGATTTCAGCTCAGGTCATGATCTCACGGTTTGTGAGTTCAAGCCCCACATTGGGCTCTGTGCTGACAGCTTGGAGCCTGGAGCCTGCTTCAGATTCTGTGTCTCCCTCTCTCTCTCTGCCCCTTCCCCACATGTGCTCTATCTCTCTCTCTCTCTCAAAAATAAATAAACATTAAAAATAATAAAAGTTAATATAATTAAATTTTCATATATGAGATGAAACATCAGCAAAATGAGTGGTATCTAACATTTGATGATTATACACTAAAAGAAACTGATGACTATCACTTCTCCATAAACTATGTGGAAAGCATTTGATTTTTATTTTTGTCAATAAAATATTTTGACATATATCCAAAATTTTCAAATTTTGATGTTTAGGTACTTTCACTATGATTTACAGGCGAAAAATAGGTTTTACTTTACCCAGTAAAGAATAAAGTGCCTTGCCAGTTAAATAAAGAAATTATACAAACTGTGTTTTACAAGTTACTTAATAAATTTTACTTTTTGCATTCGATCATTTAGCTTGAGATACTTTGTACTTTCTTTAGAGAAGTGTAATATGGTAAAACATATGACCAAATATATCTGGATATAGAGTATTTTCTTTAAGTAAAGTACTTGGAAAGTAAGTCTTTAAACTTTGTCTGATGAAAATATATTAAAATATAATATATTGAATATCTTAAGCTGAAGGAGTTTGAGAAAACAGCAGAAGCATGAAGCACCCCTTCCTAAAAAGCAGGAGATAAACCTTCCATGTGAAAGTTTCTCTCCCTGTACCAGAAGGAAGAAAGGCATCCTAATCACCAGAGACAAGGAATTTAGGGCTAAGAAAGCTGTGTAAAGAAACCTTGTTACTTGTGCACCATTCTTCACAAATTTATAATTTCTTTGTGTAAAAAGTATTAAAAGCTTTTTGCTCTGGTTACTTCCTTGGGTCTTGTGAAGGAAAGCTTCCATGTACATGTAAAACTTCAATAGAATTTGAATGCTTTTCTCTTGTTAATCTGTCTTATGTCAGCTTACTTCTGAGGCAGAGTCATAGATCCAAAGAGGGTGGAGGAGAACTTTTCCTTTCCTACAGAAATAATAAGCTTGTGAGTCATTTATGGCTTCACTCTACTGTCTTATCTGTATGAGCCCGGGTAAGGAATTACTTGTCGAAATTTATATTCTTTCATAACTACAGATCGGTAAACACAAATCGTTTACAATCACCAAGAAATTTAAACCAGGAAAGACTTTAAAAATTATTACTCTTTTCTTCAGAAACCCCCTTATAGTTAACAAAGATTTGGGCATTCCCTCGAACCCTAAAGCTATATGAAATGTCATATTTTATACCATGTAGGCAGTTTTATTTATTTTAAAACCAAACACTTATACTTTAGTATTCTCTGATAACAGTTGCAAGCATGCTGCATTCTAGCATTTTTTCCAAGCATGTTGTTAATGTTATCCTTAGAGCCTTGTTTTTCATTGTGCTTTACGGATGTTTTCTATCTATGTCTAGGCAATCATATATTAGAACCACATTCTAAGGCACACACAAAAATTAAAGCACATACCGGAAAACACAACAGTTCTATCACCACAGAAGCTACACTACAATTCTTTGTCACAGATGAGCTGGATTTAGCCATTCCACATCCTCTCCTAGGCTTCTTAGATGGTATTTGGCTTTGCTCTTAGAATTTCCTTTTCTTTCTTTTTCTTTCTTTCTTTCTTTCTTTCTTTTTCTTTTTTTCTTTCTCTCTTTCTTTTAAAACTTTTATTTTTAAATAATCTCTGTACCCAACACAGGGCTCAAACTCACAATCCAAGATCAAGAGTTTTACATGCTCTACTGGCTGAGCAAGCCAGGCACCCTTGCTCTTGGAATTTTCTCTATCTCTTCATTGCAACACATGCTCAAAGAGTTTCTTAAAGTCCATCTTTAAGAAATGTGCTACCTCACCAATAGCACGTTTTTTTCTGTCTAGAATTGAAGATGTAGTGATACCAGAGACCATCATTTCCCTTTCTGCTTGGCTTTCATCAAAGGAAGAAAAGGAAGTGCATGGATGGAAGTTAAGGAAGCACACACTAGAATCTGTCATTTCTTTCTTCTTTTTTAAAAAAAAAAATTTAATGTTTATTTATTTTTGAGAGAGAGAGAGAGGCAGAACATGAGTTGGGGAGGAGCAGAGAGAGAGAGAGAGAGAGGAGACACAGAATCTGAAGCAGGCTCAAGGCTCTGCACTGTCGGCAGAGAGCCCAACGCAGGGCTTGAACCCACAAACCGCAAGACCATGACCTGAGCCAAAGTCAGACGCTTAATCGACTGAGCCACCCAGGTGCCCCTAGAATCTGCCATTTCTGAACGAAACTCAAGATCTGCACACACTGAACAATACTGGTATTCAACAGCCCCCACCTTTACTGCACAGGCATTTACTGATGGTCCATTCACTGTCCAACTGAAAAATAGACAGGAATGGAAAAATCTGAGTGTTATTGAGGATCTACCCCATGCCAGTCCTTGTGCTAAGGAGTTTTACCTCCTTCTTCTTGTTCTCTCCTCATAATTACCCCATGGGATACATATATCAGTGTCATTTTAAATAGGGAGAAATGGAGGCATGAAGAGATGAAGCTGATGGTCTCATCACTAATAAGACACTTTTGCAATCTACACTCTGCTCCATTTATATCGTATTAGCTCCTGACACCATCAGGCAACCCTGCACAGCAGAAGTAGATTCTTGTTATGAAGGTTCACAGCCTCTCTTCCACTTGATGTTAAAGACTCTTTGGAGGAAAGAAACAAGAGGTGTGGAGATTTTTTTTCCCTAGGTTTTCCCAACTTTTAATCTGGGAATGGAGTCAGACACTGTAAATGCCAAGACTCTAAGGACCCAGAGTAACACATGCTATATGATGCAAACTACATGGTTTCTCAGGCCATAAAAATAAGTTCTAGTAAAATGTACTGAAAAGTCATTACATATGAGTAGCAATATTGGGCCATCTGAATGGAGAAACCTGCTTCTGAAGGAGCAGCTTCTCCATTTCCCTCCCTTGGAAGAGATTTCAGCTGTCTAGAGCTGCCGTGAAGGAAATCCATCACAAAGGAAGAAGGACATTTCTGTTCTACACCCCCTCCCATTCTTTTTATGCTCCCCCAAAGCTGCTTCCCACTGTACCCTCATGGTTGCCTTACTGCCAGCTGGTGAAAGGGAAGCAATTCCTAGTACAGCAGAGGTGGGAGACAGACAGCAGCCAGTTGAACCCTGGACCCGGCAGTGTGGTTTGGCAATAAGGAAACAACTCAAGAGAAACATAGGAATGGGACACTTGATCGTTCTGCTGAGACACATCATGAGACAACTGTGAGATAAATCCTGAAAGAAAGAGAGAAAAAGAGGGAGGAACAGAGAGAAGGAAAGAGAGCGAGAACTGATTTTGCTTCAAAAGGGCTGCAAATTCTGAAGTTATATAAATTCTGCTTGGTTCTGTAATATGAATATCGAAACATTGCACATAAGCTCCTTAGGCTTATGATAAAGTGTGTGATTTTCATAGTCGCCAAATATAAAGCTTTACCTATTAAGAGACTATGCTTTTCTGATTACACCGTAACTGGGGATAGGAATGGGAGTTATTTTCTCTGGAGTCTGTTCTGAGACAGCATCCTACTCTTTTTTTTTTTTTTTTTAATTTTTTTCAATGTCTATTTTTATTTTTGAGACAGAGAGAGACAGAGCATGAATGGGGGAGGGTCAGAGAGAGAGGGAGACACAGAATCTGAAGCAGGCTCCAGGCTCTGAGCTGTCAGCACAGAGCCTGACGCGGGGCTCAAACTCACGGACCGTGAGATCATGACCTGAGCCAAAGTCGGACGCTTAACCGACTGAGCCACCCAGGCGCCCCAGCATCTTACTCTTAAAGAAATCTGCATACAGTTGAAACACTGGCATACTGCTTTGGCCATGATATCCTGTAATTCTGTTTATGACGCTGCCTTGTCCAACTTTGTACAAGTTTGGGAGGAGGGATGGGAGAGCAGAAGAAAACAAATGAAGGTTTCTGTATTTGAAGACAGAAATGTAAAAAGAGAGAAAGGAAACAGAATCATAAAAGTTAAAGATTTACAAGAAAGGCATTAGACACCCCAAACAGTAAAGCTATAAAGAGGCATACTTGTTTCTTAGTCCTACGGCTTTTTTCTAGAACACTTCCAGTGCAGGGAGTTCAATTTCTCACCAGACAGCTCATTTTGTTTCTGAAGAGTTTGCTAATAGAAGGTTCTTATTTGGATTGATCCAGCCTCTACTTGTCTGGAATCTTAATAAACGCAGCATCTCCTCTACATTACAGTTCTCCTAATACGTGAAGACAGCTACCATGTTTCTGAGTCATCTCAGCTATTTCAGCCAATCCTCACGCCCCGCAGTTGCCAGATCTCCTTGGCACATGCTTCAGTTTGTCAGTGTCCCTCTTAAAATCTGGCACTTTAAACTGAACATCCTACGCCAGATGCGGTATGAAGAGTGCAAAATTCAATGGGACTATTCCTTTCCTTGATCTGAACTCTACACTTTATTAGGACTCACGTTAGCTTATTTGGCAGTCATCACACTGTTGGCACAGGGTGAGCCTGCCGGCAGCTAAAGCCCTATGTTACCGGTTTTTTGTTGTTCTTTTCTTTTTTCTTTCACTTATACTTTTCTTAAGCCAGGTTTCCTGCATCTTGTAGCAGAACGGTTTAATTTGTGAATCGGCACAGAGAATTTTCCATTTCTTGATGTTTTCTCTCATTCTTCCTGCCATTTAGAGACCCAGAAGATACTTGATTTTGTCATCCAACACGTTAGCTATTCCTCCTCTGTCAATTTTGGCAATAGATGTCTTCATGTGACTCACATGTTAAAGATTTTGAGGGGACAGCGCTCAGATCAAAGCCTTATAAAATGTTACTGAAGACCTGCCCTCAGGCTAACTTTTGATTTAGTACTCAGTTCACTTTGAATGGCTCATTCAACTTTTTACTTACCACTCAATCTAATTATTTGTTTATTAAAAAGGATTGCATTTTCTATGAGCTTTGCTGAAACTGAGATAGAGTATATCCATAACTTCCCCTGATATTGGCATGCTAAAAGAAAAGTAAATGATATTTTGGGGGCATGATTTCTTCTCAATGAATCTAAGGTAGATTCTAATGATCACTGATTCCTTTACTAACTTACTGAATAACAATCATTTCCTAGTCAAGTAGAATTTTTTTTATCAGGGCACTATAATCAACTAACTGGTCTTTTGTTGTTGTTGTTGTTGACACTGAGATCCTACACATCTTCAATATTGTGACACCTTCTCTTTTCAGGAGTCTTCTATGGCTGCTTTTCAGTTTTTTCACACACATGTTAATGTTTAAAATATGGAATGTAATTTAACCCACTGTGCTTCTCAATTCAGCTGTCTGTTCTTACAGTCTTTTAACCCAGGGAAACAAATGCTTCAGCACAAGGATAAACCACCAAATGAGATAGTGTGGAAAGCAATCACTAGAGGGCAATAAAGGGCTAAGAAATAGTTACTAAAGTGAGTGACAGCTGGTTAGAAGGACCAAGAGACCTATAGGCTAGAGAAGGCCAGCCCTCTGCAGGAGAGGCAAATCTCTTAGGCTTATCCAAAAATTCCAGTTTAGATAACGGTTCACATAAGAACTGGGATAGAACTGGGACACAATCAAGAGGGATCGGCCAGTCAGCAATCAGCTGGAGGTCACAGCAATGACATTTTTAGGAGGTTTGATATCAGTGTCAGAAAATAGCTTTGACACTGGGAGTCTTGGTATCATTGTAGACGTCTATCTTGAAAGCTAAGATCAAAATAGCATGGATTCAGGGGTGCCTGGGTGGCTCAGTTGGTTGAACATCCAACTCTTGATTTCGGCTCAGGTCATGATCTCACAGTTCAGAGATCAAGTCCGCTGTGTTGGGCTCTGTGCTGACAGTGCAGAGCCTGCTTGGGATTCTCTCCCTCTCTCTTTGTCCCTCCCTGAGTCCTGCACACGCATGTGCATTCTCTCTCAAAAAAAAAAAAAAAAGAAAAAAGAAAAAAGAGAGAAAGACAATAAAAAAGAAAAGAAAGAAAAGAAAAGAAAAAGAAGTAGCACAGATTTAGCAATAATAGCTACAATTTATTGAGTACTATATATCTATCAATAAGCCAACAATATATCTCTCATTCTTGGAACAACCTTCGGAAAATAACAGCGTCCCTGCTTTATAAAAAGGAAACTAAGGATTAAGAAACTGAAGTGACAGACCTGGTATCTAGAGTGAGGTCTGTTCAGGGTTGTTCTTCCTATGCTCAAAGATTATAGGGTATCCTGATTCAGTAAATTAGAACTCTGGGAAGATGGTGTGGAAAAAGCTTGTGACAACTGGCTTTAAAGTCTTGGCCATCTCTCTTAGAATTTGTGGAGAGCAGACACATCTCATTTACTTCATTTACTTCTTAAGCTACTATTTCCTAATAATCATATTTCATCAGTCCTTCAGTTTGAAGTTCATTCTGCTTTTTAAAAAGGATGCAAACGAAATACATTCCATTTCCTTTAATTTTTTTATTTTATTTGTTTTATTTTTTTGAAAGAGAAAGAACACACACAATCGAGCGTGAATGGTAGTGGGGGCAGAGAGACAGGGAGAGAATCTTAAGCAGGCTCCATGCTCAGCACGGAACCAACGCGGGACTCAATCTTGTGACTCTGAGATCAAGACTTGAGCCAAAATCAAGAGTTGGATGCTTACGGAGCCACCTAAGAACCCCTCTATTTTCGTTAAAGTCTTGAGACAACTCTCTCCCTCCCCTGACCGTGCTCTCTCTCTCTCTCTCTCAAAATTAAACATTAAAAAAATTTTTCTTTAAGTCTTGAGACAAATATATACTTTGTAAACATAACATATGGCTTTTTTTTGTTCAGTTATGATGGATTTAAGACCAATGTCATGCAGTGAAAATCCTTAGCAATAATTTGAATTTCAAACAAGAACTGCACCTTTTTGCCCCCAATACTGGCCATACATATGTGGCACCAGATCAGCCTAGTGAAAATGCTAACTAATTAATTAAGGGAGAAAATATTCTAAAGGGTAAGGAAAAAAAAAAGATTTTCAATTTTGGTAAAATAAAATAAAAAAATGTAAAATAAAAAAAAAATATGATCAGTGCTAGCACAAGAAAAGAATTTTAAAAGTGCTGAATGTTAAATCAGTCAGATAAAGTGCTCTGGGGAAAAAAAAGGATCAGAAAGTTAGCAGAAGCAAATAAGGTCACTGATATCAAAGATGTATGACATAAGTCTGAATAAAATTGTTTCAAGAAATGTGAGATTCAAAAAGGCAACATTTCCAAATATATTAGAAGCATTCTAGAATGTGGTATAGGCCTAAGTGAGTATGGTTCTTTATAGCTTTATTCTTCTGGGTTTCTGATAGCTTTCTCAGACAAGAAGTAATTAAAATAATATATTACCACCAAAATCTATTTTAGGCCTCTGAAGGGATGCCTTCTGGTTTCCTGGAGTCACTGACATCCCATTAGATATGCAAATATATCCAATACATAGTGACTCTAGGGAAATCTACTAGCTACGGTGCCCCTCCTCTTTGCCTCCCTCCTTCCCAGTGTATATATAAAATATTCTTGGCAATTAACACAGAATTTTCATTAAAATTAACATATAACGTTTCCATAGTAGCTTTCTCTGATCTTTAAAAAAATATAATCTGCAAGGAGTATGACATAGAACAAAATTTTAGGCATATGTTGTTTATGTTTTCATTCTTTACGAAGATACATGTTTTAAATACTTGTAAAAGAAAATAAATGAAACGTTTATTTCAAATTCTGCCTCAAACAAAATACCTAGGAAGCACTGCTTCCAAAACTAAAATATCTCCCTTCATTTCATTTAGAGTTAAACATAGATTGTACTTTAGAAGTCCACATCTATCTCCTTTAACGCTCTTTGCACAAACTGTTCCTGGGACAAAGATTTCTGCAGTTATTATAGGCATTTTTTGATGTATGGGTATTGCCAATAGGTGGGAATTTATCTCATAGCAGCAAGACAGATGAAGCCAGATCACACTGGGCAGTGAGCCACCAAAGGCCCACTTGCTGAAAATAGAGCCATGCCTTTTAAATTTGCACTGTTTCCAAGAGGTCTATGGGTATTCAACCCCCAAAACCCAGGAGCCAGATGTCTGGAACCTCTTAGGAATGATTTCCAATTTGTTGTAATGCAGTAATGCTTCCCCTTTGCTATTGTCTGTGCATTTATCTGTCTTGTGTTATTTTGGTCCCATTCTTTACCCCGACAAACAGAGCTGTGTTCTTTTTTATTCCTCTTCTCAATTTCATGACTGTTTTCTTTAGCATATGTGAGCACACAGCATCTGTTTCTGAGTCTATGCCAGATGGATGAACTTAATTATTGGAGAAATCTGAGGAAAGGGAGATCAAGGTACTTTTAACACAGGAAGGAGATAATGGAAGGGTAGAACCAAAATCCAGAGACACTCGTCGGAAACACAGTAAACCGCTTCTCAAAGTTTTGCCAGATCCAGTGACGCTGGATACATCTTGCTTGAGAAAGTCTTTGAGCAGTGTGGCAGATGCAGGATACTTATCTCTCCCTCCCCCACATTCTCATTAGAGCCTATCAAAATAAGTACTCAGACTGCTTACTATCAACATATTAACTCAACCAATTCATCAACTTCTTTTAGGTTCTAAATCTACATGGACTCGTGGTAATCTAAATGATTACATAATTAAACAGGAAATTCCAGAAAAGACTATCAACAGAATTACTAAATTAAATTACTTGGAAGCCCAGGTTCCATGCCATCCTGCAGGGGTTGTGTCCTAGTTTTTATTATAACAGAAAGCACAAGGATGCAGTCTGTTTGGTATTTTCAAGCACCAAATTCATATGGGTACAGCTTGATTAAATACTATGAAAATAATAATGACTAACATCTGTATAGTGCTTTCTTGTCTACACATTGCTTTGTTTAACCTTGATAAGCATTGTCATCCTCATTTATAGATAAGGAAACTGAAGCTTAAGGAGGAAGGCTTAAGGAAGTCATTACGATTCCATAGCAAAAGACAATATTTTTAGCTATAATTTTTGATTCTAAAATGAGTTTTTTAATTCCAAATCTAGTGTGAGCTCTACTATGGTATGCTGCCTCTCTTTGAAACATTTTAACAAATTCTCCATTGCGGAAACAATAATGTGATTATACTTTCTAATGGTACTTTTAGAAATTGCTGTCTTTTAGTATGTTCCAACTATAGGTGCTATGGTCTAATAATTCATGAAGATAATATTTCTGAGCCATTCATACTATGGAAACAGTGTTTTTAAGATTTTTTTAATGTTTATTTATTTTTGAGAGAGAGAGAGAGAGATTGAGCAAGCAGGAGTTGGGGGAGGGGCAGAGAGAGAGAGGGAGACTCAGAATCCGAAGCAGGTTCCAGGCTCTGGGCTGTCAGCACAGAGCCCCACTTGGGGCTGGAACTCACTCACCGCAAGATCATGACCTGAGCTGAAGTCAGATGCTTAACCAGCTGAGTCACCCAGGAGGCCCTGGAATCAGTGTTTTTAAACTGAAATTTTTTAAGTATTATTGAAATTTATTAAACAGTTCTACTTGGTTCCACTGGTGACAAAATATTTTTTCTATGTATTGAATTTTGCAGTTTGGGTAGACAGTAGCCATAGAAAAAGGCTACAACCTCACTGAGGGATCCTCAAGGGTACGGACACATGCTCTACACAAGTGGGCCAACAAATCATGAAAAATGTAATGCCTCAGGACACAGAGCACTGACTTAAAACAAAATGTGTTAACGTAAAGTTTCAAGGCACACTAACTTTGATCACCATTAATTAAGGTGCTGTTCCAATTATCAGTGTTTCTAGACTAAAGATAAAGGTTATATATTCATTTAGATGAGGGAAAAATAGATGCCATGTGTTTAATTATATGATATAATTGCCATAGCAGTTAACATGTTTTCATGTTAAGCATGTTTGAACTCACACTTAAAAAAAAAAAAATTTAAAAAGCCTGAAATGTTCCTGTAGTAAAATATTCAAGAAAAGTTGAAGACAGTTGTCTCAAACTTTAAAGCAAGTATATTCACTCTAGTTTGGGGCTAAATATGAAAATATTTGGTTGAAATAGGGACTAGGTTTATAAAGTACTGAGTAGCTAAAATAAGAATGCTATTTTTTAATCATTTGCAAATGACAATTCAATAATTTTTAAAAATATTTTCTTAAGTTTATTTATTTGAGAGTGAGAGGGAGAGAGAACAGGGGAGGGGCAGAGAGAGAGAGAGAGTCTCAAGGAGGCTCCATGCTGTCGGTGCAGAGACCCACACGGGGCTCGAACTCACAAACCATGAGATCGTGACCTGAGCTGAAATCAAGAGTCTCACACTTAATGTACTGAGCCACCCAGGTACGCCAATAATTCAATAATTTTAACAGAAACAAAGAGTGCAATTAACAAGTCTCTTTATAGATTTCGATCTTGTCCAGAGGCCAAAATAAATGTACTCTTCAGTCCTTATCAACCCCCTGATGGTAGTGCACAGCTGCTTTCATGAAAGGTCTGTAAATGACCTAAGAGCTGCCTTTTTATGATGTTGCCCTAACTTTACCAAATTCTTCCACTAATGCACCGGGATCAGGGGCAGGGCCCCATACTCACCAGCTGGCCAGTGTTAGATGCATAATCTATGGAGGCTCTTGGAGCCTGCAATGACCCATGGTGGTGTTCCCTGCCCTTAAATACTTGGGTTAGGCTCCAGGCAGCAGTGGGGAAGCCTGCCTTGGAAACATGGGGAGTCAGACTGCATTTGTGCAGGTGTATGAGTCTACATTTTACAGTAGGGTTTGAGGGGCAAAATTCACTTCTGTGGACCAGCTCCCCTTGACCTAGCCCAAAATGCAAGTAGAGAAAGCAAATTCTACTCTATCCTGGGAGACACACTATCCTTTACTCTGGGAGGCTGTGGCCCTCTGCCTCAGACAGCCTGACTGAAGTACTGAGAGCTACAAAAAATCATTTTGGAACCTAAATTAGATCATGTCACACTTCTGCTCAAAACCTTTCAGCGGCATCTCCTCACTCATAGGTTAAGTTTCAGAGTCTCTACCATGAGCTGCAAGACAGACTCCATCTCTGTTCTCATTTCCCACCATGCTCTGCTCATTGACTCCACACCAGCTTACTGCCCACTTCTCAAACATGCCAAGCCGGCTCCAATCCCAGGACCTTTGCTACTGTTGTTTCCTCCACCTACACCAATTGCTTCCTTTCATTCAGGTTGCAAATGTGTCCTCTTCACAGACACCTTTCCAGAGTGCCCTATAGAAATAGGGCAATTCCTCTCATTCTCTTTTTCCTGAAGTTCCTTTATTTTTCTTCATAGTATCTACCACTTCTTGGCATTGTATCATCACTTTATCAATGTAAGCATTAGGTACAAGAGTACCATTTTATAGGTTAAAAAAGCCCAAATATCAAGAACTTAATGTAGTAGATATACATGCAAGCTTTTTATCTTCACTGATAAATTTTTCCTCTATGTGAAAATATTTCATGTAAGTTATATGCAATGCTGGTTGGATTATTCTGTTTTATCTATTTTAATCTACAATGTTTAAGTCAGGAGATGAGCTAGTGCCACAAATCTTTTGTGTGTGTGTGTGTCATAAAAATGCAGTTATTATACATAAACTATAATACAAATTTATCGTTATACATTATATAATTTATGAAAACTAGTTTGCTAAAATTTACTTCACATCAAGCTCTTATTCCATGTGTAACCCAATCACGATGAAACAGAAAAACACTCCACAAAAGCAAAAGCTCAAGGAAATCAAGGCCAAGGAATGAATTAAGGCATTTATAAGTTATGAAAATGACAGCTTGTAAGTATTCCAATTCCACTGAATATAGGGAAGGACAGAAGAAGCCTAGCTGGAATTTAAAATCGGTTATAAAGGAAAACTTTCCTACCCATGTGGTTGAAAGTAACCATGACTTTTTTAAATCAAAGGAGGTTTTGGAATTTTTTTCCCTAGATTTTTTTTTTTTTGAATGAAAAATTTTCCCTTTTGGGGATTGTTCAGCTATGATGTAACTCCAAACTAACATAAGCAAATGGACTGTATCCAAATGTACCACAGAAGGAAATAAAACTTATTTTCTAATTATTCTAGGATAATAATACATATTACTTATGAGAAGACAAAGGAGATGATTCAACCTCTGCTTATTATATCCTAATTTTAATTGGAAAATTAATATATTAAGGAAATATAGCAAATAATTTATGATATTTAATTTCTATTTACATAGTTTATAATATATAAAATTAATAGGTTCAATCAGGAAGGACAAAACAATTTTATAAATGTAAAAGATTTGATTTGAAAATTATGGTAGAGGTATAAGGCAACTGTTTTCAACAGGATATATTAATAGTCAAACCTGACTGAATATAAAATATCTAAAAAATATACAGCATGTATTTATGCTTCTTTGATGATTGTACTCAAATGGTAGTTGTTTGGTTTACATTCTGATAATAATTTCTTTTTCCCTTTCTATTCTTTGTCTTTATATTTCTAACTGACTTGACATAAGCTGTACTTTAAGCAGCTAGAACCAAGATATAAACTATTACCAAGTATTCATTAAATTCCATATGTTTACCAAGACTAGATGAATAGTAGATGGGGCAAGTTAATAAAATAGACATGTATTGAAATATAATTTTTCAAACCAGCACTGGGGAAGTTGAATATTCATCCAGCTATATGCCCAAGCTAAAAAAAATAATACAGTATTTAATTTCTTTGTCTAAAAATATGAGAATAATACTGGGGATAGAGCTTGTACGGATTTTGAAAGAAAGTAAGGCAAAGCCTTCTTTATGAAAACATAGATTTAGAATAAAAAATTAATATTCAAATAATTCATAATAATAAAGGAGGCTCTGGGGTGGCTGGGTGGCTCAGTCAATTAAGTGTCTGACTCTGGATTTCGGCTTAGGTCATGACCTCATGGTTCATGAGATTGAGTCCCACATTCAGCTCTGTGCTAACAGTGCACGGAGCCTGCTTGGGATTCCCTCTCTCCTTCTCTCTCAATGCCCCTCCCCTGCTTGTGCTCACTCACTCTCTCTCTCTCAAAATAAATAAACATTTAAAAAAACTTAAAAAAAATAATAAAGGAGCCTCCCCTTCTTACAGGATGTGATTAATATATTGTTCCCTTAGAATACAAAGAGTTAATTATCAGTCATTTAAAAGAAAAAATAAAGAGAAGGGGCTGTAAGATATTAAAAGTGAAAATACTAAGAAATATTACAAATATGTTAGAAATCAGTAGGAACACACATTCACTTAATATTTATTGACTGTTTACTATAGGCCATGTAATGCTAGGTACAGGCTGAATTTCAACTTATAAGACAAAGCCTATGCCTCTGACGAGCTCAGAGTGCAATGGAGAATACGGCAATGAGTGCTATAGTACCGGTGAGTATAAATAAAATCTACGAATAAAAAAAAGAGAAACCCGTCTACAGGAATAAGCAAAGGAAGTAAAATTGGACTTGAGTTCTGAAGGATAAATCACATATAAACAGAATGAGAAAGGAGTGAAGTTGGCCTGTGGAAAGGCAAAGAGATATGTAGAAGAGGTAAGTTCATGGAATGGTGACATATCAGTGTTCACAGATTACAGGGTACTTGGAAGGGCAGTGAGAAATTAGACCAGAAAGAGTGAGGGGCTGGTTTGTAAAGGCTCTTTTATGCCAAAGTGCGGGCTCCACATTGTCAAGAGCACTATCTTATAGGTTATTCACAAAGATAATTCCAGTGGCTTATGGAAGGGAAAATGATGGAAAGAAGAGACAGGTGGTAGTGGACCATTTCACAGGCAATTGCATTGTACAGGCAAGATGTATGTTGTAAATTAGAGAATCATTTTACTTTAGAATAATTACTGTTTTAGTAGTTGTGGGCAGATCATAAATATGAAATGTTTTGATGCAAAGCTAGATTTGGGGAGGAGGGTCTTGAGGAAGATTTCATTACATAGTAAGTTAATAGCAATAAAGGCTTCAATGTGATGTCTGATGCCTTGGGATAGTGACGGTTCTTTTATATTCAGCTCTCCAAAAGGTATTACCACAATTTCATTTACATATCTTTATTAACATCCTTAAACACTAGGGGTTTCTTCTTTATAAAAAAGTTAAGGGGCCTCCCGGGTAAGCATCCAACTTTGGCTCAGGTCATGATCTTGTAGATCATGGGTTCCAGCCCCAGGTCGGGCTCTGCACTGACAGCTCAGAGCGTGGAGCCTGCTTCAGATTCTGTCTCCTTCTCTCTCTGCCCCTCCCCCACTCTTACTCCATCTCTCTCTGTTTCAAAAATAAAATAAAACATTAAAAAAAGTTTTAAAAAGTTAATTTCAGAGACCTCTCTGAAGAAAAGTGAATACAAAAACGAATCCTTCATAAGTGCATAAACTAATAAGCAATACATTTTATTGGAAAAATAAAATCTAAAATTAAGTGGACTAGCCATTTATTTGAGAATAGCAATGGGTCTTTAAAGTTCTTCTGCAACAAATGTGACTATTAGTTTCATTGAGAAGGAAAATTTTAAATTAATCTTTCCAGGATAGAACACTGAAAAAACAAAACCCAACAACTCCAAACCTTCTCTCTACTGTTGAGCACACAACTATAAACACAAATGCACAACATATGTTTCCATAGTTCACGGCCACTGATTTATTTGTATATTAAACACAGTGGTTTCCATCTCTTGTGTTTCTTAAATAAATAAATAAATAAATAAATAAATAACAGTAACTTACAAGAAGGACTCCCAATCACATGTGAGAAAAAAACTTAGAAGTCAGAATTTCATCTATAAGGCTTGTATCTTTTAATTTTAGGATGCAATGGAAGTCTTAAAACTTTCATGAATAAATAACAAAATCAGTCAACACACAGACTTCCTAAGACATCCTTTCTGGATAGTATCTTCTAAGTTAGCATTCAGTGATTACCATTCTATGTTCCATGCTAAGATGATCAAGGAAAACACTTCATATTGAGTGACATACACAAGTGCAGCAAATCTTTTTAAATAAGCATGTTGTTTTGGGAACCCTTTTAAAAGGAACGGTAAGCCAGCATATGGAAAGTTATAAATGGGGCCCAAGTCCACCTGGAATCTAATTAGAGATGCCTTCCAGCTGTTGCCACTGCCTGGAGCCTCTATTTCCTCTTACTCTTTCCTTCCAAAATACCATGGAAAAGAAACTGAACAACAGTTCTCTTGAGGCAACGTGAAGAGTGAGGTGGTTTGGTGAAAAAAGAGATGAAAAATCAGCTACCTTATTGAATGTCCCTGTACATAAAGCATTACTCTATGAAAATCCAGGGAGAGAGTTATAGAGGCAAAATTAGCGTTAAAAAATTATGCACATAACCAGTAGCACAGTGTTATCAATGCTATGACTAAAGATAGTATGCAGTCTAAGGTTTCCCTGTGTGTAGAGAAATTAAGAAATCCATTCATTATTTTTCTTTTCATACTATATTCCCCAAACCAGAAACCTGTGATAATTATAGAACCTCTATAAACTGTTCACTTTGACAGATATCAGACCCTACCTCATAGATTGCATATATTTTTTCTCTATGGATGTTAACCTGAATATTTTATTGTTGGCTATAATATATATATGTGTATATACATATATATATTATATATATGTATATACACACACACATATATATATATATGTATGTATACATAACAGAGCTTAAGGCTCTCTCTATATATATAATGTATGCATAACAGAGCTTAAGGCAAGGAGGATTTGGAGAAAGACAGACATTGGTCTGGATCTTCTAGGACAAATAAGATTGCAAAGAGGCTAAGAGAAGAGGGTAATTGTGATAAAAATTTACCGCTTGCATTTGTTTAAAGATTTACTTTCCCTTTATTTTCCGCTATTTTCTGCTAATTCCCCTTTATTTTCTGCTATACCTTCACCAACATCTTCAAGCACATGTCTTGAAAATACCCTCTCTTTGACCCTGCTGCTTTTTAAATCACCAGAACACTTCCCTCTTGCCTTTGTTTCAAAGTCAAATTCTTCTCACAGTTTCCACCAGTCTCTCCATTTCTACTTCTACTCCACTGGCCCTTTTGGTAACCCTGTCAGAATCAAAGCCATTTGTGGTTTTAGTTGTTGTTGGTTTGTTTGTTTTTTGGTGGGGGGGGGGGGGGGAGGGTGATAAAATGTCTTCCTTCTTAAAATAGCAACTTAAAAGCACTATAAAATTTTTTAATAATAACTAAAACTGTCTAAAAAGAACATTTCTTTTCAGGCAAATGTTAAACTAAGTAATCAGCTTCACATTGCTGTAGACAGCTTTGTGAGTGGCTCACACAGAACATAAACTTCTTAAGTCAACAGCACACTGAGAGGGGAAATAATTTCTGTTCACCCTCAGTCCAGTGTTCTGTTAACAGCTCTACTTCTAAATATGCATGACATTTCCTTTTTAAAAAAAGTCTTCTGTTTCATGTTTCAAATGCACAGACTAATTCTGATCTAGTGAATTGATTCTCTAATATTGAATCATTCTGGCAAAACATGAGTCAGAGTAATAAAGCATTCTGAGACAGCTAGCTATTAAAATATTAGGCACATATGTGAACCTGTGAACAACTTCACAGTCTCAAAAGGGACAGAATTTTAGCTTTTATGGGAGACCAGGGTAATAGAGAAACAGCACTTTATTATTTTCACATCTTATCTTTTCTGAATTTCAACATTTACTAGAAGAACCTCAGTTTGCTATCATTTTTTATTTTTACAGGGTTTATAATGATCATGTGTGGAATTTTAAAAAAAATTTACAAACACTTCCTATGTTCCGGTTTATATTTATTTACCATGTGTTTATTTTAATCATCATTTTTTAGACCATTTGGCAACTACAGTGGGATGACAATGATGTGGGATTAACTGTGTCACCAGAATGTCTTTATATGGTTGCATATAATCAAAAGTCATTTGGTTTCTGAAAAACAGAATGCAAATACAAAGACAAGTAGCGCAGTTTAAAGTCAGAATATTCACAACCTTGTATTTTGATTAATGTCTACTTTGGTTAATGTTAGGTAATCTACCTGCCACCCAAAGAGAACTTTCCTGAAAGTCTTCCAGTTTTTCCTCATTTCATTTCAAGCTATGTTCATTTGGGAATTCAGTAATGTCCATTCTATTGCTGATTATCTCTTGAAATTTTGTTCTTTTTTTCCAATCTTATTGTTATTATTATGTCTTTCCAGCTTCTCATTTCTTACCTAGAAAGTTTCCTACTGATTTCCCTGCTACAGAAAGAGAGATGATAACAAGGTAGTGGAGTCAGAGTCGGCATTTTATAGACTATGCATAGAAGGAGGACACATTTTAAGTGTTAGTTCTCAATAACTGTTGTGCAACAGGCTTACCTATGACTTAGTTATAGAATAATAGTCTCCTTGTACTCTCTTTTGCTCTCTTGGGCTATTGAAATGGTATTTGATGACAAGAAAAAAAAACCCTGAAAGTCTGATATTACCTAGGATGTCTTCTCCACTGTACAGATATTGTTTTTTCATTATTTTCCACGTGCATCCATGTACCTGTATTTGAATATTAACATCTTTCATGCCTCTGCATTGTAGCATTACAATACCTTAAGATTATTAGTAACTGCCTCATCTTTAAAAACTATGATCAATTCTTTAAAAGAATCATGACAAACATCATGATTTGTAAAGGAAAATATGTTGTAATCAAAGCATTTACTTATAAAAGATGTATTTAAGAGATTGGCAGCTTTTTGTTGCTGCTGCTATGTCATTATTTTTACATTTTGTAACTTGATGCCTATATTCTCTATCCTTTTTTTTAAGTTTATTTATTTTGAGAGAGAGATAGAGAGAAAGCAAGTGGTGGAGGGGCAGAGAGAGAACCCCAAACAGGCTCCCCATTGCAAGCACAGAGCCTGATGTGGGGCTCGAACTAGTAAACCGTGAGACCATGACCTGAGCCAAAGCTGAATGCTTAACCAACTAAGCCACCCAGGTGCTCCCTATATTCTCTATTCTTGAGATTGACTGCATTGTCAACAAACTATTTATTTGTAGCATTAAGTCAGTAATGTATCTGTAATGTATCTTCCCTGACCTGTTAGAAAATCACTCACAGAGTAAATAAAATATGCCTAAGTGTTTCAAACCATGACCCAGGAACCCTGAAGATTGGGCAAAGAGGCCCTGAACCTGCCTTACAAGGAAGAGTTTGAGGCTAGGAACCTCCACCAGACTCTCTACTTTCTCATCTGTTTCATATATATTTTCCATCAAGACTTGAGTAAAAAGTTCCACAACAGAAAAAGGGTTTGTAAGTCACAGAATAAGTTTCAGGCCCAACACGGAAATAAATCAATTTACATGTGGCAGAGAAACCTGTGGACTGGCCAGCTCCTCGAGGTCAAACAGAAGCCCTGGGACAAAGCAAGGACTGTATGGCTCCTGCATAGACAGCCAGAGGCATGATACCCTAGCCCCACTCCAGGGGCCCAGAAAGACCTCAGCACTTGGGAAGTGAGGTAACCCTTAGAGGACAGGACAACATGGCTTCACTAAAGTTTCCCACAAAGATTTAAAATTAAGGGATTTTGAGAAGAAATTTGAGATGGTAAAAGATTCTTGAGATTCAGTGTTCTTCAAAAAATAATTTTGAAAATTTCTTTTGCATCGGCATACAATTTTTTTACAGTTCTTGTGCTTAAAAATCCAAGAAAGGGAAAGTTTGGGCTCACTGTTATATGAGATGGAAGGTGGACCTTGTGATCACAATATGAGGTGGGTAGGTGAGGTGAATAAATGCCCTGAAACAAATATTCATCTCATTAAAGCTTGTTTCGGGATCGGCACAGTGTACACATCCCAGAAAACAACACAGAAACCAGCATCAGTGACACAACTTACCCAAGGTGGTTCATAAATTGTCTAGAGAACAATTTTACTAATTCGGAGAACAAAAAGAAGAGATTGCCAATGTGGAAAAGTTTGTTTATATAAGCGTTTTCTAAAAATAAAAGCAGATGTTCTATTTTTAGCCATTTTTAAACTAAGGAACAAAATGGGCACAGCTCAAATTTTAAAAAAAAAAGTTCTTAACAGAAGTAGGTCCTTAAACATTATAACTCTATAAATACAGGTGCAGAACCAACCACCAACTACCACTCAGACTCTTTAGCCTTGACATGAATCCAAGAGAAAGGGAGGTGTGCGTGTGTGCATGTGTGTGTGTGTGTGTGTGTGTGTGTGTGTGTGTGTACACTTGGTATTTAATCTGTCTCAAGTAGCAGTATTTTCAGTGTAATAGCAATAGAGAGGAATGTTGAGTTTATACATTGGTTGTTTTTGTCTGTTTCCTTTTTTCAGCAACCATCTGAGCAATTCTAATAATGTGTAGTGTTTGTGTCCACATGTCTGAGGAGGTGAAGTGATGGGATTGGTGAATTCGCCTAGTTAATGCTATTCTGGGTGACTTGGGGACCAAACAAGCCCCTGTTCTTGCTCTGACACAGCTGCCTTCTCCACATTCACATTCACATTCTTTGTCTTTCCTTTGAAATATTAGTGAGTGGCTGAGCCAGAACTCAAATACAGACTTTTTTATTTTTTATTTTTTTATGAAATTTATTGTCAAATTGGTTTCCATACAACACTTAGTGCTCATCCCAACAGGTCCCCTCCTCAATGCCCATCACCCACTTTCCCCTCCCCCACCCACCCCCATCTCAGTTTTTAAGAGTCTCTTATGGTTCGCTTCCTTCCCTCTCTGTAACTTTTTTCCCCCCTTCCCCTCCCCCCCCGGTCTTCTGTTGAGTTTCTCAGAATCCACATATGAGTGAAAACATATGGTATCTGTCTTTCTCTGCCTGACTTATTTCACTTAGCGTAACACTTTCCAGTTCCATCCACGTTACTACAAATGGCCAGATTTCATTCTTTCTCATTGCCAAGTAGTATTCCATTGTATATATAAATCACATCTTCTTTATCCATTCATCAGTTGATAGACATTTAGGCTCTTTCCATAATTTGGCTATTGTTGAGAGTGCTGCTATAAACATTGGGGTACAAATGCCCCTATGCATCAGCACTCCTGTATCCCTTAGGTAAATTCCCAGCAGTGCTATTGCTGGGTCATAGGGTAGGTCTATTTTTAATTTTTTGAGGAATCTCCACACTTTTCCAGAGCAGCTGCACCAATTTTCATTCCCACTAACAGTGCAAGAGGGTTCCCATTTCTCCACATCCCCTCCAGCATCTACAGTCTCCTGATTTGTTCATTTTAGCCACCCTGACTGGTATGAGGTGATATCTCAGTGTGGTTTTGATTTGTATTTCCCTGATGATGAGTGATGTTGAGCATCTTTTCATGTGCCTGTTGGCCATCTGGATGTCTTCTTTAGAGAAGTGTCTATTCATGTTTTCTGCCCATTTCTTCACTGGATTATTTGTTTTTCGGGTGTGGAGTTTGCTGAGCTCTTTATAGATTTTGGATACTAGCCCTTTATCTGATATGTCATTTGCAAATATCTTTTCCCATTCCGTTGGTTGCCTTTTAGTTTTGTTGATTGTTCCCTTTGCAGTGCAGAAGCTTTTCATCTTCATGAGGTCCCAATAGTTCATTTTTGCTTCTAATTCCTTTGTCTTTGGACATGCATCAAGTAAGAAATTGCTGCGGCTGAGGTCAGAGAGATTTTTTTCCTGCTTTCTCCTCTAGGGTTTTGATGGTTTCCTGTCTCACATTCAGGTCCTTCATCCATTTTGACTTTATCTTTGTGAATGGTGTAAGAAAGTGGTCTAATTTCATTCTTCTGCATGTCACTGTCCAGTTTTCCCAGCACCACTTGCTGAAGAGACTGTCTTTATTCCATTGGATGTTCTTTCCTGCTTTGTCAAAGATTAGTTGGCCATACTTTTGTGGGTCCAATTCTGGAGTCTCTATTCTATTCCATTGGTCTATGTGTCTGTTTTTGTGCCAATATCATGTCGTCTTGATGATTACAGCTTTGTAGTAGAGGCTAAAGCCAGGGATTGTGATGCCTCCCACTTTGGTCTTCTTCTTCAATATTACTTTGGCTATTTGGGGTCTTTTGTGGTTCCATACAAACTTTAGGATTGCTTGTTCTAGCTTGGAGAAGAATGCTGGTGCAATTTTGATTGGGGTTGCATTGAATGTGTAGATTGCTTTGGGTAGTATTGACATTTTGACAATATTTATTCTTCCAACCCATGAGCACGGAATGTTTTTCCATTTCTTTATATCTTCTTCAATTTCCTTCATAAGCTTTCTATAGTTTTCAGCATACAGATCTTTTACATCTTTGGTCAGGTTTATTCCTAGGTATTTTATGCTTCTTGGTGCAATTGTGAATGGGATCAGTTTCTTTATTTGTCTTTCTGTTGCTTCATTGTTAGTGTATAAGAATGCCACTGATTTCTGTACATTGATTTTGTATCCTGCGACTTTGCTGAATTCATGTATCAGTTCTAGCAGACTTTTGGTGGAGTCTATCGGGTTTTCCATGTATAATATCATGTCATCTGCAAAAGGTGAAAGTGTGACTTGATCTTTGCCAATTTTGATGCCTTTAAGTTCCTTTGGTTGTCTGACTACTGATACTAGCACTTCCAACACTATGTTAAATAACAGCGGTGAGAGTGGACATCCCTGTCGTATTCCTGATCTCAGGGAGAAAGCTCTCAGTTTTTCCCCATTGAGGATGGTATTAGCTGTGGGCTTTTCGTAAATGGCTTTTATGGTGTTTAAGTATGTTCCTTCTATCCCGACTTTCTCGAGGGTTTTTATTAAGAAAGGATGCTGAATTTTGTCAAATGCTTTTTCTGCATCGATTGACAGGATCATATGGTTCTTAACTTTTCTTTTATTAATGTGATGTATCACATTGATTGATTTGCGAATATTGAACCAGCCCTGCATCCCAGGAATGAATCCCACTTGATCATGGTGAATAATTATTTTTATACGCTGTTGAATTTGATTTGCTAGTATCTTGTTGAGAATTTCTGCATCCATATTCATCAGGGATAATGGCCTGTAGTTCCCTTTTTTTGCTGGGTCTCTGTCTGGTTTGGTCAAATACAGGTCTTTTAACCCCACCTACTATGTTCTTTTCCCTCCACTGTACTACTCAATGAAAAAATATATATGTTATAGCACTCCCTCAAACTATAAAAACTCAGAGAGGCAGAAAAGAAGGGAGAAACAAAGGCTCTAATTTATTGGTGGGCTTTGAAGTGTAAAATGTAATTGCCAAAGGCATTCCTGTAATTTGTAATGGGTAGTAACTCTACCTTCTTGAGGGAACACACTTTTTTTCCCTGCTGATAGCAGAATGAATGACCTTGAAGTTGTCCTTGACTCCTCTTTTTCTTCCTAACCCATCTGTAGTCCATAAAAGAATTTTATGTGGAACATACTCAGAATCCACTACTTTCCATCACCCATCTCCACAGCCCACAATCTCTCTACAGGCTAACAGATGATCTCTTTATCAGGTATTCCTGCTGCAAACCTTACCTCTACAATCTATCCTCAACAAAAGCACCAAAGCAATTCAGTTAAAACTAAGCTAGGTTAGGTCACCCCTCTTCTCTAAGCCTTTCAGTAGCTCCCATTTTGCTCACAGTGGAAGTCTTTTTCCTGTCCTGATCTTCACTGCACTACAGACTCTGGCTCCTTTAATGACCTTGACCCCACTTCTTCCTACTCTTCCCTGTTCTCCCTCTGATTGATCTAGGTAGATGAGTTCTTAATGGAACCTGAACAAAGGTGTTCCTACCACAGGGCTTACACATTTACTGTTCTGTCTGCCCAGAGCATCAATATACAAGACTCTCTCCTTCACTTCATTTCTTAATGAAGCCTTCTGTGACCTCCATAATATTGCCCTCTTAACTCCCATACCCTTTCTTGCTACATTTTCCTTCACAGAGCATATCATCCTCTGGTATACTATATATTTTACTTACTTGTTTCTCCTTGCACTAAAATATATATGTCACAAGAACAGGGATTTTTGTAGGGTGTGTTGAATGATATGTTTCCCAGTGCCTAGAACAGTAGCTGGCAAAGAGTAGGTGCTCAATGTTGAATGAATGAATGAATGATGAATGAATCTCAGGGAAATAAAAACAAGAAGCTCAATTAAGTTAAGGGTGATTACCTCAGGAACCATTAACTGGTAATGGAAACTTCATGAAAGCTTACACGTGAGTGTGATGAAGTAGTCAAAGTATAGTTTTCTCCTCTACAGAACTTCTAAGGGTTTACATTTAATCTTGGGAGACTCCTTTGTAAGACTAAGAAATATTAACATTCCCTTTCCTCATAGATTTGTGGTGAGGCTTAACATTTGTCTTAAAAGAAAAAACCTTAAGTTTAAATCATTTATTTATTTTGTTTTGTTATTTTGGCATCTGTGATCATTCAGAGCCACATCAGAAAAGAGATCTGAGAAGTTCTATTGTTAAAACCAAATCACTGAATTATTTTAGCAAATGTGAGACTATTGAACCAAATGGTCTGATTTCATTTAAAGGTAAATGATGACGGTGAATTCTTCAGCTAATTCAGACTAGCTACAACACTTTTAAGAATTAGGATATACCTGAACTCATCCTGAAACTGAGGCAAATTAGATAAAATTCTTAATTTACAGATTTAAAGAAGACCTCAAAATAAATGTCCATTTTCTCTAAGTCGGCATTGTGGTAGAAAGGTTCTAAAAGAGAACAATGTGCTAAAATATCTTTATTTCCTAGCACTTTTAATTTCATGATTCAGTTCTCAGAAATTCAATTGCTTTTGCTCTTGTGCCAGTTGCTTTGCCCAAAATTGGAATCTTTTTATCATTCACTTTGTGGGAGAGCAGAAGCGCATTAATAGAGAAGCTGTCTCTTCCAAGAGCCAGATCTATGTGACCTGAAACAAGCCTTCAACTGTAGAGGATGTAAAGAAAGCCTCAAGAATTAACTGTGCTTGCTAGTCAGATGGCATTTAAACAGGCTTGTGCATATAGTGGGTGCTAAATAGTGGCAAAAAGAAAGAAGTAAAGATGTCAATAAACAGGGGCGCCTGAGTGGCCCAGTTGGTTACGTGTCCAACTTCGGCTCAGGTCATGATCTCATGGTTCGTGGGTTCCAGGCCCACTTCAGCCTCTGTGCTAACAGCTCGAAGCCTGGAGCCTGTGTCTACCTCTCTCTTTGCCCCTCCCCTGCTTGTGCTCTGTCTCTCAAAAATAAATAAACGTTTAAAAAAAAAAAAGATGGCAATAAAATATCATGGAGCCTTAGGAGACCAAAACTGTATCACAGTGTCACTCAGCACTCATTGTGGTCTCCAGACTAGCAACTTCACCATCACCTGGCAGTTTATTGGAAATGAGGAATCTCAGGCCCCACCCAGGACCTTCTGAAACAAAATTTCTGGGTGACACCCAGAGAAACGAATGTTTTAACAAGTTCTCCCGGTGATTCTTATGCACCACACTATTACATACATCTTACAGTTCTAAGTATCTAATTGTTAATATTTAAGAGGTTAGAGTCAACAATACATATGAAAAAAATCCTTAAAACTTTTCAAAGTCAAATTAAACAAAACATTTTATAGGGACTAAACAACTATTACTTCAAAACACAGTAACAAAAATAGAGCTGGAATCAGATGGTTAAGCATCAGACTCTTGATTTCGGCTCAGGTCATTATCTCACGGTTTGTGGGTTCGAGCCCCGTGTCGGGCTCTGTGCTGACAATGTGGAGCTTGCTTGGGATTCTCTCTGTCTTCTCTCTGCCCCTCACATCCACCCCTCAAAATAAATAAGTACGCTTAAAAAAATAGAGCTGGGATTATATTTTAAATACCTCATGGGCCATTTAACTTCTTCGTTTCACCTCAATATGAGAAAATGTAGTTTGACTAATAATTTAAGTAGTACAAATTTTGAAAGGTAAACTAATAGTGTCATCCTTAATTTAGATATGACACAAATGGATAACAAGAATTTCCTTCAATTTTCCTGAAATTGTGTGAGTAAGCCAATTTGAAAATGAATTTCTGCCTTTTAGAATTGCTATGTCTATTTTAGTCTGTTACGGCTTTACTTCAATAAGATATTTACTGATTTCTACTCTAAAGATAAGCTGTGCAGCTATACTAAACCTACCCTGTCAACCATCTGAGCAATGTGGTGGAGCACTCATAGTGTTAAGGTTGGAATTCTAGTCTCATCACCTACTATGTATGGGGTCTTGGCCAAGATATTTCATTTCTGTGAGCTTGATTTCTTCATATATAAAATGTGATTAATAATATTTACCCCTGAGTGATGAGGCCTATATACATATTGGGACAAAGAGAGATACATACATATACAGATTAGAGAATATATATTAGAGAATAATATATATTTCCTGGGGCTCCTGGGTGGCTCCATTGGTTAAGTGTTAGACTCTGGATCTTGGCTCAGGTCATGATTTCAAATTCATGGGACTGAGTCCTATTTCAGGCTTTGTGCTGAGTAGAACCTGCTTGAGATTCTCTCTCTCCTTTTCCCTCTGCCCCTCCTCTGCTCTCTCTCTCTCTCTCTCTCTCAAAGTAAATAAACACACACACACACACCCATATATACACACACACACACACACACATATACACTTAACACTTGTTAAATGCCAAGTAAATGTTACTTCTCTACTCCCAAGATTTTATCTTCAACTAATCTCTTAGAAAAATTTATGATTAAATTAGACTTCAGAGCATTGCAAATGCAACCAAACTAGAACGAAAGCCAAAAAAACAAACAAATAAAAAGAAAGTAAAAACCAAAACTGATTTCAAGTATCTGAGCTTATATTTAAAATGTGTTAAAAATTATCTAAACCAAAAAAAAAAACTTTAATTTGATGAGCCTGATATACTCAGCTCATATACTTTTATGATACATACTTATTCTGTGCAAGAACCTGGTATGTTCAAAAAATATAACACAGTCTTTAATCTTATAACATTCAACCCCAAAGATAATTTTTTAAAGTATGATAAAACAATTTAAAAATTCTTGAGGTCTTCTGATCCAAGATTATGGCAAGTCTTTTTATAAATTTGTAATAAATTAAAATTATAGATAATTTATAGTATACATTAATATTATGGTTTAGAGTATTCATTATTGCTTCTGTTGTCTCAATGGAATTTTGAAGTAAGGTAACGAGCTGATGAGAGGATATTGGCAATTTGAGGAGATGGGAAATTTTGAAATGGTAGTCCTAAAGACTGGAACACATACTAGAGGGAGTTAAGAAGATCGCTGTGCATTTTTGAGTGCCTATTTTCAATTTGTGGTGATAAATTTAATCAAGTGTTGGTCGCCACTCATGTTCCTGCTGCTATGCCTACCTGTTCGCTGGACCTTACTGGACACTGACTGCTGCCAAATCATGCTCACAAAGCCTTTTTGAACACTGTGCATGGAACAATCCAGTACTCCCATAGCGTCCAGTCAGTTTCCTCAGCCTCCTTCTTACCCAGGTCTGATTACCTTACCCTCTCCAATCAAGCCTGACACCAACCAAGTATTGAGAAAGCGCATCAGTATATCTCCTCAGCAAGGGGGCAATGACCTAGTGATTATTTTCTGGCTTGTCTCCCTACTAGGCCCAGGTGGTTGGTAGATCGGTGTTGGTGTTATGATAGAGATGCACTATTATTGATTCCATTTGGTCAGTGGAGAAAAGAGTCTCATTCATTGTCATAAAATGAAGGAGCTGAAAAAACATTATGTGTGATATCCATCTGCATTCTAAGAATTCTATCACTGTGTTGCTGCCATATCACATACCCAAGAAAAGGTTTATAAAGCCTACATAAGGTAAACCCAAAGGGTTCCTGAGTATTGTCATATAATTTGTGGTAAGGCTCTACACATCCCCACTTTGGAAAAAATTTAAAAGAGTGGTTGAGAATTTGGAAAGATTTTTCCTTTTCTGTTCAAAATAAATGCCCTATAGAATTCAGCTAAACCTAAAACTAGAATGCATGAAGCATCTATTATATGTCAGGCAATACTTTATGCTCTTTCACCAACAAGGTCTCATTTAATATGATAACCAAACCAGAAATTAATGGTCTGTTAGCTCTTATTATGCTCATTTGATGAGGAAACTCGGAGGCATGCAGTAACCTATCTAAAGTTTTACTGTAAGTGGGAACTAGTATTTAGACCCAGGTCTTCAACCCTATGCCTACTGTTCTTTCCACATAGCAAACTGCTTCTCAAATAACTTCCACTTAACATGGCTGCTCTCTCTGAATATAATAAAGTTTAAAGTTATACTTGAACAATTGTTAAAGGTTGTTAACAATCTGAATATTTATGTCTACCTAATTCTATTAAATGTAGTATCAAATCTCAGTTGATCAGCAATGGTGATATGGATGTTGACAATTTTTTTAAATGTTTATTTCTTTATTTTGAGAGAGAGAGAGGAGAGAGAGAGAGGGAGGGAGGGAGGAGCAGAGACAGAGGGAAAGATTCCCAAGCAGACTCTGGGCTGCACAGAGCTCAACGTGGGGCTTGATCCCATGAACCGTGAGATCATGACCTAGGCCGAAATCGAGAGTCAGATGCTTAACTGACTGAGCCACCCAGGCGCCTCCAGATGTTGACAATTTTTAAATCAAAATATTCCTTTAGGGCACCTGGGTGGTTTAGTAGGTTAAGCGACCAACTTTGTCTCAGGTCATGATCTCATGGTTTGTGGGTTCAAGCCCTGCATGGGGCTCTGCACTGACAGAATGGAGCCTGCTTGGGATTTTCTCTCTCTCCCTCTCTCTCTGCCCCTCCCCTGCTCATACGTGTGTGTGCACTCTCTTGCTCTCTCACTCTCTCTCTCAAAATAAATAAATAAACTTTAAAAACAAAACAAATTCCTTTAAAATTTTAAGTCATTGTACTAATCAATGAAAAATATGGAAGCTCCTAAAATTCAGAATAAACTCAAGTATGTGACTCATATACACTTACCATATTTTTTGATATTTCTCATTAAGAGCTTTTCACTTGATTCAGTACAATTATTGAATAAATATTTATTGAAAGTCTGATTATCAACATTAATTATCTGTTGGATAGCTTAAAGTTGTCCAGCATGAAGGTGATAACCGAGATAATCAAGGTTTATATATATAAATATATGGAACACATATACATGGGTTTCTATGTGTCAGACTCTATTCTATGTGTTCTACCTACACAATCCCACTTAAGCCTCACAATAAACCCTTTGAGTAGGTATTATAATTATGATGACCATTTTCCCATGAGAAAACTGAGGCACATATAGCTTAAGTTACATGGCTGATGTCTTACAGGATCCTTGCTTTTAATCACTAGGGTATGTATTTTTAAAAAATAGACTATGTGGTAAGAAGTGTACAGTTTAGTGTGCTGTTGTAAATTTTGGAATTTGAAGGAAACAGGTAAATAAAATAATTGGAATTTATTATAAAAATAGAGAGGAAAGGTTGCAGAAACAGAAGAATGCACTTGATTCTGCCTGGTGTGGGGTAAAGAAATGATCGGAGAAGGATTGGAGAGGAGATGAAGGTAGCAGAGGGTCTGGAAAGATGCAGTAGCATTTTCCCAGAGGAGAGTGAAGAATATTCCATGCTTAGATGGAAAAAGGAGGATTTGGGGCATAGCCCTTGTGGGTAAGTGTAAGTACCTTGGCAGTGATAACCCAAAGAAGGTATAAATGGGAATGTGTTGGCAGATTGTACCAGAACCATATCAGATGCCATATTTTAAAAGTCCTTATATAGAATGCTTAGGAATTGGGCTTTAGTCTACAGATAATGGCAGCTTCTAAAGGACTGTAAGCAGGGGAGTGGTATGATTTCAACTGTGTTGAAATTTCACTCACGTCCTAGTGTTAGAGTCAGATGCTGCAGGCAATATAATCATTTCGGAGGTGACTGAAATAGTGGCCATAGAGCATATAAAATTCCAATTCCCGCGAAGCCAAGAGCAATGTCTTAATTCAAAACCATTGCATACCTACTGAGTGGTAGTCCCAAGGGTGAACTGGCATTCAAAACTGAATGAGATATGTTGATGATATTCAATAAAAAAGTTATTGTTGACTGAAGGAATTTGAAGTAATCTTTCCATTTCTCTATGTCCATTACTTCTCATTTAACGTTGTAGTCTTAACTTATTGTTTAAATATGCATCTGCTTTCAGTTGTCATGAGCTTAGCAGTATTCCATCAGATTCTGCCAAGCATGATGATAACAACACACAAAATCTCCAAGTGCAGAAGCTTTAAAAAAAATATACCCCTAGTCACCTTCCCGAACATCTCATAACTAATAATATTATGTGAAAAATGTTGGTGGATAAAACGTATAAAGTTTAAAGCATATGGTATTTAATTTTAACTCTGCACTGCTAGATAGAAATTGGAAAAGAGATATGACTCTTCTGCAGAAAACTTTTAAAAAGGCCAAATTGTTCTTTTAAAGTTTGTACATAATTAAAAATTATGGAGAGGTAGCTCCAAATTTAAAAGACTTTTTACTTAAAAACTATATAAACTTAAAAGTTTTCAAAATGTTTTCACATGTTACCTCATTTGATCAATGGAATAACCTTTGAGATTAGTAATATAAATAATATCATTATTCCTATATTAAAGATGTAACCATGGAGTCTCAGAAAGATTAAACTACTTATTAAAGGTCACAGTCAGGAACTTGTTCATTGAATCAGCACTGTAATTCATATTTCCTCACTATAAATTCTATGTTATTTCTTCTCTATCACATTGCCTGTCAGAAGGAAATAATCATTTATTCATTAATTCATGTATTAATTCATTCATTTTTCACACATATGCTTATTGTCTATTAGTACAAAGCACTGTGAGATTTACAGAGATTATAAATCAGGATCTGTTCTGGGGACTGACTGGCAAGGGAGGTACGAGGTTCAGTGACAGCTCTGAACAAGGGGGAAATCATGCATAATGAGACAGTAATAGAAAGAATTATGAAAGGTAATCACTGGAATAAATTATTTCTGGCTAAGGAAGCATGGAAAACTGCACAGGAAAGGTGGTATTTTAGGTGACTCTGAGTGGCTGACATTTGGGCAAAGAGAGATAGGGTATGAATTCCAAGAAGTGAAAACAGTATGTGCAAAAGAAAGAAGAAAGTGAACTATGTAACGTGCTCAAGAAACTGAATCATTCTCTTTGCTGGGGTTGAGTGTGAAGGTTGAGAGAGGAAAATAAGGCTAAACACTTTTTTAAAGACTTGACTAAGGTGCTTACAATTTTCATATAGTGCAAAATGATGTGATGAAAACAGCAAGGGTCTTGTTGAAACCACACAAGAATAGGTTCACATACAGGGCCTACCACTTAGTGGCTGTGTGATCATGATCAATTTAGGTAATTTCTCTAAAACTTTCATATATCATCCATGAAAGGAAGACATTTGTTAAATATTTCATAAATATTTTTCAATAAAAATATTTTACCTTCAGGGTAGCCATGAAGATCAAATGACAGGATGTTTGAAAAATGACTAGCATGATAAGGTTGTCAGTAAGACTTAATTTCTCTTCTTATTCTTTGGTAGTCAGTGGTGAGGCAGGAAGCGTGTTTGCTGAGGCTGGTGATGTAATGAGAGTCATGTTTGAGTAAAGCAAATATGCTGGGTGAATTAGAAGAGAGAGGAAGTAAATGAGGTAAAAAGTCTTTTTTTGCAATGGAGCACACGGGAATGCATGTCTCAATAAAGTAACACTACTGGGAATATTTACTATCTACAATGATAGGACGACACTGCAACACACAATAATTATATCAAGGTGAAATACGGAAAAAGATCAGAGTGAAATTAATTCTGGAATATTGCTATAGGAAAAATATGAATGAAATCAAGCTTTGAAATAAAAGAGGCTTTCATACTGAGCTCACGTTAGAAGCAGGGGCTCTATGTGTTTTGCTTCTCCCACTTTTGATCTCCCTCAAAGAGGTCATTTGGATGAAACAAAATGTTCTCAATTCTCTACACCTGGATAAATTTCCACCTTTCAGAGCAGCCATTCAGGAAACTCACCAGGATCACCTGAATAGAGATTCATTTCAAAGGGACTCTTTTTAAAAAGCCTCATTTAAAATTAGGGACTTGGATTACAAGAGTGTGCCAATAGCTTACTAGACCATGATTCTATTGTCAGAAAAACCCATATGATCAAATAGGAAGAGGGAGCTATTTGTTGAATTGTCTCCTCTATTGAGCTGTTCTTTTTGAAATGGATATGTGAGGTTTTAAAGCCACCCTCTCCATTTGTTGTTACATTCATTTGCCAAAGCCCAAGTGAGCCTTGGAAAAAAATTGTTTCTTCTAAACTTTTAACCATAAACATTTCTCTAAATGTTTATGCATTAACTAAATATTTATGCATGTAATAAGTGAACTCTTAGTAACTGATATTTATTGTGTACTCTGTGTAGAACCCTACTTAAAACTAGGCTTTGGATAAAAGAAGTAGATGGGAGAGAAAGCATGCATGACTCTTGATGTTATGTTTACAATACAAGTAGAGGGAAAATGTGTACCCGCATGCCTATGAAATGGAATAATTGAACCCTACTCCCCTTAGCTTCCTTGAATATTTCTCCTATGAGAGTGGCTGAAAGAGTTCAATTACTTTTTCAAGGTTTTCAACACCAGAACAATTGTTAATTGATAATTGATTTTTTTAAATGTATTTATTTTGGGGCGCCTGGGTGGCTCAGTCGGTTAAGCGGCCAATTTCGGCTCAGGTCATGATCTCGTGGTCCGTGAGTTCCAGCCCCGCATCAGGCTCTGTGCTGACAGCTCAGAGCCTGGAGCCTGTTTCAGATTCTGTGTCTCCCTCTCTCTGCCCCTCCCCCGTTCATGCTCTGTCTCTCTCTGTCTCAAAAATAAATAAACGTTAAAAAAAAATTTTTTTAATTTATTTATTTTGAGAGAGAGCATGCATGCGAGCAGGGGAGGGGCAGAGAGAGAGGAAGAGAGAGAATCCTAAGCCTGCTCTGTACTGTAAGCCTGACATAGGGCTTGAACCCACGCACCATGAGAGATTATGACCTGAGCCAAAATCAAGTCGGACACTCAACCGACTGAGCCACCCAGGAGCCCCATTAATTGATAATTTCATATCTACAAACAATACGCTATAAACTCCCAACAGACATGCTCCCCTGCTTCCACTGCCCATTGCAGTCTACAGAGGAGGTCTACATGGATCCTATCTTCCTGGACCAAATGAGGCCCCCAGGGCTCCTGACTATGTGCCTGATTATGGCTGCAGTAGTTGGCAATGAAGGGCCAGGAGTCCCCCGCTCAGTCACTCTCCAGGATGAGGCTATAATTAAAACTGAACACTAATTTCCTAGGAGATCTTCTGGGGAAAAAAACCCAACGTGCTTTTCGGCACCATCTGTGTTTTCACTATAACTCCAGTCTTCTCAATGTATCATTCTTCACTTGGGTTTGAATCTCCATGTATCTCTGTACATCCTCTACTCTGATTCAATCAATCCCTCTCCTCTCCTCTCTAACCCTAGCCAAGAAGCCTTCTGTTACTGAAAGTATGCCATTAGCAAAATTCAATATGACCTCCCCTCTTTCCTGGACATTCTCTCCACCTTCTTGCTTTAGTTGATTGCTGGGTATCCCTGACATCCTCTCAACTTGGAGCTGTTCTTTTACCCATACCCCAATTATCACAGAGCCTGAAACAGGGGCTGGTGTCCTCTTAGCTCCTCACTGACACTTCCAGGCAATTTTGGCTCTTGTCTCCTTTTAAAAGCTCAACTCCTTTGAAAACCAAGGCAACAGATTATAGACTCACTATCTTCCCTGTCTGACTTCTTTACCCAGTTCCAGGCCCTGCCCCTTACCTCTCAGTCATAAATGATTCCAGCACTTGGTTCACTGTCCTGTTGAATATTACTTCTCTCATTGTTGTTAATGGTTTCAATATCCACTGAAGTGATCCATCCAATACCTTGCCCTTCTAACACCTTGCCTTCCTCATTTCCAAACATTTTTTCTTCAATCTCACCTTAGTATCCATCCCCCTGTCATTTCCCCAAACTGTGCTACTCACACAACTTTGATCCCAAGCATACACTTCTCCAACTACCATTATCTATCTTGCTTTTCAACTTTATAAGAGTGTCTCACTTGACCCCAGCCAGATAGCCAATTCATCGACCCTGGCACTTTTCTAGAGAACATAATTCCCTCCTAGTCTTCGCCTTTTCCTTGCCAAGTTTAGAGTCCATGATCCCACTCTATTCATTTAGCAAAGCTCCAAATCTAGTTAAATCTACCTCTTCAATGGCGATTCTTCTGCACACCAGCACCTGGCCATGGCACGAGAAAAACAGACGATAACTAGTTTCTGTTTAAAGTTATGACCTCAAATCTCAAGTGGGCTCAGCTGAGTGCCCCATATTTGTACAGCATTTCTCTACTTAATTCACTTTCTCATTCTCCTGGAAGAATATTTTCTATTTCTGTCTTTAAACCTCCAGATCTTTATTCTTAGCTAACGACCTCATTTGTTATTTCATTTAGAAAGTAGAATAATTCAGAAAAGAACTACTTCATATTCCAAAACCAAATCTTCCATGCTATTTGCATCTATACACCCATATTTTCCCTTCTTTCATATTACAATGAATGAACTGGTAAAGAAGGACTAAGGAAATTTTGAAGGAGAACAAGTAGGAGAACTTAATTCCAGATATCAATATTATAAAGTTACAGTAGTTAAGAATGTAGTATTGGCAAAGGATAGACAAAGAGACTAATGGAACAGAATAGAGTCCAGAAATAAGACCCAATGTCTACATTTATCTGATTTATATAAAAGTGATTTTCAACAAATAGTGTGGGCCAAATGGAGGTACACATGGAAAAAAATAATCTTGAATCTTGACGTATACCATAACAGAAATTTAATTTCAAATAATTATAGATCTAAATATAAAAATAGGACAATAAAACTTTTAGGAAAAAAAGAGCATTGTCATGATCTTGATTTAGTCAAAGATACCTTAAATAGGACATAAAAAGAAAAAGATTACTAATTAGACTACAATAAAATTAAAACCTTCTGCTTGTCAAAAAACACTATTAAGAGTGAAAAAGCAAGCCACAGAGTGGAAGAAGACATCTGCAGTACAAATATCTGACAAAGTCATCCAAGTCCCTGCTCTGCTGTGTCGGGTATACTTGGGCCCAAGCTCGAACTTGCAAATAAACCCTTATGTGTTTGCATCGGAAAACAAAACAAAACAAAACAAAACAAAAACCAAATATCTGACAAAGAAACAAATATATTAATAACTACTACAAAGAAAAGCAATCACCTAATGAGAAAATAGGAAAAGACTAAATAGACACTTCTTAAAAGGGAATATTCAAGTAGTCCATAAAAATACAAAAAGATGCTCAACTTCATTAGCCAACAGAGAAATGCAAATTTAATCCATACTGTTATACCAGTGCATAACAATCAGAATAACTAAAACAAAAAAAGACAGTATCAAATGTTGACAAAGATGTGAAGCAAATAGAACTCTCCATATATTGTTGAGAGTATGTATTGCTAAGAGTATAAACTGGTGGAATCACTTTGGGAAACTGTTGGGCAGTATTGATAGAAAACGAATACACACATTCCCATAACCCAGCTATCCTACAACTGCATAGATATTCAAGAGAAATGTATACATATGTTCACCAGCAAACACCTACAGATATGTTTATGAAAACACTATTCATAACGGCTCAACAGGAAACCACCCTAATGTCTGTCAACAGTAAACTGGATGAATAAATTGTAGAATATTTATACAAAAGAACACTGTTCAGTAATGAAGATGAATGAATTATGTCTACAGGCAACAACACAGAAAGGTTTTACAGTCATAATGTAAAGAGAAAGAAGCCAGACATGAAAGAGTACATTGTCTATAATTCCATTAAGATACAGTTAAACATAGGCAACAATTAACCTGAGGTGTTAGAAGTCAGGAGAGTGATTACCCTCTGCAAGAGGGAGGGCTTGTTTTAAAATGAAATAAATTTATCAATATTCTATTACAAATACACATTTGAGTTACCTTTGCATTTATAAAAATGCTCATCTTGGTATTTCAAGTAGAAAAATGAATAACAAAATAATAAAAAAAACAAAATTATTGCTAAAGACATAAATTCGGTTCAGATGGCCAATTTTTCCTAGTTTAAAGTCTACATAAAATGCATGTCTAAATTTTGCAAAACTTTTCCTTTTCTGAAGACGTCACTATATTCTAAGAAGAAATGATGTCATTTATCCATGTCTATGTGTAAAACTGTGAAAAACAAAACAAAAGGTGGGAAAACTACTTTGAAATAAATCAAATGTAGGCAGCTACTTTCTCAACCAACCTTTGTATCATGAGGCCAACTTTGAACACATACAAGGCTGTTTCTCAAAGCCCCATGTACAGAACCCCTGCGTTACTATCTCTCTTGAAATCTTTTGCCATAACTATATAAAAAGAAGATAATAACAGCAACTATCTCATAGTGTTATAAAGGTTAAACAAGATAAAAATCCATTCTCCTGGAACACTTAATTTGTATTAATAGTGTTAACATCACAATAACCTGAGGTGTTTGTTAAATCACTATTGATTTCTGGGCTCAACCCCCTACATACTGAAGTAGAATTGCTGGTTGTGCCTGGAAAGCTCCATTTTATCTAGCATTTTGAGTGATTATTTTTGTTGATTTAAATTTGAAGACCACTATCCAAAGATTGAGGTCCACTTCCTACTTGTTCCACAGATCTTCATACAGGGATCCGCACACAGCTAGTGCTCACTGACAGTCTGAATGATATTCAACATTGCCAGAAGAGTATAATATAAATGATTAAAGGAATCTGGAATTTGTTACAGATTTGTGTAGTATAAGGGAATAGATTTTCACATTTTGATGCGAGTAGGTTTGTTAATAATATTAAAAGTAGTCTCAGTTTCAATCATTTTAACTTTCTTTACAAATGCAAAGATATTTGAATCCTCTTATATTTTACATAACCCATTTTTTCTTAAAATAATTCAGTCCATTTAGATTTTTATTGCTTTTTGTTTTTGTTTTGTTTTGTTTTGTTTTGTTGTACTTTAGAAGATCCAGAGAGTATAGCCATGTGCTCCTGAAGAGGACAAATGACCATATTCCCTGGGCACTGCACTATTCACATTAGGCCCATAGCTGGGCTTCTAGAACTACTTTCTTTCTTACATCTCATTCATTTACAGGAAAGTTCCAGTCTAAAAAGAGAACTGTAAATGAAAATGTCTTCAACTGTTTAATTCAAATAAAAATTTAAATAGAATTACAGTAGCTATTTAAACTTTTTGTCTATAAAGCACTTACACAATTTGTTGCACTGAATAGAAAATCTTAATAGGAGACAAAATCTTTTCATAAGATGTTTGATTGCATTGAAAGAACAAGAGAGTCACCCTTTGACAAAAGAGATAAATTAGCCACACAATTAGCCACACAGCAGTGAGCGCAGCATAATATAGAGTCATGGAATCACTATGTTGTACGCCTGAATCAAACGCAACATTGTGTAACATGTTCAATTTAAAAAAGAGGAAAAAAAGCTAGGAATTATTTCCAGTTTCATTTCTGTTTCATGTTATTGGGTAAACATAAAGATTAAAAGATAAAACCTAGATATTTTATCAGTACAAGATAATGTTTAGGAACTAAATGTTGTTATTTGGTGAAAAGCCTTAAAGCATATGCTCTATTGTCAAAGATAAATTCATATAATTCATTTACATATTTTCAACTACCATTGGCTATCTGAGTAAATCTAAATTCTATAAATTAATTGAAGAAGTTCAGTGAGATTTTAAGAAACATTTAATTCATAAACCAAATATAAGAGTGGTTGGGATTAGACATGAAGAACTTGACCTGCAGGCCGCCAGATGGACTTATTTTCCAGCCAAAATCTGCTACTTTATAAATATCAAATGCCCTTGACTTTCTGACGCTACAATTAACCTTTAAAATTACTCTGAAGTACAGTGAGACTCTTTTTTTTTTTTTTTTTTTTTTTTAATCTCTCTCTCTCAAGAAAGGAAAGGATAGGATTTTTTCTTTTCTTTTTTTGGCAATGATGCTAAGTTCTGACAGTTTGCTAAGCAGTGGAAATCATGCTGTAAGCAAAAGTCTCTGCAAGACAGAGATTCTTACAAAACAGTCTTTATGTTTCCAACGGATACTGGCTACTTTTATAGGATTCAATTCCAACAACAACTTCACTGAAGCAGGGTTCCCTGAGACTAAAATCACAAGACACACATACTGAACCACTAAGGATTCCCCACTATTTTTGTCCAGTGGTAGCTTGACCTCCAGACCTCCTAGTCTATCTCTGTTCCACACGCTGACTTTGGCCATCCAAATCAATAGCAATAACCTATATTCTAGTAGGATAGAATGAAAATATGGAAATGAGTGAACACCTTAAGTAGAAGGTTTACCTGTTTAGCAAAGTGACAATATTAAAAACGCTTTACTTAAGCATCCAAATAACTTGATTTTTCTTAGAGTTAACCAGAAAATTCCCAGACCTGTGAGAGCAGCAGAAAACTTCAGATGAAATTTGACTCCTGTTGAACGTTTATCATTGAATTTCCCTGCATTTTGAGAATGGCCTTGGTAATTGCACATGACCGTCTTTAGTGATCCAGTAAGACAAAATTACCAAAGACCCAAAAAGAGTCATTTGTACACTGATTTTATATCGCCTTCCATCTATTTCCTTGACCTCTTTTCTGGCCATGAGGACCTGTGGCTTTGATTATTCAATTCTAGATTTAAGAACAAATCAAGAGTTGCAGAAACGTTTTAGTCTGTCTTTCTTATCAGTGATGGTGACTGGGAATTCTGTTGTGATACGTGAAACAAATCTGAGCATGCTCAAAAGTCAAAATGGATTTGGAAAAGGAGACCCCTTCTGGAGACATCTGGTTGGTAGGTGAGACTTCAAAATGTCCTGATCTTGTTTAAAAACCTGGAGGGCACTTCACAGCAGGCTCTGAGAGTAAGCAGAGTAATGAGCCTAGACTAGTGACAAGCTGTTCAAGATCACTAACAGGGAATCCATTTTAATACTAACATAAATCAATACCACATTTCATTCATTCATTCATTCTCTCGTTCCCCATATTTTCTGTTACTCTTTAAATTAGGAGCGGGGTCTTAGTTAAATGCTTAAGATTTCTGCAAGGCATAAATACATGAAGCAGTAACACTTACTTTCCAGTAATAAACTGACTCCTGGACGGTGTGCAAATAGGCTGGACATAGTAGTTCTCCAGTTTAACTCCTTCGGCAGCAAGCTTGTCAAGAGTGGGAGTCTTTATCTCCGAGCCGTGGTAACCCACATCTCTAAATCCCTGATCATCCGCTAGGATGAAAATGAGATGGGGTTGGGAGGTGGCAGATGTGCTGGGCTCTGGCCTCTCTCCAGACTGAGCTCTCAAGGCCCCTTCCTCCTCCTCCTCCAAGCCCTGGCCCCAGGACAGGTAACCATAGGTGAGGAGGCTGAGGACCCAGAAGGCTGCCAGCGCCCCCATGGCTAGCATCTTTCCGGGCCAAACCCAGGCCGGCGGAGTTGGCGGAGGCGGGGGCCCCGCACACCCCCTGGGGGCCATTCACTTGGGTCCCGGCTGAGACTCCACTCGCAGAACCACGCACCCGGTGCGGCCGCCGACGCACACATGCACGCCGGAGAGGGGTAGATCGCACAGGCGGTGGACGGTCCCCACCTGGAAACAAGTCCTGCGCTCCTCTCGGCTGTCACCACATCCAACAACTTCAACCTTCCACAAGTGATGGGACGTCGGACAAACAAGGAGTTGCTCTTTTCCGTCGGATTTGACTCTCTCCTCCTCCTCGCTCCCCTGAGTAGCTTCCACACACAAAAAAAGTGAAGGCTTCCACCCGAAAGTTCTCGGGACAAAAAGTCTAGCAAGGAATCACCTTGGGTAAGGACCTTTTGTGGCCAGAGCGCCCTTGACGTTGAGGAGCGAGGTTCTGGCAGCCGCGCGCGCACGCAGGTCGGAGGATCCGCGGTCCGGCGGTCCCCTCACCTGGAAGGCACTGGGGGGAGGGGGGGGGAAGGGGGAGGGTTGAGCTGCCGCGCCGCGCTCTTACCCTGACAGATAAACGGCTGCCTGAAGTGGACCGACTTCCTGACCACTTTCTCCACTTTTCCGGGGCTCTCTTTTTCTCCCGGTCCTCTCCAAGGAGTTTGCCAGTCTCCCCGACACTAGGCGGCGAAGTAAGGGGGAATAAAAGCCCAGTTTCCTGATCTCTTTCCACGGCTCACCACCCTTTTTCTGCAGGAACTTCGGGCACCAAGTCCTCCGGGCCTCTGGAGCGCGGAGGGAGCGAAGCGGGGTTCCTGCCCCGGTGGCCACTCCACTTCGAGCCCACTTGGTCTCCGCGGAGTGGGTGCACCCGGCCGAGGCGCTGCAAGATGGGTGCGTTGTGTCAGCTAACTTACTTAGTTTTGGCACTGGGATTTCGTGGCTGCCTCCTCCCTCTTTTTTGTCCAGTGAATCACAGAACGGTACTTTCTGCTTTAGCTCCTCCAGGAAGAGGGGGTGGGGTAAGGTTGGTTTAGAGGTTCGGGCTCTCCTTTTTCCCTTCCGGGAGGAGGAGGGAGGGGAGGCTTTGCGGGAGAGAGAGAAAGCTGCGCGCTCCTCCTCGATCCCTGCGGGATCCAGGATCCGGGATCCGCCAGGGCTAACGCTTCTCTGGGTTTCGCCGGCTGCCCTCCATCATCCGGAGAGGGGAAAATCCGCGGCGGCGCGGATCCGGAGGGGGGAAGCGGGCGCTTCTTGTTGTTGGTCTGTAAATGAAGAGCTCTCTCCCCCATCCCGAAGGCTGCGCTTGCAAACTTTTTCTAGCTTCAGGAGGGAGTGAGAGAGGGAGAGCAGGAGAAACAACAAACTGCGTAGCATACCCTTTCTTCTACTCTTCTAGTTTTCCTTTACTACTCCCTTCTGGCCCCCCTCCTCCCCATTTTTCCTACCCCTTTTATCCCCGCCTCTTTTTTTTTTTTTTTTTTTTTTTTTTTTTTTTTTCCAGCAGCCTCTACTACAAGTTTTTAAATTGAATTTCCTTTCCCTGTTGCTGGCCTTTCCAGCCTGACTTCCTCATTAGCTTCTCCCCACGTGAAGATATTGAAATTGCCCCCTTATTCTTACCTCTTCCCAAACTTACCCACAGGGCGTCTCCAGCCAAGAATGTGGGGCGGAAGAGGAGTTACACATTTCACCCTCAAGAACGGAGAGCCCAGTCTGTACTCCTGCAGTAAAGAAACCACAGTTTCCCATCTAATAATTCAGGGAACTTCATCACTTTTTAAAAACTATGTGGAGTGAAAGTATTGTAAAAGCTTGTGCTGACGGGGAAGATATGCATGCTTGTACTAGAGTTATGGGGTTTTAAAGCTCTGCTCAGTCAGGAAAAGGATTTAGGGTATGTATTCAGAGAGAAGGCAACAGATGCCAAGAGCCACTGAGACATGTTTTTCTTTCTCCAAATTTATTCAACGGTTCTTTCTTGAATACCTACTATGGGCTGACACATGAAAAGTCAGATTCTCCCAAATGCCTGAGCATAAATCTAGGTTTCACTTAGCCAATTTATTTTTAATTCTTTCCTATTGCTAAAGTTCCTATTTAGTTTCTAGGCAAAACATTTGTAAATGGAAACTTAGCACCTTTGAAACTTGCAGTGTGCTCCGCACAGTTAATTTTACTAACGTGTAGCCTTCTGCTAGTCTATTTTCTTTCCTGAGACCATTCTGATTAGTCTGTGGAGAGATGAGCAGTGTTAGAAACCTGTGAGAAATATGATCTCAGCAATTCGGTAAGTTAAATCTCCAAATATGTAATGAGTGAACGGAATATTGGGACATTGGAAAGCACTAAGGTAAGGCTTCCAGCTTCGTGGGTCTAACGAGATGCTTGAACGCCAGCAGACATTTCAGATGGGTTAGCCACTTTTAGTTGGAGGGGTCAGTGACATAGAACAAGAAGTATCCATGTTACTATGCAAGAAACAGGGTCCTTTTTTTTTTAATGTCTACTTATTTTTGAGAGAGAGAGTGTGAGCAGGGGAGCGGCAGAGAGAGAGGGAGACATAGAGTCTGAAGCAGGCTCCAGGCTCTGAGTTGTCAGCACAGAACCCGATGTGGGGATTAAACTCATGAGCTGTGAGATCATGACCTGAGCCGAAGTTGGAAACTTAACAAACTGAGCCATCCAGATGCCCCAAAAGAGGGTCCTTTTCAGTTCAGGTTTCAAGCAAAAGAAAGAGTAAATAATAATATGATGATGATGTTAACAGTCATGGAATACCTACCACGTGCTGTATATAATGATTATATATATATGTGTGTATACATAAATATACACACATATGCTGTATAGTATTTATATAATGCTTTATATGCTTTATCTCTTCTCCTTATCCACCAATTTTATGAGGTATTCTTCCACGGAACAAATATCTGAAGAGCTGGGCCAATGCTAGAAACTGGGAAAGTAATGGTCAGCTAAATCAGGCACAGTGTCTGTTCTTGTGGAGTTTACATTGATGGAAAGAGATCAACAGATCATCCCCAAACTCCAAAGGTTTGGAGTTTATTCTGAAATATTCTGAAGAAAAGGAACAAAATTAGAAGAAATTTTAAAACAAAGAAATCTGACTTAGACTGGGTGTGTTAGTGGGTGGGGTGGTACAGGGATGTGACCTGTAAACTGAGGGAGCTGTTATTTTGTTATCCACACCCGCTTTGGTTTTAAGAGTTCAGCTTTTTATTGAACAGATTACAGAAGAAGTTTAGTCAAAAAGCCCATGTCATCATCAGATTCCTCGGATTCTTCTTTCTTTGCTTCCACTTTCTTCTCCTCAGCCTGAGCCTCCTGCTGGTGCAGCGCCAGCTGCTGGGCCAGGTCCACCAGCCCATACACTGCAGGTGAGACTCCTGATGTTGACATTGGCCAAAGCCTTTGCAAACAAGCCCAGCCAGAAAGGTTCAACATTTACAACTGCTGCTTTAATGAGGGCATTGATCTTATCCTCCGTGACCCGTCACCTCATCATTGTGCAGGATGAGGGCTGAGTAGAAGCAGGCAAGCTCCCAGACCGAGGCCATGGTGCAGGTGGGTGCTGAGTGGGTGCTGCCAGGCACTGTGCTAGTCACAGGGTGAAGTGAGGGCCTCACCCTGTTCTGGCCGTAGCTTCCTTAGAAGAATGGAGCACGTTAGCAGCAGCTGAGGAAAAGCTGTCTATCCCCCTTTTACAGGAAATTTAGACTTGCAAATCTGTCTGACTTCAAAATCCATGTTTTTCAAAAGATAATCTTCCCACAAGTAGGCATTAAGGTCTTTTCCAGCCACACAGCACAGAGAGAACACAGCTGCCAGAGTTGGAGAATTCTAATCTTTACACAAGGCATGCATGCTCTCCACATTCAAGATAGAAGGGCAGAATTCTGGCCCTAAAAATGCCATTTTGGAATAAACAGTACTATATTAGGGGAGACTAAGAACTATTTGCAATTAGTAGTAAGAGCCAAGAAACAAGAATAGTCATGCTACAGCAGACCAAATGAGATGTGACTCAGAGGGAAAATCCATTGGTTGGGTGCCCTAGCCAAAGTGGGAAATGGGTAATGGTTATTCCCACATCCATAAGGAATACCTTCAGAATGAAATCAGAGGCTATTGAATGCACTATACATTATTGTACATATACTGGTATTATAAGCACAGAAACTTCACATTTCTCATTATAGGATTGGGTTTCATACACTCCAAGCAGTAGTTTTAGCGTCCTCATGAAATCCCAGGTTAAAGACCCTCTATAACTGAACTGTTTTTTTCTGACTTTAGAGCCAGGATTTTTGGTGTTCAGGCATCAGCTTCACTAATGGAACCACATCATAAATTTATTTCGGCCCAGATATAGTCACGTTACACAGTCCTATAGTTATGGAATGGCATTATAAAAATTAAAGGTACCATTTGATTTAGTAAAGGGAGAGAGAAAGAGAGAGAGAGAGAAATAGAAGTGCTTAGAGATGAAATTAGCATGGACTGATTATTCAGGTGAGGCTTACTCAGGAGGTAGGAATAAAGCTATGCCTGAAAGGACCAACAAAATTAAAATTTGGGAGAGAAGAGAAGAAGTTAAGGGAAAGGCATTTCAGGTAAAAGGAAAGAGAAAACCAACTGGCTGAGATATGTTTGGACTGGGAGAGTATGGGAAGTAATATTAGGAAGTTCAGATCACCCCATATATTGGAAAGCTTTGAAAAAGTATGAAGGGTTGGAACTTGATTTGGGGGCATTAAAAGTGATGAGGTCCTTTGAGCAGGACATAACATGAAAAAATACTTTAGTAGATCATATTAAAGTCCTTTCTGGGATGGATTAACAGACATAAAGGCTACAAAGAAATTGGTTCAGTCAATAAAAATTTGAAGAGTTAAATTTTACCGTGAGAGCACTGAGTATATTAAAGTTTTCTTGGTTAGAACAAGACATGATGAAAATATAGGAAAAGATATCCCAGAATATTTTCAGAGAGAGATCTGAGGGAGCAAAGACTAGAATCACACAACTGCCACAGTGTGAAATTTCCACAGCAATATATTCCTTAGGTTAAACAACTATGCTATGACTACATCATTTGATGGAAGAATGACATTCATTAAAAATTTAGAAAGAAGTATTTAATCAACTAAGAGAAAAACAAGGGAAAAAGGAATCAGGGACCCAGTACAGGACCTTCTTTGATTGAATAATGGAAAAAGAAAAGAAATAATAGAACACATTGGCAGGAAGGTCACCAACAGAGCGAGAGATCAGAGTAAGGCACCACAGTGTAGCCTGGGGCTCCTTAGGAGACAGACCAAGAGTAGTGGATGCCAATGGGTGGAGGGTAGAATGAAGGAGTGGATATGAGGAGCCTATCAGTAAATAGAGAAGCTAAGAAAATCACAGACAGGCACTAAAATGGGTATTGCACAATATTTCTTTGAAACCATAAAGACATTTCTCACAGCCCCCAATATGCATGGAGAGAAATGCCCTAACTTTCTACTGCATACACCTAGTCAAGTTATTGCTGTTGTTATTGTTTTTGCTTAGCAAAAGAACATGCCTGCTACCCTACTCCCCTTTCTTGGATAGGTAAACATGTATATAGATGCTTAAAAGATACAGCTAATTTTATTTATTTATTTATTTACTTACTTACTTACTTTTGTGAGAGTGAGAGAGAGAACATGAGTGGAGGAGAGGGGCAGAGGGAGACAGAGAAAGAATCTTAAGCAGGCTCCATGCTCAGCACAGAGCTGATGCAGGGCTTGATCCCACAACCCTGGAATCATGACATGAGCCAAACCCAAGGGTGAAGCTCAACTGACTGAGCCACCCAGGTGCTCCACAGCTAAATTTTTAATTGTAGGTTTAAAAAGTTGTGAATATAGTCACCCCAAGGATTTATAGACTATTAAAAAGATTTAAAACTCAGTTCCTGCTTGATTGGGTTTATACATATGTTAAGTACTTAAAAATGAAGGAATAATCATGAAGTTTAAACTTTTGCACCCTCTAAAGGAAACATTTGTTCTAATATAGTCATTTTGATATGCATTCTATATAATAAACTCCTTATTCATCTGCATTAGACTATGGAACTGGGGCTTCTGGGTGGCTCCATTGGTTAAGTGTCCCACCTCTCTTAATCTTGACTCAGAGGGTTAGTGACATGGAGCCACATTGAGCTCTGTGCTAATGTCGGGAAGCCTGATTGGGATACGTCCTCTCTCTCTGCCCCTCCTTTGCATTCTCTCTCTCTCTCTGTCTCTCTCTGTCAAAAGAAATAAACTTAAGAAATAAAAAGACTACGGAACTAAAGCTACTTTGAGTCATTGTCACAAGAAACAAGAGCTCTCTGATTAGAGAGAGAGCACAATTACTGATTAAGTAATTGTTAAGTAAGGATCACTTACTGTCCTTTCTTGGAAAGTCTCTGTTGAAATAAGCTGTAATAATTTGAGTCATGTGAGTGACACTGAAGTTTCAACCATGTATAAACATTGCTACCCAAGAGTGACAAGGTTTTTGACTTTAGAAACTCAGAAGATCTGAACTGCCAAATAAGAGATCTTTTTTTTTTCAAACGTGTGAAAGTCGACATTTAAACAAAATTTTTACAGTGAGAAACCTGGTAATTTCAACAATTTTAAAATCTGTTCTTACTGCTTAAGTTGTAAGTCAAATTCTGTATTATTTACGTAGCAATTTTCTATTTAGAATATCAATTTCTAAACCTGGCTGGTTATTAGACTCCTTTAGGGATTTTTTAAATAAGGAAATTCCCAGCTCCACCCAAGATACAAATCAAAATATCCAGAGTTTGGGAATATTTATGTTAAGAAAAGCTCTCCAGCTGATTCTGGTGTGGATAGAGTTTTGAAAAACACTGACTTAGAAGCTACAGCATCAAAAAATTTTAATAGGGTTGCTTAATGGGTGAGTTTGGTGCCATCTATCAAATGTAATAAGGGGAACACAGCTGAAAAATGGGTGGATAAATGTAGAGTCTGAACATCTGAGGGAACAGTTTCTGTAAGAGGGCAGGAAGAATTAAAGTTGGGGTATAGCCAAGCCACCAGGACCAAGAAAAAAGGGAAAGGCATTAAAGCTTAAGTAGGTGAATGACAGGGGCAATAGCGTGGGCAGGCACTGCTGAGTTCACATGTACTGAAGGGAAAGACTGGAAGGAAAAACTAAGTTCTAAAGCCAGCTCTTCCATAGTGATATCTTTCATCAGGATTTGTAGTATTCTCCCAGTTGCATGGGCCAAAGGTCTAAGGTGCTGACCTCCTGAGATCGAAATGTGCTGGTGTCTGGTCCCAAGGAGTCTAGATAGCTGTGAAATCTAGAGTCAAGGTTACTAAGTAAAAGTAAGTGCCTGATCTGGCATCCAGAAAATAGCACATTCCCAATTGTGGATTGTATGAATTTATAAAAGTCATATGAATTAAAGACTATAAGAACCACATAAATCAGAAGAACAAAAATTATATCACTTTATATGATATTCAGTGGTGAAACCAAGAGAAGTTAGTGATTGGAGAATAAAAAGGGGAATAAATGATTATGCCCAATTTCTGGTTTGAGGAAATTGCCTGAATGGTAGTACTTATTTACTTATTTATTTATAAGTAATACAAATATGTAAATGGCATATAAACTTAATTTATGAATGGTATATAAATTTATATGGTATATAAACTTATTATAAATAATTAAATGATAGTACTATTTATGTATTTAATTTATTTAATTTAATTTTTTATTTTTTTAAATTTACATCCAAATTAGTTAGCATATAGTGCAACAATGATTTCAGGAGTAGATTCCTTAGTGCCCCTTACCCATTTAGCCCATCCCCCCTCCCACAACCCCTCCAGTAACCCTCAGTTTGTTCTCCATATTTATGAGTCTCTTCTGTTTCGTCCCCCTCCCTGTTTTTATATTATTTTTGTTTCCCTTCCCTTATGTTTATTTGTTTTGTGTCTTAAAGTCCTCATATAAGTGAAGTCATATGATTTTTGTCTTTCTCTGACTGACTAATTTCACTTAGAATAATATCCTCCAGTTCCATCCACCTAGTTGCAAATGGCAAGATTTCATTCTTTTTGATTGCTGAGTAATACTCCATTGTGTGTGTGTGTGTGTGTGTGTGTGTGTGTGTGTGTGTGTGTGTATATATCACATCTTCTTTATCCATTCATCCATCGATGGACATTTGGGCTCTTTCCATACTTTGGCTATTGTTGATAGTGCTGCTATAAACATGGGGATACATGTGTCCCTTCGAAACAGCACACCTATATCCTGTGGATAAATGCCTCGTTGTGCAATTGCTGGGCCGTAGGGTAGTTCTATTTTTAGTTTTTTGAGGAACCTCCATAATGTTTTCCAGACTGGCTGCACCAGCTTGCATTCCCACCAACAATGTAAAAGAGAGCCTCTTTCTCCACATCCTTGCCAACATCTGTTGTTGCCTGAGTTAATGTTAGCCATTCTGACAGGTGTAAGGTGGTATCTCATTGTGGTTTTGATTTGTATTTCCCTGACGATGAGTGATGTTGAGCATTTTTTCATGTGTCGGTTGGCCATGTGGATGTCTTCTTTGGATCAGGGTCTATTCATGTCTTTTGCCTATTTCTTCACTGGATTATTTGGTTTTTTTGGTGTTGAGTTTGATAAGTTCTGTATAGATTTTGGATACTAACCCTTTATCTGATATGTCTTTTGCAAAAATCTTCTCCCATTCTGTCGGTTGCATTTTAGTTTTGCTGATTGTTTCCTTCACTCTGCAAAAGTTTTTATTTTGATGAGGTCCCAGGAGTTCATTTTTGCTTTTGTTTTCCTTGTCTCTGGAGATGTGTTGAGTAAGAAGTTGCTGCAGGCAGGATCAAAGAGGTTTTTGCCTGCTTTCTCCTCAAGAATTTTGATGGCTTCCTGTCTTACATTGAGATCTTTCATCCATTTTGAGTTTATTTTTATGTATGGTGTAAGAAAGTGGTCCAGGTTCATTCTTCTGCATGTCGCTGTCCAGTTTTCCCAGCATCACTTGCTGAAGAGACTGTCTTTATTCCATTGGATATTCTTGCCTGCTTTGTCAAAGATTAGTTGTCCATACGTTTGTGGGTCCATTTCTGGGTCGTCTATTCTGTTCCATTGATCTGAGTGTCTGTTCTTGTGCCAGTACCATACTGTCTTGATGATTACAGCTTTGTAGTGTAGCTTGAAGTCTGGGATTGTGATGCCTCTTGCTTTGGTTTTCTTTTTCAGGATTGCTTTGGCTATTCAGGGTCTTTTCTGATTCCATACAAATTTTAGGATTATTTGTTCTAGCTCTGTGAAGAATGCTGGTGTTATTTTGATAGGGATTACATTGAATATGTATATTTCTTTGGGTAGTATCAACATTTTAACAATCTTTGTTCTTCCTATCCAGGAGTGTGGAATCTTTTTCCACTTTTTTGTGTGTCTTCTTCAATTTCTTTCATAAGCTTTCTATAGTTTTCAGTGTATAGATATTTCACCTCTTTGGTTAGATTTATTCCTAGGTATTTTATGGTTTTTTTGTGCAACTGTAAATGGGATCGATTCCTTGATTTCTTTCTGTCGCTTCATTGTTGGTGTATAGGAATGCAACTGATCCCTGTGCGTTGATTTTATATCCTGCAACTTTGCTGACTTCATGAATCAATTCTAGCAGTTTTTTTGGTGGAATCTTTTGGGTTTTCCATATAGAGTATCATGTCATCTGCGAAGAGTGAAAGTTTGACCTCCTCCTGGCCGATTTGGATGCCTTTTATTTCTTTGTGTTGTCTTATTGCAGAGGCTAAGACTTCCAATACTGTTGAATAACAATGGCAAGAGTGGACATCCTTGTCTTGTTCTTGACCTTAGGGGGAAAGCTCTCAGTTTTTCCCCATTGAGGATGACATTAGAGTTGGGTTGTTCATATATGGCTTTTATGATCTCTATGCTCCTTCTATCCCTACTTTATTGAGGGTTTTTATCAAGAAAGGATGCTATATTTTGTCAAATGCTTTCTCTGCATCTATTGAGAGGATCATATGTCCTTTTTTTTATTGATGTGCTGAATCACGTTAATTGTTTTGCAGATATTGAACCAGCCCTACATCCCAGGTATAAATCCCACTCGGTCGTGGTGAATGATTTTTAATGTATTGTTGGATCCGGTTGGCTAATATCTTGTTGAGGATTTTTGCATCCATGTTCATCAGGGAAATTGATCTATAGTTCTCCTTTTAGTGAGGTCTCTGTCTGGTTTTGGAATCAAGGTAATGCTGGTTTCATAGAAAGAATTTGGAAGTTTTCCTTCCATGTCTATTTTTTGGAACAGCTTCAAGAGAATAGGTGTTAACTCTTCCTTAAATGTTTGGTAGAATTCCCCTGGAAAGCCATCTGGACCTGGACTCTTGTTTTTTGGCAGATTTTTGATTACTAATTCGATTTTGCTTACTGGTTATGGGTCTGTTCAAATTTTATATTTCTTCCTGTTTCAGTTTTGGTAGTATATATATTTTTAGGAATTTTTTCATTTCTTCCAGATTGTCCATTTTATTGGCATATAATTACTCAAAATATTCTCTTCTTATTGCTTTGATTTCTGCCATATTGGTTGTGATCTCTCCTCTTTCATTCTTGATTTTATTTATCTGGGTCCTTTCCATTTTCTTTTTGATCAAACTGGCTAGTGGTTGATCAATTTTGTTAATTGTTTTAAAAAACCAGCTTCTAGTTTCATTGATCTGTTCTACTGTTTTTTTGGTTTTGATAGCATTAATTTCTGCTCTAATCTTTATTATTTTCTGTCTTCTGCTGGTTTTGGGTTTTTTTGCTGTTCTTTTTCCAGCTCCCTAAGGCGTAAGTTTAGGTTGTGTATCTGAGATCTTTCTTCCTTCTTTAGGAAGGCCTGGTTTGCTATATATTTTCCTCTTATGACCACATTTGCTGTGTCCCAGAGGTTTGGGGTTGTGGTGTTAACATTTTCATTGATTTCCATGAACTTTTTAATTTCCTTGTTAACCTCTTGGGTAGCCCATTCATTCTTTAGTAGGATGTTCTTCAGTCTCCAAGTATTTGTTACCTTTCCAAATTTTTTCTTGTGGTTGATTTCGAGTTTCATAGAGTTGTGGTCTGAAAATATGCACGGTGTGATCTCAATCTTTTTGTACTTACTTAGGGCTGATTTGTGTCCCAGTATATGGTCTATCCTAGAAAACGTTCCATGTGCACTGGAGAAGAATGTGTATTCTGCTGCGTTAGTATGAAATATTTTGAATATATGTTAAGTCCATCTGGTCCACTGTGCATTCAAAGCCATTGTTTCCTTGTTGATTTTTTGATTAGATGATCTGTCCATTTCTGTGAGTGGGGTGTTGAAGTCTCCTACTATTATTGTATTACTATCGATGATTTTCTTTACGTTTGTGATTAATTGATTTATACATTTGGGTGCTCTCGCATTTGGTGCATAAATGTTTACAATTGTTAGGTCTTCCTGGTGGCTAGATCCCTTGATTATGATATAATGCCCTAATCCATCTCTTGATACAGTCTTTATTTTAAAGTCTAGATTGTCTGATCTATGTATGGCTACTCCAGCTTTCTTTTGTTGACCATTAGCATGATAGATGGTTCTCCATCCCCTTATTTTCAATCTGAAGGTGTATCTAGGTCTAAAGTGGGTCTCTTGTAAACAACATATAAATGGATCTTGTTTCTTATCCATTCTGTTACCCTATGTCTTTCGACTGGAGCATTGAGTCCATTGATGTTTAGAGTGAGTACTGAAAGATATGAATTTATTGCCATTATGATGCTTATAGAGTTAGAGTTTCTGGTAGTGTTCTCTGGTCCTTTCTAATCTTTGTTGATTTTGATATTTATTTATTCATAAATATATTTTTTTCATCTTTTCTCCCCTCAAAGAGTCCCCCTTAAAATTTCTTGCAGGGCTGGTTTAGTGGTCACAAACTCCTTTAATTTTTGTTTGTCTGGGAAACTTTTTATCTCTCCTTCTATTTTGAATGACAGCCTTGCTGGATAAAGAATTCTTGGCTGCATATTTTTCTGATTCAGCACACTGAATATATCCTGCCACTCCTTTCTGGCCTGCCAAGTTTCTGTGGATAGGTCTGCTGCAAATCTGATCTGTCTTCCCTTGTAGGTTAGGGACTTTTTTTCCCTTGCTGCAGTCATGACTCTCTCCTTGCCTGAGTATTTTGTGAATTTGACTATGATATGCCTTGTTGATGGTTGGTTTTTGTTGACTCTAATGGGGGGGGGGGTCCTCTGTGCTTCCTGGATTTTGATGTCTGTGTCTTTCCCCAGGTTAGGAAAGTTTTCTGCTATGATTTGCTCACATAACCCTTCTACCCCTATTTCTCTCTCTTCCTCTTCTGGGATCCCTATGATTCTGATGTTGTTCCTTTTTAAAGAGTTGCTGATTTCTCTAATTCTTAAATCACGCTCCTTTGCCTTAATCTCACTCTTTTTTTTCTGCTTTGTTATTCTCTATAAGTTTGTCCTCTATATCGCTGATTCTCTGTTCTGCCTCATCCATCCTTGCCACCGCTGCATCCATCCGTGATTGCAGCTCAGTTATAGCATTTTTAATTTCATTCTGGCTATTTTTTACTTCTTTTATCTCTGCAGAAAGGTATTCTAATCTATTTTCGACTCCAGCTAGTATTCTTATTATCGTGATTCTAAATTCTGGTTCAGACATCTTGCTTGTATCTCTGTTGGTTAAATACCTGGCTATCGTTTCTTCGTGCTCTTTCTTTTGGGATGAATTCCGTCGTTTTGTCATTTTAAAGGGAGAAAAGGAATTAATGAGGTAGAAAAATTAAAATTAAAAAAGTATTAAAATTAAAAAATTAAAAACACACCCACAAAAATCAAATAAATGATGCTAGATCCTAGGTGTGTTTTGGTCTTGGTGTTGAAAGTGGTTTGACAGATTAGAGAAAAAAAAGGGGGGGGAAGGCAATCGTTTGAGAATTTGAAAAAATGAATACACTGAAGTAGACTAAAATGAGATGATGGGAGTAAAATAGAATTTGAAAAAATATACACAAAAGTAAAGAATACAGTAGAAAAAATTAAGGAAAATATGTGTAATAAAAATTAAAAATAAAAATGAATTTTTCTTTTTCTGTATTCAAGAAAAAGGAAAGAAACAAAAAAGAAAAAATTTAAAAAAGGAAATTGTTTCAAAATTTGAAAAAGTAAATACACTGTAGTAGACTAAAATAAAATGATGGAAGTAAAATAGAATTTGAAAAAAATTTACACAAAAGTAAAAAATATAGTAATAAAAATTAAAGAAAAATGTTTTTAATAAAAATTGAAAATAAAAATGAATTTTTCTCTTTCTGTATTCAAGAAAAAGAAAAGTGTAAAAGAGAAAAAAGAAAAGAAAGAAAATTGAATAGATGGACCTGCTGACAGATTGAAGTAGTACTGAAATTATTTTGTTTTCCCCTAGAAGTCAGACTATGTAGTGCTTTATAGTGCATAAACTAAGCGGGGCAGTGAGACTTGTGTTCTTGAAGATCAAGGTTGGCCCAGTTGGGCCAGGCTTGGTGTAATGGCTCCGCTCTACACTAGATGGCACTGCTAGCCTACTGGGGTGGAGTGTTATGGCACCCATAGGTGCCATGCGTATGTGCATGTGCGGGAATGGTGAAAATGGCGCCACCCAGTTACCCAGTCTCTAGTATCGGAACTCTGTTTTCCCGGATCAACAATCGCACACCTGTCCTCTGTCTTCAGCTTTCGTCCACTCCCCACTTTTTCACTGTCTGTGACCAGGCCCCAGGCAGTACCTCTCTCCTGAGTTTTGTCTCAGATGTGGCTGTTTTCCCCAGCCCCTTACTTCTGAAAGACTGTGGCCTTGACCCACTCCGCCCCTCTGTGGGAGGGTCTCACCAAGCAATGGCCAAATGAGCAATGGCTGAAAGTCGGCTGCACCCAGAAACACTTGCTGGACCCTGCTGCTGCTGGTGCCCCAAGACTGCGGCCAGGTGCCAGCCCGCCCCAGAACAAGTTCGTGAGATAGTATACCAGCAGCTTTTCAGGGATTATGGAAAATCACAACACACATCTGGCACCAGGCTTCACCCTTAACGACCTTGTTCCAGCACCAGCAAATGTGGCCGTTTTCTGGGGTCTGCTGGGACCAGGTGGCTTCAACAGTCTCTATCAAATATCCTGCCAGCAGTGGAACAGCTTTTCCCCATGTGGCCCGAAAACCTGGACCCCACTCTGGTCCTGGAGATTGGCCCTTCCCACCACAGCACTGCCAGGTATCAAGCTGCAGAGCAGACTTTGCCTCCCTTTTTTGTTTTGTTTTGTTTTTTTTGTTTTGTTTGTTTTTTTCAATATATGAAATTTATTGTCAAACTGGTTTCCATAAGCCTCCCCTTGTTTACAGTCTTAATGGGATTTAAACTCTCTCCTTTCTCCTTTCTACCTTTTTAGTTTAGTCCCTCTGGCTGTTTCCAACTTTCCACTTTCTCTCCAGCTGCTTTTGGGGAGAGGTGCTTTTCCCGTAGTCTCCCCACCGCCCCCCCCCCCCAGTCTCTGTCCTATCAGCTCGCAAAAGCAAGAAGCTCTCCAAGTTCACCTCTCCGTGCCACATACCTGCTGAATTCTGTGGTTCAGGTTGTGCAGGTTGTTGTGTTAATCCTCCAATCAGTTTTCTAGGTGTAGGATGGTTTAGTGTTGGTCTGGCCGTATTTCATGGACGCGAGACACACAAAAGACTTCCATGCTGTTCCGCCATCTTGGCTTCTCCCCTCTCCTCTTTATTTATTTTAAAATTTTAAAAACATTTATTTATTTTTGAGAGAGAGAGACAGAGAGAGTGCGAGCATGCTCATGCGAGTAGGGGAGGAGCAGAAAGAGGGAGACAGAGGATTGGAAGAAAGCTCTGTGCTTTGAGCCCAGAATGGTTGGAACTCAGGAACCATGAGATCATGACCTGAGCCAAAGTCAGATGTTTAACCGACTGAGCCACCCAGATGCCCTGGTAGTACCATTTATAATGGTAGGAGTCATGGAAGGACTAGCAAGTTTGAGGAATAGATGGAAAAAAAATTACTCTGGTGTTATTGAACTTGAGATCTGTGAAAGATCCCAATAGAGGAGTGCAGTAGATAGGCAGATATATGGGTCTGGACCTCAGGGTATAAAACACAGAAGAGAAAATTGTATTCACAGGTAGATAGGGTAGATAAAATTTCCCAAGGGAAGATAGGAGATAAGAGGTGAGAAAGGGGACTAGGACAGAACTGTTTTAAGGATAGGGGAGATGAAATGGAGCCCACAATGTAACCAAGATGTAGCAAGAGGAATAAAACTGCAACAATGGCAACTTTTATTGAACATTACTCCATAATGGGATGGTTCCGGCACTAAACGATGTGGTTTTTCACATACTATCCCAGCGCTCTTCACAACCTATGCAGATAGATGCTATTATTACCATTTTACATGTGAATAAAACAAGCTTAAGTTACATCAGATGGTTGTACAAAGAGATGGAAAACAAGAGAAAGATATCATAAGAGAACAGAATATCAAATAGCCAAGGACCAGAAAACTAACACACCAAGAAGTAAGAAAGGCCAATAAACTCAAGAGTGAAAAGGACAGTGAACTGAGGAACACAGTAGGTGCTAATGCATTGGAATAAGGTCTCTGCAAATAACTTACTAAAGCTTTTTTCTTTCTCTGAATTTACCAACAGTGACAATGATAGAACTCTATTGTATTGAAGTATTGATGAACAGAGTAGGTTTGTAAGGAAAAAAGGATTTTAGCTCAAAATCTGTTCAAAGAAACTGACAATCATCAAAACATATAAATGTTAGAATAAACTAGATGAGATGTGTAAAGTCCTTATAAAGAAAAGTATATATTTATATATTGGGAGTTGAAAATATTTAAATAGATGATTTTGAATAAGCTTTTTTTTTTTTTCTGAACTAAGGACTCAGTGTTATAAAGATGATCAAAAACATGCACTATGGTGCATGTACTATGGTGCATAATTAGTGCTAGTCCACTTGCTAGCCAGTAACTTACTGAGCCTCTCCTTGCCTCATTTTTCTCATCTGTAAAATATGGATAATAATAACACCTACTTCATAGTGTGGCATGTTACTTTTCTATCACCAAACAACACTACTTAACAAACTACCCAACGCTCAATGGCTTAAAGCAACAGTAATGTACTCTTACAGATTTGAGCATTCACTGGGCCAGCTCTGCTCCAGCTGTTTCTCATCTCTTCCTAGAATCAGTGGGATGGACATATGTTCTTCTCAGGGCATAGCTGAAGCTCAAGAGAGAAAGCCCAACCAAGCAAGCACATATCAACACTCCATTTATCTGCTTATAATTCACTGGCCAATGCAAATTTTATGACTACACCCAGAGTCAAAGGGTGGGAAATGCATTCTTCCTAGGATGAGGCTACCAAAAAGTTGTTGATGCAGGATTAGGTGATGAAATGGGGCCAATAATTAAATTGACCACAGTAGTTGTTAGAATTAAATGAGTTAATACTGGAAAGCACATATGCTTTATAATTTATAATAGAACAGCATTTGGTCCATTGCAAGCAGTATTTTTTAAAAAATTTTTAATGTTTATTTATTTTTGAGAGATAGAAAGCATGAGCAGGGGAGAGGCAGAGAGAGAGGGAGACACAGAATCCAAAGCAGGTTCCAGGCTCTGAGCTGTCAGCACAGAGCCCGACATGGGGCTCAAACACACGTGACATCATGACCTGAGCCACCCATCTGCCCCATTGTAAGCAGTATTAATGCCTTTTTTAATTTGTTATTCCTATTATAATTATTCCTAAATTAATTTATATTTTAATGTCATTCCCATCAAAACCTCAGTCCAATGATAATTCAAAACTCAGCGTAAAGTAATATTTTAAAGAAGAGTAACATAGATGAAACAAGTTGCGCCCCAAAATTGACATGAGGTAACCACTTTTAAGCTATCCCCTATCACTGGGAAAAGTCTAATGCTATAGCAATCATTATAAAGAATAAAAAACCTCTGCACTGTTACTTAATACACTGTCTTATAACAATATAACTCTGAGGCTCATTCCACTGTTGGTTTGAAAGCTCCTAGTTTGCGAACTATTCTTATATGCATGATAAACTCTTATCAAATGACATAAAGGTCCCACCCAACCATAGATAGAACATATTACTATATAGCAATAACTTAATGCTGATTAGTGAAAGAAAGGAGGAACCAAAAACTGATCCGATCCTATAGGAAAACAATATGTGAAAATAAACTTTTTGAAATAAAAGAAAGTAAGTAAGCATTTAGAATGATGGACAGAGTAATAGGATAACTATATAACCACACTAGGAAGATCAATCTGTATTTTATAGCACATAACAAGAGAAAAGCATAACTGGTTGAAGTTGGAGAGCTAAATAAAAAAAGAAAAAGAAAAAGAAAAAGAAAAAGAAAAAGAAAGCCTGACAGAAAATTTAAATGACTATATTAAATACATGTGGGGAACCTATTCTATTTTTGGTTTTTAAATGATAAAGCGATTTCAATGATAGATGATTATAAAATACTTATTACAGACTATTAAATCAGAAGTTTTAACTGAGGCACCAAGATTCAAAGCTGTGATTTTCCAAAAAGGTGTGCCAGAACAAGATGCCACTTTTCAAAGGAGATTATTGAAAACCAGTTTGACAACTCTTAACATTCTTACACATACAAAGGTATTAAAAGGGTCAGAGTATGTGGAGACTGAAGAGTATGTGTGAAGAGCCATTTTAATAAAATTATTGGTATGCTCTGAGAACTCTAACCCTGCCTACGTGAGGCTGAGGAGGGAGGTGCTGACAGGAGCTCCTAAGAGTCAAGTGCATGAATGAAAGCAGGCCTTGAGTCGTCTTTGGTCCTGTTCTGGAAGTCTCCTGCAAGCTTAATCAGATAAAATATTTATCTTATTTGTAAGGAAAGGAATATAAACTAAAGCAAATTATCATAATTTTTATACCTATTAAACTAGTGAAAATAATGGTATGTAATATGTAGTACTAGTAAGATTGGAATGATACCGTGCTCTGTTGAGAGCATTGTTTTATTTTTGTTTTATTTTTTTTTCAGTATATGAAATTTATTGTCAAATGGGTTTCCATACAACATCCAGTGGAGAGCATTGTTTTAATATATCTTTTTCCAAAAAACAATATAGCAATATATGTCATAGTATCACATACAAACTATACAAATATCTCTACACATTAGCTCAGTAATACCATTTTTTGACACTTATCCTAAGAAAATAATTCAGTAGAATAAAAAAGGTGTATTAATAAAAATGGTCATAGGAGCACTAACAAAAATAGAAAATACTGAAATAGTCTCAATGTTAAAAATAGGAAAGTGGGTTAAATAAATTATGAGTCATCAACTTGCTGCAATGCTATGACCACTAGAAATGATAAGTATGAATATAATAGGAAATAAAATATGCATATAATGTAATGCATAGTGAACATAAGAACATAAAATATTTTGTACACCAGAACTATATATACAAAATGTATATGTTAAAATATAAGATATATGTTTGCATTTCTTTTTTGAAAAAGTTTTTAATGTTTTCATTTGTTTTTGAGAGAGAGAAAGAACGAGAGAGAGAGAGAGAGAGAGAGAGAGTGGGAGAGTCTGCAAGCTGGGGAGGGGCAGAGAGAGAGGTACACACAGAATTCAAAGCAGGCTCCAGACTCTGAGATGTCAGCACAGAGCCTGACATGGGGCTGGAACTCACGAACCGTGAGATCATGGCCTGAGCCCAAATGAGCCACCCAGGTGCCCCTGTTTGCATTTCTTATATATTGCTTCAAACTAGTAAGTTTGAATAACTGAGCAGAGACATATTAAAAAGAATAGAAGGTGACAAGAAATTAAGAAAGAAAGAATAAAATTATGGAGTAAATGTCTATTACATAGGACACAGAGTGAGGGGAAGCCTCAGAGATATGAATCAGATGTGGCTTCATGGTCCAGCTCTTCCTTTTATCTCTTTGAGATTTAAGGCAACTCACTTAACTTTTCTGAGCCTCAATGACCTCAAGTAAAAATAAAGGGTTAGATGAAAACTATCCCTAAAATTATATCCTTTGTTTCCCTTTTTTTTCCTTTTCTCTCCCCTTAATGAAAGAAAGTGCAGGATTTCTAGGGCATAAGCCAGCTGGATACCAGGCAAATTGATGAAGTCAGAAATTTCAAACAGAAGCCAACTAGAGGAATTTATTTCTTTTCAAAAAAATGTTACACCATCTTCTCGTGAGTATTCACTGTAGGCTTATATATCTTGTTTTGCTAAGAAAAAAAAAAACCTCAAATTTTGTAAATACCTTACCTCCTTCCTTACTTGAAACATAAAATGATATTTGAAGACTGGGTTCAGATTTGAGTTCCGTTATTCATCATGATGCAAGCTCTTGGAGTTCCAACTGTTCTCAACTGTCAAGAAAGAAAGTAATATCTTCCGTATTTTGACAGGGTCGTTCTAAGAACCAAATTAAAACAATATACATGAAAGGGTTTTGAAATCATCAACTACCATATACATGTAGGTTCTTCATCTCTGCCTAATTTTCTTCATTTCTCTGACTTCAGAAAACCCCTAGAGCAAATGCATGACTCAGCATCCATTGAAAAGAGTATGTGGAATTTTAAACCTAAATCAATGGTTGTGGAAAAGTCTGGTTAACTTTCCACATAAAAATAAGAGCTATGAGGGGTGCCTGGGTGGCTCAGTCGGTTGGGCGTCTGACTTCGGCTTAGGTCTTGATCTCCAGTCTGTGAGTTCGAGCCCCGTGTTGGGCTGTGTGCTGACAGCTCAGAGCCTGGAGCCTGTTTCAGATTCTGTGTCTCCCTCTCTCTCTGACCTTCCCCCATTCATGCTCTGTCTCTCTCTGTCTCAAAAATGAATAAACGTTAAAAAAAATTTTTTTTAAATAAAAAAAAATAAGAGCTATGAATATTAAGAAGTCCATAACCAGCTTAAAGTGAAAGATCATTTCAGAATCATAGCTTTCTAATAGAAGGTAAACATCCTGGCTAGGCCTACCCCTAACATTGCAGAGCTGGTGTCAAGATTAAAAATGGAGGTCTATATGCCATATATTTAAATATATGATATTTAAATATCATATAGAATAGAATGGTATGTAATATAACATATTTAAGTATATTTTAAATTTTTAAATATAATATATTTAAAAATAAATATATATTTAAATATATTTAAATATATAAAAAGTGAGTAGATACTCCAGACCACATGAGCAAACTGCCATTAAAGCAGTCCTGTCTTGCTCTCCCCTTGATACAGAGAGTATACTATAGCTGTGTGATCCACCCTCAGGAGGACAGACATATAGAGTAATCTTTACATGGAATTTCTGGGTCCCAGATATTCAAAATAGGATCTAAAAGGAGGTATATGGACTCTGGGTGGGCTCCCTGCCTTTTCGGAAGGAGCAGAACTGGATGAGGGCCAGAGAGTAGTCTTTCACAGGGTGGGAACCCAGGGCAAGTGCCCCTCTTGCCCAGGCCTACTGTACTATTTCTGGATTTTTGATTTATCAAACTCTTTGCCCAATGTCCCATTTATCCCCACTGTCATCACCCTTAGTCTCAGTTTCACTTTGGGCCTTGTAATCCCTCAAAATGGGAAATCTTTGCTCATACCCTTCTTATACTGTCATTCCTACCGAATATATCTTTACTTGTTATCATTCTCTCAGTGGATAATCATTTCCTTTGTTAACTTGTGCAGACAGGCCTCTCTACTATTTATTCCCTTACTCAGCTCACATCCTCTCCATCAATTTCAAACATATGTTTGTGTACTTACCTCTTTGTTCTTTCCTCTCTCCTGCTTTGCCATTCATTCAACTATCCCCTATCAAGGGTCCATTATTGGTCAGTCATTGGAGATGCATACAACAGGACACAAGACAGGTGTGGCCTATGTCTTCATGGAGATTACAGTTTCCTGGGAGAATTGATAATGGTGATTAGTTACAATTATGATGAATACTATGAAAATGATGTGTATCTATGAGAGTCTAAAATGCAGGTGTGGGAACAATCAGACCCCAACCATCCAGTCTATGGTATTTTGTTTTAGCAGCACAAATGCACTAAGACACTAAGTAATGAAAAGAAATTGGTGTCCATATTTGCTCCATATGTAATTTAAAACATCAAGATCTTGTATCATTATAAGTGTAAAGAAATATACCCTAGTACTGATTTTTCCATTATAATCACTTCAATGCTTTTTTGAATTTTCAAATATCAAAAATTTTATTTTTCCCCAATATTTGTGATGTCTTGCCTTATTTATTTATTTATTTATTTATTTATTTATTTATTTTAGCTTCCTGTGAAAACGAGTCATAAATTCTTCCTATCTTTGCATGCTGTATACTGCCTTTTTGCAAAACTCCTCTAATCAAGGGGAGGAATCTATTTTTTTTCTCTCCTTGAATCTGTGCTTGACTGTGTGACTTGCTTTGGCCAATGGGACACAAGCAAATGTGATTTAGCAGAGGCTTAAAAAGTGCTTGTACCTGGGGACTTGCTTTTTCTCTTTTCATTTTTCAGAATTTGTGGGTAGAAACCAGGAATAGCCTACTGAAGGAGGAGAAATTACATGAAGCAGAGATAGGTTGTCTCTTCTTCCAGAGACGAGGCCTGCTAGACCCAGTTAGTTATGAATAAGGCCATCCTAAACCATTAGCCTCAGCTGAGTTACCATCTGACTATAGGGATCCATCAAGCTGGCCCAGACCAGAATTTCCTAGCTTATTCAGAGAATAATGAACAAATGAAGTGGCTATTGTATCAGGCTACTCATTTTGGTTATGGTTTGTTATACAACAGCAATCTCCCTGCCATGGTTAATTTGGCTCTATCTGTGCTCAGGCCATGATACAAAGCCTGACAACAAAGGGTCAGAACTGATGGAGGCTTTTCCTAAAGGAGAAGCATCCTGAGATGAGAATGGAAACAATAACAAGGACTGATTGCAGAGACCAAAGTGAGGAGAAAGCAGGAAGTTGAAAGTCTTTTTAGGAAGGAGATACAAAGCTGGAGGAAAAAAATCTCCTGGGAATAAAATTAATGAATATAATGTACTTGGTAGAAAGTTTATTCTTACCTTAACCTTTGTCAGATAATGAGAAGAGCTTTTTGAAAGAAATCTCTTCAAAATCTGCATATAGTGAGTAAACAGTAAACATTTATGGAATAAAAACACCAATCGATATTTTTCATTAAGGCATTTCAAGATTAATAACAGCATACTGTGCAGTGCTATCTTCCTTAAAATTATTTTCTATTAGATTCCTTTGAATCATAAACATAATACCATCCTTGTTATATCTTTCTCTGAGAGAATGCAAATTACCATACAGCCTTTTTTTGCCCCAGAGAACATTAATTGGCCAGGCACTATTCTTTGTGCTATGCAAGTATTAACATATTTGTCCTTGCATCAGTCCTGAGTGGTAGTATCTTTACCTTCATTTTATAATTAAGGAAACTGAGACAAAGGGAAAATCATTAATTAGTTACACAAATAGTATATTTGAATAGGAATCTGAACCTAGTCAGTTTGGATCTGAAGCCACCTCAATAAAAGTAACAATTTTTTTTTTTTAGCACTTTGGTACTTCAGGAATTTTGCTATGGTTTTTCCGCTAAGAGTCAAATTCTTTAATTTTCATAATTTTACCCTGAACTACTATGGCTGTCTGCATTTTATAGTAGGTGCTCAAAAATGTGCTTGTTTTGTGTCCCTCTTTTGTCTTATTTTCTCCCCCTTGCACTTTTGCCCTCTCTTCCTAATTGCAGTGACTAGAAGAAGGGCCTATCTCCCAATGCACCCAGCCTCATTCTCTGCATGCTCACCTGCTGGTAAAATCCTTTCCTCTCCTTCATTCAGTCTGCTGTGGAACCACTCTAGTGTCATTTTCAGTTCAGTTATTGTATTCTTCAGCTTTGTGACTTGTATTTGGTACTTTATGTTTTCTCTCTCTTTGTTGAAGTTCTTACTGTGTTCATTTTTCTCCCAGTTTTGGTGAGCATCTTTATGATTATCACTCTGAACTTTTATCAAGTAAATTCCTTATCTCTGTTTCATTTTTTTCTTGAGGTTTTGTTTTGTTCTTTCATGTGGAACATTGTCCTCTGTTTTCTCATTTTGCTTGACTCTCCGTGTTTCTATGTATTAAATGTAACATCCACCTCTTCCAATCTTGAAAGAATGGCCTCATGTAGGAGAGATGAACCTTATCATTCAGACTTGCTCTAGCTTTCATAGTCTTTTGAATCCTTGTGATTGTCTAAGCAGCCTATTTTATTTTTCATGGTTCCCAGTTGTGAGGGTGTGATAAGACCTATCAGTGTCCCAAAGGGGGAGATCTCAGCACCTTATCAGGCTGATTAAAAACCAGACCCTCAGGCAACAACTTTTAAAGTATGCAAATATACAAAGTCCTGTGAGACCCAAGAGCAGAAGCCCTTCTGGCTACCAGAACCAGGTGATATAAAGGTATCCCCCAGCAGGAACTGCAAAAATCAGGGCATCACAGATACCATATGGTTTCACTCTTATGTGGATCCTGAGAAACTTAACAGAAACCCATGGGGGAGGGGAAGGAAAAAAAAAAAAAGAGGTTAGAGTGGGAGAGAGCCAAAGCATAAGAGACTGTTAAAAACTGAGAACAAACTGAGGGTTGATGGGAGGTGGGAGGGAGGGGAGGGTGGGGGATGGGTATTGAGGAGGGCACCTTTTGGGATGAGCACTGGGTGTTGTATGGAAACCAATTTGACAATAAATTTCATATATTGGAAAAAAAAAATCAGGGCATCAGACAAGGGTATAAGCTTCTTCCTGGAAGATACCAGTAAAAAGGAGAAAGGCAGAGAGAAAGTAAAAAGAATGAATCCACTGGCCTCCTTCCCTGCGTACCTCTGTAGTCTCCCATAAGCATGCTCAGCCAGAAGCCTGTCCCTCAGGCCAAAGCTCCCAGACAACCAAATAGGCCCTTTATCAGAAAAACTGGGGGTGTGTTTTAGTTTGCTATCTGTGCAGTGCCCTAAGTATGGTAGTCTGCCAAGAACTGTCTTTCTGATTGTTAGAGTCCCATGGGACCCAGGAGTACAAGTCCCCTGGCCACCAGAGCCAGGAGATCAAAGGGTGCTCCCTGGGCTATACCTGCAAAAACTGGGACACCACATGTAAAAACCAGCACATCAGCTGTGTGTATAAAAGCCCCCTCCCTGCCCCAGAGATACTGGCACTGTGGAGCATCACAGAGGGGGAGCGTGAAGATAGAACCCACTGAGAATAAAAAAAAAAAGTTGCCTGGTGCTGACTTTAACAAGGTAGAGAAAGTGCTTGAAAATTAGACCTGACTGTGGCTTTCCCCAGAGAGTGTCCTAACAAGCCCCTGCCCGTCTGGAGGACACTAAAATTAACAAATGAATCCTTCACATTTAGACTGGGTGTTTTTCAAACTGCTACTTCTGTTCGGGGCTCTAGGGTAAGTGAGTTTGTGCATGAGCCCTTTAAGGGCAGCTTCTCAGTTTGCTACAGCCCTTTGGGTCCTGTGGATGACAGCCCTATTGGTTTTTGAAGCCAGATATTTTTGGGTCTCATCTCTCAGGTGCAGATCATAAAAGTTGGGGTGCCTGATGTGGGGTGCCAACCTTTCTCCCCTCAGAGAGAAGCTCTGGATTTGTAAGTTCCTTTCAGATTGTGTGTTGCTGTACTGGTGCTGGGATTTATGACAAGATCACATCTCAGCCTCTCCCCGTCTTTTCTTTTTTGTAGCTGAGAAGGAAATGTTTAGCAAGTTTTCAGGTCTTTTTCTGAGGGACTTGTTCCATGTGTAGTTACAGATTTGGTATGTTGCAGGAGGAGGTGAGTTCAGGATCTTTCTAGTCGCCATCTTGGACTCCCTCCAGCTGGGCAGCCTGTGTGGTATCTGCCACTGGCCTGATGTTTCCTGATATACCCTATTCTTTTTGATAACAGGCTCAGGCAGGCCTAGCTGGGGTGTATTACTGTAACATGGGAGGATCACACCCAAACTTATCAATTCTGGAAACAGCTGGTAACCATTTAAATGTATTTACTTCACAGATAAGTAAAGAGACACTTCAAGTTGTTCCTTGACTTTTCAAGGTCACATAGCAAATCAGTGACTAAAGAGTCAAGGAGAGTACATGGTTCTTGCCTTTGCTTTCAGCCTTTCCTTTTTCATTACATCATGCTCTTGATTATTACTTTTATTATTTTCTTTAAAAATTTTTTTTAAACATTTATTTATTTTTGAGAGACAGAGAGAGACAGAGCATGAGCAGGGGAGGGAAAGAGAGAGGGAGACACAGAATGCAAATCAGGCTCCAGGCTCCGAGCTGTCAGCATAGAGCCCCACACATGCACTCAAACCCACGAACTGTGAGATCATGATCTGAGCCAAAGTCCAGCGCTTAAGCAACTGAGGCACCCAGAAGCCCCTCTTGATTATTATTATTATTATTAAACAATTTTTTAATGTTTATTTTTGAGAGAGAGACAGACAGACAGACAGAGCATGAGTAGGGGAGGGGCAGAGAGAGAGGGAGACATAGATCTGAAGTAGGCTCCAGGCTCTGAGCTATCAGCACAGAGCCCGACATGGTGCCTGAACCCACGAACTGTGAGATCATGACCTGAGCTGAAGTCGGATGTTTAACTGACTGAACCACCCAGGCGCCACTATTATTTTTAAAAGTAGGTGCCTTCCTTCTTATTTAAACTTAAAGATCGGAAGATTTTAATTAAATAAATTTAAAACATAGCATCCCATAAGCCCCATAAGTATATTGTTGGTAAGGTCAGTTCTTATACTGAGTTATTTGGAAGGAATTTAATTTTTGGAAAATAAGTAGATTTGACAAAGAATATACTCTTATATTATGATAGATGTCTTGAGGAGAACCTCTCCTTCTCTTTCCTGCTTAACCTCCCACCCCCACCTCTTAGGAAGCATTTGATTTTAAGTCAAATAACAAGTGAAGACATAACACCATCTTTTGGCAACATTAAAACAAATGCAGATGTCTTGCAATATTTCATGTCCAAAATGGGGAGCACTAATTTTGCTGATAAGATTTTTTTAAATGCCTTTTAAAACAGCATTTTCTATTAAAAAGTGTTGCCAGCTTTCCATATTAAAATAATTCCATGAGAAAGGCACTTCAGTGCTTTAAGTGTTACTGTAATTGATATAATTTCCTTTTAATATCAAAGATCTGGCTCATAAAAATAAGATTTTATAAGATACATTTCCCTTTGTGGCTATCTTATGTTTACTTACCACGATAAGTAAAACAAAACCAGATTTTCTGCAGATGTTTCTATTAGCATATTGAGGATTCTGCCCCACCAACTGTTTTATAAACTATATGCTTCTTAAAAACTTTCAGAAAAAAATTGAATGTATTTATTCTGTTTCTTTCAGTTTAATACCACATCGAAACAAGTTTTGTAACATTCATAAATTTGGTATGATTTTAAGAAATCTGTACTTTATGATGATATGTTAATTTTTATAAAAATTTACATGCAAATGTACATTTAATCAGACAGCATCTCTTTGTGGAACTATCCAACTAACTTACATGTATTGAATTCAACATAAATTAACCAATAATTATATGTGTATGGCTAATGTGATCAGTGGTTTTCAAATTCATAAATTGATAGGCAGAAAATAATTTTTATTTTGGTTAAGCATACTTTCCCTCTGTGGTAAACTTTGATGACATTTGTAATGGGGGTATTTCTAGTTCCTACCTTGTGAAATAGAAGAGTTTGAAATGCAAGGGAAGGAAGGAAGTATGATTTTAGAGATTTCCTGAAGTCTAGACTGTATAGGAAGTGGTAAACAGATGGCATTTCAAATAATTTGAGGTTAAATAGGAAAAGATTATAGAGGAATAATGGAAGAATAATAGAATTTTCAGAGACAATACATATAAAAATATATATTGTATACAGGTGGAAAGATAAAGGTGAGAGAATTGTCTCATTAAACATTTTGAAATCTATTTATTTAAGTCACTTTCAATAGAAAGTTACCGTTTTCTTATACTATTCTAATCTAACATTTCTATATCATGTTTGTTAGCTGAATTTCCTAAGTCAATGTTCTTTTCTGGAAATACGTAGAGGAATCTATTATGACAATATATTTTGCATTGTGATTTCTTTTAAGGATCTATGTTGACCTAATACTTGGATTCAGAAATAACAAATAGTTGAATCTGGTCCCACTGGTAGCCATATTCTGAAGCTTTATAGAGAAAATGAGTAGAGCAAGTCTTAACAAAGGGTACTTGCTTGCCACCCACTCAGACCCTACTCCAGTTAAAACATGCATGAAAGGAATACACAATAAAACATTAAAAGTACCATGAACATAGAGTAGCTTAGCCTGAATGTTGCCCAGCTTACATGTTTCCCACATAGATGTAAAATTTCTTTTTCAAAGTTCTAGACAAGTGCACATAAAATGAGATTTCTTCTAAGTGTATTTTTATTAACTGATATGAAAAGTCAGTTCCCTTGCAGAACAGCATCAGAGCATCTTACTAATGAGTAATTACTTGGCTTTCTTCCAATTGATTTTCTACATTCAGCAATTATGTTTTAAAAAAATCACAGATCGGATCATGCACCAGTCCTACACTCGATCTACTCCATATTCCTTTTGTCCAGAATATTTATTTCAGTTTATAAAGACACTGTGAGTATCTGGTTAATGCCAACCCCCATACTGCAACAGGGACTGGGTCAGGTTTTGTTCACTATTCTAAGCCCAGGGCTTAGCGCAGTGTCTGTTCCATACCAAGTACTTAATAAATACTAGCTGAAGAGCAGAGGGGGGCATGGAAATTGATGTTGCATGGAACAAAGTTCCTTCCTCTGTTATGTCTAATTATCTTCAGTGAATATGAAAGATCTGGGACATTCGATATTTCTTCTTAGCTTCTAAAATTGCCTCAATTAAACCCCCATGCCCACATTTGGAAATGACAGATTGGTTGGGAAGCTCCTGGTGCTGCTAAATTCCATCAAATATCTGGCTAAAAAATTAAAAAAAAAAAGTTGCTGTTATCTGTCACAGGTACACTAAGATAATTTAACTCATATTTGTTAATTTACTCTTACAACTCCACTCGATAAATATTTCAGAAGCATATTATGGCAAACACTAGAATAGAGGGTAATGGAGTTTTAGCTATTTAGCTAAGTCTTCTTTCTCAATTGGCAATATTGCAGCAGAATGGAGTTGTGCACTGACTCATAGGCCACTTTCCTTACTCGTAGGCTTGCTCACCTGAGAGGATTGTTTCCCTTCCAGAAAGGGTGGGTTGAAGAATTAATGTGCAGCTTAGCTGGCCCAGCAGAGAGTCTTTCCTCCTTAGGAGGCTTGAGCCAAAATTGAAAACTAACCCTGCCATCCATACCCATTCATTCCCATATGGAAACTTAAAACCTGCTCAAATCAGCTTACATAGAAGACAGTGTATGTGTCTGTTTCCGATTGCCAAGCCAAGCAAGTTGTTAAGAGCTGTGCCCTAAGAGGCAAGATTTATGTTACCATTGCTAACCTTAACTAGGGGGATGGAAACTGGAAGGCTGTTTCGGTGGCTGGTGGGAGAATTCCTCCTTCCTGCCAGAGGTGAATGCCAGCATCATAAACAGATTATACAGCATGCTTGAGAGAGGGAAAGGGTTTAAGGAGCACTTCTCCACAACACTCTGCAGGGTTAGAGATGGAAGAGTTGCTAGAGTTAATGGAGGGTGTGAAACCAAAATAGAACAGAATGTGAGCTCTCCAATAATATGAAAGGAATACACATCTGGCAATAGGAGAGACATACAAAGAGAGCGAGAAGAAATTGACAGAAGATATAAGAAAAGCCATTCTGTACCACTGGAAAGACATCTTTTGAAGGGGCTCATCCTTTGAGAAGATAATATGAACACTTTTTGAAGAATTCTAAAACAGTAAAATTCATTGCCGATAATGAAAGATGCAAGGAAATCTGGCCCTGTGAGGAAATAAGGATTTATGATAGCTGACATCTGAAAGGGCCTGAATATACACTCCCTGGGAAGTTGGGTGCTGCCTTCTTCAAGCAGATCTTTGAGGGATGGGAATAGGACCATGGGGAAAAAGATGGTTCCGAATCTGATAGATAGACTTGTATACAAGCTCTGATCTATCAATTGCTAGATATGACCTTCAATAATGTGCTTGTCTAAGTGCCCTAGGTTTTTTTTCATGAGTGGGCTAATTTATAAAGAACATTATATGAAACAATTGGCATATAACAAGAGCTTCAAAGTGTGATTGTCATGTTAACGTGTTAATTTTATCCTTCCAAAATTTCTCAAAGTTCATGTGGGAATGAATGATACTCTCATGCAAAAACATGGAGGTGTATTTCAGATGTATAATGATTTGGGGGTAGTTTTAGGTCATAGTTAGAGTTTGCACTATTTCTTCCTACTGACAGTTGAATCTTTCAAATGCAGAAGAGCTAAAAAATGGATGATCTGCTCTACCTATGGTATAAGTGAATAAGATTTTTCTGATGGGCTCTTGCCTTTTAGTTGGATATGGAGTTACGTCTCAAGTACATTCCAGAAAGATCAGCTTTCATTCAAAGGTGTGGATTCCAAGAAGTGGGGATCACTGAGGGCTATCTTAGAGCCTGCTTACCACAGCAGCCAAATTTTTCCAACATGTCCATGTAGATGGTTGGAATTACTACCGTTTTCAGAAAGGATTGTGTATCATCACTGCAAATGTAATGTTGCCTTGAACTAACCATGATTTATACTTCCTGGAATGTAAGCATTATTTAATACATTTGTAGACTTGACCTTAAAATTGATTTTGCTGACCTTTCATTTTTGTGCATGTACTACTTTTCTACTTTACATCAGCATTCTGTTTTTATCAGTTATTTGTTATCACTCCTTCCCCCTTGGAAAAGAGACCTGTAAAAATGAGAATAACTGGCCAAAAAAAAATTGTATAGGGAATTTAATACTGTATTAAGTTCAGACTCCAAAATAATAAACTATAGTTGGCAGATTGAACCCCCAAAATCATTTCCTTGAAAGTATACTTTGAAAATATAATTAGTCGACATTAGGGTAAAGTTGCTTCTTTCCCAGTTCTAAAATTTTCTGATTATAATCAAGGAACTTACTGAAGAAAGGACATTCAATTTCTCAGTTTTTCCTATAGATAAGATTTAAAAGAGATAGAATAAAATCAAAATACATAGCTGAAAGTGAATCTTGAAGATGATATACTTAGTCTCTCATTTTATAGATAGCCCTTACAAACCTCAGTTTCAAAGCTATAGCAGTCTAAAACCAAGTTCATGGGGCGCCTGGGTAGCTCATTCAGTTAAGCACCCGATGTTGCTCAGATTATGATCTCACAGTTCATGAGTTCTAAGTCCCACATCGAGCTCTGTGCTGACAGCTCAGAGCCTGGAGCTTGCTTAGGGTTCTGTGTCTCCCTCTCTCTCTACCCCTCCACCTGCTCATGCTCTGTCACTCTTTCTCTCAAAAGTAAATAAACATTAAAAAAAATTATAAGACCAAGTTCATGATCTTCCTTGAAAACATGTTCCATTTCCGTCTATGGTGATATGTGAGCCTCAAATTTGCAAGGCCCTGCTGACACTCTCATCCACTACATCCAATCTATCATGCAATCCTATTGATTTTACTTTTCAAGTGAAGTATATTCTGAATCCATTTATTTCTCTCTCCTCCTACTGATCCAAATGGCCATGATCTACATTCTGGATTCCTGTAATGGTTTCTTCCCTGATTATGCTCTTCTATCTTTCTAATCCATTCTCCACAGTTTGGGCAGAGTAATTCTTTTAAAATGCAGATCTCATCACATCAATTCAATTTCTTCACGTTATTATTAACATTAGACCTACAAGATCTGGCCTTTTTTGTGATACCTGGAACCTCTCTTCCTCTTATCTAGGGGCCTAGAATTCCTTATTTGAATTACTCTGCTCTCAAGGTTTTCCCATGTCTTTTCCTCTGCCTGGACCAGTCTTCCCTGTTCCCTGACCCCACCTTGTTATTTCATATCTCAGATTATATATTGCATCTTCTAAGTAGCATTCTTCAGCCTCTCTGGTGCAGTCAAGTTCTCCTACATCCTAATTCGTTTATCACAGTTTCGAATTGCATTTTTATTTGTGTGATTATCTGATTAGAACTTGCCTTCCTCACCAGATTGTGTCATTAGAGTGGGGATAATAAATACTTTGTGCACCATATTATTTCATTATCTGGCACAGAACTGGAGATTTAAAAACACTTATTGTGGATAAAGTCTGAATGAATGGGGTTGAGTTTTAGACTTAAGCCCTTACTCTCAGGTCCAGTGTGATTTCTACTACATTTTGTTGCCTTTTCCTCTCTTGTTCAATAAACAGTTTTATCTTTTCATTGAAAACAAAAGGATCATGAGAATCTTAACTTCATAGAGAGATTATAGAATGGGAGGTGAATAATTGAAATAAACAAGATCAGATTATTCATAACGGAATTGCGTAAATAGAAAAAGCACACGCAAGTCTCTGCTAAGAAATTTAGAAGGACATAGAGGTAACAAGGGAAAATTATGGATTTTTCACCATTATCATGGTAAAATAAAAGCAGAGGCTACTTGTTTATCTATGTCATAAGTTGGCCCAGTGTGTAAATAAATTAGGAGGACACAGGGGCAGAAAAAAAGGCATGTGTCACACTATTATTGCTAACATGCCTGAAGAGAGATGAGCAAAGCTGTGGCACCTTTTCAAGCTCTAGAATGTAGTTCACAGACTTGTTACTTTTCATTAGCTAGTTCTTAAAAGCCACAGAAAAACTGATCTGTTGATATTTGGTATCCTAAGCGGCCCTCCACCCCCCCCCCCCCCCATAAAGATTAGCTTAAAATAAGGGAAAAGAATTTCAATGGCCTATTAACCTAGTTAGATGATCAGAATCAGCATTTGGCCACAAAATAATTCCCTGTGATTCACAATGGCTTCTGAGTCAACTGTCCAAAACTTTTGATAGTAGCTTTTTTTTTTAATTTTTTTTTAATGTTTATTTATTTTTGAGACAGAGAGAGACAGAGCATGAATGAGGGAGGGTCAGAGAGAGAGGGAGACACAGAATCTGAAGCAGGCTCCAGGCTCTGAGCTGTCAGCACAGAGCCTGACGCGGGGCTCGAACTCACGGACTGTGAGATCATGCCCTGAGCCGAAGTCAGTCGCTTAATCAACTGAGCCACCCAGGCGCCCCGATAGTAGCTTTTTAAAATCACAGTATTTTTTGCAAATAGTGGGAAGACCTACTTTGAAAGTTATAAGGGAGATGCTTGGAATTCTGCTGTTCCCTGTGGAAGAAGTGAATAGAAGACTGTTAAAAAAATACCGAAGCACCTGGGTAGAAGGGGCTTTAAGCCCTCTCTCAGGAAATGATCATGCTTTATATCCTACACCTGGCTGGAGTTTTGCGTTCTTACTGCATCCTGAGTATGACTGTGTTATTTCAAAACTGACAAATGAAAGACTTGCCTAGACCATCTGTAATTTTATAATACTTATTAAGGATGGTCACTTTAACAACAAGAAATTGCCATTACACTAATACTTACAGGTAACAATTCAATACTTTTTTTTTGGATTAGATGCAGATGTGAAGTCAACAAATATATTTAAAAATTATTTATATTTGGAAAAAAGAAAAATCAATTCTAAAGAGAAAAGAGGCAAGACACTTGTACCTACTTTATTCATATAAAAATCTTTGCTATTTATGCTAGCTGAAAAATTTTCAAATAATGATTTATATTTGGATATGTTCATTTCTAATGAAAATGCCTAGTTTGATCCTAAACTCATATGCACGTTGTATCTGGTTGTTCAACTTCAAGGAAGTACAGTATATTAAAATGGCAATTATATTTTAACTTCAAAAATCAATAATTAGGAAAAAATATTCCTCTTTCTGTTATTTCATATTATATGACTATCCTTCAAGAAATAGTTTATTTGTGGGGCACCTGGGTGGCTCAGTGGGTGAGGCATCCAACTCTTGGTTTTGGCTCAGGTCATGATTTCGTGAGTTCGAGCTCTGTGTCCAGCTCTGAGCTGGTGGTGCAGAGCCTGCTTGGGATTCTCTTTCTGGCTCTCTCTGCCCCTCCCCCATTCACACTGTCTCTGTCTCTGTCTCAAATAAATAAAATAAAACTTACAAAAGAAAGAAACAGTTTACTTGTGATATTTGAACAGTTGAATATCAGTGACAACATCAAAACACAAGGCAATAACTTTCATCTCAAGTTATTTGCATTTTTTGGTGTTTCTGTTTCTTAATCCATAAAATAAGGGTAATCATTAATTAGCTCATAGGGTTATTGTGAAGATTTAAAAAAAATACATATGTATACTTATTCTAAGCACTTTGTATAACTTAACATTATAATAAGCAGCAAATTTAAACTCTAAAGGAAAACTAAAGAAGTAGAAATTAAACACACCTCACGCATGTACAAAGAAACTCAATTTCTAGATTTCCCCACCATTTTGTTAGAAGAGAATTAAGCACATCTTTGACTTTCTAAGGTTCATTTTACAGGTATTTTACTTTATCAGTGACTATATGTTAAATAAAAAGAAGCCATAATAAACCTCCCAATATCGGGGGCAATTTGGTTTGGGTTTCATAAGTATTTCCATGGAATGTTTCTCTACCTACAGACCCCCTTTTCTAAGACTTTATGAACAAAACTTGGACATCCTCTGTCCGCACTTTCTCAGCACAATAAAGTGTTAAGGCTTATAGTTTGAAGTAAAACATGACAGATAAAATAGTATATGTACTTTTTATAACTGGAAAATTTTTATTGCATAGGAAAATATTGTTTCAGTTAAGGTGAGGGTTTGACTCTACTGATTTGTAAAGAAACCTTAAAAGATCACTAGAGGGGCGCCTGGGTGGCGCAGTCGGTTAAGCTCCGACTTCAGCCAGGTCACGATCTCGCGGTCCGTGAGTTCGAGCCCCGCGTCAGGCTCTGGGCTGATGGCTCGGAGCCTGGAGCCTGTTTCCGATTCTGTGTCTCCCTCTCTCTCTGCCCCTCCCCCGTTCATGCTCTGTCTCTCTCTGTCCCAAAAATAAAAAATAAAAAAAATTAAAAAAAAAAAAAAGATCACTAGATACTAATTTTGTGATCTTTAAAATAATTGATAAGAATACTCAAATACCTCTTAGAGATGCCTTTCCCAAATGTCCAATTATAAATATAAGATTTATAAAACTATCAAGTTATGCAAAGAGGGCAATCTTTTGACAAGGTATAAAGCCCATGGAGTTTAACAAAACAAAACAAATTAGAAACTCCTTTTGCTTAGCTCTCCAAGGCATAGATTGTTTTGTTTGTTTTCTCAGATTTACACCTAATAGCTTGCTTTGAACAGTATTAATATGAGTGGAGAACTAGAGAATTTCTGCTTTCTTTGAAATTCACATTACTAAACGTCAAACTTGTGGCCATTTGGTAGTAGTAGGCAGACTGTCTAGCATTTAACACTACCCTGCTCTATCTAGAGTTAAAATACATTATTTGAATAAGTGAATGAATAATTTTCAGAAAATCAACGCTAGTATATATGCCAAATTCCCATCTTTGAAAAAAAGACTCTGTTTATATTAAATGTTTTCTTCCTTTTAGCCCATTTTTTTGGAGTACAAAGGCTAATACCAGACAACAGATCAGTATGTAGAAAACATTGTTTCTCTGTTAAAGGAGCACAACATAAAGAAAGTAGATATGTCTTGCCTTATGGAAATTACCCTGACCCAGGATGTTATGGATAAAAAGAACAATGAGATAGATGAATAAACTAGTAAAACATCAGCCTGTCTGACCTCAATCTCCACTGCAATGGGTGTTTTTCAAAGCTGGGTACATTTTTCTGGTTTTCCATCTGCCTGCTCCTCCTGATTTAGTGATGTGTTTGACTCCCTCCATTCATAAGCCTGATTCATTTCCTGGCTTTTAAACTCTTTCCTGGCATAATGTTCTCTTGGGCTGCCATCTCAGAATAGATCCTCTTCCTTCTTTGGACTTATTCCAAAATCAACTATATTCAACTCAGACCTTTTATGTGAAGTCTTGACCAACCAAGGCCTGAATCCATTGGCTTATAGCACTACCACAGATAAAATAACCAAACAAAAACAACATACCTCATTTGGTCTTCTTTACTTTATCCTTTTCTTCAAATGAGGTATAATTGGCATATGAATTTAAGGTGTACAACATAATGGTTTGATGTTTGTATACATTGCACAATGATGACCACAGTAAGTTTAGTGTTAACATCTGTCACCCTACATCATTACAAAACGTTTCTTTCTCATTCTTGTGATGAGAATTTTTAAGATGTAATCTCCTAGCAATTTTCATTGTTATTAATTATAGTCACCATGCTGTACATTACATTCCCATGACTTATTTATTTTATAACTGGAAGTTTGTACCTTTTGACTCCCTTTGCCCATTTTTCATTCCCTCACTTTTTACCTCTGGCAGCCACTAATCTGTTTTCTGTATCTATAAACTTTTTTTGTTTTAAACAAAACACATATAAGTGAGATCATATGGTATTTGTCTTTCACTGTCTGACTTACTTCACTTAGCATAATGCCCTCGAGGTCTATTCATGTTGTTGCAATGGCAAGATTTCATCCTTTTTAATGATTAAATAGTATTCTATCACGTGCGCGTGTGTGCACATGCACACACATGTGTGCACACACACACGCACACGCACACACCACATTATCTTTATCCATTTATCTGCTAATGGACACAGGTTGTTTCCATATCTTCACTATTTTAAGTAATGCTGCAGTGAAAATGAAGGCGCATCTATTTTTTTGAGTTAGTAATTCTGTTTTCTTTGGATAAATACCCAGAGGTGGAATTGCTGGATCATGTGGTAGTTCTAGTCTTAATTTTTTGAGGGACTTCCATAATAGTAGCTACACCAACTTATATTTCCATAAATAGTGCACAAGTGTTCCCTTTTCTCCACATCCTCACCAACACTTGTAATTTCTTGTCTTTTTGATAATGTGAGGTAATATCTCATTGTGGTTTTGATTTGCATTTCCCTGGTGGTTAGTGGTATTGAGAATCTTTTCATGCACCTATTGGCCATCTGTATGCCTTCTTTAGAAAACTGTCTATTCAGATCTTCTGCCCATTTTTAAATCAGATTGTTTGGGGTTTTTTTGCTATTGAGTTGTGTAAGTTTTTTATATTTTGAACATTTGCCCCTTACCAGACACATGATTTGCAAATATTTTCTTCCATTCCAGTAGGTTGCCTTTTCACTTTGTTGATGGTATCCATTGCTGAACAGATTTACTTTGTATTTTAATCATCAGTTTTTAAATTATTATATTGACTTGTAGGACAAGCACAATTGAAAATGTTGGCTAAAGAGGATTCTATAACAATGGGAAAGCATTGTTAGCAATCACGAGGTACTATTGTGTTTAGTGATCACATCTTGGGTTTTCTCTGTATCTTTCAGTAAATCCTTAATTGAGTCAGAGGATTACTGGAAGCCTCTATTTCTTATTTCTATCTGTTGCATAAATATGGAAAAAATTATGGTCACTACCATTTTTAGTAAAATAACTATCCAAACGCTTTGTTCTTATTTTTTTTTAATCCATCAGTCCAAAGATTCACTCACTATGCCATTAAAATTTTTGAGTGTTTAATGATACATTTGATTAAGGAGTACAAGTAGCAATATTAATAGCAACTATCCTATGTATCTCAATTTACTTTTTAAAAATTTAATACTTGACTGCAAGCTACAAAGCGCTTAGAAGGTCTCAGAGGAATGAATGAATGTTTTTTTCCTCTTGTTTTTAGTTGGAAGATAGTGATACAATAAAATATATCCCTAAGTCATGAAAAATGTTTATGGTTATTTTCTAGTAGAAAGATTTATTTTAGAACACTTTCTTTAAAGTTTGATCTCTTTATAGGAACAATACAGTTATGTATACTCCTTTATGCTAATAACTATAAAAGAGCATACTATCACCCTATTATTATTTTCTCCCAATGTAAACTTGTAAATGTCTGATAACCACTATTTTAAAAAATGATAATAGACCTTATAATACAGATGAACTTTAGCCAGGTGAACAGGATTTGTCAGATAGGACTCCCTTCAGAGTTCAGAAGCTGAGGGTTAAGAAATAATTTAATAACAAAGGAAAATGGTGCAGAAGGAAGCAGGTGAGCAATTTAGAGTAATGTGGGAGGCACCAAACCAGGCATGCATGAAGAGTGAAGGTCTGAGCTATGGCGAGAAGAACCAGATTGTCAAATAGTGTTGAAGGATCAGATTGGAGAAACAATCGACAACCTAGGGAAAAAGTCCCTGAGCTAATGCAGAGAGACTGCGCAGCAGAGATCAGAACCAGCAACCCACGTGAGTATAGCGCATAGTTTAGGTAACCGTTGGAGCAGCCTTTCAAGATTTAGGAGAGATCAGGCAGTAGGGAACTCAGAATTATGGATCATCAGTGAGCACAGGCTCACTGGACCATCATGTCTGAGGTGATGTCACAGTTCTCCCCCACTTGCTTCCCATTCTGTGAATATGAAGAAACTGAATAAAAGAACAGGGCAGTTGAAATTCTCGTATTTGAAAAGAACACAATGTGTCTCAAATAACAATAACAAGATACCACTTTTCATTAATTAGCAGAGCAGGTTTTCTCTCATTGCAACGGTTGGAAACTGGGTGGCTTTGGATCTGAGAGAGAAAGGCAAAGATTCGATTTGTGAGGAAAGTATGAACTGACACTTGGAGGTAGGAATGACAGGGTCATTTCAGAGAGAAAACTGGTCAACCAACAGAGTTGCTGGGAGATTGAAAGTGAAGGAAATAACTGAAAATAGAACAATTAGAATATTATTGCTAATATTTGGGTGTTGCATTTATTGAAATTTTACTGCCCGGTCCAGATCATAGGACAATTCTATATTAAAAATGTTTTTATAGTCTTCCTATTATTTTTTATAGAGACTTTTTTTCAGCTTTATGACATTATTCACATGATTTTAACCCTGCTATTTAATTATGCAAATACTACACACAATTTAGGTGTTGCATCTATTGAAATTTTACTGCCTGGTCCAGATCATAGGACAATTGTATATTAAAAATGTTTTTGTATTCTTTCCATTATTTTTTTGATAGAGACATTATTTTTTTCTGACATTATTCACATGATTTTAACCCTGCTATTTAATTGTGCAAATACCGTACACAATTAAAGATTAATTTCTTATTTGACTGTTGTGTACTCAAAATGTTTAGCAAAGCCATTTGATATTTTGGTTGGGGCATAACCACTTAAATGCCTTACAGCTAGGAACTCTGAGAGATCTGACTCTCTATCACTCTATATCAAATATATTAATATGCTTTTACATCCTACATTATACATTATTTATATTACATAAATTGATTTTCAATGAAGTTCAATAGTTTGATATAATGTACTATTTTTTATACATTTTATTATCAGTTAATAATTTCAGTTTATAATTTTATTTTAATCTTTTTGAGCCAATAATCTTTTTTAAGGATCTTGAAAACTTAGCAAGCCCATGATGCTGTGCTTTTAAAGACTTATGGAGAAACAATTAATGTTTCTCTATAATGTTACTCTATGATGTAAGAATGAAGATGATTTTACACATGCAGGATAACCTCTCAGAAAAACAGTGTCTTAAGATTTATTATAAAAGAGTATGAGAGAATGTTCATTGATCAAATATCCCATTTCTCAAAAAAATAGGATTCAGTGATTAGTTTTTGGTACATTTTGCATTCATGTGGCTTCTCCCCTAAAGTATCTTGTAAACTTCTTGAAGGCACATTTTCCTTTTTAGACCACATTTTATCCTAAGGATCAGTCCAATGACTTCTACTTAGTAAAAGTTTTTAGGTTAATTGTTCCTTCAAATATAACCACCTCCTTTTTAAAAAAATAAGTTTACTAAACTTCTGTTAATATCGTAAGTAAAGTTCTTATGTTGCTGCCAACTGGCAGAAATCATGAAGACATGTTACCAATTGATTGATTGTGTAATATTTTAAGAATTTACTGCTGATTTTCTATGTTCTGACCAACAGAAAAAAATAAAAAGGTCAGCATATGGGTTTTTTTAGTAAAAATAACCTCAAAGTTTACATCTTTGCCTATATTATTGAGTTTAATGCCAGCATTGAACTCAATATGTAAATAGGAAAAGAACATCTGTCATTTCACAGACTTGTTAATAAAGTTCTGTTACAAATGAACTGGTTCATTTATAAGTATTTTCTAGTATGAAAAAAATTTATTTTGTGAACATTGTAAAACATACCCCCTATATATAGTTACATATAATTTTTATGCCAGATCTAATCTCATCTACTTTTCCTTTTCAAATGGCAAATAGGCTGTATAAATCAATTGTCAGGCACTGTGCCACATCTGAGCCTGAGAATTACCTTAGGGCTGTAACTTGGGTGGAGGTGTGAAAACAAACTAGTTCACAGGATATCTATTATGAAAAGGCACAGAGACCACTCATTTAATGATTCCAAGCAGATTTGGAAAATCACCTAGGACTACAGCCTGCTCCTTCCTTAGAGCCAAATGAAAAGATACAGTTTATAAAGTAGTGGAAGAATGGAATGGGCAAAAAGGGCATAAATGTCCTAAATTATTATTGTATAGTAGAATTGATTTTCATTTTAAAGTGATTTTTTTTTCTGTAGTTTGTGGTTGTTGTTATGTTGTTTTAATGGAAAATTGCGTGGGGTTCCTGGGTAGCTCAGTTGGTTAAATGTCTGCCTCTCGGTTTCAGCTCAGGTCATGATCTCACAGTTTTGTGGGTTTGAGCATCAGGCTCTGTGCTGACAGTGTGGAGCCTGCTTGGGATTCTCTTTCTCTTTCTCCCTATCTACCCCTCCACTGCTCATGCTGTGTCGGTCTCTCTCAAATAAATAAACTTTAAAATTTTTTTTTAAAAATAAAGGGAAATTGTGTTACCTGCTCAAACGTCACCCTTTTGAAAAAAATATAGGAAATATGCTATAGATATCATTTATATACACCAGTAAGAGAGATTAATTCAAAATCTTATTCTATTACATGGTATTTAGGAACAAGAGAACAATAAAATCATTCAGCAGTTTTTGAATTGGCAAAAACATAATATGACAAAACAAGCAAACAGTTCTAGCCAGCTTAATTCATCAGAGATTTTTACAACACGTCTTTATCCCTGACAAAGGAATACAAACAAATGACTATTATAAAGGATGAAATATACCATTTTAATCATAGCTTTTTAAATATTTGTTTGGTAGGTTTGGGTTATATCTAAATGCTTCTAAATAGAAACAATATAACCCATTAGATTTTTGCTTGAGTATGTGCAAGAAAATTTATTTTTTTATTCCTAGAGGAGAAGGAAAGGAATGAAATTTTAAAAATGCAAAGATAAGCAAGGGTGGTCTGATAGAAAAATGTGATATAGAGGCCTGTAGAGAGATCCCGAAGGACTTGAGAAAGTACAGAAACTCCTGAAGAGAGCTTAGTCTAAGTAAAATAAAGACATTCCCCGATACGGTGACCACAGAGTAGGGTCCCAAAGTACATGTGTTGAGCTCGATGGAATCGCTTATTATATATTTGAATATCTGGTTCATGGGTTTTGTTTTTTGTTTTTTGGGTTTTTTTTTTTTTAAGCATAGTTTAAAAAATCTGTAGCTACTGCTCTCCTTCCCCAAAGCTGCTGCCATGGAAACTACCACTTCACTTCCAAGCAAGTATGACTGTTTCAGTCTCATGTACTTAGTGAAATCTTTTGACCATTTCCAACATGGTGGCTTTTCTTTCCTAAACATTAAAGCCAAATGCTGATGCAAGAAGTCCTGTGATGGAAAACAAATGTTCATCAACTACCCAGAACTGATGTTGAATTCTTCTGAGCAGAGGGGAAAGAATTTGAAACTAAGGATTGAAGAATTTTGCTAGACCGACTATTTATGGTTGTTTATTTATGTGTGGGTGCTCTGCCTGGCTAAAGGGAGGATTTTCTCCAGCTGCATGTTGGAATTTTCTAGCAGTAGTCTGGAAAGAATGGTGATAGGGAAGGTAAGTCCACATTGAAACTTTTCTTGGTACTTACTTTCTATGAGAAACTTAATATCAGGAAAGGCATTCTAGTTTCTCCACTTCTTCCTTAAGAAACCTTAATTCAGGTCTTAGAACCTTTAGTTAAATGGAGATGAAAATACTTAACCCTTCAGTGTACTATGGAGACTAAGTAAAATAGTGTTTTTAGACTAGTATCATAATCAGCCCTAATCCCCACTGCCTCTCAACGACTGTATCTGGAAATAGAGCCTTTAGAGAGGTGATTAACTTAAAATGAGACCATTAGGGTGGGACCTAATTCTATCTAATTGGAGTCCTTATAAAAAGAGGAAAGTTGGACTCAATAGACAGACACCAAGCATGCTCCAGCACAGAGGAAAGACCGCATAAGGACACTGAGAGAAGATAACCATCTTCAAACCAAACAGGGAGGCCTCAGAAAAAATCAAACATGCCAATGCCTTTATCTTGGACTTCCTTCCAGTCTCCAGAAGGGTGAGAAGATACATGTCTATGATTTAAAACACCTAGTCTGTGGTATTTCATTATGGCAGCCCTAGAAAGCTAATACCATAACTAACACAGATTAAGAGCTTAACACAGTTTTTATAATTATTACTATTTCTTGGGAAAGTTGCTGAATTAATTGGGAGAATAGATGAGAATGAAGAAGAGAGCATACTTTCATCTTTGCATTTAACTTCTGAGAAGACCAGCTGCAGCTTAGACAATTTATTTTATGGGTATTATTTTTTTTTATGTTTATTTATTTTGTGAGAGAGTGAGTGCGCCCGCGCGCGCGCGCACGCGCGCGCCGCGTGCGCAGGTGGGGGAGGGGCAGAGAAAGAAAGACAGAATCCGAAGCAGACTCCAGGCTCTGAGCTGTCAGCACAGAACCTGACTGGAACTCAAACTCATGAACCTCGAGATCAGGACCTGAGCAGAAACCAAGAGTTGGACACTTAACTGACTGAGCCACCCAGGCACCCCTATTTTATGAGTATTATTATTGCAAGAACAAAGAGAAACCATCTCTGACAGTAACTAACAGGGTCTTTCACAGTTTGTTGTGTTACATAGTAATGTTATTGATGAAATTAAATCTGCATATTTTATTAAAATTGTATTTTTGCTTTGGAAATGTAAATACACAAGCGTAGTTCACATTTTTCTTTTCTTTCAAATATTGGGATATTTTGAGCATGGAGTGAATGAAAATGAGCATCCTATCCACAGGACATATTTGTTTACTGTATTCTTGCAAGACATCCTTTATATTGTCCCAACTTGGAAGCTTTACTACCCTTTGCCCCCTGTTTAAGTATGGGTATAGTCAGTTTTACTTCACATTTTAATATAAATTTCTCTGTACTAGTGAATATGAATATATTTATTCTTCATTTCTTGACAATCAGAAGTCTGAATTCCAGTTCAACATGAAAATTTATTTATTTAAAAAAAATTTTTTTTTAACGTTTATTTATTTTTGAAACAGAGAGAGACAGAGCATGAACAGGGGAGGAGCAGAGAGAGAGGGAGACACAGAATCTGAAACAGGCTCCAGGCTCTGAGCTGTCAGCACAGAGCCCGATGCGGGGCTCGAACTCACGGACCGTGAGATCATGACCTGGACCGAAGTCGGACGCTTAACCGACCAAGCCACCCAGGCGCCCCCAAAATGAAAATTTAATCAAAAATTGGGGGAACCACTAAATAAATGGGTAATAGCATGATGCTCTAAGAATGCCATTAAAGTTTCTGTTGGTTAAGATTTCTGTATGTGTATATGTCATTACATATACATATATTCATATAAATGTATATATACATATATTTATATATGTATATATACATATACATCCATTTTAACATAGGACGTAGATACAGATTAGGTAATGATTAATTCTTAGAAAATTAATTAATAAGAATTCATATCTTAAGTTGTAAGTACCAAACTACATGTTGCTTTCAGTGTTGATCATTTTCTTTAAAGACCAAGTAACATTACCCTTTACTTTTGGGGCTGTTACTTGACTAATATTTTGGCTCACTGACCTAAAAGAGAAAAGGGCAAGGATTGAGAAGACCCATTCAAAGGCACATTGACTACAAACTGTGGTAATGCTAGAGTTCCTTAAAAAATCAACTATGTAAGGTTTAGTTACACAAGTTACTAATGCCTAGGGACATCTTAAATTTGCAGTATGTGTACACTTGTTTATCTGAACTTTAATTGAATAAGGCATACTTTGTAACTCACTTGTTATGGTTGCTGTTAGTTTCTTCAAAAAAAAACTCTTCTAGGTTTTTTTTCCATGGACTATTAGTTTTCTTTTTTTATGTTTGTTAAAACACATGTTTAATCTAAAAATTACATCATTTAAACCAAGGAACAGAGTCTTTCATAGAATATTCTAATACTACTAAAATTGTGGTAATTTTGTGATGTCTTTGCCGTGTATTTTTAAAATAAATTTTGAAAAGTCCTTAAATTCATTTTTTTCTCTACCCCTGCATATTTGTTATTCTAAAATCAACTACTATTGCTTATATACCTGGGTAGGAGAATAATTTTTGCACGTTAAAGAGCAGAAGAAACATTTAAATATTTTTGGTTTTGAGTTGGAATAAACTACTTGGAAATATATATCAGTATAAATAAATATTTTAAGACCTTCTAGATGCTTAATGCATAGAATTGTGGTCGTGTTTGTTGGATGAATAAATGAACAATAATCATTTGAAATGTAACTATCATAATTTAGACAAATCCTAAATTTTTAGTTTATCATTTTTAAAGGATCATATATGGGACCTACCACTTTCATACATGTTTTGGTTGGTGGATTCTTTTTTCAATTAATAGCTCATTTGTAACATCATGAAAGTAGTAGTTTGTTCAGGAAAAAGTTCTGATAACCACTCAGTAGTTGAGTCACACTTGTACCCACATTCCATGTGAAAACAGATAAACTTCACTGCTACTGAAAATATCTCCCTTTAGAACCTAACAGTACCAGATCTACCTAATTTGATCAGTTTATTCTGAGCCCGACCATTAGCTAATGACAGTGGTTTTGTGATGGTCATCTGGAAGCATGTGGTTTTTCTTTCTGGATTCCATCCTCAAAAGTGGAAAACTTGCTTCAAATTTCTTCCTTTCTCCCTCTTCTTCCTCCCTCTTTTTCCTCTAGAAATTATATACTAATATCATTTTATAGATCCATCATTGTTATATATATATGTACACAAAAACATCCATATATAGGAAATACTTTGTATTAGTATATTGAAAGATTTCTGATATAAGCAACTGTGTCTTATCAAACTTTGTCTCCTACATGTATCTATCACAGGGTTCAGAATCAATAGCAGATACTGAATATCTTTTGAATGGATGACTGGCCTGAATATCCTTCTGAGATGAAGCGTATGAGTTGATGTTTAATTTGTTTTAAATTTATCCCTTCAAGTTTTAAAACATAATTCCTTACCTCAATATTCTAGAATTAGTTAACATACCTTATAAATAGTATAAATACTATTTATGTGTCTTAGGAAATCCATAAATGTCTGAATACACTTGGAATTGATCATATTTAATTTCTTCCCTTAAGAGGAATAGGCAAAGACTGAGTGCAATTACAGAAAAATATAGTTGCTTCTTGTAGACCTTACTTTGCAATTCGAGAGATGTACATCCTAAGGATAAAATGTGATATCTGCATTTTACAAACATATTAAATACTTGAAACAATAAGTTGCCTATATATGTGACAATTCCTAGGGCTAGTTGATATGTGGTTAAATAAAGAGAACAGACAATAAGTGCCATAGGAGTTCAAACACTATGGTCTGGAAGGGTGAGAAAAATTTTGCTGAAGGGAGGCCTGAGAGAAGTTGTGAACAATGTTTGGAAGCTGCTGGGACATTACATGGTTCAAAGTCCTGGGAAGTTGCTACTAACCTGTGAATGCTATCACACTGACCCCAGCCTTGGAGCCATGGAGCCGTGCATGGTCACAAATGTACATGGTCATATTTGTTCATGCCTTGGGGGACCTCTACCTAACAAGCTTCCATACCACTGAGGGTGGTGTTTCTGTTCCAGATGAGTAGTTCTGATTGCCCTTCTTTCTCCAAGACATAGATCAATGCTATCATAGTCATATCCCTGTTTAGCTCAGTCATAACTAGAAATTTGATTAGAAGAGCATTCATTTTCACAAAAACTCAAAACCCCATGATGTTCTGTCCAGCCCTTAACTTGGTCCTCCTACTCCCATCCTATCTCCGTTTAGAGCCCTTGTTTCTTTATCAGAAAACTACCCTGTACGTTTCATTTCTTCTAGAAACCTTCTTTTTATTCTTGCCTTATCAAAAAAACTATATGTCCCTTTATACTGTTAGTTTTAATGTAGCCCTCTCAAAATAAAGTTGTTTGTTCTTTCTTATACTAAATGAGGTGTAAGAGATTAGGCTGGTGTCCTCTTTTATTTCTGTTTCCACTACTAGCTCTTTATTCTCCTTCTACTGCTCCTGAGGCTCATGAATTATATACCTTGTCCATTTTTTGCTATTGTTGTCTATTTGCCTGCTTATTAAAGCTCTTTTATTCAAGAATATAGATTCCTGTGACTTCAATTTCCACATAAATAAATCTTCCAAAATGTTGGCTTTTTGGTTCTTTAGACTTCCTATCTTCAAATTTCTTTTTATCTGTCTTGGCCAGTCATTTTTACTGTGTGTGTGTGTGTGTGTGTTTTTTTTTCAGCCCCAGAAAATATACCACTTCTGAAATCCTCATTTTAAATATCTCATTTTCCCATAACCACCATCTCTTTTTCTGGTGCATTTATTCAAGTATCTCTATTGCCACAATTCTTCAAATACATTAAGACTCTGGCCTCTACATACATATCTTTAGCATTCCACTCCATGGTTCCTTTTTCTCTTGTGTTCAGCCTACTTCCTGTGTTCATCATTATGATTACTTTGTTGTGATATCCTTCACTCTCTCTCCCCTTCCCTCCCCACTTTAATTACCTTGCAAAATGCTGTCGTTTGCCTTTATAAATGAACTTTCGCTGGGAAACTTTGCTAGAGAAAGATGACATGACTCTGTGATCTAAAATCTCAAACTTCCATTCAATACTACTCATTGATACTGATGTTTTCTTCTAATGGGATCATATTTCCACTTTTAAAATGAAACTTCCATACCTTCTCTTCTCTCTTCAAACCACCTGTAACTTTTCCTTCCCTTTCACTCCCAATCAATAATTGTGCTCTTTCATTTCTTCCCCTTCCATATTCACTTCAACCCACTGTGATCAGACTTCTTTTTTTTTTTTTTTTTTTTTCAACTTTTTTTTTTTTTTTATATATTTTTGGGACAGAGAGAGACAGAGCATGAACGGGGGAGGGGCAGAGAGAGAGGGAGACACAGAATCAGAAACAGGCTCCAGGCTCCGAGCCATCAGCCCAGAGCCTGACGCGGGGCTCGAACTCACAGACCGCGAGATCGTGACCTGGCTGAAGTCGGACGCTTAACGACTGCGCCACCCAGGCGCCCCTGTGATCAGACTTCTGTGTCCACTGTGCCCAGCATTCCACTGAAAATCTTAGCTGGTCAACATTAACATTATCTGTCTATGTCTTGTTCAATTTCTTAGCATTATGCAAGAGAGTAGATACATCTTTTTTTTTTTTTTTTCTTTTTTCCTAGTCACTTTTCTCCTTTGGTTTCTGCTTCATGAGCCTACTGATTTTCTTTTTTCTTTTTTTTTTTTTTAAGTTTATTTATTTAGTTTGAGGTGGGGGGGGTGCAGAGAGAGGGAGAGGGAGAGAAAGAGAGAGAGAGAGAGAGAGAGAATCCCAAGCAAGTTCCATACTGTCAGCACAGAGCACAGTTCAGAGCTCGAACCCACGAACCGTGAGATCATGATCTGGGTCGAAACCAAAGTCAGACACTCAACTGACTAAGCCATCCAGGTGCCCTAACCCTACTGATTTTCTTAAACTTAATGCCAACATCTTTGTTTCCTCTGTTGCCTACTCCTCCTCTATTAGATTTTTAACTTTCAGGGTTCCTTACTTCTAAGTCTCAGATCTTCTTTACCTCTAGGAAAACATACTTTTCCTAGGTTATCTCCTCAGTTTTCATAGATATAAATTTAATACTTATTCTGATACCTCTCAAATATTTATATTTATCCCTGAGCTCTTGACTTCTGTTTCAAGCTACTTATCTGACACCAGTTAGATCCTTCATATACTTCTCACATATGTGTATTAAAAAAGCATAAACTCATGATTTTCCAGCCTAAATATCTTCCTTAAACTCCTCTCTTTCTTTGCCACCTTAGCAAATGCCTTCAAAATCCATCTAGTTGTTTCTTCTGGAAGCAAAAGAGTAACTTCTTTCTTTCTTTTCCTCACTGTACGCAATCTATCAGTAAATTCTGTTGATTTCATCCTCACATTATTCTCCAAATCTGTCTAATCTCCATCTCTGTTTTTTTTGGTTTTTTTTGGTTTTTTTTTTTTTTTTTTTTTTATCTTAGTTCAGTTTACTATCCCTTCTTGCCTGGAAAATAGCTTACTAATATGTTTCTTTATGTCTGTTATTACTCCCTTCATATCATTCCTCACAAAACAACAAGTATGATTTAAATATTTTTTATTTTTATTTTTTATTATTTTTATTTATTTGTTTTTATGAGACAGAGAGGGAGAGAGAGAGAGAAAGAGAGAGAGAGAGAGCACGTGAGCAGGGAATGGGAAGAGGGAGAGGGAGAGAGAATCTTAAGCAGACCCCACACCCAGCACAGAGCCCAACATGGGGCTGGATCTCAGGACCCTGAGATCATAACCAATGAAATCAAGAGTTGGACACTTAACCGACTGAACCATCCAGGTGCCCCAGCAAGTATGATTTTAAATTAAATCTTATCATGCCATTCCTCTGCTTAAAACCCACCAATGCCTTCTAATTTAACTAAGAATATCAAGCAGACTTCTTTTCATGATGTACAGAATCACACATGCCCTGGTCCCTGCCTACTTCTTTAAATCCATTGCAGGCCATTCTTGCAATAGTTCATCATGTTATTGATACTCTTTCCTTTTAAAAGTTCAATGAGCCCATTGAGTTATTTCCCATTCAGATTTTTTGTAGTCATTGTTGCAGCAACATGAGAGTCTTCTTTTTGTTGGCTTCAATGTCAATGCCATGAAGTTGCATTTTTTGTTTTTCTCATTCATTGTTGATTTTCCAGCACCTAGAATGGTGCCTGTTACACATTAGGTGTTTGATATGCATTGCTGAATTAAATACAGGATTACATTTCATCCCTAAGGTCTCAGCTGCAATTTCCCCTCCTCAAATGGGCCTTTCCTAAATACTGTTTCTGAGGTTGCTCCCCCCACCAAGATTCAATTACACTTTATCCCTTTTCATTATAATGGTACCCCATACCATTTTAATTTCCTTCGCAGCAGTTTTCACAATCTGCAATTATCTTGCTCACTTATTTCTTTGGTTGATTATTGTCTGTATCCTTTAGTAGAATACAAAATCAGACAGGGCATCTTTTGGCTTGTTTACAATGAAACTTTAGTGCCCAACACACTATCTGTACACACTGATCCTATATGATAATCCCTAGTAAATATTATGAAAAAAAAATTATCAAATAAATAAATATATAAAAAGGGAAATATGGAAATATTTCTGGGGAAAAATTAGGGAAGATGAAGGCAAATGTTAATAAACAAAGTTTAGCCAAAGCAAATATAAAGAGTATATTGTTTACCCTATTAAGATTATTTATAAAAATTCCAAATTGCACAGGTTCTTATATTAACTCATCTGAAGAGTACAATTTTTCCTCCCCTTTATTTTTTCCTCTTGTTCTGAGTTAATTTCCTATCCAGGACAAATGTTCCTCCAACCCCTAGTCATCTTGATAGAAATTTTTTCCAGTTTTTGATGTGGAAAAATTTCAGTGGTTTTTGGAAATTTAAATAGCTTAGATTAGTCAGACACAGTTTTTTTTCTTGATAAATGAGTAATCTATTTCTCCTCAGAATTTTACCTAAATATTTCATATGTTTGAACTTGACTCAAAACTGTCCCTATGGTTTTTATGGTTGTCAAACTTCTCCACAAAAAAAAAAAATATTATCTACCATGGTTTTTAATCTTTAAGATATAATCCATCTATCGAAAAGTGTACAAAATATGGTTGTAGAGATCAATCATTATCCCTTTTCCATATCAAGAAATAGAAAATTACCCGCACTACAGAATCGCTACTTCCCTCATATACTCGTTTTTTTTTTTCATTTTTAAAATATTTATTCATTTTTGAGAGATGGAGAGAGACAGAGTGTGAGTGGGGGAGGGGCAGAGAGAGAGGGAGACACAGAATCCAAAGCAAGCTCCAGGCTCTGAGCTGTCAGCACAGAGCCTGACCTGCGGCTTGAGCCCACGGACCATGAGATCATGACCCTAGCTGAAGTTGGACCCTTAACTAACCGAGCCACCCAGGCACCCCACTCCTCATTTCTTTCCTTTTCCTCCTCCACTATGATTTGGTTTGATTTAAAATTTTAAAAATGGGGTCAGAAAATGTGTATTTTTTGTGTCTGGCTTATGTCTTACTGCAATATGCCTCTAAGATTCATCCATGTTGTTATGTGTAGCAGCATTCTATTCTTTGTCATTGCTGTTTTTCGTTACACTGGACAGAGGTATCACAATTTACTATTTATTTCACAGAAATTGGATTTGTTTCTAGTTTTTAGCTTTTATGAATAATGCTGAAAGTTCTTCTACATACCTCTTGAGATACTTGTGCAAGCGTTTCTATTGGGAGTATTTTAGTAATGTAACTGCTATCTTATAAAGAATGTGTTCAGTTTTAGAAGATAACTACTTAACAGATTTCTAAATTTTTGGTATCAATTTAACATTAACCAACAGCATATGAGAATTAGTTGCTCCATGCTCTTGCCATCTCTTGGTACTAAAAGTCCTTTTGATTTTAGCCATGGTAGTGGGTATGCAGTAGTGTCTTATTATGTTTTAACTTAATTTTCCTGATGACTAGTACTGTTCAACAAATTTTCATAGATTTGTCATTTGGCTAGAAGTCTCTTGCCCATTTTTCTTTTGAGTTGTGTATTTTTTTTTTGTATTGATTTTGTATGTGTATTTCATCTATCCTGCATATAAGCCGCTTCTCATTATGTATAGTGAATACTTTTACTCATAGTTTTCCTTCTTTTTTTTAACTTTCTTGATGCCATCTTTTGGTAAACACAATTTCTACAAATTAAAGTGTCTTGATTTATAATTTTTCCCTTATGGTTAAAACTTTTTTGCTTCCTAAGAAATTTTTACTCAAGACTGTGACTACATGATTTGTTTTGTATTATCTTATCAAGTTATATTGCTTTCTTTTTAACATTTATATTTGCACTCTATTTGGAATTGTTTTTCAGTGTGTGGTATGATCCACACACAAAAATTGGTCAAGATCCAATTTTTTTGCCCTATGTGAACCCAGTTAAACCAGTATCAGTTATGGAAAAGCCCATCCTTTCCCCATTGTGTTATAGGGCTACTTTGGCATAAATCAAGTGGGTATATTTATGACCTCTCTGTTCTGTTAAATTGGTCTATTTTTCCATCCTTGTGCCAAATACAACATTGTGCTGGTTATTGTAGCTTTATAATGTTTCGATTTCAGTAGAAAAACATCCCACCTTATTTTCCATGAAGAATGTTTTAACCATTCTTTTCTTTTGTATGTTTCTTAGGGCAGTTTAGGTTTACAACAAAATTGAGAGGAAAATACAGGGATTTCTCATATATCCCCCGCCCCCAAACATGCACAGCCCCTCCCATTATCTACATCATTCATCAGAATGATATTTTTTTTTTTTACTAAGAATGAACTTACAGTGACTCATTATAATCACCCAAAGTGCATAGTTTACCCAAGGGTTCACTCTTGGTGTTGTACATTCTGTGGGTTTGGACAAATGTATACTGACATATATTCAGCATTATAATATCACACAGACTATTTTTAGTATCTTAAAAATCTTTTATGCTCTGCCTAGTCATCTGTTCCTCCCTTCCCCAACCCTGAGAATCACTGATTCTTATTATTGTCTCCATAGTTTTGTTATTCCAGAATGTCATATAGTTGAAATCAGTGTGTCACCTTGTCAGAATGCTTTCTTATATTTAGTAATGTTATGTATCTAGAGTTCTTCCACGTCTTGTCATGTCTTGACAGCTCATTTATTTTTAGCACTGAATAATATTCTGTCAAACATGGATATACCAGTTTACCTACTGAAAGGTAATCTTGGTTGCTTCCAAGTTTTGGTGATTATAAATGAAGCTGCGATAAGCCTCCATAGGCAGGTTTTTGTGTGGATATAAGTTTTTGACTCCTTTGGGTAAATAATAAGAATGTGTTTTTATTGCTTTTTCGAGGGATGACTGAGATCCTAGGTTGGAAATAGGAGGAAAACAACTTAGCAGAACAAATTGACCATGAAAGATCAAAGAGATGCCTGTAATTATTTCTTTTGTGCAGGCCATCCCTTACCATGTTGCCAACTATGCACGTATCTCTAATTCTTGCACGGAATTTGAACGTTTACATTAAATCTAAAACCCAGTGTTATCTAAGTCTCTCTTTACCTTTGTTTGCTTCAGAGTAAGGTTTAATTCTTCATTTTTATTCATACAATAAATAATTGTTGTTTGCTAACTGTGACACAGGCATTATTCTACATGATGGAGACATAGCAATGACCAAAAATCCTTGACTTCATGGAGTTTGCATTCCAGGGGAGCACATGCTGATCTCATCAGTGACCTCTTTGTATCAGAACGTTTCCCCTGGGGACCCTGTACCTTATAGAGTGGCGGGGCTTCAGTGTCAAAGAATATTTATGATACAGTGGATTGGGCCCCCCCTTCAGAGTCTAGGACCTGAGTTGAGTCCCAGCCCCATAACTGTAACTTGTGGGATCCAACAAGATTATCTGTCCTGTATGAGTCTCCATTCCTACCACAGGGATTAACAAGACTGAATTCACATGATTGTCAAAGGAGTTAAATTAGATGATACACATAAAAAAATAATTTGCAAATTTAAAAATTATGTATATTTATAAATGAATTTAGGGAAATTAGCTTCCTTATAATATTGACACTTTCAATATAATCATGGCATTTCTTTTCAATTTGTAGTTCTTTTAAAATCTTTTTCCACTAAGATTAATAATTTTCTGTGTGGGGATATTGCCCATTTGCCATATGCACATTTATTTTGAGTATTTGTCATTTTTTTATGCTGTGCAAATGGCATCTTTACATATTTTTAAAAATCATGTGGTTGTTCTTGTTTAAAAGTAAATACAACTATTTCCTGATGGCTAAAAAGTGCCTTTTTGAAAACATAATGGTAGGCAAGTTTGGAACTATGTAGACAAGAAAGGTGATAATGCATACTTTGAAGATAAAATGCATATAGTATTTTATGTTGTTTATGAATCATTTATTCATTCAAACTTTAATGGCTGCTTTTCATCTACCATGAGAATCAAGTGGGGACATAAAATAGTCCTGATACAATGTAACAATTCTGTAATAGAGGTATATATGTAAAATACCTCTCTCTCTCCCTCTCTCTCTCTCTGTATATATGGATGAAAATCACTTTGAAGTATACACGCATATGAATTACTCAAGGGAGAAACTGAAAAACAAACTGCTTAGCCATACATGATCATATTTTTAAAATACAATCAATCTATCTAATATTTTAAAATTAACTGAATAATACTTTAACTCCTTGTCACATTAATGAGAAATCCTTCAGTTATGCTGTTCTATTGAACCTTTATTTTATTCTTACCTGGTAATCCTTGGAAATTTCTGCTTCTTGGAGTATTTCCTGAATTCACAGAGATTTTTTTACTTTTTCATTTTTTGCAAGAATTTTTGAGAGCAATATTTAAAAAAAAAATGTTTTTTAATGTTTATTTATTTTTGAGAGAGAGAAACAGAGTGTGAACAGGGGAGGGGCAGAGAGAGAGGGAGATACAGAATCCAAAGCAGGCTCCAGGCTCTGAGCTGTCAGCACAGAGCCTGACATAGGACTCAAACTCACAAACCACGAGATCATGACCTGAGCCGAAGTTGGACGCTTAACCGACTGAGCCACCCAGGCGCCCTAAGTGCAATCTTTTTACTTAGAGCTGAGAATCATGAAGCATCTTCTTGAAGGTGCAAATTCTGCATGTGTGGAAAAAGCGGGGATCAGCAAGAAGGAACCAACAGCCTTATTGTAGAAAGGCTACTGTTTAATCTTCCTCTTCTCTAAAAATAAATGCAAATCTCAAAACTAGGAAAACTTTTTTGCACTTTGACCTTGAATACATTACATCTTATCTGTCACGCATTAACACTATTTGTCATTCTAGAACATTTTATGATAACACTTGTGTTTGATCTACTTTCCTTAATAAGGATTTTATAATTTTTTTAATCAAGATTGTTTTTACTAGTATGCCAGACGTTGTGTATAGAAGCATAGAGATAGAGTGCTTCAGCCTTTTTTCCTATAGGCACACAGGATGAAAGGCTGACCATCTTAATTCAATCAATAATTGATGTAGAGCAGGGCTGTGTTGGAACCTGAGGTACAGCTCAGTACCAGTTCACTTCTGGTTTCAAACAGACTCAAAAGTTAGACTTCCAGTGTGCTGTTGTAGGCCCTTCTTGCTAGTGGGAATTTATTCTTTATTTTATCTTTTTTTTTTTAATAAGGTATAGTTGACACAAAGTGTTCCATTAGTTTCATGTATACAACATAGTAATTTGACAACTCTGTTCGCTACGCTCACCACACGGGTAGCAACCATCTGTCACCATACAATGCTATTATAATGCCATTGATTATATTCTGCTGTACCTTTCATTTCTGTGAATTATTCATTTCATAACTGGAAGCCTGTGCCTCCCACTCCCCTTCACCCATTTTGCCCATCCCCCACCCAACTCCCCTCTGGCAGTTAACCATCAGTTTGTGTTCTGGATTTACGGGTCTGTTTCAGCTTTTAAAATTTGTTTTATTTTTTGTTTTTGTTTTTTACATTCCACATATAAGTGTAACCATATGGTATTTTGCTTTCCCTATCTGACTTATTTCACTTAGCATAATATCCTCTGGGTCCATCCATGTTGTTGCAAATGGCAAGATCTCATTCCTTTTTATGGCTGTGTAACATTCCATTGTGTATAGGGAATACACACACAGTACATACACACATCACACATTTTCGTTTTGCATTCCTCTATCAATGGATACTTAATTCGCTTTCATATGTTAGCTATTGTAAATAATGTTGCAATAAACATAGAAATTCTTAAATAGTCTAGTTTTTTCTCATAATCAAGTTCCTTTTACTATCTGAGAATTCTAGAAAGAAAGGGAAAATATAGAATACCTTTTATAAAATAAGTAGTGATAATTTGGCAAAAATGTATTCTGTACTTCATTTAAGCATTACTCCACCAGATAACATATAAAAACAAGAGGAGTAGAATAAACCATCTGGGTTGAAGACTGTAGGAGGAGACTTGGTTGGAAGCTTGTACATTAAATGAAAATATTTGTACTAGGAGATTTTGAGTTTTGTATTCATGGTGGCAGGCAATTAGTTTCTTGACTGTGCTAACTCATGTTTTTTAATTCAAAGCTAAATCTCTGGCATTTGAAAGAAATCTTAAAAATGCAACATGCAGATGAGCCTACTTAGAATACAGCAAACTGAGACTACTGGGTAAATTCAATTATGAAAAATCTATGCTTGTGAGCTACACAGACTTCTTTCCCTGCCCCAAACTCCCTCTGTCCCCTAATGCATTTCTTTAAGGGACTTATTTTCAAGCAGTCATTTAATGAGGGGTTACCGTGTGCCGGGTATTGTACTAGGTGATTTATGCAGATTATTGCATTTAATTCTCAAAACTACTCAGCGAGAGAAGGTTAACTGGGCCTGCTGGAAAGCCTTTCTTGATGTAGAACCCACTCGGAACTGATGACTCAAACCTGGTATATTTTGCTTCAGATTCCAAAAAACCCCACCAAGTATCATGCTTCTTTTTTTGTGTTAGGTCATAGAAGGTATAACAACCTTTCCTCACTTTCTAAGAAATATCCTGACATTTCATAGATACTGGAATTTTAGACACTTCACCAGTGTGGCAGGCCTCTGAAACTTCTAGGGTTTAGCTCTCACGCTCTGACCCACAGGGGTCTTAGAAGGCATCTAGGGTTCTTAATTCCTGATTTCTGGTGCTTTTAGTATAGCATCATCAATATAATGAATACGCCAGTATAATTTCTTTTTTAATTTTTTTAATGTTTATTTTATTTTTGAGAGAAAGAGACAGAACTTGAGTGGGGGAGGGGCAGAGAGAGAGGGAGACACAGAATCCAAAGCAGGCTCCAGGCTCCGAGCTGTCAGCACAGAGCCTGATGTGGGGCTCCAATCCATGAACCATGAGGTCATGACCCGAGCCAAAGTCGGATGCATAACCAACTGAGCCGTCCAAGAGCACTGGCCAGTATAATTTCTATGTCACATAAAGGCTATAAAGGACTGGGGTGCCTGGGTGGCTCAGTTGATTCAGCGGCCAACTCTTGGGTTTTGGCTCTGGTCACCTTCTCTCTGTTTATGAGTTCAAGCCCCATGTTGGGCTCTGCACTTCTGGTGTGGAGCTTGCTTGGGATTCTCTCTCTCCCTCTCTCTGCCCCTCCCCTGCTTGTCTCTCTCTCTCTCACTCTCTCCCTCACTCTCTCTCTCTCTCTCTCTCTCAAAATAAATAAATAAAAGTAACTTAAAAAAAAAGACTACAAAGGAATATATGTTAAAAGGCCTGAGGCAAAATGGTAAAGATACACTTTGTCCCTGTAAAGTAACTGCTTCTGATTATCTGTATTAGATTTTAATTTTTTTTTTTTAACGTTTATTTATTTTTGAGACAAAGAGAGACAGAGCATGAACGGGGGAGGGTCAGAGAGAGAGGGAGACACAGAATCTGAAATAGGCACCAGGCTCTGAGCTGTCAGCACAGAGCCCGACGCGGGGCTCGAACTCACAGACCGTGAGATCATGACCTGAGCCGAAGTTGGCCGCTTAACCGACTGAGCCACCCAGGCGCCCCTGTATTAGATTTTAAAAAATAGGTCAAGTCAATAACTATAAACCAGCACCTGGGAACTCCAGTGATTTTTCCTAATCCTCGGGTGCAGCTCAAGTTTGTGATAAAGCTCAGTCTCCAAGATCTATTAACCTTGTACACCAGCCAAATGGACTATTTAAATGGATGTGTGGTATAAATCAACTACCCCTGCATTTTAAGACTCTTTTGTTACGGAGCTAATTTTTTCAATTCACCCCAGCATTTGGTATCACTTTGGGATTGCTGTACTTTAAGGAGGGTGGGGGGAGAAGGAGTGAGAGGAGGGGAAGCTTTAATGAAAGTAGAGAAAATAGCTGTATAGAAAGGGCCACCTGTCAGAGCTGAGACCTGCAGTCAGGCTGGAGCCAATTTCTGACATCCAGCAGGGAGAGACTTTGGAGGATACATAAAGGTGTTGAACTCATCTTCCTCCACCCTCTCAAGGTGGTGGTGCCTCCCATTGGCCAAACCAACAAGAAGCCAAAGGGGGTGGCAGCTATGGGGGCATGCCTTAGAAATCAGCCTCCTGGAGAAGGAGTGGAGTAAATAAGTATGGAGAGAATATGACGGGTAGGAAGACTGATCAATGAAAACAGCCGAACTACAGAACTTTCACAATTTAAGTACATCGCTTCTAGTTGCTAGAGGGAAACAAAAACAAGCTGTAAAATTATCAAGTTTACAGTCTGTTACAAATTTCTTTCAAACATGGATCTTGTTCTACATTTTCCTGACTCTATTCTTACATGTCACCAGAAGCCCAGCTGAACTTCTGTCCCCACTTCTGAACTTCTATCGTTGGGATCACCCTTTCCATTCTTCTAACTCTTTAAAGTTGGTCATTTGAACCCCTTCATACAGAATGGCTATTCTTTACAGCATTTAGGTCTCAAAATACAAAAAAATAAGTAAATAAAATTAAAATACTCTCATTTCCTAGATGCCATGGGGTGAGTAAACATCATTCCGCTAAAACTCTTCTCCATTCAAAAACTGCTCATATCTGTCTTTTCACTCAAGAACTGATCAGGAAGTATTTCTGTTCTTTCCTTTGGTGGAACAAGAACATTTGGAAGTACCGTATCTCATTCCTAGCCGTTTTGTGAAAGAATTCTATCTGCTCCTTACTATTTTCTGTGTCATGTAATCAAATATTTTGCCTCCTCACAGCAGCAACAGCTGGTTTTAAATCCATTTCCTTGTTTCTACAATAGACTACTTCTAATTGTTTTCATGTCCAAAGATGTATGCTTTACATTTACATGTTGGAAGATCTGGTGTCAACAAAGTAGCTGTGGAATGGAGATGTTGTTTTTGTTCTGTTTGCTCAGTCTTGTGTTTCTGGGTAGGGTTTTAAGCCAATAGAGTTTGAAAAGCCAAAATCATATATCTGGAATATAATGTATAATTATTTCTGAATCAGAAGTAAGTTTTAAGTAATAAGTTAATTTGAGATTCCAAATATTTTAAGGTGCGATAAAGCACTCCCTCTTTAATGTTTTGCTTTCAAAGAAAGCCCCTCACTGATCAAATGTTTGCTTCATGTTGAATTCTGAACAGTGCAGGAGATTGACATTCCAGAAGAAAGATAGTCCTCAGACTGGCAAGAATTCTCCTTCTTTTCGGAATTTATATAGGATAGAGTTTAAGAGTTTAACAACTAAATGAAAATTTAAAGGAAACCTTTTAAAACTTAGAACACTTATTTCCTCTTCATTGTTTTAGGGACTTTGGACTACAAAAAAAAAAAAAAAAAAAAAAAAAAAATGAAATCACCCATGGTAAAACATCTGGTTGAGTTTTGCTAGTTCTTTTTATTTTATTCATTCCAACTTTCCTTATTTGAATGAATAATATTTAAGTGGGTAATTGTTACTGTTCATAATGCTGATCTTTCAAAAGAGAACATCACATTGTTTATGCAACCTTAGTAATGTGGGAAACTGTTGTTTGTCCTTCAGTTAACTTGCTCAAACATTGCTGGTCAACATTGCATACCCTAGCAGAAATGGTGTGGTTTACGAAGTAGATTTTCCAGATCTCAGTGACTCAAACTCTCTCCTCAGCCATACCAGAGTTCAAAGTGTCTGTCAGAACATGGAACTCTTGTCCAGTAAGTGCACTCCTTAAAGAAAGGAATTTGGGCATGGTCTGACAGGATTGTAAATAAAACACAGGAGTTAGTTACACCAGAATGGTCTCCCACAGGAACAAAAGGCTTGCTTTTCCCCCTCAAGGGAAACCACAACTATTAAAGACAAATAAAATTTGGGTTTGTTTTTAAGTGAAGAAAATTCTTTTTTTTTGTCTGACTTTTTTTTTTAAGTTTGTTTATTTTTGAAAGAGAGAGCACAAGTGAGCAAGGGGTAGAGACAGAGGGGGAAAGAGAGAATCCCTTGCAGGCTCCTCATTGTCAGTGCAGAGCCCGGAGTGGGGCTTGAGCTCACCTGATGCCAGGAAGTGAAGCATATTCTTGTTTGATTTTGTTACATAGGATTTTACTTTTATAAATATGGAAAAATTCATTTACCATAAGGAGCAGTTTTTGCGTATCTATTCCATGTGAAAAATAAATAGAAAGATGAAGAAGATAATTTCCAAATTACTACCAATTTATGTGTTTTAGTGAGGGTCAGCTGCTATATTATTCCTTAGATAACAGAACACTTAAAAAAACTTTTTGTTATGGCACACTTTAATTGTATAAAAAACAGAATAGTATAATGAAATACCACTACTCATTTATCAAGTTTTAATAATCTTGAGCAGATAATTCATTTTTTTTCTATCATAGTTTCAGAAATTTTGAGACCTATGAAGTCTCTAAAATATTAGCCCAATATGATGTCAATGTTTTACAGATGTGGTTTTGAGGGCTAAAGAAGTTAAGTGAGTTGACCAGAGTTACCCAGTAACAGTACCAAAAGTAGATCCCTATCTTCTAATTGACTTTTTAGTAGTAAAATTATGCAAACTTTCTTCTTCTTCTTTTTTTTTTTTTTTTTGAGTCCTGAGTTCTTAAGCCGGCAAGTGGGAATAATAATCATAACTCACTTTCTTGTTTTGAGTGAAAGCCACGTAAAGAGCCTAGGTCTGTTCCTGGAAAGTAGTAGGTCACCCACAGATATTGGTTCCTTTCTCTTCCTCCTCAGACTCTAGTATTCTTGGTCACACATGGTAAGAAGAACCACTCTTCAGTTTTGAGGCCACCATGAGATTGAAACCTGAACCCTGGTGAACATCTCTATTAGAAGTAATGGACCTTAAGGGAATGGTGGAGAAGCACAGATTTCTAAACCCAGAAAAGAAGTTGGAAACATTAACAGAATCACCAGGTCTCAGAGACAGGCAATCTGGAGAGTACAGCCAAATCCCACAATGCAAACAGCTATGTGAACTAGACATCTCCCACAGACTGACACTTAGGCTGGAGCACAGTTCTGGTTTGTCTGAGAGGCCAGAAACTCTGTGGTGGAATTATGGGTATAGATGAGCTGATGGGGGTAAGTGACTAATACTGAAGGGGAATACACGTCCAAACACACAGGGGGAAAAGGGAGAGCCAGAGTTAAGATCAGAGATCAATTCTTATTTCTCTCCCCCGTGTTTTTTATAAACAGTAAATAAAAGAATTTTGGGGGCACCTGGGTGGCTCAGTCAGTTAAGTGTCCGACTTCGGCTCAGGTCATGATCTCACGATCTGGGTTTGAGTCCTGCATTGGGCTCTGTGCTGACAGCTCAGAGCCTGGAGCCTGCTTGGGATTCTGTGTCTTCCTCTCTCTCTCTGCCCTTCCCCCGCTTTCTCTCTCTCTCTCTCTCTCTCAAAAATAAATAAACATTAAAATAATAAATAAATAAATAAGTAAATAAATTTTGGACTTTGATTATTGCCTCTTGTTTATGCATGAACTCTTTATGTAGATGCAAAGTGGTGGTACAACTTCTTAAAAATTTAAAAACATATGGAAGCTAACACCTGTGCTTGTATACAATCTTTGCTGGGATTTTTATTCCAGTGCAGGGACGAAGGTTCCAGTTAATGGGGCTTGCCTGAAACCCTGAGATGCGTGTGCCAATCCACTTTTACTCAAGTGTACTAGAACCATTTATCCACTGACTTCCTCTGAAGGTAAAGTGAGACAAGAAGTTAAAGTTTTATGTTTCTGTTATAGAAATCCTCCTACTTTAAAAACTATTACTCTTTTCTGCTCTTTTTAAAATTTTACTTTTTCCTTTTTATTTTTATGGAAGTGCTTATTAGGTAATAATTTCTTTGGCCTGATTTTTGTCTTTAAACTGTCTGATATTGTAAAAACTGGATCACCTTTGGCCATTTCCTAATTCCACAAATAAAAACCATAACATTTTAAAAAATAATATCACCCAATAAATCAAAATAACTTAAAATCGGACCAAATATTTTGCTATTTTAACACATGTGTGTTTTATCAAATCTCACATTCTGTAATAGTCCCTGGACATACATGAAAAATGCTGAATTTAGGCTGCTATTTAGTCAATTGGTAGAAAACATCTTACTATTGTTTATTGTTTTAGAAATCCAAAACAGCATATAAGCAATATCTCATTCAAAGCTGACTATTTTGCAGTTTAGGAATAATTTAAATCAGACAACAGGATATTTATGAGACTCAAACTGTCTAAAGTGAGACATGAACCCTTATCAAAGGAAAGAAGTTTATCTTTTTTTTTTTTGTCCATAGTTCAACAGTTCAAAATATATGTGAAAGAATTAGCAATCATTAACATATTTTTCTGGCATAGTCAGATTAGCCTCCTCTAATTGGAGAACAACCTGAGGGAATAGCTCTCAAAATGCTCAAGTTGATTGGAGAAGGGTAACACATGGATCAAAGGACATGAATCCTATCAGTGCACTTTAGCTGTACATTGCTCAGTGGCATCTGATGGGGAAGCCAAGAGAAACACAAGTGGGTTAGGGATAGGAAAGTGAGGGTCAAGGATAGGAAGAGCACGCATGTTGCATAGATAGACTTCACTTAATTCTTGTTTGTGCCTTTGGCTGATCTTGTTAGCATAACATTTCCATGATTTCCTCTGTTCTTCAATTTGCTATTCAATAGCCATCATAATCAAGACATTGATTCTAGTGTTTAGAATGAACTTCTTCTCCTATAAGTTTAAATACTTTGCCTTTTGTCCTAACCTTAAGGGAACTGGCAAGCTACACATCATGCTTAAAAACTTGCTTTGTATTCTTTTGATCCAATACACCCACTTTTCTTACGCGACCTCATACCAAGATTGAATTAAAATAAAAGATTACTTTTGGCTACTGAACCATTTCCTAATAAGTATTGATGTCGAGAACAGGGGGCAAATGACATCACCATTTCTGTTTATTTTACTGCTCTGCTTCCAATGTAGTATGCTTATTCATTCAGGTACAGTATGCCAGAAAGGAAGGGTGGTTCCATCTGTGAAAAAATGACAACCCGAGCTTTTCTTAGACTGACACTATTAAGTGAATGAAGATAATTCTGAATACTTATAAACACTGTATATTCTAGATTTTGACAGATAGTTTGATTTCACTGACTTAACTCTTTACAGGTGGCCGAGTAACTGCCTGATGTATTAGGGCACCAAAAAGGGGAGACTCAGAGAACCCTTTCAAAGAACGTCACAGTGCATGTCACTTCCATGTGTCTTCCACTACTTTTGTTTTGTTTTTTCCCAGGTCACAAATATTTATCAAGCATTTTTACCTTCATCAATTTAACACTGATGAATTTGATGTCATTGAATGAGTATTGGTACACTGAAATACTATAATGTTAGACTGCATATCATTTAAAAATATCTTAATTACTTAAAAATTCAACTCCAGGTGCCTGGGTGGCTCAGTCAGTTGAACGTCCAACTTCAGCTCGGGTGGTGATCTCACCGTTGACAAGTTTGAGCCCCACGTAGGACTCTGTGCTGGCAGCTTGGAGCCTGGAGCCTGCTTTGGATTCTGTGTCTCCCTCTCTCATGCTCTGTTTCTCTCTGTCTCAAAAATAAATAGACATTAAAAAAATTAAAGAAAACTCAACTCTTCATATATGTGGAACAAAACTACTGTAGTTTTACATTGACGTATTTCTAAATATGCCATCTTTTTAGACAGCAACTAATAGACTTGGAAAATAGATCATTATTATTGTCTTTCTCTAACCTGCTTCTTTTATGCATATTTGTATAAATGTGCATAAACAAATATGTCTATATACTAAATATATTGTAAATATCCTAAGTATATTGTCAGGAAAATTTGAAGGTCATTTTATGCTCTCAGGATAAAATATATTAAATGTTTCAAATGGATTTTAACACATGTGAATTCAGTGAAATCAGAGCTGAAAAGGAATTCATAGTATAGTAGAGTCAGTTCTGATCTTTCTTTGTCTAATAGGTGAAGTGTACTATTGCTATGGAAACTGCATTTGGAGAAAATGATCTTATTTTTTAAGTATTAAAATACCCGCTGTATCATCAAGTCAGTAGAATGATTCACTTTATAGTGATATTTAAAACCTATTGTGCATTCTGAGTGGAGCATATCTTTGATGGTTTAAAACTAAATTTCAAGAAGATTCTTTTGTTATTAAAATATGGTAAAGTCAGAACCCCTCCAAACATCTATTATATGTTATGTTTCAGACAAATATTTGAACAATTATGTATAATATTGATAGTGCATTGTGAAAAGAAGGTACCTTGACCAAAATTGGCTGAGTGGTAACACCATAAAAGAAACAAAACAAAGCAGAATACCATTACCACAAAAAAATAGATAATTTTTTGTTGAGATAATTTTTATAGGCAATTTTAATAGATTAAATGTGACATAGATGTTTTTAGATAATTAAATTGTGTAGCATTTGATCCTTCATTTAGTCAGCTGTTACCTGTGCTCTATTAAATTAATATGACCCATTGCATTCATGATATACCACAGAAATGCTCACTAAATTTCTGTATCTTTTATGGCACTTCATGGAATATAAAGTAACTATCTTCTTTGGAGTCAATGGAACTACATCTCTGCAGCCCTGCCCAGATATTTTTATAGATCAGATTTCTCTTTTATGCAGTATAATAATGATGTTTATTTTCGTCTGAGTTAGCCATGACTCTATGTCTGGCTTGAGAAGATGGGCTCTGGAGGGCAGTGGTGGTCTTTTTTTTTCTTTTCTTTTCTTTTCTTTACTTTTTTCCTCTTCTCTTCTCTTCTCTTCTCTTCTCTTCTCTTCTCTTCTCTTCTCTTTTCTCTTCTTTTCTTCATCCAGAAGGTAGGATTCCCTTCTCAAGGCATGTCTAGATCTTTAGCAGTTGAGAGGAGTAGCATTAGCTGGCTGACAAAACAAGGTGAGGTTTATTAACCAAAATTGGAAAGATTTCCTTCCTTCCTTCTTTGGGTCTTCCACCAGCTTTGAGCTTTTAAGAAGTCATTTTCATGTCACCTTTTCCAAAGCCTTCAATATATAGTAACAATATATCAGGAATCCCTTTCATCTTCCTTTTCTACTTCCTACTTTCTCTCTTTTTTTTCTTCTTTATTAATAATGTGTTGGGAGAAGGGCTCAGCCAAATTCCAAGAAATATTGTCCCACTTGGAATGAAACTGACATCAAGGTGTGGTATCAGCCAAGATTTTAGGTTAAAGGGCTTCAGACAAAACCTTATATTGAGACAAGAGACCCAACATGAATGCCGATGTTTATGTGGACAACAGTTCTTTGACTTAAAACATATCATCTGTCTTTGCTAAAGTAATTTTAAATGAACCACCTGAGTTAGCAAAGTATTATACCAAAATAAACCACAAAACAAAACAAAGCAGAAATTATGTTAATCACTTACCTTCAAGAAGCTTATGTTGTGAAAATATTTAAGAGAGCTCTAAAAGTTTCCTTAATTTCTGAGTTGCAAGCTTTATTTTCTACATTTGTACCCCCTGATAAAGTGGGATAGTTAGATTCTCTGTGCTGCTATTTGTGTGTTAACTTGCAAAATAGAATATAATACAAAAACATATTTCTGACTTTTTAAAACAGCATATTATATAGAAAATAACTGTTAGTATTAGAAAGTACTGGAAAAATATGAAGAAGATATTAATTACCCACGGTGCCCCAATTCAGAGGCAAAAACCTTTAATTTTTCTTTATACTGTATATCCCATTCTGTATCCTGCTTTTTCCAGTTAACATTATCTTGTAAAGATTTTCTCATGTCATAATTTTTAAGTATATTTAAATATTGGATAATATTTCATTATATGTATATTATCTTAACTCGTCCAACCACCAATATATTATTAAATATTTAGATTACTTCCAATTTTGGTGGTGGCGGCCTGACAAGTATGAAAAACACATTAGACTGTAAGCTAAGTGAGGCATTATCTGTGTTTTTTCTTGTTCTCTGCTTTAGGCTTAGCACATAGAGCAAGGACCCAATGCATATTTAATAAATGAAAGAAAGAACAAATTCATAAACCTGAATATTTCTTCTTAGAGATCCTATGGAGAATAGATTTTTACCTCTCAGATAAAAATGGAAGAAGATAACATGGATTCATAGTAGTATTTGAAACTCAAGGGTAATGTCACTAACAGAGCAGAACAGTGCAGAATTTCTGCAAGATAAAATGTTGACAGGAATGAAGTGATGCTGAGACCCAACAGGATAAGAACCCACAATAGATAATTAAGAAGGCAAAATGATGTGGGAGTTTGCCAGACAGACTTTGGGAATAATTCCAAGGTCAGAGACTGTAGAATTTGGGGGAAAGTAACTGAATGAGTGTGGAACAGGACAGCCAGTTCCCCTCTCAGGATGGCTGATGGCTGCACTGGCACAGCACTGGGATTAGCACTTTGATGGCAGAGTTCTGATAGGAAGGTTTCAGAATGGAAACCTTGCCTGTGGAATCAGGCAAGCAGACAGTGCTGGAATGTGGTGCTTCTCACATCTGGCCACACATTGGAATCAACTGGGGGATTTAAATATTACTGAAGTCCAGTTCCGATACCACAAAATTCTGATTTAATGGTTTGGTCATGACCTGGATATTGGGATTTTTAAATTTGATAATGACTGCTCTAAATAACCATTTTTGGCTTATCAAGGGGAGGTATAGCCCCTCCACCTCAGAAACAACATGTCTACTTGGATAGTGGAGATATCCACTTGCAAGTGGAGAGCTCTGGTAATCAGAACTGTATTTATTTCCAGTCCAACCCACCAGTGTTTATGAGTTTAAGAAACACATTCCAGCTACAAAAGTATTCATTATAGGCCTATTTTTTAAATTTATTTTTTACAAGAATAAACAGGAAACCAAGAATCATTAAAGTCAACACATTTCAATGAACAGAGTTAATTGAAGAAACAGAAGAAAATAAAATAAATAGAATATCCTTAGAGAAGCATAACAGGATACCATATCTATAAGACAAACAAACCAAGAAACTAAAACATTTGCTTAGAAAAAAAAAAGTTACCAAAATGAAAAATATGATTGCTTCAACTAAAAATAGGTCATCATTAGCATAGATTAGGTAATGGAAAATAGTCACAGGAAGACTGAGTTAGTGATTAGGAAGATCGTGCCCAGGTAAGTTTATAGTTCACATAATGAAGAAGTGGAAAGTCTAGAGAAGTATTTAGAAATATGGAGCACATACCCAGAAGTTTCTATGTTCATCTGGGAGGTCCTTCACAAAAAAAGAGAACTAGAACAAAATGAAAGAGAGAAAATTTTCAAAGAAATAGGGGTGAAAAACATCCCAGACTTGAAAAGAGATTACAAGGGCTCACCTAGTACCAGACAGAGTTAACGACAAGGCTCACACACAAAGATATCCTGGTAAAGTTCCAGAATTCTAAACTTAAAAGAGAGGATCCTGAAAGTAACGAGAAAAACATAGGTAACCTACAAAGAAATGAAAGATTAGTTTAAGCTGCCCCTTAAAATTTTAAAGGGAAATTATGCAAAAGCTAGAGTTTTTTTTATTTTGCCAAAAAATTAAACTATGATTGCAAAATAAAAATATTTTCATATCAAGGCAAGACCTTGAAATGAGGGGAAGAATCTTCTTGTTAAAAAAGAACAAGTTTGAAAAAATATGAAAGAAATTTATCTCTCTGCCTTTAATATGATTTCAAGCTTTATATACTGTAAAAAAATTCAAGAGCTCTCAGAGTACTTCTCTGGACTATGGCTTCCTCCCCAGGTTTATATCTGCTTTCTGAATTTCAGAAATTGGTTAATATATCTTATCTGTTGATAACTCCAACATCATCTTCTATGCTTTTCACTACCAGGGATTGTTTCCACTCTGAAAATTAGCTTCCTGCCATATAAAATGCTCTCAAAAAGGAAGAAGTCCATTATCTTGACCTAAAACTCAGAAACGTTAGATATTGTAATCAAAATGCCTGGATTAACTTAAGTGGATCTGAAATTGCTCTCTGGCCAGAGCTCATATTGTCCCCTGCTCCTTGTATTCTTATGTCACTCAGCTACCTATTTTCAATATTTTCTTCTCAGAAGATGATCATTATCTTCCTGAGTGGTACAACTCTTAGCATTCCTGATGTTGATTATTTTATCTTGGTAAATATTTCTTAATATGATTATAGAGCTCCTCTCAGACTCATGATGCAATTTCACAATATAAAACATAGACCAAAAGTTATCACTGAACATCTTTCTATAAAATTGTCCGTGCTGTAGTGCTATTGGCACTTTTGAGTGTGGAGGTTGGGTGTATGGGTAATGTTGGCTCTCACAAATCTCTTTCTCGCCACTGAACTTTCTCCCACTTAACTTAACCAAAGAAGTTCCATAATATATAATAAAGCCCCTCCTCTCCACTTTTATGTGAGGTGGAAGAAGGGTATTGCAATAAGGATTTTACAAAATAAATACACTGGAAGTTCATCTATTATTTGGTTTTTATTCTGTCACATTAACGATGAAGCAAAACCTTATGCAAACATTGATTCACTAGGTTAACACAAATTTTTGAAAAGAAATCATATCATGAGAGTTTACCCCTTAGGAATAGGTATCTTCTCAGGCATTTTTAAGGTGTCCAAGTTTCTCTACACATATTAGCTATTACATAAATATTGAATGCTTTCTATATAACAGGTGCCATGTGAATTGCTTTACTAAACAACCTTGTAATGAAGGCACGGTCATTGTCCTTTTCTCTCAGATGAGGAAGCTGAAGCTTAAGGAGATTGGGTAGCAGAGGTGGGATATTAAACCAGGCCTGGTTGTCTGTGATCTTGCCCTACTGATTCATTCTAAATTGAATGTATTGTCTGTTTTACATGTCTGATTAGAAACTTCTCAGTGAGACTGTTGTTGAAAAGCTCTAAAGAAGTTGCTAAGAACTTTCATAAAAATGCCATGTAAGTTTCAGTTCCTATGCAACTATGTTCATGAATCATCATCCAGATTCAAGTCTCCCTTTAAAATTCTCTTTCTTTGTTACTCTACAACATCAAAACAATTGCCAAATTCTATTGTTTAATATCCGTCCTCTGCACAAGACAGAGTTTGTGTCTTATGAAGCAGGTACTATTTTGTGAAAGTAGACACATTTTGGTTTGATTGTATTTCTTGTGTTTAGAAAACTCCTTTCCCTAGAGGAGTTACTCAATAAACATTTGTTAATGCAGTGACATTTTTCTTGCACATTTCCTCTTTTCAACTTCTACTGGTACCAAAACAGAGCCTTCTTTCACCTGGGCTGTTAAGTACAGTCACCTTCCCTTGGCTGACTTTTCAATGTTCCTGTTTCCTCTAATCTGCCAAGTATATTCTTGCCCTAGGGCCTTTGCACTCACAGCTTGGTGGGACCACTTTTCTCCCAGAGAGCCACATTGCTTACTCCCACACCTCTCCTGGATCTCTGCCTAAAAATTCTCCTATTAGTGAGAATAGTATTTAAAATATCAGTCCCTCCCCACCCATGGCTCCCTATATGATTATTGAAATTTCTTCCTCTGTTTATGGTCCAGCTTACTTCCTTAGGGATAGTTTAGGGTGAATCCAGTGGGACTGTAGTACACATGATCGTAGATGGAGGGTGGGTGGGGGAGAATTATATAAGGCTTGGGAGACAATCTTGAGAACGTAACTTGTACTGTGAATGAGATGAGGAGCTATTGAAAGAGAGATGTGAATGAGGAGGTTGATTAGAAGGGTTTTTACTACTCCAGGTGAGCGAGACAAACAGAGAGAATGATGTGTTGGAACTGGGTGTTAACAGAGGGAAAATTGGATAAAATTTGCCAGTGAAATTGATGTAGGGTGTGAGAGAAAGAGAAAACTCAAGAATTACCTTAAGAATTATGGCTTGAGAAATTGGAACGGTGGAATTTTCATTTACTCTATTGAGAAACACTTCAGGGGAACAGTTTTTAATGGGAAGATCAAGATTTCAATTTAGGACATGTTAAGTTTGATAAATCCATTTGATATTCAAGTAGAAGGTGATAGATAACCAAATAGAGGGGTCAAATAGGCAGTTGCATATAAAATTCTGGCATTTAGAAAATAAATCCAGACTTGGGATATAAATGTAAAAGTTGTCAGTGTGTATGTGATGTGTAAACCCATCAGACTGGGTGAGACCAGTAGAGTAAGGACGAATAGAGAAGAGGTCTAGCACTGAGCCCTAGGACACTCCAACACTTAGATGAGGAGAATTCAGCAAAGGAGATACAGAGAGGAACCAATGTGACGGGAAGACAACCAAGAAAGTGAGCTGCCCCAGGAGGGACAAGAACAGATGTTGTTTCAAGGATGAAGGAGAGGTTTACTGGATCAGTGTTTCTCGTGAGTCATGTAAGGTGAGGATTCAGAAATGACTATTGGAATTAGAAACAGAGACCATTTCCAACCTTTAAAAGACCAATTTTGATGGAGGTAACAAAAGCTTGGGTTCAAAGGGGAAGGTGATAGGAAGTACTCCAAGAGAAGAAAATGACATGTGCAAGAGGATGGGAGTGTGAGGCACTTTTAGGAGACAATAAGTACCTTCTTTTCTAAATAAGAATGGGTTATTCCTGGCCATTGAAGGCTCATTACCTGGCTTAAGTAGTTGGGATGTATATATATGTATGTATGAATGAATGTGTGTATGTATTGTGTGTGTGTGTGTGTGTGTGTGTGAATATGGACCATTCCAAATTTAAGAGCAGAACAATAACATGTCCAAAACTATGCTTTAAAGAAATTAAAGTGACATCAGTATCACTAATGAATTTAGGAGACATAATGATCTCTAAGGCAATAGTGTACTGAATTTAAAAAAGTAAAGGTAAAATTTAGCTTAACTTGGCATTTGTAATTGTTTTAGATTTTTACCCACACAAGTAGAATTGACAGAAAACAGTCTTGAATAACATGGGTAGTGAAATAAGAATTGAAAGTAAATATTTTAAGGATGGAATTTTAAAAAATCAGATCAAAGGGGCGCCTGGGTGGCTCAGTCGGTTAAGCGTCTGACTTCGGCTCAGGTCATGATCTTGCGGTTTGTGAGTTCGAGCCCCGCGTTGGGCTCTGTGCTGACAGCTCAGAACCTGGAGCCTGTTTCAGATTCTGTGTCTCCCTCTCTCTCTCTGACCCTCCCCCGTTCATGCTGTCTCAAAAAACATAAATAAACATTAAACAAATTTTTTAAAAAATCAGATCAAAGACTTAGATTTAATGTTTGTGCCTTTTACAAAATCTCAGAAATATATAGAAACTATTCTTTTGAAATTCTTGAGAAAATCCTTCATACTTGATAGCTAATATGTTTATTAACTTATGCAATATGAAAGTAGATGTTTAACTACAAAACGGTTTCATATACGGGCTGGTAAAATTGCTATGAGGTATCCATTCATTAAACTATATTTGTGTTTGCATTTTCATGGTCCATAAAGAACCAATGTAAAACAGATTTTTAACAGTCCTTGTACATTGACACAGCTTTCATGAAGCTAATGCAGTAATTGTGTATTCATATATAATCAGTGATGTCATTGATTCATGTATATACTAATTTTTGCTAACTTATGCCCAGAAATTGACAAGATTATAAACTGATTTTCTAGGATCACGATAATAGTGAATGGAACATTGACTTACTCTCAGGGAGACTAGACCTGGTTAGCAATTCTTGGTCTGAGTTTCCTTATATAAGAAAAATAATATTTACTCTGTCTGCTTTATAAGGCAGAAAGAAACATCAAAGGCAAAATAATTATAGATCCTCTTGCAATGTGTCATTAATATTTTTTAATATTTTATTACTATTTTACATTTCATAATATACATTACATAATAAAAATTAATTTTAATTAATATTTTTCAGTATTATAAATTGTCCCAAGAATGTGTATATTAAAGTGTGAATATGTATGTGTATGCTTAAAAAAGAAACTTGAGTGGCACAAGAAAGGTATTTTGGTATTTCATTTTAATTTATTGTTTCAGCAGATGTATTTGATTTGCTGAAGTATTTGATAAACTGTCTTATTACAACCAAATTCAGAGGTCAAGTGTCATTTTGCTATAGAAAACAGGCTTCATTTTCTAAAAGAGAAACAACTGATCTTCTTTCAAATGACTAATAATAAATACATGTTATTTTTTCTCATACATTTGCCAGAGATTTTTCCCACCCTATGTGTCATAATTTAAATTCTGTAATTTCTGCCGTATTTGGGTCCAGATCTTCACTCCCTCAAAAACTTATAATGTCGATTGTTTATTTGCTTATCTGTCTCACATCTTCCTTCCCTCCTTTGTGCTTCAGCTCCACTCACTTGTTCTTGATTCATATTATCAAATAAGGAAAATCATTTTCCAATTTGCCCACTACTTTATGTATCTATCCTTAACATACTGTAGACAGGTTGGAAGAGAATTTATCATTTTGGCCCATGATGGGTGCTCTTTTCCCAGAAGACATATGAATACAGCTACTTTAAAGAGAAAAAGTCATGAAAAAGACCATCTATCTTTGGGAAGAAATAAAGTACAGTGTTTTTATTTGTGTTAGAAAACAATTCTCTAAGAGTCTTTTGCATTTTCTGCATGTCTTATGAGCCTTGGAAAATAGCATAGTGCTTCCATCTTGAGTAAAAGGCTGATGTGTTTACTACTTATTATAAAAGACCCAGGTTCTTTGAACTAAAGATTTATCTCCTATAATGCAAACCACTGCATATGTGCATGTGACCTGGCCCCATTTTTACCACACTCTGGAAATTTGGGCTCAAGGAAACTGCACAAATATGCTACATATTTGTATGTGTGTATGTATATATGCTCACTACTTGTGTGTTATAGACTACATGTTTGTATTCCCTAAAATTTAATATGTTGAAACCTAATCCCCAGTGTGATGGTGCTTGGAGATGGGACCTTTAGAAAGGTAGAAATCTCATAAATGGAACTAATGGAACTAGACCCCCAGAGAGCCCCCTCATGCTTTCTATGTGAAGACCCAAAAAGAAGACAGTCACCTATGAAACAGGAAGCGAGGCCCCACCACACACTGACTCTGCTTTGATCTTGAACATTGTAGCCTCCGGAACTGTAAGAAATAAATTTCTATTGTTTATAAGCCTTCAAGTTTATGGTATTTTTGTTATGGCAGCCTTAACTATGACTAAGGACTTAGAAACTCTGTGATGAGTAATAAAGTCTTTTGTCTCTCAAACTATGGCAAGTTAGCTTACAACTAGAATAAAACCTCACAGCCTTCAGAGTTTTGGGCAGTTCTGGTGATGAAGATGGCAAATAGAGACATGGCTTTCTGGAATAAGAAGGATGAGGATCATGTGGGCCAATTAATTAGATATTACAAATCCATAGGAATCGTAGCAAATGTTTTGGCCAAGTTGAATGGTCACCTGGGCAATAAATACAATACTTTACTGGCTGTTAATGAGAAAGATGATTGCAGACTACATTTCATCTTGGTTGTTGTTACATCTCTGGGTAGGAAGAATTCTGTGTTTATATGGTAGACCATCTCAGTTCTTCCCTATTGTAACATATAGTTCAAAGATTTTTCATGGGTAGGCAGAAGGTTCTGCCCCTGTCATGATCAATTTTATGTGTCATTTGAGCTAGGCCATGGCATCCAGTTTTTGGTCAACTACCAGTCCAGATGTTGTAGCGGAGGTATTTTTTTTAGATGTGATTAACATTTAAATCAGTAGACTTTGAGTAAAGCAAACTACCCTCTATAATATAGGTGAGTCTCATCCAGTCAGTTGAAGGCTATAAAAGAAGAGACTGAGGCCCTCCAAGGAAGAAGGAGTTCAGCTTCCACCTACCTTAGGATTCAATAATTCAATGTTGAGGCACCTGGGTGGCTCAGTTGGTTAAGTGTCCAACTCTTGATTTCAGCTCAGGTCATGATCTCAGTTTGTGAGATCAAGTCCTGCATTGGGCTCTGCACTAACAGCATTGAGGCTTCTTGGGATTCTCTCTCTCTCCCTCTCCTTCTGCCCCTCCCCTGCTCTCTCTCTCTCTCTCTCTCTCTCTCTTTCTCTCTGTAAAAATAAATAAATAAAAACATTAAAAAAGAGACTGCAATGTCATCTCCTCCCTAGGTCTCTAAACTACCTACATGCCCTGCAGATTTCAGACTCGCCATCCTTTACAATTGCAAGAGCCAATTCCTTAAAATAACCCCCTTACATCCACACACACACCCCCAACACTCGTTGGTTCCGCTCCTCTGGAGAACCCTGACTAATACAGCACCTTCCAGACAAGTTAGAAGACATGCACCTAAACTGAATGCAACAGGAGGGAAATTTGTGACATCTATTGTCAGAAGCCTGGCAAATCATTATAACTACTTGAGTTACCTGGAGGACAAGGGGCAGGCGTGTAATGCTTGTCAAGAAAGACTGGAAAGAGATAGGTTAGCTCTGTTATTATAACACAGTGCATCATGCCAAATTTAGATCCATTCAGAGATAATAGTGTTTTGTTTTGTTTTGTTTTGTTTTGTTTTGTTTTTTGCACTGGGCTGTAGTTGCTATAAGGAAGTTTCAGTGTTCTCAGTAATACTTCTATGAGATAGGTAAATTCTCATGAAAATGTGTAAGTAAGGCAGTTGAGTGGTAATTGGCCTCTTACTGCATTGGATTGGATTTGTAGGGCTGGTGAAAGTGAACCACTGGAATATGAATACCCAATCCAAAAGAATTTAGATAAATTCTTGTGGTCAGACCTGCCACCCTATAAACTTCCCTTACTTATTATGTTAAAACTGGTGAAAACTTGAGAGATGTTATCATGACAATGTAGCAACAAAAGCCCTGGTTTAAGGTGGACTCCTTAACAAGAGGTGCTGCTGTTTGATTCAAGCCCAAGTCAGCCAAATGGCACAAACCAGCAGCCTTAGCCAGAAAGCAACAGGGCTGTGGCTGTTTAGTCAAGAGGTCCTCAAACCCGTAGTAGCTGGTGTCAGTAATGATGTCCTTGCTGCTCAATATAGGACTTTGGAAGGAATAAAACATTAGATGTTTGTCTGATAGATCTGTGAGTAGCTCCTGTACTACTTGAGACAGAATACAAATATGCCTTGCTTGCTAGTGCAAAGCTGCTTTCTGCTTCCACATCCCCTGGTCCCTTGCCTTTTCCTTTACCTGATCTTAGCTACTATGGGAGAAAGATGACCAGAGGTCTCCCTATCCCTAGAAGGTTTCAGAGGCAATATGCACCTGTGTGAGTATGCTGGGAAGCTTTAGAAATGGGAGGGACTCAAACTTTTATGGATCTGTTGAAGTCAGGAAATCAAGTCTGCATCCTATCCTGTTTCATGTCGAGAGGGGCATCTGAATTCAACCTATGGGATCTGAGCAAGTTCTACAGTGGTGATAGGAAACTAATGTGACCTCATGGAACATGCCCTATTCAGCCAACTCAGCATTCTTATTACCGTAGATTCATATGTGAATGCATAGTAGTAATTAATGTGCTATATGCTTGTATATCCATATACCATAAATGCCAGAAAGGAGTCCTTCAATCAGTAAGAACTGCATATACAGAAATTTTAATACCTTTGGGGCCCCACCACTTCGTCATCCCTTTGAGCTAAATGTTTCTGTGGCTGATTATTTTGCTGATTTTTGCCTCTGGCAATGAGTGACGATCTTTATCCAGAAGCATCCTGTGGACTGTATTTGTATTTGTCACTTCCATGGTGCGGCTATCAGGTAAACTTCTTCCAGAGAGCAGCTATTAGCTTGCTGCTATGGTCTTATAGAAATTGAATGCTAATCCATAAAGCCTTATGACCCTCTGGTCTGATAGTCTCACTTTGGGATGGGTAAACTAGATTCTGACTAACAAAGTGGGAAGAGCTCAATATACCTCTCTTGTCAAATGGAAATGGAATAGTCAGAAATATAGCTGGTCTGGCTGCAGTGGCATCTCAGCTTTATGTTAAAAAGTAATGACCATTCCTTTAGGAGAAAACTTACTTCTAATCTGGTAGTAATGCTGTTGGCTTAATGTGGCCCTCAATTCACAGAGGTTCCCCTAAATGCCCGAATTTGGCTCACCAATACTTAAGCTTAAGCAGTATAATTTAACTGACTTCTTTAAAAATTGGCTTAAAAAGTATTCGGATTTTACCTCTTACCTCCTCCTCCTCCTCTACATATCTGTAAAGCAGTTTGATCACTGAATGTGGCTGTCCATTGAAGGGTATTATTTTCTCTTGCACACTTCCTGGGTTGAATTGTATCCCCTACATTCAATGACTGGTGTCTTTAAAGGAGAAAGGAAAGGATATTTGGCTACAGAAAGACACAGAGGGCAGCTGGCCATGTGACGATGGAGCCAGAGATTGGAGTTATGTCACTACCAGCCAAGGAATGCCAGGAGCCAATAGAAGCTGGAAGAGGAAGAAAGGTTTCCCCCTAGATACTTCAGAGGGAGCATGACCCTGCTGACATTTGATTTCAGACTATTTATCTCCAGAACCATGAAAGAATACATTTCTACTCTTCTAACCCACCACGTTTGTGATACTTGGTAGCTTTAGAAAACTAATACACTGGGTAATGAGCAGGTTGAAAGATAGAGGGTTCTATATGCCAATTGTGAAAATTTGGGATTTCAACCTGATCTTCCCTGGACATGATGCTTTTTCCCTCCTTACTTACAGTCCCAGGTTGGCTTGATTGATATACTTTCCAGGGACAGCTTAGTCAAAAGGGAGGCTAGTGTATTCAAACTTACTGCTGGTTCAGCCATTTGCATTGTTCTGTGGGACTGACATGGTCTTCAGTCATAAAAAGAATGACTACTTGGTTAAGTATACCTGCTGGCTGAGTTCTTTTCCAGAGGTCCATGAGGGACAAAGCAGGGGACACAATGGGTCTGTGTAAGTTCTACAGGAATGGTCTTATTTCTCTTGGGCCTGATCTAAGTATGATTAGGGAATAGTTGGAAAAAGGTAAAGTTATAGCTACTAGAAAAGGGGCACATCAATTTTGCCACAGTAGAGGGAGGATAACTTTGGCACTGAAATGGAGTTTCTTAGACTTTGGCACTAAAGATCTTTTTTGCTTTTAGAGTCAGCCCTGGGGATTTTTTCATGGAGAAACAGCCTGTCATGGCAAATGGTTGCAACAATACTTAACTTACTGGTGAGGTTGCCATCTTCTGCCAGACAGCTCTGACTACAATTTGATCATCATTCCCCTTACTCTTACTAAGAAGCTGATTGGAAATAGAAAGGGGTAGCCTCAGTTCCCACACCTTCCATGCAAAACATTTATCACCATCTCTGAATGTCTGCCCCAGCCCCACTCCTATGGCTGTTGTTCAGACATTCTGTGGGGCACGCAAATGCCACCCAGCTGGTGATGAACGGCAGAAGGATTGATTGGACTGACTGCCTTTATACAATCTCTCCAGACAAAGGACTGGAGTCAATTATTGGAACTGAACTGAGGTCCATCTTAGCTATCAGGCCACATTGGAGGCACTATCAATGTGTGCTTCCCCAAATGATGCCGGGCTTAACAATTGGCAATATTTTCTTTCTAGGGGTACCATATGTGTCTTCAGGACTGAAATTTTTGTGTGGAAGTCAGGCATTAATTTTTCTCCTTCCTGAATACACAGCTAATTATAACTTTGAGGTTGTCATCTGAGACCTTCTAGTATTTAAGGAAGCCTCATCAGTAGATCAGGTAGTTTTCAGATGACTGTGGAGTTCTTGCCAAAATGAAGCTATCGTCACTTTCTCTGGGGAGCTTCCTGGATAGAGAACTGACTCATTATTTACATATGCTCTGTTGGCAGTTATCCCTGTGATGTAAGTCATCTGGTTAGAAAAAGTACTGAGATTATATGTGATTTCATACAGTATTTCTCTTTCTCTGTTGGACTTCTTTCATTTAGGATAGTGTCCTCAAAGTCCATCCATGTTGTTATAAATGGCAAGATTTCCTTCTTTCTCATGGCTGAGTAACTTCATAAATATATACATTCACATATATATATATAAAGAATATGTTGTATATATATTAATAATGTATATATTATATATTTTTAATGTTACATAAATGTAATTATCTATAATTATGTTATATTAATATTATAATATTTTATATATAACATGTACTATATATATATATATATATATATATATATATATACACCATATCTTTATCCATTCAGACATTGATAGATGCTTACATTGTTCCTTATCTTGGCTATTATGGATAACCTTGTAATAAATATGGGAGTGCAGACATCTCTTTGAAATAGTGATATCATTTCCTCCTTTGGATATAGACCCAGAAGTGGGATCACTGGATCATATGGTAGTTCTAATTTGCTCTTATCCTGTGATAGCAGCTCTAATGGAATGTTATGTGGAACAAATTGAATGGGTTTTGTTCCACCTTCTGTAGGTCAGATTAATCAGAGTGGCCAATGGAATGAATATTCATGAAAGAATTCACCAGAAGTCAAGATGATGTAGAAGTGGGGTGTAGATATTATTGGGAGACAATATGGTTGTCTCATGTTCCTGAACATCTTGTGAGCAGAGGCACTGACTGATCATTGTGCCGGACTATGTTTACAGAAATGTTTGTACAGGCACAGCCTTGGAAGACAGAGATGGTGTCTCCCTCTGGAGCAGAGGACAGGCTAGCTTATTGCTCATGGTAGAAGGTTTGAGTTCCCTAAGTTCCAGCTTCTCTCTTGCATTGCATCCCACAGTGTGTGTGGTTGTTATGCAGCATTCCTGTCGCCCTGTGGAGATTGGGACCCTAAGAACTGCTATGAAATATGCCAATGCTAGTGCCTCTTGTAGTGCCTTGACTAATCAAGTCTTTGTTGCTGACCCAAAAGGCTCAAGTCTTCTGCCAGCACCCAGGAAACTTCAGCAGGCTAAGTTGTTAGCTTACTAGCAGGGTAAACTCTCACACTCTTCACAATACTTGACAATTGGAGGAAAATTCCTCAGCATCCAGACTCTCATCTATTATCATCTCCCTTCTGCCTAAAGGGATTTATATGTACATACAATGTATAAAATAATAATGATTATTAAATAATAAAATCATTTGTGTAATAGAAATTACATTATTTATCATATAATAACATTATACAATTTAAATAATTTTTCAGTGCAGGCCTACTGCTAAGCTTTTCACATCTGGAAATGTCTTTATTTTATCCTTTTTGGAAATTATTTTTAGGAAGTATACAATTTTGGTTGACACTTTTTTTTCTTTTAATACTATAAAGGCACTACTATTTTGTTTTCTGTCTTGCCCTGTTCTTGTTATGGAATCACGCTGGAATGCAGGTGGAAAAACCAAGCAGCACTCGGAGACCTTGGTGGATTGGAGATTTATTTAACACTGGTGGGCTCAGAGGAGACCATTTCTCCAAATATCTGAGCCCCAAATGCGAGCAGGAAGGGTAATTTATAGTTATCAGCCTCCATATTTGTGACGGGGGGGTGGTTTTCATGGGCGCAGCAAACAAAGGAAGAAGAACCTGGAGGAGGGGTCTCTAAGCTAGAGACCAGAGTTTGTTTTAGTCCAATCAGCCATCTTTGGTGTACTTTATCCACTTCTCCAACATTCCCCCCATTGATGCCTTTTAAAAAAAACTTTTAGTAGGCATCACCTTTCAGTTTTACAGGTTGGTACTCTCAGAAGGCTAAGATATGTGCAGTAGTTTGGCAAGCAACAGCGTTTTCAATAAAATGTACCATGGCATTCAGTATACAGGGGCCGATGGATACAAGTAAAATTATGGAGAGGAGGGGCCCTTCCATGGCAGGAAGCCAGAATGCCCAATCTGTGAGATCCCATCCTTTCCATTTATTGATATTTTCCTGTTGTCTATGTTGAATTCTTTCCTTGAGTTCCTTAACCTTAGTTGTAACTATTCCTGACGGTTTATGAAATAGCAACGTTCCTCCCCCAGGAAGATGCAAGTCCCTCCTTTTTCTGAAGTGAGGGGGTCGAGGGCTCGCCTATTTTGGGGGGTCACTGCCGCCAGAGTGTTTATTTGGCTTTGTAAGGTTACCAGAGAATCTGCCACCTGTTCCATGTCTTCATTTAACTCTTGAGATAGTCTATGGTATAGTCCTATGGATGAATCTATTCTCCCTATTCTGGTTCCTATTCCTGTTGCAATTCCTGCTCCTATCAGAATGGGTAGAAGGACTGCCCGTTTAGCCTGGGACTTGGGGCTAAAGGCTGTTAGGAGCTGATCTTCAGTGTATATGGATATAGGATATCATCCTAACCCCAGAGATATCCAGTTGGCCTGTAAGCATCAGTAGGCCAAATTAGAACATAGATAGAACACCTCAGGGGTTGAACATAGTGTTATATTCCTCTTTAAGGTTATATTTTTTCCGTATAAAGAGGTACCATTCACACATTCAGGGACTGTACAGATTAGATTGTTGGCATTTGTGAGAAGGATCCCAGTGGCCACGGGTCCAATTAAGACAGAAGTGTTGGTTTTCAGATTTTCAGGAACTTCCCAGGTCAAAGGGATAGGAGTGGCTAAGTAAACCCTCCGGCTGAGGGGCAAGCACATCCAGGAGGTTTGGGTGTGATTATCTATTTTATGGAAGACTTGTAGAGTAGTGTTGGCCCAACGCTGGAGTGGGGAATTGGTAAGCATATGATTGAGGGCTGAAAGGTTCAAACCTTGGTAGGCTGCCAGGGGAGTGGTTGCCTTTATGGCTTGTATTACCCTATCCTGGGTATCCTTTATAGCTTTTTGAAGGGCCCTGTCTTGCACCCCTCCCCCGTCTGAGATCCCCCATTGAGGAAGGTAAGTGTAGCAAGCTTCCCTCTCTGGAGGCCCTTGTTGTGACATGGGTTCCTGACATTTTGGGTTATCTCTATGGTCCAATACTTAGTCCTTGGGGCACCAGATGACTGACAGAGAGTGGGTGTTTTTCCCTTGTAGCAATCTTTGTGGAGGGAGGTGAAGGCACTGAACACCCTTGACCCCCTTATTGTCATATAACGATCCTGGGGGCAAAGTGGGTAAGTGGCAGTTGTGAGGGTGAGAGAGATTATCATAATATACAGGCAATACTTAATAATCCTCCCATCCAGAGGAGGTATGTGAGACCCAGCATGCATCTTTTGTCCCATCTCCAGCTTGTTGGTGCAATCTCTATCAGCCCAACAATAAGAAGTAAGATCAGGGCTATGACACCAGTGAGGGGCAAGGGCTGGCAGAGTTGCATCCAAACCCCTGAGCTCGGTCCACATGTTGATTCCTCAAAATTTAAAGGCAATCATAATGAGAATTTAACATCCATAACGGTGCATTACTGAAACATAGTTGTTCTTTCTAAAACCCCCCCTTTCCAGAGATAGACAAATTGAGACCAATGCATTTGTAGAACAAATCCAGTCTTAATCTGGCCTAATTATTTACATAAGCTCAGCAAGAATAGAGATTGATCATGATGATCTTTTAAAGTTTGTTTTGTTAGAACCTTTTATAAGGAATCTCCGGGTTGAACTTTTAGTAGCCTCTCCAGGCCAGAAGCCAAGCCAAATACTTACCATCAGACAGGTCTGCAATACGTGTAGAATTGGGCGAATTCCTCTTCATGAGGTCCCCAAGATATCCTGAGGTTCCTGCACCTGCCAGGAAGTGACCTTCTTTACTTACCTGGTAAGGCTGCTGGGAACTCTGTAAGCAAGGCACCAGGCCAACATTTCCAAGGGGCTTTATGGCTCCATGTTTTATAAAGCCAACCCTAATTCCTTAAAGCTGCCTGGTAATATCTGAGTCTATGAATGTCGCCCTCAAATATGACATTCCAGTCAAAGCCTTGGTAAAATAACCAGTATTTCCAAATGGTGACCTGTTATAAGATGAACAGATTCTTACTGAACTTATGCAAGAAATTGTAATTGCCATGAAAGAAAGAATACTCATTGAGAGTTTTGAATTTCAGGGGAATTATGTAGAGAGAAAAGATAAACGCTTCAGTTTACAAATGCATACTTTATGACATTTTTGTATATCATAGATACCTTAAGAGAAAGTTTCCTTACTCTGGAAGAGGAAACATTAGGGAACCAGCAATATTTTCAACAAGAATCACAAAACTATAACCTTTCTCAGTTCATTTAATCCCATGTTCCTAATTCTTGTTCAATTTGAATGCAGCTTTTTAGTTCTGGAAATGTTTATCCATTTTAGTATTAATCTTAAAGATGTTGAATACCCGTATTTATCCCCAAAGCCCTTTTTATAAATCTCCTTGAAGAAGAAACACGTTTTGTGAGAGAATAAGAACAATTATAAATGGCAAAATCTCAGAAATAGACATCGTTAAAGATCTGATGAGAGTTCATTATGATGCAATTGACAAAGAAATTTGGTTATTTCTGTGACACATAACATCTCAAGTAATCAGAATATTAGGTGATGACCTTATATCAAAACATTAAAATTTTAGGAATTGCATATATTCGGGCAGTTACAATATTTACTTGTGCAATACAATCTAAGGTTTACCATTGTATGACAGAGCTTTTCCAAGTAACTTAATATCCCAAATAAAAGGGTCTAATTGGTCAAGGAGACTTCATTTACCATTTAAATCCTGAGAAGTTTGTTAAAACCCCAGAAGTCATAAGTGCATCCTAAATAGGATTACAGATCTTACAAATCTTACAATTTTATATATTCAACCAAAGTGGCAATAAAAGATCCCAAAGGTGAATGTATAGCATTATACAGTTGTTATCAAAACCTAGCTCCTTTAACATTCAGAAGTTTTAACTAAGTAATCAAAGACCTGATAGAGATGAGACCTAAAACTTTGATCTTCTCAGAGGATAAACCTTTGTTTGCATTGTCTTACAAAAGTAGATCAATAGTTCAAGAAAACTTTTTCATTTGAGCAGAGAGAAAAGCAGGATTTCAACCTTATACCAGTGTACTTCTAAAATTCCATTCATCTCAACCTTCTATAACTTTCTTTTGCTTCTAAATTTTGTCCCAAAGCCATTTCTTTCCAAATAACCAATCTCATTCAGGGCAAAATTACTTTCTCTTACCCTCAATGAAACTGTATTTCCATTCCTTATATCTTTCTTATATACCTCCTATTTTCCTACATACAGAGTTGCTTTCTTTATTTTCATTAGTCTTAAGTACATTTAGCAGAATTTTAACTCTTAGGAAACCTTAGTCTCCAATTGAGGACTTAGTAACTAATTGAGAGGTGTTAACATCAGAATTTTTTTAGATGGTAAATTCGTGAACCAATGAAGTACAAAGCATGTTTTCCAATAGGTCTGAATAACCTTAATTTCTCAGCAATAAGAAGTTAAAAACACAAACCTATGTTCAATAATCAAAGCTTTAGCATTCCATCCTATTTGGAAAGTTTCAGGTTACCAACGACCTTGAAAGTTATCTTAACAATTACCCATGAAAACTTTGACACAGAAAAAATTAACTATCATCAACAAATTGCAACAGAGATGACATGAGCTTATTTGACCTTTGCTGATAACTTTAAAGACAGGTCCAATAAACTTAAATTAGTTTAAACATCAAATATATTTCACCTGCATCCACCTAAAAGTCAATCAATTTTTCCCCATTGTCAATTTTCATTTGGGGCACCAGTGGAGATATCTGAAATGGGTGGTCCAAGGGGGGGATGCACTTTACTCCTTGACTTGGAGAGTGGGAGGAGGAACCAATGGTGTCTGAGACACTGAGGGTGGTATAGGACCACACCCAAATTGGTGCAGAAACATGAGGGGGAGGGGAGCGCAGAAGCAGCAACTGCTTGGGAATATTCCTTAAAGACCCTGTCCTGAGGTAGACTAAGTTGGCTCCAATTATAGCTGTTAACCTGGGAAATGAGGGAGAATCCCTCATGTCTATTAAGCAGAGGAACAGGGAGAGAGACTCAGTGTCCCCTTTTAGTCTGGTTCTATCTCGGCTTGACCAATAAGGTCCCCTTCTTGAGGTTACTCCTGATTTCCACTGGGTTTTTGGGACTTTCCCTGGTTGGGACACTTATTCTTTTTAATGTCCTTTCCCCTTGCAGTAGGTTCATTGACCCCTTGCTAAGGAGGTTCTGGGCCTCCCCCCTTGCTGCTGGGCATATTTATGGCCTTCTTAGCCTGCTCTGATCCCCCCTGAGAGCCTTTTGATATCAGTGGATGTGGACCGGCATCTGGAAAGCACCTGCGCCTGGCCGAGGGTGCAATCTGGCTGCTGGGCCTTGTTGGGGAGGGTTCTCTGGCCTGGAAGGGGAGGAGAAATGGGCAACCAGCGCTGGCAGTGGGGGGGGGGGGGGGCGGTCAGCAGTGAGTCCACGGGGGGAGGAGTTTCAAGCTCAGGGGAGGAGGGAGGGATCCTAAAGAGTCATGAAGAAGGGAACATTAGGGGAGCGGTGGGTCACTTCTTTGGCTCCCTGAGTGAATCTCTGGATAAAGCGGCTAAAACCTTTGCCTGGCTCTTGTGGCTCTGTCCCAACCCCACAATGCTCCCATGAGGTTGAGTCACACAGACAGAGGGACAGGGACACCCCCCTCCAATGAGGAGACCAGCCAGATGCCTGCCTGGCCGTGTCCTGAAGGAACCCAGGTGATGCTCAGCCCCACAGGTCCCAGCCCTGCGACCCACGATCAGAAACCATTCTGATATCACCACAGACCAAGCACCATCCACCATGGAATCACAGATGGGCCCACTCAGACTCCGTGGCCCCCTGAGGACATCAAGAGCGCCTGCCTGTGGAGCCACAGAATCAAACTTGGCAGGCAAGCTAGACCAAGTTACACATTCACATTCACATACACACCAGAGGTTATTATATTCCCTACCATAGAATCCCTACCTGTGAGACTTCTGAAGTCTCAGGGAGTGATCAGGTCCCCCTTCCACTCTTGCAAGTGGGCCTGACTAGATTGGGCCCCAGCCTTACCAGTTCTGATGTAAGGTCCAGGTCCTCTCCTGCCAAATCTCCTCAAGTCCAGTGGGAACAGAGAAGCAGGGCCAGCCTGAAGGGGACAGAGAGGGAGACTGCTGAAATTTAGGCAGGATGCACACTCTCCCTTGTGGTCCCTCATTCCCTCACCGCTGTTCTCCCAAACTGGTGGCAACAATGGGCCAGTGCAGTTGGGTTTCCCCGTCAGGGAACCAAATTTATTATGGAATCAGGCTGGAACACTGGCAGAAAAACCAAGCAGCACTTGGAGACCTTGGTGGTTTGGAGATTTATTTAACACCGGCAGGCTCAGAGGAGACCGTTTCTCCAAAGATCTGAGCCCCAAATGTGAGTGGGAAGGGTAATTTATAGTTATCAGCCTCCATATTTGTGGGGGCAGGGGAGAGGTTTTCACACATGCAGCAAAGGAAGAACCCGGAGGAGGGGTCTCTAAGCTAGAGACCAGAGTTTGTTTTAGTCCAATCAGCCATCTTTGGTGTACTTTATCCACTTCTCCAACATTGTGACATGAAATGTTTGGTTATTTGTTCCTGTGTAAATGATATGTCCTTTTATCCCTCTGGCTGCTTTTCAGATTTTTTTTTAATGTTAACTTATTTATTTTGAAAGAGAGAGATAGAGACTGAGCAGGGGAGGGGCAGAGAGAGAGAGAGAGAGAGAGAGAGAGAGAGAATCCCAAGCAGGCTCTGCAGCTGTCAGCACAGAGCCTGACACGGGGCTTGAACTCACAAACCATGACATCATGACCTGAGCCAAAACCAAGAGTCAGATGCTTAACCAACTGAGCCACCCAGGTGCCCCTCAGACTTCCTTTTATGTCTTTTTAAAAGGAGTTTGAGTTTTATATGCTTTGGTATAGTTTTCTTAACATTTTGGGTTATAATAATTTATGTCTTAATATACTATCATCTATCTGTCATCTCTATTATTTTTTGAGTGTGTGTCTATTGATACAGGTTTGGTTTTTTTTTCCTCATTAAGGGTTGTGTTTTCCTGATTCTAATCATGGCTAGTAATTTTTGAATTGACAGCAGACACAGAATTTTACCTTGTTGGAAGTTTTGAGTTTTGATCTGGGATGTAGTTAGGTTAGGTGGGAAGAGTTTTAGACTTTTTTCAGAGAATTTTTTTCTTCCTTATTTTTTCATTCTTTTTTGTTTTTTAAACAAATTTTTTTTTAACGTTTTATTTATTTTTGAGACGGGGAGAGACAGAGCATGAACAGGGGAGGGTCAGAGAGAGGGAGACACAGAATCTGAAACAGGCTCCAGGCTCTGAGCTGTCAGCACAGAGCCCGATGCGGGGCTTGAACTCACGGACTGTGAGATCATGACCTGAGCCGAAGTAGGCCGCTTAATAGGGCCACCCAGGCGCCCCTATTTTTTCATTCTTTTTAAAGGCGGGACCAAAAGCAACCTTTATCCTAAGCTAATTTTGCTGTGCTGTTTAAGTACTTTACCTGATGCCCTGTGAATTACAAAGCTTTCCCAATCTGACTAGTGAGAATATAAATCATTCCTGGCTTTGTATGAGCTCGAGGGATTGTTCTTTTTTGTGGTTCTTTCCCTGGCCTTAGGTGGTTTCCTCGTGTACATATGCTCTTCAGAGACTCCTTTGTGGCTTTCTCTCTCTCTCTGTGTGTAACTCACCCTTCCAGTACTAAGCTATGCAAATGCAGCTTGGCCTATTCTGAACTCCAGACGCTGTCTACTCCTCTCAGAGTCTTTGGATCTGCCTGGATTTCCGCCTTGTAGGCTGCCACTGAAAACTCTGCAGTCAATGGCTGGAGTAATTGAGTATTGGTTTCAGTTGCCTCTTCTTTTTTAATGTTTATTTATTTTTGAGAGAGACAGAATGTGAGTGGGGAATGGGTGGAGGGAGGGAGACACAGGATCCAAAGCAGGCTGCAGTCTCTGAGCTGTCAGCACAGAGCCCACTGTGGGGCTTGAACTCAGGGACCACGAGATCATGACCTGAGGCGAAGTCAGATGCTTAACCGACTGAGCCACCCAGGCTAACCCAGATTTTCTTCTTCTTTTTCACTGATCACTGTCTTGCACTGCTTAAAAAATATTTGCTTCTTAAATTTTGTCCAGTTCTTTCACTGTTTCTGGCAGGAGGGAAAAATCTGCTCCCTGTTAATCTATCTTGGCTAGAAGAAGTAGTAAAATAACTTAAAATCATGTATTAAGCATTTTCTGTTCCTTAAAAGTTGCTTTCTGGCTTTTTAGCCACTGAAGTTTCCTTGGCTTACTCATTTTAGGATGTTAAGTTTCTGTTCTTCTCTCTTTTCAAAGGTCCTCTCCTTTTGTTTTGGCCTAGTTTTTACTTTGCTCTTTTTTTTTTTTTTTTTCCTAAATCCTAGATCTAGTAAGTCTTCAGAATCCCGGTTCTACTCTTTAAAAAAATTTTTTTTTATGGGGCGCCTGGGTGGCTCAGTCGGTTGAGTGTCCAACTTCGGCTCAGGTCATGATCTCATGGTCTGTGAGTTCGAGCCCCAAGTCAGGCTCTGTGCTGACAGTTTGGAGCCTGGAGCCTGCTTCAGATTCTGTCTCTCTCTCTCTCTCTCTCTCTCTCTCTCTCTCTCTATGCCCCTCCCCCGCTCATGCTGTCTCTCTCTCTCTCTCTGTCAAAAATAAAATAAACATAAAAAAATTAATTTTTTAAATTTATTATTTAATTTCTTTAAAATTGAAATTTATTATTTAATTTATTTAAAATTAAAATTGAAAAAAATGTAATGTTTATTTTATTTTTGAGACACACAGAGAGACAGAGCATGAGTGAGAGAGGTGTAGAGACAGAGGGAGACACAGAATCTGAAGCAGGCTCCAGGCTCCAAGCTGTCAGCAGAGCCTGATGTGGAGCTTGAAGTCATGAACTGTGAGATCATGACCTGAGCTTAAGTCGAACACTTAACTGACTGAGCCATCCAGGCGCCCCCACCAGTTCTACTCTTAAACAAGTCATTTCCAAGTAAAGACTATTCCTTTCCTAAGAATTTTTAGGCCAACTCTTAAGAAAAAGAAATTCTCCTTTATGAGCCAATAAACAATCAACCCCTCTCCCTTCCTGTCTTCCTTCCTTCTTTGCTTTTTTCTTTTAATTTTTTATTATTTGCTTTTTAAAATATTTAAAACTTGAAGTAGTAGGAGATAATGATGCATTTAAACAGATGGAGAAGCCCAAGAATTACATAACAGAGAAGGACACACTTGTTCATCTTCCTATGTGAGTCCAAATACTTCATTAATACAGTTCATCCTATACCGACCTTGTTACAGGAATCTTTTCTCTATAGTTATCTCTTCCTTTTTCTCCATAAGAACAGAAGTATAATATACAATATTTCAGCTTAGAAAGGGCCCTCCTTTTTTTGCCATGTGCTTTTAGGATACTGTTTTTACTGTTCTACTTTAGAGCAAAACTCCATGACAGACTTACCCAAACTCACTCTCCCACTTCTCCTATTGTCTCTTGGTCTCAGTCTTAATCACTCAGAAACAAAAACAAAAGCAAAAATTGCATACACACACATACACACACACACCCCCCAAAACCACAAATAAACAAAAGCAGCTGTTCTCTCCCACAATCATCCAATCTGCTATGGGATGAATTTTGTCCCTTAAAATTTGCATGTTGAAGTCTAATTTCCAGTATCTCAGAATGTGACTATATTTGGAGATAAGACCTTTATATAGGTAATTAAGTTAAATCTGGTCATGAGGGTGGGCACTAATCCAATATGACTGGTGACTGGCGTCCTTGTAAGAAGAGAATAGGATACAGGCACGCACAGAGGAAAGATCATGTGAGGACACAGTGAGTAGGCAGCCATCTACAAGTCAAGAAGAAAGGTCCTCAGAAGAAGCCAACCCTGCTGACACCTTGACCTTGGACTTACAGCCTACAGATTTGTGAAAAAATAAATTTCTGTTATTTAAGCCACCCAGTCTTTGGTATTTTGTTATGGCAACCCTAGCAAATATACACCCTTCCTCACACTGCTTACTTATATTGCCTTCTGTGAACACCCCAAGCAAGTTTCTGCTCAGACCACTTACTATGCCCTTTTCCTGGAATATTTTACTTCCAGATGCCCATAGCTTGCTCCACAGCATAGTTTTCGGTTACACAGAGCTTACTTATTTTAGTCAGGTGCCTCCTCAAACTTTGCCTTTCAAGGAAGTCAAAGGAGACTCTCAGACCATACAGTATATCTTCTCTTTTAGTTTTCTCCTACCACTTATCACCACTAACATATTATGTACTTAGTTGTGTGTTGTTGTTTTTTTCTGTGTCCCCTCACTAGAATGTAATTTCCACTAGAGCAGGATCTCTGTGTTGTTTATAGTATATATTCAGTTCCTAGGTGAGTTCCTTGCACATATTTAGTACCTAATAAAATTTACTGAGTGTTGAATGAATGAATGAGCAGGAATGTGGGGCTTTTTTTTTTTTTTTTTTGGTTTTCTTAGAGAGGGAAAACAGATATTTAAGAACGTAAAACTGAGGTTTTCTTCCCCCTCCTAAAGCTCATTTGTGTCTATCAGAACATTATTAATAATCTGATATTTCATCCAGTATAAGATGAAACAAACATACATGTTATTTGGTTCTATTCTTTCATGAGTTGGAGAGATTAACATCAGTGTCTCTAGTCAAAAACAGGGAAAAGATGAGAAGAAAGCAGGCAACAGAAATAATTAGACTCTAAGCTTTCTGTGCTGGTTTCTCTGTTTCTTTAGTTGTGCCCTATATTCTATCTCACATAATAAATTCAGAAAATGGCAGTTTTCCTTTTTCCCCAGGTTTATTGAGACATAGTTGACATATAACACTGTAAGCTTAAGGTGTATGACATGCTTTGATACACTTCTATATTGCAAAATGATTACCACCATAGTATTACCTAACACCTGCATCATGTCACATAATTATCATTTCGTTTTTGTGGTGAGAACATATATACTATCTTAGCAACTTTATAGTATGTAATACAGTACTATTAACTATAACCACCATGTTTGTACATTAGATCCTCAGAACTTACTCATTTTATAACTAGAAGTTTGTACCCTTTGACTGACATTTCCCCATTCCCCCTACCCCTGAGTCCCTGGTAACCACCATTCTACTATCAGTTTCTATGAATTCAGCTTATTTACTTATTTATTGATTTATTTGTTTTTAATTTTTTTGAACATTTATTCATTTTTGAAAGAGAGAGACAGAGCGAAAACGGGGGAGGGCTAAGAGAGAGAGGGAGACACAGAATCTGAAGCAGGCTCCAAGCTCCAAGCTGTCCGTACAGAGCCTGATGTGGGCCTCAAACTCAAAAACCGTGAGATCATGACCTGAGCCAAAGTCAGCTGCTTAGCCAACTGAGCCACCCAGGTACCCCTAGTTTAGCTTTTTTAGATTCCACATATAAGTGAGATCATATTTGTCTTTTGCTGGCCAACTTACTTCAGTTGGCATAATTTCCTCAAAGTCCATCCATTTTATCACAAATGGCAGGATTTCCTTCTTTTTTTAAAGCTGGATAATATTCCATTGAATATATATACCACATCTATCCTTCATCCATTGATGGACACTTAGGTTGTTCCCATATCTTGGCTGTTGTAAATAATGCTGCAATGAGCATGGGAGTTTAATTTTTTGAGGAGTCTCCATACTATTTTCCCCAATGGCTCTACCAATTTACATTACCATTAACAGTGCAGAAGGGTTCCCTATTCTCCACATCCTCTCCAACACTTGTAATCTCTTGTCTTTTCAATGATAGCCATTCTAGTAGGTGTGCAGTGATATGTCATGGTGATTTTGTTTTTGTTTTTTTTAAATAATGTTTATATATTTTTGAGAGAGAGAGAGAAAACACATGGGGGAGGGACAGAGAGAGAGACACAGAATCTGAAGCAAGCTCCAGGCTCTGAGGTGTCAGCACAGAGGCCAATGCAGAACTGGAACCTACCAACTGCAAGATCATGACCTGAGCTGAAGTCGGATGCTTCACCGTCTGAGCCACCCAGGCACCCCACCATTGTGATTTTGATTTGCATTTCCCTGCTAATTGTGATGTTGAGAACATTTTTATCTACCTACCTGTTGGCCATTTGGATATTTTCTTTGGAAAAATGTCTACTCTGGCCATTTTTTAAAAATCATATTTTTTTTCACTGCTGAATTGTACGAGTTCTACAAAGATAAAATAAATAATATTTTGGAGATTGTTTACCAGATGGAAGAAGAAGCCTCATCTTCTAGTCTTTATGGACTGACTTTGGTCTTTCTGACTCTCACTTGTGGGTGGGGGCATGCTGGGGTGTCCTGTGGCCCAGGGCACGATATGTCTTCAACTCAGGCCTGGAGTCCACAGCGTCTACAAGTCTGTGGTCCTTGGTGAAGGCTGCACGGGAGGTTGAGGGGTGAGGGTGGGGGAATGAGGGGTGGGGGCGTGGGTCTACAGCGGCTCCAAGGTCTGTTGAGGTCCTTAGTGGCACTTCCAGTTCCAATGGCTAGGGATCAAGGCAGGCAGCAGCGGTAGCCAGAACGGATGGTGTTCACACATTCCGCTGCAGGAGTCAGCTGCAGGTGCTTGTGTAGTGGCAAGCACCAGCTGCAGACACAGACGTAGAGGTGTAGGCCTGCACGGGCAGCAAAGGCTGGGGCTCACTGTGGGCACACTGGTAGCTGCAGGCGTCCTGGCTGTCGGCATGGACTACCTGGCTGATGGGTCTTGCCACAGGCGCACAGCGGCAGAGGCCAGCGCAGCGGGTTGTATTGGGGGCATGCAGGTTCACAGCTGGAGCGGTGAGTCTTGAGCGCAAGCAGGGCAGTGGGAATCAGCCCTCAGGTTCGAGGGAGAGTCTTGCGCTTGCGCAACTGCACAGGCCAGCTCGCACGCAAGTCAGGGCGCTCTGAGCTGGCGAGGGCCAGGGGAACAGACGCGGGTTAAGGCTGCTGCCTTTCGCGAACATGAATACCTGTGGGGCAGATGCTGGTAAAATCTGCAGGGGATCCATGGCACCTGTGCTGGCCTGTGACTCCTTCTTCCGGGGTGAAAACCGCTGGATTGATCTGTAAAGGAGTTGCCCGTGAACGACGATCCTTCTGCTGTGTGGCTGCTACGGGTAGGCCCTGCTTTTCTTCATGTTCCTGTCTGTATAGCTCTTGGCTTTGCTGAATAGGGTGAAATCACAGTGGCACCTTCGTGCCCCGAAAGGCCAGGGAAACTGTTTGCTCACCCCATTAGCTCTTCCTTTTTCAGGGAGGAGAATTCTTTCTAGCTGGAAGTTCTTTTTCGGTGCTGAGCAAAGCTGGCTTGGGGGATGGGATGATGCTGGCAAATGAAGCTATTTTCCTTCTCTTTTTGTGTGGTGATGGTCAGGCCTTTCGTTCCGCGGCGTTGCTGAAGTTTCTAAAGTGGATTCCAAAACTCTTGGAGAGGTGTTTTAGTTGGTGGATATCTTTGTAATTGTTGACATTTGTGGGGAGACCGCGGCTGGGTTCTGTCTCCTTGCCGCCATCTTGGTCTGATGCCTCCTTTGAAAGGACACTTTTCAGGAGGAAACTTATGGGAGCAGCTGATTAATGAATTTAGTTTTTTATGTTTATTATTATTATTATTATTATTATTATTATTATTTATTTTTCTAATGTTTGTTTTTGAGAGAGAGAGAGAGAGTATTTTTAATATCTTTTTCGGAGAAAACTACCACACCATTATCTGGTCATTGATATTGACTGTAGTCCCTACTCTTAATGGCCAGTTGGTAGCTTCGTAAAATCTCAGATTCTGTATGTATTTTTTAAACTCACCAAAGTCACCTAATTTAGAATGATTATTCCTTAAATTGAAACACATTCTTTTATACCATATTCAATAAGAATATGTCTTTAATGGCATTGCGATCACTCATTTAGAATTTATTGAGTTTTTTCTTTTTTTTATAATTACCAATTTAAAATCTTTATAGTCAATAAAGAATATTTAGGAGGGATGCAACAGTATCTTACCCAGAACAGACAGGCAAGGAGACAAAATCCTACTGAAACTTATTATGTGTAGAGCACTGTACACAGGATCCCACATTTAGTCCTTATCACAAGTAAAGGGAACATGATTACCCCTAGTTTACAGGTAGGAAATTGGGTTAAAATAGTTATGTAGTATTACACAGCGAAAAAAGAGAAGTTCTCTTTTTCTACAATGGATCACTGAATATGTATTGCTTTTATTTGGGAGAGGGTGTTACAGATTTTTTTTTTCTTAGAAATTGTTCTTAATAACCAGTCTTTGCTTACAGCAATGTACACTACCCTGCTTTTTGGAAATACTGATGAAAAAACAAATCTATGTATAAGAATTATTTTAAACTAGTTGTTTTTGTTGGTTTGTTTCTAATATGTTATTACTCAAAATTTTTTCCAAAGGTCTAAAAAGAATGATAATTTGTCCGGATTCTATTGTAAGCCATACTGAACCAAAAGCATAATAAATGAAATAATAGAAGAGGGAGTTTTTAAGTGTAAAATAAAATAGTATTTTAGAGTTGATGTCATAAAACAGCTCATTAGACCAAGTGGAGATTGTAATACATTTTTTTTTTTTATTAAATAATTTCTTTAAAGATTTTGGAGAAATGTTCTGAAATGTCCCACAGAGATCTTTGGTTTCAGTACTTGACTTTTAGTTTGCTGCAAATTGGTGTTGTCTTTTAACCGCTTTCACACATCTTACTTGCTTTCTTTCCCTGTAACCCTCTCCTGGCTCTTCCTTCCCATTGTCTGTTATCTTTGAGCTCACAAAACTCAACAGCCCCCCAGGTCATCTACTATCATTCAGCAGTTTTTGCACTGATTTCTTTTTGTTGTTATAAATGAAGGAACAATGAAAGGGCAAGAAAAAAAAAATTCTCCTTAAAAAAAAAAAAAAAAGATTTCTTTTTTTGCAGTGGTCTAAATTCCATTAACTATTACTCGATGTTATCATAAAACACTTGTCTCATATTCTACTATGTAATATTTTATTCATATAATCCTCTGGAGTGCACTTGCTTTTTGTATTTTCTCTATTCCTTTAGGTGAATTCTCTAAGTTTTAATTTTTCTTCTGTTTCCAGGGCTCTGCATACATTTTCACGTTTCATTAGTAGTTAATTTCAAAATGCAATTAGAAAGAATTCCTTTGAGGAGAGCAGACAATAACTGGCATCTTTCTGCTCAATCCTTATTAAATAGCATGGGAAGATGCATTTTAACTAAGAATGTTTAGAACAAAGGCCTAAGAGAAAATGTCTAGACAAATTATTGGTATTTTGGCATTAGTATAGCATATGGATGGGTCATTAAATAAATCATTCCCCTACATTTGTCTTTTAGGTTTAACAATAATAAACCCAGTTGAAAGTCAAAATTTTGATTTTCAAAAGTAAAAAACCACCTGGTTTGTTTTCTCTTAGTTAACAAAATACCATATTATTTCACTCTGTGCTTAAACCTCAACATTGAATAGTGTACATGGAACATGACAGGTTAAGTCCCCTGTATACCAGAGTCTAGTAGAGTTTTATAGAAATATGTAGGAGATTTCCTTAAAGTACTCTACACCAGAGTCATTTATACATCTTCAGAATGCCTATGGGATATATCCCCATGTATCAAGGCATGGAAGCTTATAATTACCAACATTTCAACTTTATAAAAGCAAATTATCCTGTCGAGAAATGAAGTAGAAAATTTAAAAGTCATGGTCTTTATGAGCATGTTAAAGAACATCCCAGGGAAGCTATTGATGGCCTTGTTGATAATTGAAGGGAAACTTAAAACCAGATGGATCCTGACTCTTTTTATTTTTTTTCCAATATATGAAATTTATTGTCAAATTGGTTTCCATACAACACCCAGTGCTCATCCGGATCCTGATACTTAACAACTGATCAAATGTTATGTTAAGATAGTGAATAGTGTGCCTGGGTGGCTCAGTCAGTTGAGCTTCTGACTTTGGCTCAGGTCATGATCTCACACTCCGTGAATTTGAGCCCTGCGTTGGGCTCCTTGGTGACAGCTCGGAGCCTGGAGCCTGCTTTGGAGTCTGTGTCTCCCTCTCTCTCTGACACTCCCCTGTTCATGCTCTGTCTCTCTCTGTCTCAAAAATAAATAAACATTAAAAAAAAATTAAAAAAAAGTAAAAAAGATAGTGAATAATCATTTTCAGCCAAAACTTTCTAGTTGACATTCTGTGGTGATAAATTCTCCATATTTATAGCCTGTGATTCTATAAGGAGAATAGAAGAGGAAGAGAAGTTCTGGCCATTCATGTGCTAGATAGCGTAAGTGTGCTCCAGAAAGGAAGAGTTAGGAGATTATGCCCCATGGTGATGCCTCCAACTTCAACATTGATTTGACACACTGATTCACTATTATGAACCAAGTATTGAAAGTTTGCAAGAGTGGTTAAGAATGAGTACTCTGGTACAGACTTGCCTGTATTCAAACCCTAACTCTGCTACTTCATAGCTATGTGACCTTGGACAATTAATCATATCATCTTTGTTCCAGTTTTCCTATCTGTAAGGTAGGGTCATAAGACTATCCACTTTACAGTTGAGGCCTGTAAAAGAGAGCATTGATGTAAAGCACTTAAAACAGTCTGCTACACAGAAAGCACTTCATAAATTTAGCTTTGACTATTACGTTGAAGTCTAATATAGATCTAAATCTAAATATAGATCTAAATATGATTCATTACTGCAATTTCAATTCATATCTTCTTGAACACCTTTCTGTGTGTATTTGGAACAATTAGCCAATGTTGTCTTTGACTTGATACCTCGTATATTTGAACTTCAGCATCTGAGGAGTGAGGATAGAACATGCCATAGAATTGTGCCGAGAGCTTAATTTCCCCTGGAGACACTGATAGGTCCTCTTGTTGGTAGGATCTATCAGAGTCGTGGAAGAGGAAATTAGATTAGGAGACAAAAGACCTGAATTTTAGCTATGATTCCATCAGTGACTAACTTTTGCTTAGGATAAGTAATAGGCTTTAATTTTACTACATAATCATTATGGCCATGACAAACTATCTAGTCTCTCATTCCAAAACCTCTACCCCAGCACATATGATGCTATTTGTAAACTTCAGCCCAGAAGTAATAGTAATAGGCTTTCATAAATATAATTTTCAGTGTTGATGCAGTATAAGTTTTCAAAGTTCTTTAAAAATGTTTTATAATTATTATATTTTAAGCAATTATATTACATTAATTTAGCTGTGGTAACTCAGCTATTAAATCTATACTCTTAAAATTTCTCTGTCATCATTTAGTTTCAAGTAGAAGTGATAATTTTGCATCAGCTCATTCACCCAGTGCTTTAGTTTTATATTCTTTCCTCCTGCCCTATATCTTCCATTTTTATTCAACATTGAGTATACATTGTGGGTCAAGAGCTATGGTGTTACACATTATTTTATTAAATATCATTGATTTTTCACAACAGTGCCTAATCCACACAAGGATATAGGAAGTAAACAAAACATCAAAGGTAACGTTAAAACAAGAAAGAAGAAGGTACCACATCCATTTTAAATAAGTAATCTTGGGGGCACCTGGGTGGCTCAGTTGGTTAAGCATCCAACTTCGGCTCTGGTCATGATCTCACAGTTTGTGGGGTTGAGTCTTGCGTTGGGCTCTGTGTTGACAACTTGGAACCTGGAGCCTGCTTTGGGTTCTGTGTCTCCGTCTCTCTCTGCCCCTCTGCCTCTCACACTCTGTCTCTCTGTCTCAAAAATGAATAAATGTTAAAAAAGAAAAAGTTTTAAAAAAAAGTAATCTTGGATTGTGAACATGGGAGGAACTTTGAATTTCTGCAAGGAAGGAAGAAGGCAATATTTTTCAGAAAGAAAAGCAAGGGACTAAGAATTTTCTTGCCCTGATAAATTCTAATCACATTGCTTTCTCTACAATTTTAGGTTATAAAGCAAGAGTCCATTAAAAGTTACTGACAAGACCTTATTAAAAATTGACACAGGACATAGGCATTTAATGGCTGGCACCTACACTGCTCTTAATTTTGTTTCCCTCTGAAGAATGTACAAGCAGGAAAGCTTTATTGAATGAAATCTAGGCCAAGCAAACATACGGCAATGGGATTTCTTTCAGATGAAGTAATTTTAAACTGAGATTTCTCAGAGAAGAATTTTTTTCCCTGCAGACTTTTATAACAGTATCCTTAAAATCTGGTCATGACAAACTGGAGAAAATGATCTTTAAAATCTGAGAATATGCTCAATTCTCTTCTCTGAAATCAATTCTGGGAAGATATCCATATCATTTTGAAATAGCAAACAGATTTGTCTGGTGGAATTTTGCCAGGAAAGAAGTAATGTAGACATGTTATGCTCTATTGTGGAAACATGAAGCATCCCCCTCTGCTAATGATTCATGAACAGGAAGATGAGGCATTCTTGCAGCTATTACCTCCCCTCCTAAACTGAAATATCATGCTGTTTACATCACCACACACATGTTCACATTGGTTGAAATGTGTTGTCATTGTGTATTATTAGCCACAATGGTTAGACTCCTATTTGAAACAAAACGAAACAAAGCACCATTATGTCACAGAGCACTAAGTGTTTTAGCTGTTATGTTAGCCCGGCTAGACTCTCACATTAATATACCTTGGTAATGTTAATAGGTTAAAGTTTATTAAACAAGACTTTGTTACAGTTGCTCTGGCCATTTAATAGCCAGGCATAATTATTACAATGGATGGTATTAGCAATAACAATTATCATATCATTGCCCCTTATAAGAAGATAGTTACTGTGTTCATTTTAAGTTATTAACTAAGACACCTTGTTTACTATCTCATTTAATCTTTTGAGCAATCCCAATGTGTAAATGTTATACCCATTTTACATATGAGGAAACAACAGCACAGAGAGGTTAAGCAATGTGTCCAAAATCACACAACCAATGGCTAACAGAGCTAGATTTCAAACTCAGGTAAACTTTAATCCAGGTTAATAACAATAAGAGAAGGCTTATTAGATGAAGTGGTTTATAAGGTATGTTTTGAAACTACTTATAATTTCTTGGGGAAAATACATTACTGGTGTATGGAATAATTTGTCAACCAAAAAGGGCTGCTAGGGAAGAGGATGAGCGGGAAACATGTATGGGTAGCCTGGAGAGACAGAAAGTAAAGAGAAGAATCCTATATCACTCAAACAATACAACAATGCCTATAAAAGAAAACAGTTAATATCATGCTTTAATGCAATTCTTTTGGGGGGAAAAACCTGTATAGTTTTGAGGGAAATCATTATTTTCATCTATTATTTGAATTGATTCATTGGGGGAGGGTACAACTGAAAGACATTCTCAGGAATGTGTGAAATGAGAAAAAGCACCACACCCCTAGTCTCCCTGAAGAGAAGGAAAAGGAAAGGAAAGCTTTGAAAAACTATGCCAACTGAGAAATAATTTTTAAAACGAGCTCAAGATTAGAAAAGGTGTAGCATTATAAAAAATAGACATTGAACCAGTGAAACTTAAAAGTTAGTGTCTAAAGGTTGTTAATATTATTACAAAATAATGCAGCTATCAAATAGTTTAAAAGTAAAGGTAAATAGTGTAAAGTAATGATAAAATCTGAAGCTAGGTTCTTGAATTCCTGGAACAAAACAACAACAAAAAGAAGTATGAGGAGGGTGATTGGGATAGAATAAAGTTTTTATTTTAAAATGATGGAGTGGGTTGCTATTGCTTCTTTATTGATAATATTGAAAAATATATGTTCATATTTTTAAAAGATTTGAAGATAATTATAAATAAAGTTAAATAAAGATACAGAACATCTGAATCAGTAGAGGAAAAGTATGATCTCATAAACCATATGTAATACCTGAAGATAAAAACAAGAATTAAAGAAACATAACAAATGTCAAATACATATCAAATACAATTACAAATAAGCAGTCTTGTAATAAATGATTGAATTTAAAATCTTATTAAAAGAAATAAATTATAAGACGATTCAACATACTGTTTATAAGATACACAAAATAAAAAATTACACTAAAAGAAAGTTAAAATTAAAGTTGCCAGTTTTACCCAGTCATTGAAATCAAGGGCAGAAATATTAGTGACAGATGATATAAGAATTCAGGACAAAAGTATTAAAAATGTCAAAGAGAATTTTACATATTTGAACATGTCCAGTCTATAATTAAAATATAGATATCACATATGCAGCACATGCAAAATATGTCAGACTCTCCCCCACACCAGATACAAAACTAAACTCAAAATAAATCAAAGATTTAAATACAAAAGCTAAAATTATAAAACTCTTGGAATAAAATTTAGGTATAAATCTTTAAAAAAAATTTTTTTTAAACATTTATTTATCATTGAGAGGCAGTGAGAGATATAGCATGAGCAGGGGAGGGGCAGAGAGAGGAGGAGACACAGAATCTGAAGCAGGCTCCAGGCTCTGAGCTGTCAGCACAGAGCCGGATGTGGGGCCTGAACCCACAAACTGCAAGACCATGACCTGGGCTGAAGTCAGATGCTTAACCACCTGAGCCACCCAGGTGCCCCTAGGTATAAATCTTAAAATAAAACCTAGATATCACAAATATTCATGTTCCAAGTGTCATAGTTTGAAAATATGTAATGTAAAATTATTAAAACTATAAAAATGTAAAAGAGAGGGAGAAGTTACAAGCAAATAAAGCAGAAGAGTTTTATTTTTTTTTTTAAGCAGAAGATTTTTTAACTTGAGAATTTTTCAGGTCAAGGAAACAAACAAAAAAGATGTAAATTATTTGGATAATGTCATAAATAAATTTTATATTGAAATTATTTGTCCCTAAGGCCTTCTTGAACTACTTCGTTTCAACATAGCCCCACCTCTAACATAATTCAGAGTTTTACCTGGGTTTCTGTACCTGTTCAGTACTTTTATACCTATCACCTAGAACTATCTTTAAATATGTGAAATGCCAGTCAGAAAAAAAAAAAGTCCACTGCTTATTATTATGGTTCATGCTCTCAAAAGAGAGGAAGGGGTGAGGTGAGTTAAATATAAAATGCATAAATATAAAAAGCAAACATATTTTCAAGTCATAAAGGTGGTTAGCTATAATTTGTATGGGGTCAAAGTACAATGTAAACCGAATGATAATGAACATAAAGTAATTCACTTCTGTAAAACTTTTGGATGCTATTCTGGCTGATGCGTGGGGACAATAAATAGTATTTACAATAGCAAAAGAAGTACAGTTGTGTTCATTTTATAAGTCTGATATTTCATCTGTTTTCAGCTTCCATCCCTATTACGGATGGATTCTTTTTTCCAATAAGTATTTTGACATCCATTTCCCAAGATCTTTGGCTATTGGATACTGAACCAAAAGAAAAATATCAAGCACAGTCAGACCGTAGACACTGAGGACTCACATTACGTTGTCTGGTTAAGAAGCTTAGAATAAGAGGGGCGCCTGGGTGGCTCAGTCGGTTAAGCATCCCACTTCAGCTCAGGTCACGATCTCGAGGCCTGTGAGTTCCAGCCCCGCGTGGGGCTCTGGGGCTCTGGGCTGATGGCTCAGAGCCTGGAGCCTGCTTCCGATTCTGTGTCTCCCTCTCTCTCTGCCCCTCCCCCATTCATGCTCTGTCTCTCTCTGTCTCAAAAATAAATAAACTTAAAAAAAAAAAAAGCTTAGAATAAGAAACATACTTTTCAGTATCAACTGAAAGAACCAGGTAAATTCAGAATACTCGAAGCTTAAAAATGTCACGGATCTTAAGTGAGGAGAGGCTATTTATATCCTGATATCAGAATTGCATTTTGTATATTCTTTATGGTTACTTTATACATAACCATGGATAGGTAAATTATATGTAATTCATAATATTAATATAGATTGTAAGTTTAATCAGAATTAAGGCATTTGTTTTTAGGTAGCAAGCTGAACTGAGAGATCCTTTCCTGACTAATAGGGTGGCAATTCTGCAGCCAAGAGAGATGAAAAGCTAGGTTAATAGCACCCCTTAAAGAACAGTCTTAATGAGGCTTTTTGTTAGAGGTTTTCATTTTCTGCCTCATTTCATAAACAAAAACAAGAGATTTCCAAATCAGTTATTTTATATTCAAGAAAAACTAACCAGACAGTCATGTTTGTGGAGGAGCATAATCTCTCCTTATATGTAGTACCTAGTTTGGTCCTTGGGCCTGGCATTAAAGTGAGTGAAGTCACAGTCCTCAGGCTCTGACAGCTCAATTCATGCATCCTTTCTGATACTAGAGCTGTCACACTGAGAATATTCTCCAAGGCCTTGACTAGAAACTCCGAGCAAAATAAATCACAACAGAGTTTGAAGGTCTGAGTTTAGTATTTTTCACAGTGTAGGAAATGAACTGGTTTTAGAGTAATTTTAGAAAATACTAAGCTAATGGTTCATTTGCTATGTAGTGGGTTAGGCAGTGTGTGCTTCTTCTGTGTAGCTGTAGACTCTATGGCATAGGCATCCCCTAGGAGAATTTCAAGTTCATAGCATTTAAGTGTTGCAGTTTCTTCACTTGTAAAAGGTTGTGAATTATTACTATAAAGAAAAGCATGGGCATTGGAAGAAAAATTATTTTTCATTCTGGAAAAACTTGATTTTGCTTAATAGAAAAGGTAAAATCCATATGATACCTATACAGATATCACATAATGTAAACATGATATACCTGTACTGTATAATAGTAAAGGAATGTCAGAAAAGATGTGCCTGTGCCAGATGTAAATTGCAATTTTACTTGATATAAATCATTTGGTTTTGTAAGAAAGTGTGTTGAATCTATCAGTAGAGTTAGCTTTTATTTTGAGGTCATTTGTTCCACTTTTTCTCCACAATTACCTTTTTTTTTTTTTTACTGAAAGGAAAGGAAAATACAAGTGATTTGCAATTAAGATGGTGCATATTCAAGGACACTTTATTCTTTTTTTCTTTAATTTTATTTTTTATTTTTCAAAATTTACATCCAAATTAGTTAGCATATAGTGAAATAATGATTTCATGAGTAGATTCCTTAATGCCCTTACCTATTTAGCCCATCCCCCTCTCCCACAACCCCTCCAGCAACCCTCAGTTTGTTCTCCATATTTATGAGTCTCTTCTATTTTGTCCCCCTCCCTGTTTTTATATTATTTTTGTTTCCCTTCCCTTATGTTCATCTGTTTTGTGTCTTAAAGTCCTAATATGAGTGAAATCATATGATTTTTGTCCTTCTCTGACTGACTAATTTCACTTAGCATAATACCCTCCAGTTCCATCCACGTAGTTGCAGATGGCAAGATTTCATTCTTTTTGATTGCTGAGTAATACTCCATTGTACATCTATCTATCTATCTATCTATCTATCTATCTATCTATCTATCTATGATAGATAGATAGATAGACCACATCTTCTTTATCCATTCATCCATTGATGGGCATTTGGGCTCTTTCCATGCTTTGGCTATTGTTGATAGTGCTGCTATAAACTTGGGGGTGCACATGTCCCTTCGAAACAGCATACCTGTATCCCGTGGATAAATGCCTAGTAGTGCAATTGCTGGGTCGTAGGGTAGTTCTATTTTTAGTTTTTTGAGGACCCTCCATACTGTTTTCCAGAGCGGCTGCACCAGCTTGCATTCCCACCAATAATGCAAAAGAGATCCTCTTTCTCCACATGCTTGCCAAAATCTGTTGTTGCCTGAGTTGTTAATGTCAGCCATTCTGACAGGTGTAAGGTGGTATCTCATTGTGGTTTTGATTTATATTTCCTTGATGATGAGTGATGTTGAGCATTTTTTCATGTGTCAGTTGGCCATGTGGATGTCTTCTTTGGAGAAGTGTCTATTCATGTCTTTTGCCCATTTCTTCCCTGGATTATTTGTTTTTTTGGTGTTGAGTTTGATAAGTTCTTTGTAGATTTTGGATACTAGCCGTTTATCTGATATGTCATTTACAAATATGTTCTCCCATTCCATCGGTTGCCTTTTAGTTTTGCTGATTGTTTCCTTCGCTGTGCAGAAGCTTTTTATTTTGAGGAGTTCCCAGTAGTTCATTTTTTCTTTTGTTTCCCTTGCCTTCAGAGATGTGATGAGTAAGAAGTTGCTGCGGGCAAGATCAAAGAGGTTTTTGCCTGCTTTCTCCTCAAGGATTTTGATGGCTTCTTGTCTTACATTGAGGTCTTTCATCCATTTTGAGTTTATTTTTGTGTCTGGTGTAAAAAAGTGGTCCAGGTTCATTCTTCTGCATGTTGCTGGCCAGTTTTCCCAGCACCACTTGCTGAAGAGACTATCTTTATTCCATTGGATATTCTTTCCTGCTTTGTCAAAGATTAGTTGGCCATATGTTTGTGGGTCCATTTCTGGATTCTCTGTTCTGTTCCATTGATCTGAGTGTTGGTTCTTGTGCCAGTACCATACTGTCTTGATGATTACAGCTTTGTAGTGTAACTTGAAGTCTGGGATTGTGATGCCTCTTGCTTTGGTTTTCTTTTTCAAGATTGCTTTGGCTATTCGGGGTCTTTTCTGGTTCCATACAAATTTTAGGATTATTTGTCCTAGGTCTGTGAAGGACACTTTATTCTTGAACGTGCTTGTTTTAGTACTTATATACAATGAGAAGTAGTTGTCTTTATTTGTTTTTAGTTATTTTTAAATTCTCTACTCTTCCAATTCCACCATCAAATAAAAGAAAGCTTGGCATATACAATTTTACTGTGATTCTTTCTATGTTACTAGTTTTTTTTTCTTGTATTAATTCCTCTGCTAGATTGAAACCACCTCAGATATAACCAACCAAATCATACTTCCCTTATAGATTAGAAAGCAGCCTTTACAATGGCACATATTTCAACTAGCATCTATTAAGTTTAATGTAGCCCTCAAGTAATTGTTCAATGGCATTACCATTTTCTAACATGTATTTTACTACCATGCCATAATATATAAAATCCAGAGGGCTAAAAGGAATTTATAGTGAAATAACATGAAATTAACTTGATAAGGCATTTCATTCACCTTCTGTGTGTATATATATATATATATGCATATATATATGCATATATATGCATATATATATATATATGCATATATATATATGCATATATATATATGCATATATATATATGCATATATATATATATATATATATATACATTTTTTTTTTCATTAAAAACAGTGGTGACTGTTTCAACAGTATGGAGTAATAGAAGTTTTTTGTTTTTTGTTTTTTGTTTTTTGTTTTTCATTCTGGTTAAATAATGTCCTGATACTCTAGATTCTTCCGAGAAAATGTACACATCTGTGCCTGCCTCTGTTTAATGTGTTTAGGAAATGTGGGAAAAGTACTTTGCTTATATTATTGATTAAAATTTAGGTATTTTAAGTTGACAATCATGTAGAACTTTTAAATATTTATTATTTTTTCCATTAAAGAAGACTGCTGAGATTAGAGAGAAATATCTTTAAGTATTTTCTTTATCTGGTTTAAAAAAAGCTTAACTATTTTAATTTTTATACTTTTAAAATTCTATCATGGGGCGCCTGGGTGGCACAGTCGGTTAAGCGTCCGACTTCAGCCAGGTCACGATCTCGCGGTCTGTGAGTTCGAGCCCCGCGTCAGGCTCTGGGCTGATGGCTGGGAGCCTGGAGCCTGTTTCCGATTCTGTGTCTCCCTCTCTCTCTGCCCCTCCCCGTTCATGCTCTGTCTCTCTCTGTCCCAAAAATAAATTAAAAAAAAACGTTGAAAAAAATTAAAAAAAAAAAAAATAAAATAAAATAAAATTCTATCATAAAGAAAATGAAAAAGGAATAGTTTCATTCTCAAACTAAACACCTATATATTTAGGAAACTGTTAATGTGACATGTATAATTTTATATAAAGAGAGGTTAGTTCTTCTTCAAAGAATGCATAGTATTTCCCCAATCATTTAATCAGAAAAAAGAACTAGAGTTCAGAATCAGGGTTTAAATTAGAGAGAGAATAAAAAATTCTCAGTGATGAAGTAATTTGTAGACAATCCCTGGGATCATGTAGGGTTTATCTAATTTAAACCCTAAATAATAAAATTTAAACTTAGGAATGCATTATTTAGTTTTGTGAATATTTTAGTTTATAGGGTTCTTTATTCACTTCTCCCTAACTGTGCTAAAAAGGAAATGATTAACAACTAGAAAATACTGCAGTCTGGTTAGGTACTGAGAAAACCCAGGCACATAGTAATTTTAGTACTACATTTGAACACATAGGGAAAGGCAAGGAGAATGGGAAAAAAAATCAGCCAAAAATATAATCTTGGAAAAAAATAGAAAAGCGCAAATTTTTACAATCACCAATCTTTCACCACTGAGAAATAGCCTTTATCGTTCTGGCATATTTCTGCATATTGACAGAATATAGCTGTCTAGTAATAGCATCAAAAGGAATATATATATACAGGACTTTTTGAATGTCAGTACAAATTGTTTTTTAATATTTTAATTTTTCATAGTATTATGAGAATATGATTAACTCTCTAATGCAGATATTTGAGTTGATTTGGAATTATAAACAAGGCAGAGATGAATATTTCATAGACTATAGATTTTTGAGCATATTTCTGATAGTTTCTGTTGGATTAATTTGTAGGAAAAGAACTAGTAGCTTAAATGGTATGAATACTTTAAAGTTAAAAAAAAACTCTTATCAAGTTATTTGATGAAAATGTTTAAATAATATCTTCTCCCTCAACCCCACTGTAATGTGTGGGAAACTCATTTTCTCAACCCCTTTGTTAGATTGATGCATGGAAAGAAAATATTATCTCATTTAATGCATTTTTAATTATTGGATGTTTATTGACTAGTTGTATTTCTTTTTTTTTTCAATATATGAAGTTTATTGTCAAATTGGTTTCCATACAACACCCAGTGCTCATCCCAAAAGGTGCCCTCCTCAGTACCCATCACCCACCTTTCCCTCCCTCCCACCCCCCATCAACCCTCAGTTTGTTCTCAGTTTTTAAGAGTCTCTTATGCTTTGGCTGTCTCCCTCTCTAACCTCTTTTTTTTTTTTTCTTCCCCTCCCCCAAAGACTTCTGTTAAGTTTCTCAGGATCCACATAAGAGTGAAAACATATGGTATCTGTCTTTCTCTGTATGACTTATTTCACTTAACATAACACTCTCCAGGTCCATCCACGTTGCTACAAAAGGCCAAATTTCATTCCTTCTCATTGCCACGTAGTATTCCATTGTGTATATAAACCACAATTTCTTTATCCATTCGTCAGTTGATAGACATTTAGGCTCTTTGCATAAAGAGCTATTGTTGAAAGTGCTACTGTAAACATTGGGGTACAAGTGCCCCTATGCATCAGCACTCCTGTATCCCTTGGGTAAATTCCTAGCAGTGCTATTGCTGGGTCATAGGGTAGGTCTATTTTTAATTTTTTGAGGAAATTCCACACTGTTTTCCAGAGTGGCTGCACCAATTTGCATTCCCACCAACAGTGCAAGAGGGTTCCCGTTTCTCCACATCCTCTCCAGCATCTATAGTCTCCTGATTTGTTCATCTTGGCCACTCTGACTGGTGTGAGGTGATATCTCAGTGTGGTTTTGATTTGTATTTCCCTGATGAAGAGTGATGTTGAGCATCTTTTCATGTGCCTGTTGGCCATCCGGATGTCTTCTTTAGAGAAGTGTCTATTCATGTTTTCTGCCCATTTCTTCACTGGATTACTTGTTTTTCGGGTGTGGAGTTTGGTGAGCTCTTTATAGATTTTGGATACTAGCCCTTTGTCCAATATGTCATTTGCAAATATCTTTTTCCCATTCCGTTAGTTGCCTTTTAGTTTTGTTGATTGTTTCCTTTGCAGTGCAGAAGCTTTTTACCTTCATCGGGTCCCAATAGTTCATTTTTGCTTTTAATTCCCTTGCCTTTGGGGATGTGTCAAGTAAGAAATTGCTGCGGCAGAGGTCAGAGAGGTTTTTTTCCTGCTTTCTCCTCTAGGGTTTTGATGGTGTCCTGTCTCACATTCAGGTCCTTTATCCATTTTGAGTTTGTTTTTGTGAATGGTGTAAGAAAGTGGTCTAGTTTCAACCTTCTGCATGTTACTGTCCAGTTCTCCCAGCATCATTTGTTAAAGAGACTGCCTTTTTTCCATTGGATATTCTTTCCTGCTTTGTCAAAGATTAGTTGGCCATACTTTTGTGGGTCAAGTTCTGGGGTTTCTATTCTATTCCATTGGTCCATGTGTCTGTTTTTGTGCCAATACCATGCTGTCTTGATGATGACAGCTTTGTAGTAGAGGCTAAAGTCTGGGATTGTGATGCCTCCCGCTTTGGTCTTCTTCTTCAAAATTATTTTGGCTATTTGGGGCCTTTTGTGGTTCCATACAAATTTTAGGATTACTTGTTCTAGCTTTGAGAAGAATGCTGGTGCAATTTTGATTGGGATTGCATTGAATGTGTAGATTGCTTTGGGTAGTATTCACATTTTAACAATATTTATTCTTCCAATCCATGAGCACGGAATGTTTTTCTATTTCTTTATGTCTTCTTCAATTTCCATCATAAGCTTTCTATAGTTTTCAGCATACAAATCTTTTACATCTTTGGTCAGGTTTATTCCTAGGTATTTTATGCTTCTTGGTGCAATTGTGAATGGGATCAGTTTCTTCATTTGTCTTTCTGTTGCTTCATTATTAGTGTATAAGAATGCCACTGATTTCTGTACATTGATTTTGTGTCCTGCAACTTTGCTGAATTCATATATCAGTTCTAGCAGACTTTTTGTGGAGTCTGTAGGATTTTCCATGTATAATATCATGTCATGTGCGAAAAGTGAAAGCTTAACTTCATCTTTGCCAATTTTGATGCCTTTGATTTCCTCTTGTTGTCTGATTGCTGATGCTAGCACTTCCAACACTATGTTAAACAACCGCGGTGAGAGTGGACATCCCTGTCGTGTTCCTGATCTCAGGGAGAAAGCTGTCAGTTTTTCCCCATTGAGGATGATGTTACCTGTGGGCTTTTCATAAATGCCCTTTGTGATGTTTAAGTATGTTCCTTCTATCCCAACTTTCTCGAGGTTTTTATTAAGAAAGGATGCTGAATTTTGTCAAATGCTTTTTCTGCATCGATTGACAGGATCATATGGTTCTTACCTTTTCTTTTATTAATGTGATGTATCACATTGATTGATTTGCGAATGTTGAACCAGCCCTGCAGCCCAGGAATGAATCCCACTTGGTCATGGTGAATAATTCTTTTTATATGCTGTTGAATTCGATTTGCTACTATCTTACTGAGAATTTTTGCATCCATATTCATCAGGGATATTGGCCTGTAGTTCTCTTTTTTTACTGGGTCTCTGTCTGGTTTAGGAATCAAAGTAAGCCTGCCTTCATAAAATGAGTCTGGAAGTTTCCCTTTCTATTTTTTGGAATAGCTTGAGAAGGATAGGTATTATCTCGGCTTTAAATGTCTGGTAGAATTCCCCAGGGAAGCCATCTGGTCCTGTACTCTTATTTGTTGGGAGATTTTTGATAACTGATTCAATTTCTTCACTGGTTATGGGTTGGTTCAAGCTTTCTATTTCTTCCTGTTTGAGTTGGGAGTGTGTGGGTGTTTAGGAATTGGTCCATTTCTTCCAGGTTGTCCAGTTTGTTGGCATATAATTTTTCATAGTATTCCCTGATAATTGCTTGTATTTCTGAGGGATTGGTTATAATAATTCCATTTTCATTTATGATTTTATGTCTTTGGATCATCTCCCTTTTCTTTTTGAGAAGCCTGGCTAGAGGTTTATCAATTTTGTTTATTTTTTCAAAAAACCAACTCTTGGTTTCATTGATCTGCTCAAAATTTTTTTAAAATTCTATATTGTTTATTTCTGCTCTGATCTTTATTATTTCTCTTCTTCTGCTGGGTTTGGGGTGTCTTTGCTATTCTGCTTCTAATTCCTTTAGGTGTGCTGTTAGATTTTGTATTTGGTATTTTTCTTGTTTCTTGAGATAGTCCTGGATTGCAATGTATTTTCCTCTCAGGACTGCCTTTGCTGTATCCCAGAGTGTTTGGATTGTTGTGTTTTCATTTTCATTTGTTTCCATATATTTCTTAATTTCTTCTCTAAGAAATTCATTCTTTAGTAGGGTGTTCTTTAACCTCCATGCTTTTGGAGGTTTTCCAGACTTTTTCCTGTGGTTGATTTCAAGCTTCATAGCATTGTGGTCTGAAAGTATGCATGGTATGATATCAGTTCTTGTATACTTATGAAGGGCTGTTTTGTGACCCAGTATGTGATCTACCTTGGAGAAGGTTCCATGTGCACTGGAGAAGAAAGTATATTCTGTTGCTTTGGGATGCAGAGTTCTAAATATATCTGTCAAGTCCATCTGATCCAATGTATCATTCAGGGCCCTTGTTTCTTTATTGATCCTGTGTCTAGATGATCTGTCCATTGTTGTAAGTGGAGTATTAACGTCCCCTGCAATTACCACATTCTTATCAATAAGGTTGCTTATGTTTGTGATTAATTGTTTTATATATTTGGGGGCTCCGGTATTCGGCACATAGACATTTATAATTGTTAGCTCTTCCTGATGGATAGACCCTGTAATGATTGTATAATGCACTTTTTCATCTCTTGTTACAGCCTTTAATTTGAAGTCTAGTTTATCTGATACAAGTATGGCTACTCCAGCTTTCTTTTGACTTCCAGTAGCATGATAGATAGTTCTCCATCCCCTCACTTTCAGTCTGAAGGTGTCCTCAGGTCTAAAATGAGTATCTTGTTTTTTTATCCATTCTGATACCCTATGTCTTTTGGTTGGCGCATTTAGTCCATTTACTTTCAGTGTTATTATAGAAAGATATGGGTTTAGAGTCATTGTGAGGTCTGTAGGTTTCATGCTTGCAGTGATGTCTCTGGTACCTTGTCTGACAGGATCCCCTTTAGGATCTCTTGTAGGGCGGTTTAGTGGTGACGAATTCCTTCAGTTTTTGTTTGTTTGGGAAGACCTTTATATCTCCTTCTATTCTAAATGACAGACCTGCTGGATAAAGGATTTTCGGCTGCATATTTTTTCTGTTCATCACAATGAAGGTTTCCTGCCATTCCTTTCTGGCCTACCAAGTTTTAGTAGATAAATCTGTCATTAGTCTTATCAGTCTCCTTTATATGTTAGAGCATATTTATCCCTAGCTGCTTTCAGAATTTTCTCTTTATCCTTGTATTTTGCAAGTTTGACTATGATATGTCGTGCAGAAGATCGATTCAAGTTACATCTGAAGGGAGTTCTCTTTGTCTCTTGGATTTCAATGCCTTTTTCCTTCCCCAGTTCAGGGAAGTTCTCAGTTATGATTTGTTCAAGTACACCTTCAGCCCCTTTCTCTCTTCTTCTTCTGGAATTCCTATTAAACGGATATTGTTCTGTTTGATTGCATCACTTAGTTCTCTAAAATTCTCCTCATACTCCTGGATTTTTTATCTCTCTTTTGCTCAGCTTCCTCTTTTTCCATAATTTTATCTTCTAGTTCACCTATTCTCTCCTTTGCCTCTTCAATCCGAGCTGTGGTTGCCTCCATTTTATTTTGCAGCTCATTTATAGCATTTTTTAGCTCCTCCTGACTATTTCTTAATCTCTTGATCTCTGTAGTAATAGATTCTCTGCTGTCCTCTATACTTTTTTTAAGCCCAGCAATTAATTTTATGACTATTATTTTAAATTCATTTTCTGTTACATTGCTTAAATCGTTTTTGATCAGTCCGTTAGCTTTTGCTACTTCCTGGAGTTTCCGTTGAGGAGAATTCTTCAGTTTGGTCATTTTGGATAGTCTCTGGAGTGGCGCGGAACTGCAGGGCTCTTCCTCTGTGCTGTCTGGAGTAACTTGCGTTGGTGGGCGGGGCTGCAGTCAGACCTGATGTCTGCCCCCAGCCCACCGCTGGGGCCACAGTCAGACGGGTGTGTACATTATCTTCCCTTCTCCCAGGGGCAGGACTCACTGTGGAGTGGTGTGGCCCCTGTCTGGGCTACTTGCACACTGCCAGGCTTGTGGTGCTGCTTCATTGGGATCTGGGGTATTAGCCTGGGTGGATCCGCAAGGTGCACAGGGGTGGGAGGGGCAGACTCAATTCTCTTTGCCCTAGGCGGTATGCTTCAGGCCGGGCCCTGCGGCACCAGGAGGCAGACCTGTTGGAGGGATGGATCTGCAGAGGCATAGCATTGGGTGTTTGCCGGGGGCAAGCAATTTCCCTGGCAGGAACTGGTTTCCTTTGGGATTTTGGCTGGGGGATGGGTGAGGGAGATGGCCCTGGTGAGGGCCTTTGTTCCTCGCCAAGCTGAGCTCTGTCCTCAGGGGCTCAACACCTCTCCCTCCCGTTGTCCTCTAGTCCTTCTGCTCTGGGAGCAGAGCTGTTGACTTATAACATTCCAGATGTTAAGTCCCGCTGGCTGTCAGAACTCAAGCAGTCTGGCCCCTCCACTTTTGCAAGCCAGACTCAGGAGCTCGGCCTTGCCCCGGGGGCTGCCCCTCCACTGCCCCGGCTCCCTCCTGCCAGTCCGGGTAGCGCGCACCACCTCTCTGCCCTTCCTACCCTTTTCCATGGGCCTCTTGCCTATACTTGGCTCCGGAGTCTTCTCTGCAAGTGCTCCGGAACACTTGGCTCTGCTAGTCTTCTGGTGGTGTTCTGGGTTATTTAGGCAGATGTGGGTGGAATTTAAGTGGTCAGCAGGATGCGGTCAGTGGCCAGCGTACTCTTATGCCGCCATCTTCCTAGTTGTATTTCTTTTTAAAAATTATATATTAACCACCATTTCCTTCTTTCAATAAGTGTACTCATCATTTTATATTGATTTATGATTGCTTATTTATGAAATAGACTAAGGTTTGTACATTAATATTTTGTCTTTTATTTGTTATCTGTGGTCACTTTTGAGGTACTGATGTTTCAAATTTTAATATTAAATCTATAAATTATAATTTCTTGTTAATGTTCTCTGGCATTGTTTCAAAAATTCTTTTCCATTCCCAATAACACGTATATTTATGTACATTTTCTTTCAGTTCTTTAATTCTTCAGTAAGCTCTTTATTCTACATGTGTCCTATTGGAAATAACAAATGAACCAATGTGTAAATCTCTGTCTTTTAGATTCTGAATCAGTCACACTTTTTAATTATATTTCATGATGATTAATTTGGTGAAGGCTAACTTCATGTGGTTTATACTCCCAGAATTTCTAAAAGTATTAACATATTAATGGAAAAGGTAGTCTTACCCACTGTCCATAAAAAGAGTATTAGCTGAGTTATAGAAATAAACTGAAGAGCTACATAACAAATTTTAGTTTTACTATGTTCTAGCATTAATGCTAAATATCTCATGAAGTCCTTATACTCAGGGTGTCTGTATATCTTTATGAAATTCAGTCAGTAGAATGGGAGCATAGATGAGATAGGAGGTGGGTGAATTCTGATGCACTAGAAGGCAGAAATTCTGTGCTATTAACTCCCCTCAAAGTCATGTTCATTCTAATTCTTTAACCTTCACTGACTTGCTCCCTATTTGTGGTGCATTTTTCAAAAAAATCTCGCTTAAGTGTTTTTTATGACAACTATTATCTTCCATGGTTTTCCACTGCTTTTTCCATCCTCGGTCCTTCTTTTCACCTTTTCATCTTGGTAAGGTGGGTTTTACAATCATCCGAAGAATAATTAGTAATCTGATTGCCTCTTTAAATGCAGTATCAGCCATGGTCCAGTAGGGAAACTGAAATGATGTTACACATTTGAACAGAGAGAATGTTTTTTGTTTTGTTTTTTAATATTTATTTACTTTTGAGAGTGAGACAGAGCACACATGGGGGAGGGGCAGAGAGAGAGACACACACACAAATCTGAAGCAGGCTTCAGGCTCTACACGGGGCTGGAACTCAACGTATTGAACCGCGAGATCATGACTTGAGCTGAAGTTGGACTTTTAACTGACTGAGCCATCCAGGCACCCCTGAACAGAGAGGAGGTTGTATGAATTGCTAATGAGGCATAAAATTGTTAGCTGAGTAACCGAGAGGGTAAAAAGAGAATGAAAGATAAGCTCTCATGGAGGTAGCAACTGCAAGAAACAGCTACCATTCTTGGGAAGAGACTGGAATTACTAAAATTTAGAAACTTAAAAGAAGCCCCAGGGGGCAGGAACCAGACCTTGGAAGAGAGAGCACCAGTCAGCTGGTCCCAGTGCCATGAGGAGCAGCACATGAGATAAAGCTGGTTCTGCACTGCAAATTGTATTCAGTATTTTCTATGGGAAGGGACTGCCCTTGTTGGGGTAAAAAAGAATTGCTAGGATGATACTCACAGAATCAAGAGGAAGCCAGGAGGTCCACAGGAAGCAGTCAGGAAGGTTCAAGTTCCTTCTCCCTCCACTAGGCTCCTAGTTTCCTCTGGCACTTCTTTCCTCTGGCAAAACAGAAATGTTGGGTTATAGTCTCACCTTCAATATCAGAATGCAGAGAAGAGTAAGGTGGGTTTGGAATGGAACGGCAATAACTTAGTGGCACAGGGGATTTCCCCTCTACAACTCACTACTCCTTCATTTACTCTTTCATACTTTTATTTATTTATTTTTAATTTTTAAATGTTTATTTTTGAGAGAGAGAGAGACGGAGACACACACACACACACAGAGAGAGAGAGAGAGAGAGAGAGAGAGAGAGGCGCAGAGATACAGAGTTTGAGCAGGCGAGAAGCAGAGGGAGAGGGAGACACAGAATCTGGAGCAGGCTCCAGGCTCCCAGCTGTCAGCACGAGCCCAGACGCAGGGCTTGAACTCACAGACTGTGAGCTCATGACCCGAGCTGAAGTCAGATGCCCAACTGACTGAGCCACCCGGGCGCCCCTCTTTCATACTCTTAGAGTCCTTAACACTGACCTCTCACATTTTCATTCCTGTCTACATACCATTTCCATCTTATGCTTTGCCCAAACTGTGATCACAGTGGTTTGCTTGTTACTTCTAGTTACTTTGTGGTATTTTCCTGTTAAAATGGTTTATAACTACCTGTTTTACTGTATGGGAAAGACAATTTCACCCCCAGCTTGACAGTGAAATTGAGTTAATTTAGTGTTGACTGCTTTCTGAAGAGTTCTCAGGTAAATCAGTAGGTAATCAAATACACTTGATATCACAGAAAAGGGTATTGAGTAATGTGGTAGGGCAGTGAGTAAAGTAACTGTTGGGAATCTCCAGGTATTAATTATCTAGACAGTTTGTGTTTCTGTACAAATAATAATGTGGATCAAGCAAGGTATATCCATTATTTTCTCACTGTTTCAGGGTGTTGATGTGTTCTGTCTATAGCATTCTAGCTAGAGAAAAATTCTATACCAGAGCATCAATGGATGATTCCCCTGGAGGAATCATTTAGGTGGGAGCAGAAAGCATATCATGGAAAAATTCAAGTCTTGTACAAAGAAAATAACCAAAGCCATTAGCAACTGAACTCATAAACCATAATAAAATGATAAACTGTAATAAAGCTGTAGCAATTATCCTATCAATTTACCCATAAACTTTTCTGATCCTTTTTCACATACATCATTCCGGCAAAATACCCAGATGTAGTAATTACAGGAAATTTCCACGTCTGTTGGCAAAAATTCAGAAGACTTTGGCCCATTGAAAGTCTTACTGCATTAGCAGAAGCTGTGTAAATGGGCCATTCTATCGTTACAAGGCAAGACCTATTGGCTTTGGTTCAGTTTTTAAGTGACTTTAAGGGAAATTTCATACTGGGTTTTATTGACTATGAATTGCTATTTCTCCTTAACCAGGGCACATAATTTTTATAAAATACAATGCGTGAGGTTTACAATTATCCATTATCCAACTGCAAAACAGGAATTGATACCCTTGCTTAACATGGAGATAAAATCTGGCACTTTTTCAATTGAAAATTATTTCAATTTTATGAAAAAATGAAAAATTTGCATATTGTATGAAAATATTTTGTTGCTCAGAAACTACTTGATGTGAAAACTACTCCATATAAAGCAAAAGTACACAAATAGTATTTTTTGGCCTAGTATTGCTATTATATAGTCCTTTAAAATGGAAACTCCTATTTAGGTAAAAACTATTTATTTATTTGGGTGCTTCCTATCTTTATTTTTTGGCAGTTTTACATTTCATAAATGTCTTACCAACTTTTTTTTTCCCTTTGAGGAGGAATCCAAGACAGAGAGTTAAAAATATTCATTATTTTCATATTGTAATCAACACCATCAGTAGCACTAAAGCCATAAAGAGAACATAACATTAAAATGCACCAACTTACAATGGATATAAATTTGAGATTGCTATATATTGTCACAGATTGTGAGTCTGGAGTTCTCTCTTGTCCAGCAAGAGAGAGGATACAGAATTGAATACGAGAGAGGGCAATGTCCAGGAGGAGACAAGAGCCCCCAAACAGGGGTTTCATTTCTATTTATGGAGCTCACAAGATATTATACACATGGTGAGCGTGAAGAAAATACTATCTTACACACGTGAACGTGGAGAAAACAATCAGACAGTAATCATTAACTTGTGTGTGTAAGAAGAAAAGGGTCTGGGGGGCAAGTGGAGTTTGTGATCAAAGTACGATATAGTATATTGGTGTCAGATGGAAAGTAATTTCCTGCAGGTGATATAACAAGTTACTCGTGATTCCATTACAATATCTTGCTAGCCAATCTCAGGCACTGTGGTGGCGGCTTTTCACCCTAAGCTTTTTTCTAACCTATTTATGTAAGTAGAACCTATTTCCCCGTAGTATATATTTATATAATGGCTTGGATATCAGTCAGGATATTAATTGGAAAACACTAAGTATTTGAAACAAAAGGAATTTAATGTAGGTAATTAGTTACATAGGTGATAAAAGAATTAGGAAGCCATCAGGTTGGCAAGGCAACTCAGAATTTAATAACTGCAGAAAGCCATCATCCGTGGGCTGGAGAGACAAAGAGTAGAGGTAGCTTTACCAAAGCTCAGAGCACAGGGTCCCCTGTGATAAGATGTGATCATAATAGGTTTATCAGTTGGAGTTGGCAGTTGGAGAGAGAGTAAAAATGTATTGGGAATGCCACCTGTGGCCAAGAGGAAGAAAGACAGCTGGCTGCCTCTCCCTTTCTTCCCACTTTCCCATGACCCTCCAGTGCCTTCCTTGTCAGAACCAGCCAGAAGCCAAGAGACATAGGGGCCTAAAAATGCAGCTGGCAGGACATGGTCTCTCCCACCCCTACAGCCACCTAACCCCCATGATACAAAGGCAAGCAAGGAAAGCAGCAAGGGAAGGATCTCAGTGCAAACAGATCCTGGAAAGGCCAAGATTATTAAATAAACAATAGAACTTATGAGCCAAAAGCAAATATTTTGTGAATCCCTCATATATTAACTCTTTATTGGTACTTGAACTTTCCGAATGTGGCATACAATTTCAAGGAAATCCAAGTTTTTTCCTGAAGATTATATAAACAAATTAAAAAAATATATTTTACAGAATACATAGGGAAAAATAATAAATTTCATCTTTTTAAAAATTTTGTAATACAATCTAAACTTTTAATGGCAGTGTGATTATTTTTCTTGGTTGAAGAGAGAAAAATCCCCTAAAATGGAAAGATAAGGGCAAAGGACCAAAGAGAGACATTTCCTTTTGCTACTGCATTAAAAAGAAGCTGTGAGGGAGGTCATAACTCCACTACAGAAATCCAGAAGGGTGATACATCCTCCTCTTTGATCTGGATGGTATCATAACCAAAAAGAGAGCAATGGAATCAGAAGTTATATTTGACAGAGAAGGCAGGACAGCAAAGAAGTTGAAAACCAGAGTTAGAATTTAGTGCTATCTTGGGGTGCTTGGGTGACTCGGTTAGTGTTTTACTTTGGCACAGGTCATGATCTTGCAGTTTGTGGGTTTGAGCCCCACGTCGGGTTCTGTGCTGACAGCTCAGAGCCTGTAGCCTGCTTCAGATTCTGTGTCTCCCTCTCTCTCTTGCTGCCCATCCCCTGCTCATGCTCTGTCTCTCATAAATAAATCATAAAAAAAAGACATTAGTGTTGTAGCTTCACTAAAAATTAGAGATATGTGCTTGGAGACTGAGTTGCCCTTCAAGGGCTCTGGCTTCTTCCTGAGGCTCCAAGTCTCACTGAACTAGGGAAGTGAAATTTTATCAACTAGCCTCTAGCTGAAGCTTCAAATCTGAGAATAGGGTTCTAACAGCAATCAGGTGGTCAATGAATGGTTCTAAGAGCCCTCTGTTCTGTTTATCACCAACATCTGTCCTGGATAAATCATTCTCTATTCTAGGATGAGTCAACAGAATATGTATCATATTCCAATGAATTAAGGTCTATGGGAATACTTTTCAACATTGAAAGGAACATAATATAGAAGATGTAGAAAAAACATATACTTAAAAAAGGTTTACTACAAAAAATTAAAATACATTTTACAACCTTTCTGCATTGAGTTAGTAAAAAAATTCAAGGAATCAGACTTTATGGAAAGAGTAAAGAACCATTCACTTAACATGAAAGATGGAAATAAAAAGGAAGCTGGGAAATAAGAAAATATTATAATTTTTAGTAGGAAACTAAAAATTTAATAGCATAATTGAAATCTGAATAAAACACTAAAGAACAGAATAAATATTTTCTTAAATTGTATGAGTGATGTAATAAACAAACTGGATAGATCTCTTGAAATGAAATGGCATCTGATGGAAGGACCATGATAAGGGAGATTATTATGGTTCAAGAAGTCTTAATTTAGTGACCTAATATAAGGAAAAAAATGTATTTATAAATAAGAAACAAAACAAATGGAAAAAGCAAGCCATGCAAATACTTTCATAAAAGGAATATATTCTGAAATATAGAATGTTAAATCACCTGAGAATGATTTAAAAATTTTCCTTATTTACCAAGAAAAATAAATGAAAAAATAAATTAGACATATTATGGCAAATTTTATTTTTTTCAAGAATATGAAATAATTAATCAAGCACTCAAGACACTTAGATGCAGGAATTTAGCTTTGATATGTCTTTGTATCTCTAATGCCCCTCTTTGAGCCTGCCATTTCCATCTTGCCGATAGAGACATTGAGGTTAGAAATATTAAATAATTTTCTTAAAATCTTTTAACTTTTGCTCCACAAATATTACCTTGGTAAAATTGGAAGGATTTATAACATTAAGCAAGTTAAGGGCATGATTCTTGACAAGAAAATAATATGTGTATTGCATATTAAGTACTCTCTCTGAGTTGAGATCGATTCCCAAAGTATATGAAGGAAAATGATCATAAAACAGAGAAAAAAACAGGTTACTTGGCTCAACTGAAGTGCCAGTGTGCTCTACTAAAAGCAGTTCACTTTGAGAATCAGTGGCAAGGAGGCTGAGCTGCTGGCATTCATGGCATAATAGGTAGAAGGAAATAAAAACTTGGATTGTGAAATAATATGTTAAATAGTACACCAAAATTTATAATAAAAAAGAATTGTCCCATGCCTTTCTTTCTCCTCCTAACCCCTAATTTACTTACCTAGAGCAATACTTTTAAGCGTTTTTATTTCAGTTGTGGCATATGTACTCTTTCTTCCCAAATATAGTTATATGTGCTACCCTTTTAAAATATCTCTGTTACTCGGGGTGCCTGGGTGGCTTAGTCGGTTGGGCGTCCGACGTCGGCTCGGGTCATGATCTCGCAGTCCGTGAGTTCAAGCCCCGCATTGGGCTCTGTGCTGACAGCTCAGAGCCTGGAGCCTGTTTCAGATTCTGTTTCCCTCTCTCTCTGACTCTCCCCCGTTCATGCTCTGTCTCTCTCTGTCTCAAAAATAAATAAACGTAAAAAAAAAATTAAAAAAAAGATCTCTGTTACTCAAATTTACACAGGTAGTCAACTATTTTGAAACCATTAAACTAATATATTTTTTTATTCCTTATTTCTCCCATAGCGGTTCTATCATCATAGGTCAAAGAAGAGGGAAAGTCAAATGGAACATGGAGAATATGATGTAGAGGGAGTGCTTGCCAGATAAGAAGTGGAGTAAATGAAAACCCTTGGCAGGTAGTGGATTGTGAGAAAGAGAAAAAGGAGAGAAGCAGTAAAAACCCCTATTTGCACACTTTGCCCTAGCTCTCCACCACTGGGGAAGGAGGGTGGAGGATTGTCTGGTTGAGGGAAAGCCAAAGACAGTGAAGTCTGTGGAAATGTATTCTTGCACAAACACAGCAGGGCACACATGGGGGCTCAGTGTGGTTATGGAGAGAAAGGGTGTAATTTATGACTTTGTGATATAGAATGAATTCACAAGTTCCTCATGTCTTGTGGGGATGGGGAAGTAGCTGAGATGAAAACCAGCTGGCCTGCCATGGGAGCTTCAGCAGGGAGGTTTGAGATGTTTGGATATTTGAACTAAGCCAAGGGACAGGGGGAGACTTTGCTGAGACCTGGAAGAATGGGCAGCTGGAAAGAGCCAAAGTGGGGTTAAGTCAAAGAGGGAAGTTCATCAGGCCCAAGGGAGCCAAGAGAACAAAACACAATGCTTCATTGCAAACGTTAGCAAAGGAAGCCAGTAGGGTACCCAGGCACATAAAGAAACAACCGTGAGGGGGCCAGAGGACCTAGTGGAATGCAGTACAGGAGCTCACATCACCCTCTCCTACTTAGATTTGATATCAAGTTGGGGTTGGAGGGGAGGAAAGTCTGTGAGGGAGAAAATTTTTTGCAAACAAGACATTTATCTAGAGCAAGCTGAATTATTCAAAAGAAACGATTTAAACTGGAAACAATGGATTTAACAGGAGCTTTGTCAGAAAGATTAGATCAATTTTAGAAAAAAAACTGTTATTTTTGTACTGCTGAGTGGTAGTAAGTTTATATTTTAATACAAATTATACATTCAATCTTCTATTTATTGTTTAATGTCTCTTTCTTAGCCTGAAAGATGAAACTACTTTCTCCTTTGCTTTTCCCTCCACCTTTCCTTCCTTTTTCACCTTCCAACAGCTGTCTCCTGTACCTGTATATATATGTGGTCAAAGTGGATAAAAATTGCAATCTATTTTGTAACCCTAATTTTTACAGCTTTTCTTAAAAGTTGGTTCTATAGGCAGAAAATTTGAGTCATCTTCTTGCATTATTGTTTGGACTAGGTTCCATGCCCCTAATTGAAAGGTATTGAATTCCTTTTCCAATTTGAGTAGTTTCTTTATATTTGGATTCTGATTATCATCTTGTATTCTTTGTCTTTCCTGGAGTCTTCACATGGTTGCTTTCTAGACTTGCTGAACACTTGAAGTGCTAGGACTTCCTTTTATTTCTCTCCTTGGTTAGATCCTTTATTTCCTATTTTATGTTTACATTGTCATTTTTTTTCCAGAGTAAATCCTTAAGTAATTATTCTGAAAAGATATGTAAGAGATAAATATTTTAATACTCTGAATGTCTAATGATACCTTTATTTTACCTTCATATTTAATAATGATGTGAATGGGTATAGAATTTGGACTAAAGTAACTTGTTTCACATTTTTGAAGACATTGCTTCATTGTGTTCTTCACTGTGTAGTATGTCAGCTGGACAGTGAGAAACCAGTTTTCTTTTTGCTTTGAATGTAATATGTTTTTCTGTCATTTTAGATGATGTTATTCTTTTTTGAAATCAAGATACGATTGATTATATATATACATTGAAAATTGATAAAACCATTTACAGTGTACAGGTGTACAACATAATGATTAGATATTTGCATATATTGCAAAATTACCATGACAGTGAGCATAGTTAATGACATGTGACATGTGTTAATTACCATGACAGTGAGCATATCCATCACCATGCATGGTTACAAATTTTTTTTTTTCTTGTGATAGGTACTTTTAAGATCTACTGTCTTAGCAATTTCAAATATAGAGTACATTATTGTCAACTGTAATTACCCACGACGTATTTATCTTATAACTGGAAGTTTGTGCCTTTTGCCCTCCTTCACCCATTTTGCCCAACCACCCTCCTTGTCCCCCAATGATGATTTGATTCTTGAGGTAATTAAGTTTCATATTGTTATGTCCAGTTATGCGTCAGGTCTCAACTTGTCCTACTATTGCAAGGTAATCCCTTTCAATCTGAAGGCTTATTTTTTCTTCTGCTAGGGAAATTTTGCTTATTTTATTTTTCAAATGGCTTTATTTTCTCAATTTGATATTTTTGGTTTTGTTTTCTGTTATTACATCTTCTAGATTTATCTTCTGGTTCTCTTGTGTTTTTTCCTCACATTGTTTATCTCTTAATTTTGTTTCCACTTTCTTGGAGCTTTCCTAAACTTTATATTCCAACTCTTCTACTTATTTTGTATTGTGACCATCATATATTTAATGCAGCACTATACTTAATAGCTCCAACTGAAAACTTCCCAAATGCCTATCACCAGTAGGATTAGAGTCACACAATAGAATGCAGTGGAATTCAGTGGAATGAATGCAATGCTATGGATAAATTCCAGGAATTCAATGTTGTATAAAAGAAGCCAGGCACAAAAGAGCACATATAGTATAATTTCAGCTACATGATGCTAAAAGAAATAAACGAAGCTAAGCTAACAAATGAAGCTAGCTGTCAGAAGTCAGAATATTAATCACCTTTGGAGGGAAGAATGAGGACTAGAAGAAGCAGAAAGGTCTCCGGGTGTCATGGTGCTCTGTTTCCATATATGGCTGCTAATTGCACAAATGGATATAGTTTGTGAAATTTATCAAGCTGTGTAATTTCTGTTTTCATACTACACTTGAATAAAGAGTTAAAAGAGTAATAACAAATTGGTAAAAATAGTATTGGCAATATACTTTACACAAAATATTAATTATTTAATAAGGAGAAAAAAACAAAAAACACTTCATTTAATATGTGAAAATAACAAGGATTTTAAAAAATCGTATATGAATATATACAAGTGACAAATAAACATTTTAAAAAGTTTAAAATTCATTGGTAAATATATAAATGCAAAGTAAAACGGATATGACACATATCTTAAACTGGAAGTAGTAAAATGAGGGAAATGCTCCATGTTGGTAAAGCTTTGGGAACATCTGCTGAAATAGTGCACAGGAGATTAATATTGATAGAGAGTCTCTTGAGGATATATTGGCCATGACAACAACAAAAACAATAAAAGTAGATACTCCGTGGCCTTCCATTAGGCCTTAAGAGTTGATCCTTAAGAATTTTGATTATAGATGCTCATAAATATTCCATTATGTTAATTATTTATCAAATCATGATTTATCAGAACTAAATAGATTTACCAACTAAACCTAAGAATAAAAGATGGGCTAATCAATTTGTGTTAAAGTTTTACAATAGTGTCTGTGCAGCTTTTAATTAAAACGGTGCTATGGATAAATATTTCAAGATGTTAAGAATACATTACCAAGAAAAAAATTTCCAAACTACATAAACTTGTTTTTTTTTTTTGTTTTTAATGTACTTTTTTTTTGAATGTTTGTTTATTTTTGAGAGAGAGACAGAGACAGAGTGTGAGTGAGGGAGGGGCAGAGAGACATGGAGACACAGATTCTGAAGCAGGCTCCATGCTCTGAGCTGTCGGCACAGAGCCTGACACGGGCCCCAACCCAGGGACCGGGAGATCATGACCTGAGCTGAAGTCAGACGCTCAACTGACTGAGCTACTCAGGCATCCCTAAATGTACTTTTTGTGTACTTTTTCTTCCCTGGAAGGGAATGGAATGAAACTCATCAAAATATTGGGTTCTATATCTTACAGATGAACTATAAGTAAGTTTAATTTTCTTAGTTTATTTTCTGAATTTTCAAATGTTTCTATAATCAACAAAAAGTATTTGTCACTCTTAAAAATAAAAGATATTGTATAAATATTGATATTTTGCTTTACAAGATAAATTATTCAGATTCACAGAACTTTCATTTTTGCCTCTCTGTGACAAAGTTATCTTGATCCTTTTCCTTTATGTAATTTCTTTTTAAAATTTCTTAAATGTTTTTTATGTGTTTTTGAGAGAGCGTGAGTGGGAGAGGGGCAGAGAGAAGGAGACACAGAATCCAAAGCAAACTCCAGGTTCTGAGCTGTCAACACAGAGCCTGATGTGGGGCCCGAACCCAGGAACCACGAGATCATGACCTGAGCCGAAGTCAGCCTCTTAACCGACTGATCCACCCATGCTCCCCTCCTTTATGTAATTTCTAATGCTACTAAGCACATCATTTTAATTTTCATATGCTAGAGAGTTATTTTTATTCCATTTTAATTTAAGTAATTATGTTATTAGAGTAGACAGCAAAGAAAAAGTCATGTCTTGTCTATGGGGAGTAAGTCAAATTCTATAATTCTAGCACAGAAGCAATGAGCAGACACATTAATTTTGGGTGTCTCTGCCATTTAAGCAAGAACCATAAATACTCCATTCAGTTTGTGAGCTTGGTACAGAGGCCAGATACAACATTGACTAATTATATTCAAGCTACAGAAAAGCAGGACTGAGACTGACCAGGCTTTAGGGCTCTGCATCTTTCTTTGGATGATTTAGGATTTAATCAGTGGCATACGTCAGACCCTAAAGGGAATGACATTCTTAACTAAAAGCTGAAGATTTAGTTATACAATCTTGGTAACAGTAGAAAGTGTAATAGTGAAAGTTAAGTTTATAATTGCAAGTGTAATTTTCTTTAGAATTTTTGTAGCACTACATTTCACTTAATTTTCCATTCATATGCAATAAAATTACTGATGTAGAACAGTTGTGCTGTTGCATGGATGCAAAAGTGTATTTTTCATTTGCGTAAAAACAAGGATAAATCTCTTGTGAGAGGCAAGAGAGAAAATATAAGAAGTAATAATGATAAAGGCATTTCTTAGAAATGTCTATATATTCCAAAATAGCAGTTAAGGCATTCAACTGTATGGTGTTTCCTCTGAGTTGTCTGTTTTTCCTTCTAATTATGATAAGTACAATGATGATATAAATATAGTCAAATTTACTCTAGCTTCAAATAGTTACATTCAGTCTACATTTGTATAGCAGGTATGAATCTCAGGCCATGCAGTGTTTTACTTTTTATATTACTGAAATTAATTTTTATGTTCATCTCTTATTTTGCCAGCTGAAAGAAAATTAATCTTAGCCAGTTCAGGGTTCATCCACTCTTTGGCCTGGACTTTCATTAAGTTCCAGGAGGTTTAGAGAGTGCCCATAGTGGGGAGAGCATCCATTACTCAGTGTCCCTTCAATTCTGGTGGCAACTGCTGGGTTATCCTCATTACCATCTTGTCTTTTGTTACTGATCTCTATAAGTAGCTACTGGGTTATCCTTTATCCCAAGCCATATGCCTTGTCAGTTGTCAAGCCTACTTCCTTTTCCTTGCTCTACCGTATCAGGCTTTAGGAAAATTGGAGCTGGCCAAGGTTATCATCTGTACATCACTAAACTGGGATGTACAGAATCCTATTGCTTCTGGGGTATGGGAAACTCTGGCTGCTGCATCTCCACATTTTTGTTTGTAGGAACAACTTGAGATGAATCTATAGGACCTCTTGTAAAGTTTTGGGCATGTTAAAAAATGGCACTCCCTCTAGGTTGATGAGCTGTGGAGCAGAAATGCACTTTTGTGGTTATGCTTCCTGCAGGGGGGTGTGGAGCCACCCTAGACACCTGGCTTGATGTATGGAATGTGAGCTGGATTTCAATCTCTTTATCCCCCAAGTGCCATGATTCAACATCTTTTAAATGCCCATTGGCTACCTCTTCATGCAATATATAATTGTTTAAAACACAGTTGGTTAGGCATCTACCAATATACACAACAGTACAATCATCAGACCTGTATTTCTCAATTATACCTAGAAAGCAATTGTTATATTGTTATTAAATGCCTTGCTTAAGCCACAATGCATAGTGTCATTATCCAAATCTAAATGTACGATACTCTCTGCTTCTTAAAGTGAAAGTAGCCTTCCATGACTTTTGGTAGTAAATCATTACTATTTCTCATTATCACTGATAGGTCTCATAAGTGTTCACAGACGATCTTAAAATTGTCTTATAAAATTTCCATTAATTACAGTGTCTTGCATAATCGTTATTCTAGAAACAGATTTTCTCTTCTTTCTGACATCTCTGAAAGTAAATATTTTGTAGCCCTTCTGATGTGTAAGGTATTGTGATAGATATTATCTATTTATAAATAAATAGATGTATAAGGTATTGTGATAGATATTCATCAATTGATAAAATATCAATATGGCATTTCTGAGTGTGTGAGAAATAGGGTTAGGGAAGGAAAATTATATATCATTGAATGCCTGTGATATTTTAGGTATATTTTATTAGATTTATTTTCACACCTGATTCATGTGCTACACATTATTATTTTTTTATTCTCTTTTTTATGGATATGAAAATTTATGCCAAGAAGTCACAGAACCAGATGAAACTGTATCTGATTACAAAGTTAGTACTATTTCACTTCACTGATAGTGCTCATACTTTAGTGTATATAATACCAATTTATTAAGAAGCAGATTCTTGGGTCCTTATCCCTAGATAGTGATGTAGTTAGTCAAAAGGGGGCACTGAGATCTGATTTTTAATAGCCAGTCCAAGTGATTTTGATGCAGTCAGTCTGTAGGTCACAGTCTGAACAATTGTTTTAAAACATATGTTCTTAGAAAGTGACAATTTTATACAGGACCACCAATGCATATAAAATTCCAATAAAGGCAAACTGGGCTTATTCTAGAATGCAGTTGTAAAGTACTCCTTTGTCAAAACAAATCTGAATCTGGAAGACTTTTTTTTTTTTATTTTTTTTTTATTTTTTTTTAATTTTTTTTATTTTTTAATATATGAAATTTACTGTCAAATTGGTTTCCATACAACACCCAGTGCTCATCCCAAAAGGTGCCCTCCTCAATACCCATCACCCACCCTGCCCTCCCTCCCACCCCCCATCAACCCTCAGTTTGTTCTCAGTTTTTAACAGTCTCTTATGCTTTGGCTCTCTCCCACTCTAACCTCTTTTTTTTTTTTTTTTTTTTCCTTTCCCTCCCCCATGGGTTTCTGTTACGTTTCTCAGGATCCACATAAGAGTGAAACCATATGGTATCTGTCTTTCTCTGTATGGCTTATTTCACTTAGCATCACACTCTCCAGTTCCATCCATGTTGCTACAAAAGGCCATATTTCATTTTTTCTCATTGCCACGTAGTATTCCATTGTGTATATAAACCACAATTTCTTTATCCATTCATCAGTTGATGGACATTTAGGCTCTTTCCATAATTTGGCTATTGTTGAGAGTGCTGCTATAAACATTGGGGTACATGTGCCCCTATGCATCAGTACTCCTGTATCCCTTGGATAAATTCCTAGCAGTGCTATTGCTGGGTCATAGGGTAGGTCTATTTTTAATTTTCTGAGGAATCTCCACACTGCTTTCCAGAGCGGCTGCACCAATTTGCATTCCCACCAAAAGTGCAAGAGGGTTCCTGTTTCTCCACATCCTCTCCAGCATCTATAGTCTCCTGATTTCTTCATTTTGGCCACTCTGACTGGCGTGAGGTGATACCTGAGTGTGGTTTTGATTTGTATTTCCCTGATAAGGAGCGACGTTGAACATCTTTTCATGTGCCTGTTGGCCATCCGGATGTCTTCTTTAGAGAAGTGTCTATTCATGTTTTCTGCCCATTTCTTCACTGGGTTATTTGTTTTTCGGGTGTGGAGTTTGATGAGCTCTTTAAAGATTTTGGATACTAGCCCTTTGTCCGATGTGTCATTTGCAAATATCTTTTCCCATTCCGTTGGTTGCCTTTTAGTTTTGTTGGTTGTTTCCTTTGCTGTGCAGAAGCTTTTTATCTTCATAAGGTCCCAGTAATTCACTTTTGCTTTTAATTCCCTTGCCTTTGGGGATGTGCCGAGTAAGAGATTGCTACGGCTGAGGTCAGAGAGGTCTTTTCCTGCTTTCTCCTCTAAGGTTTTGATGGTTTCCTGTCTCACATTCAGGTCCTTTATCCATTTTGAGTTTATTTTTGTGAATGGTGTGAGAAAGTGGTCTAGTTTCAACCTTCTGCATGTTGCTGTCCAGTTCTCCCAGCACCATTTGTTAAAGAGACTGTCTTTTTTCCATTGGATGTTCTTTCCTGCTTTGTCAAAGATGAGTTGGCCATACGTTTGTGGGTCTAGTTCTGGGGTTTCTATTCTATTCCATTGGTCTATGTGTCTGTTTTTGTGCCAATACCATGCTGTCTTGATGATGACAGCTTTGTAGTAGAGGCTAAAGTCTGGGATTGTGATGCCTCCTGCTTTGGTCTTCTTCTTCAAAATTACTTTGGCTATTCGGGGCCTTTTGTGGTTCCATATGAATTTCAGGATTGCTTGTTCTAGTTTCGAGAAGAATGCTGGTGCAATTTTGATTGGGATTGCATTGAATGTGTAGATAGCTTTGGGTAGTATTGACATTTTGACAATATTTATTCTTCCAATCCATGAGCAGGGAATGTCTTTCCATTTCTTTATATCTTCTTCAATTACCTGCATAAGCTTTCTATAGTTTTCAGCATAGAGATCTTTTACATCTTTGGTTAGATTTATTCCTAGGTATTTTATGCTTCTTGGTGCAATTGTGAATGAGATCAGTTTCTTCATTTGTCTTTCTGTTGCTTCATTGTTAGTGTATAAGAATGCAACTGATTTCTGCACATTGATTTTGTATCCTGCAACTTTGCTGAATTCATGTATCAGTTCTAGCAGACTTTTGGTGGAGTCTATCGGATTTTCCATGTATAATATCATGTCATCTGCAAAAAGCGAAAGCTTGACCTCATCTTTGCCAATTTTGATGCCTTTGATTTCCTTTTGTTGTCTGATTGCTGATGCTAGAACTTCCAGCACTATATTAAACAACAGCGGTGAGAGTGGGCATCCCTGTCGTGTTCCTGATCTCAGGGAAAAAGCTCTCAGTTTTTCCCCGTTGAGGATGATGTTAGCTGTGGGCTTTTCATAAATGGCTTTTATGATCTTTAAGTATGTTCCTTCTATCCCGACTTTCTCAAGGGTTTTTATTAAGAAAGGGTGCTGGATTTTGTCAAAGGCCTTTTCTGCATCGATTGACAAGATCATATGGTTCTTCTCTTTTTTTTTGTTAATGTGATGTATCACGTTGATCGATTTGCGAATGTTGAACCAGCCCTGCATCCCAGGAATGAATCCCACTTGATCATGGTGAATAATTCTTTTTATATGCTGTTGAATTCGATTTGCTAGTATCTTATTGAGAATTTTTGCATCCATATTCATCAGAGATATTGGCCTGTAGTTCTCTTTTTTTACTGGGTCTCTGTCTGGTTTAGGAATCAAAGTAATACTGGCTTCATAGAATGAGTCTGGAAGTTTTCCTTCCCTTTCTATTTCTTGGAATAGCTTGAGGAGGATAGGTATTATCTCTGCTTTAAACGTCTGGTAGAACTCCCCTGGGAAGCCATCTGGTCCTGGACTCTTATTTGTTGGGAGATTTTTGATAACCGATTCAATTTCTTCGCTGGTTATGGGTCTGTTCAAGCTTTCTATTTCCTCCTGATTGAGTTTTGGAAGAGTGTGGGTGTTTAGGAATTTGTCCATTTCTTCCAGGTTGTCCAATTTGTTGGCATATAATTTTTCATAGTATTCCCTGATAATTGTTTGTATCTCTGAGGGATTGGTTGTAATAATTCCATTTTCATTCATGATTTTATCTATTTGGGTCATCTCCCTTTTCTTTTTGAGAAGCCTGGCTAGAGGTTTGTCAATTTTGTTTATTTTTTCAAAAAACCAACTCTTGGTTTCGTTGATCTGCTCTACAGTTTTTTTAGATTCTATATTGTTTATTTCTGCTCTGATCTTTATGATTTCTCTTCTTCTGCTGGGTTTAGGCTGCCTTTGCTGTTCTGCTTCTATTTCCTTTAGGTGTGCTGTTAGATTTTGTATTTGGGATTTTTCTTGTTTCTTGAGATAGGCCTGGATTGCAACGTATTTTCCTCTCAGGACTGCCTTCGCTGCGTCCCAAAGCGTTTGGATTGTTGTATTTTCATTTTCGTTTGTTTCCATATATGTTTTAATTTCTTCTCTAATTGCCTGGTTGACCCACTCATTCGTTAGTAGGGTGTTCTTTAACCTCCATGCTTTTGGAGGTTTTCCAGACTTTTTCCTGTGGTTGATTTCAAGCTTCATAGCATTGTGGTCTGAAAGTATGCATGGTATAATTTCAATTCTTGTAAACTTATGAAGGGCTGTTTTGTGACCCAGTATATGATCTATCTTGGAGAATGTTCCATGTGCACTCGAGAAGAAAGTATATTCTGTTGCTTTGGGATGCAGAGTTCTAAATATATCTGTCAAGTCCATCTGATCCAATGTATCATTCAGGGCCCTTGTTTCTTTATTGACTGTGTGTCTAGATGATCTATCCATTTCTGTAAGTGGGGTGTTAAAGTCCCCTGCAATGACCACATTCTTATCAATAAGGTTGCTTATGTTTATGAGTAATTGTTTTATATATCTGGGGGCTCTGGTATTTGGCGCATAGACATTTATAATAGTTAGCTCTTCCTGATGGATAGACCCTGTGATTATTATATAATGCCCTTCTTCATCTCTTGTTACAGCCTTTAATTTAAAGTCTAGTTTGTCTGATATAAGTATGGCTACTCCAGCTTTCTTTTGGCTTCCAGTAGCATGATAAATAGTTCTCCATCCCCTCACTCTCAATCTAAAGGTGTCCTCAGATCTAAAATGAGTCTCTTGTAGACAGCAAATAGATGGGTCTTGTTTTTTTATCCATTCTGATACCCTATGTCTTTTAGTTGGCGCATTTAATCCATTTACATTCAGTGTTATTATAGAAAGATACGGGTTTAGAGTCATTGTGATGTCTGTATGTTTTATGCTTGTAGTGATGTCTCTGGTACTTTGTCTCACAGGATCCCCCTTAGGATCTCTTGTAGGGCTGGTTTCGTGGTGACAAATTCCTTCAGTTTTTGTTTGTTTGGGAAGACCTTTATCTCTCCTTCTATTCTAAATGACAGACTTGCTGGATAAAGGATTCTCGGCTGCATATTTTTTCTGTTTAGCACACTGTAGATATCGTGCCAAGCCTTTCTGGCCTGCCAAGTTTCAAAGGAGAGATCAGTCACGAGTCTTATAGGTCTCCCTTTATATGTGAGGGCACGTTTATCCCTTGCTGCTTTCAGAATTTTCTCTTTATCCTTGTATTTTGCCAGTTTCACTATGATATGTCGTGCAGAAGATCGATTCAAGTTACGTCTGAAGGGAGTTCTCTGTGCCTCTTGGATTTCAATGCCTTTTTCCTTCCCCAGTTCAGGGAAGTTCTCAGCTATAATTTGTTCAAGTACCCCTTCAGCACCTTTCCCTCTCTCTTCCTCCTCTGGGATACCAATTATGCATATATTATTTCTTTTTAGTGTATCACTTAGTTCTCTAATTTTCCCCTCATACTCCTGAATTTTTTTATCTCTCTTTCTTTCAGCTTCCTCTTTCTCCATAACTTTATCTTCTAGTTCACCTATTCTCTCCTCTGCCTCTTCAAGCCGAGCCGTTGTGGTTTCCATTTTGTTTTGCATTTCGTTTAAAGCGTTTTTCAACTCCTCGTGACTGTTCCTTAGTCCCTTGATCTCTGTGGCAAGAGATTCTCTGCTGTCCTCTATACTGTTTTCAAGCCCAGTGATTAATTTTATGACTATTATTCTAAATTCACTTTCTGTTATATTATTTAAATCCTTTTTGATCAGTTCATTAGCTGTTGTTATTTCCTGGAGATTCTTCTGAGGGGAATTCTTCCGTTTGGTCATTTTGGAGAGTCCCTGGAGTGGTGAGGACCTGCAGGGCACTTCCCCTGTGCTGTGGTGTATAACTGGAGTTGGTGGGCGGGGCCGCAGTCCGACCTGATGTCTACCTCCAGCCCACCGCTGGGGCCACAGTCAGACTGGTGTGTGCCTTCTCTTCCACTCTCCTAGGGGCGGGATTCACTGTGGGGTGGCGTGGCCCGTCTGGGCTACTTGCACACTGCCAGGCTTGTGGTGCTGGGGATCTGGCGTATTAGCTGGGGTGGGTAGGCAAGGTGCACGGGGGCTGGAGGGGCAGGCTTAGCTCGCTTCTCCTTAGGTGATCCACTTCAGGAGGGGCCCTGTGGCAGCGGGAGGGAGTCAGATCTGCTGCCGGAGGTTTGGCTCCGCAGAAGCACAGAGTTGGGTGTTTGCGCTGCGCGAGCAAGTTCCCTGGCAGGAACTGGTTCCCTTTGGGATTTTGGCTGGGGGATGGGCGGGGGAGATGGCGCTGGCGAGCGCCTTTGTTCCCCACCAAACTGAGCTCTGTCGTCAGGGGGCTCAGCAGCTCTCTCTCCCTTTGTCCTCCAGCCTTCCCGCTTTCCGAGCAGAGCTGTTAACTTCTGACCTCCCAGACGCTAAGTCGCGCTTGCTGTCGGAACACAGTCCGTCAGGCCCCTCCGCTTTTGCCAGCCAGACTCGGGGGCTCTGCTTGGCCGGCGAGCCGCCCCTCCGCCCCGGCTCCCTCCCGCCAGTCCGTGGAGCGCGCACCGCCTCGCCGCCCTTCCTACCCTCTTCCGTGGGCCTCTCCTCTGCACTTGGCTCCGGAGACTCCGTTCTGCTAATCCTCTGGCGGTTTTCTGGGTTCTTTAGGCAGGTGTAGGTGGAATCTAAGTGATCAGCAGGACGCGCGGTGAGCCCAGCGTCCTCCTACGCCGCCATCTTCCTCAGCAATCTACTGCAATCTACTCAGGTAACGGGCAGCCTGCTCCGGGCTTAAGGCCGCGGCTTCCGCAGACCCTCTGGACGCCTCCATGACCCCCAACTCGGGCTCCAGGTATCTCAGGCGGCGATCAAATTTCCTGGAAGACTTTTTAATCTGAGTATTAAAAGTTGGCTTTGATGTAACAAGAGGATGTGATCCTGAAAGGATCATGAGCATATGGACAGGGACAGTGGCAGGGAAATGAAGTTCAGCATTGTTAGAGATTATGATGCAGGGTCAGAGGCATAGCAGATGAGAACTTTTGCAATTAGGGTGTGCTTAGGTCACACACTCAAAACTGATCTGTGAAAAAGTAATTTTTCTTTTCATAATGTGAACCATCTCTCTTGATAGTTATACAAGACACTACGATAATAGTGATGTTGGGGTGCCTGGGTTGCTCAGTTGGTTAATTGTCCGACTCTGTTTTTGCTAAGATCATGGTCTCATGGTTTGTGAGATCAAGCCCTGTATCAGGCTCTGTGCTGTCAGCTTAGGATTCTCTCTCTCTCCCTCTTTCTCTCTAGCCTCCGCTGCTCATGCTCTCTCTCAAAATAAATAAACTTAAAAAAAAAAGTATAGTAGTGACGTAGATTAGATCTATGTTTTAGATGATAAAAAATAAAAGGCATTAGAAACAATGAATAGGGCTGTGGTTATAGTCCACTTTAGAAAAAGCTCTGGTTTTAGATCAATAAATGTATAATAAGTATCTGAGAGAATAAAAAGTGAGTGAAATGAAGGGGTCAGATCTCAGAATGTTTTATATTAAAATTATCTGGATGTGTTGATTGACTAAATTAGCTGAAAGACTTAAATACTTCTTTAACAATAAATCAAGGTGACTAGAAACATGGAAGTGCCATTAACTCTGAAAGGAAACACAAAGGAACAGATTTGAATGGGGCATATGAGTTCAAGTTTTGATTTAATGTATTTGAGGTTCTAACAGGGTATTACTGTGTAGCTAGCATTATAGCCACTTAGAAACATGGAACTGGAACATAGTAGGAAGGTCAAAGCTGATATATACACTAGGGAGTATTCTGCATGATGAGTTTATAATACCATGAGTACAGTTGATACTAAATTTGGTATATCAGCTAAAAATATTTTTGTGTCCTGAATTTGAGGCAATATACTTTTAAGAGGTAACTAAAGAAAAATGAACTGTTAAAGACTATAGAGTAGAGTCCCTTATTAAAGGCATGAGAAAAGGCCAAAAGAATACAGTGTCATAAAGTTATAAGGGTAAGAGAGGCAGTAGGGAGGGGATTCTAGTTCTGATATTGGAGTATGGTCAGGAATTTATGGAGAAGAGAACCAGCCATCTGATTTGGAAATTAAGAAATCATTAAGCAGCTATTGGGTGCCTGGGTGGCTCAGTCAGTTCAGCATCCAAATTTAGCTAAGGTCATGATCTTGTGAGATTCGTGGGTTCGAGCCCTGTGTTGGGCTCTGTGCTAACAGCTTGGAGTCCGGAGCCTGCTTTGGATTCTGTGTCTTCCTTTCTCCCTCTGTCTCTCCCCAGCTCATGCTCTTTCTCTCAAAAGTAAATAAATAAACTTTAAAAAAATTATGAAGCAGCCTTGAAAAAGAAGAATTTTAGCATATAGTGGACAAGAAATTCTGGTGTCAGTGGGTTGGTAAATTAAGGTTAAATAAGGAAGCATAGCCTATAAACCTAGATGACCATCATCAAGAATAGCATGCCTGTGAGGTAAGTAGAGATAAGGGATAATAGCCTGAGGAAAACACAGTGTAAGGAGAAAAGGTGATTTTTTTTTAAGAACTGGGGAAATTTAATATGTTCACAAACTGAGATGAAAATAGTCAAGAGACAGGGTGAATTATAAAGGTAGAAGAGAAAGCAGATGATTGGACAAAAAAAAAAGATAATGAAATTAAGAGCTTAAGGGAAGGGGAAAGGATGGACTTCTTTGATAAATAATCAGCCATGGAGTATTCTCTGTCAGGTCTTAGAATATCTCTCTTGTTTCAGAACATCTTAAAGGTATATATATTTTACACATGAAGAAATTGATGTGATAAAGAATTAGCTTAAGGTTACCCAGCAAGAAGATGGCAAATCCTTATTTTTTTCAATTATTTTGGTCATCTCCTTCCTTTGTGTCCAAAAGTAAATAAAAACTGAGGAATTAAAGAACATTAGAGAAAGAGGAAAAATAATTTGGGTAATTTTAACATTTTAAATGAACAAGGAGATGAAGTCATTTGCTCATAGATTTGACTGCATTCAGAGATGGGCAAAAGTCAAGACTACTGGGGAGGGGAGTTATTGAAGACAATTTAAGATAAATAAAGTAATAATTAGTGATTAATATTCATTATTTCAGTTGTAGTTATACTCCATGCCTTGTAGTGAGGCCAACTAGCACAATAATGTGAATTTTGCTATGTTTAGTCATTTCAATTGGATATAGAGAAATGGCAATATTAACATAGAATTAGAAACTGCTGAGAAATGTAAAACAACAGGTCAATTCTTGGCTGCTTATGAGAGAGCATGGCTTACTGATTGACCATGGTCAGGCTTGGTAACGAATTGAGTGAGGCTAGAAGGAGGGATCTATAGGGTGGAATGAAGAGTTGTGCAGAGAAATTCAGACTTTGAAGGATGCACACCTTGTAAGATTTCAAACTACTGCTGTTATCAGATTTTGGAGGTTAATCAGTGGAGGTGATGATATGCTCCAAGTTTGCTAGCTATGTGGGAAGCTGGAAGGGAGATGTTGGCTGTTAAGGTCAAGGTGTTTCAAAACTTAGGGTCTCTGGTGTTTGGAAGGTTATCAGTGTGAACAGTGATATAAATTATAGTAGTCCCCTCATATCCACGGTTTTGTTTAGGCAGTTTCAGTTACCCACTGTCAACCACGGTCTTCCTTCTAACATATGGTCAGAAGTTTAGCAGTAGCTTCATGCCATCTCACAACATCTACATCATTCACCTCACTTCATCTCATGATGTAGGCATTTTGTCATCTTACACCATCTCAAGTAAAAGAGTGAACACAGTACAGTGTAATATTTTGGGAGAGACCACATTCACATAATTTTTATTACAGCATTCTGTTATAGCTGTTCTGTTTTATTAATAGTTACAATTGCTAATTGCTTTCTGTGCCTAATTTATAAATTAAACTTTTTCATATGTATGAATGTATAAGAAAAATAGTATAAGGTTTAGTACTATGCATGGTTTCAGGCATCCTTCGGGGTCTGGAAATTATCCTCCACAGATAAGGTGGGACTACTGTATAGTAGAGGGAAGAGGTCAGAGTAATTATGTAATATAGTTGTTAAAATTGAGGATTATGGAGTATTGTCTTGAAATCATTTAGATTATGAATGGAGAAGTAGTGTAAATCAAGTGAATTATGGAACAGAGGAAATGGAAGCAAACACAGGGAGTAAAGAGGATGTCAGCTTATCTGCTTGTTCTTATGAGAAGACAATTTGCATGGAATATTACACAATTTATGCAAGTAATAATTTATCTTTTACATAATTGTGAAGGTGACAATTTCTGATTAAATAAAGAATGACTATTAATTTATTTGCAGAGTTAATCAAGACTAAGTCTTAACATATAATATCATGGTGACCTTAGATTAATATTGAGACATTTAAGTTATTTCCACTAACATGGATTGTTGCAACAATGACCAAGTAGAAATTTTGTTGTCTTCAACTTGTGATATGGGTAAACTAAGTAAAAGTGGTGAAATTGGGCGCCTGGATGGTTCAGTCTTTAAACATCTGACTTCAGCTCAGGTCATGATCTCACAGTTTGTGAGTTCAAGTGTCACATCAAGTAAGCACGAGCCCTGCTTTGGGTAAACACTAGCCCCGCTTCAGGTGAGCCCTTCCTCTCTCTCTCTCTCTCTCTCTCTCTCTCTCTCTCATTCTCTCTCTCTCTCTCTCTCTCCCCCGCTCTCTTTCTTTCTGTCTCCCTCTCCCCCTCCTGGGATTCTCTGTCTCTGCCCCTTGCTCACTTGCATTCACTCACTCTCTCTTTGTCTCAAAAAAGAAGAAGAAGAAGAAGAAGAAGAAGAAGAAGAAGAAGAAGAAGAAAAGAAAGAAAGAAAGAAAGAAAAGAAAGATAAAGTCACATACTCCTAAGATGAATAAAACTCTATGTTAAAAATAAATGGTGAAATTGAATAGGCGGTAATGATCAAGAGCCATATACCAGATACTGCTTCTGTTACCTTTCAGGTTGGCATCCTATGAATGACCTAAATTATCTCTCTAAGAGTTTTGGTACTTAGTATGTATAGAGATAAAATGCAGTGAAAAGCTAAATATTGGCTACTAAAGAAAAGGCAAGCATATTTCAGTTTATTTGGAGTTCATATCTCTTCATGAGTCTTTAAGATTTCTCATTACAGTCCTCTAACTAAGCAGTGTTATGCCCTGAAGAAACCATTCAAAGTCTACAGTTATTTAAAGTTCAAATATTTTTCAGTTGCAAGTTTTCAGTTACAAAGATCTCTGTGGTATTTTTTAAGGAGGAAATTTTCACTTTTGATCTGTGTTAGCAAGCTCCATTAAAGCTCTCACACAAGGACTCCCTGACATTTATATTATGTGCTTGCAATAAAAATAAAGTTTAGGTACTATATTCCCTTTGCCAAAATGAAGTCTATCTGGAAAGAGCTAAATAGATACCTCAGCATGTAAACTGAGCCAAATGGATACCTCTTGTTTCATCTGTGTAGCTTGCTTTCATAATGATACAAAATGATTATAGTAACAAAAATCATACCTTAGTTAAAAGTGTATTTTCCATTAAAAAACAGTATTTGGATTTCTAATTGAGTCCTAACAAATATGTGGCTGAATTAAAATTGAGGCATATCAGGCCTCAATCTGAAAGAACACAGAGGAGAAAATTTCAATGGTTCCTGGTTATTCTAGAAAACATAATACTACAATATATGTTGTAGAACTAACAATTTGCTTTGGATTAAATATTCTGCAGTGTAATCTACTCTTTCTCTTTTTTTTTTTTTTTGAAATAACTTCAGACTTACAGAAGAGTTATGAAAATATTACAGTTTCTCTTACATTAGCTTTGTCTAATACTAAAAAATTACATAATCATAGAACAATTGTTAATGTTGGTATAATATTATTAACTCTATTGCAGACCATTTTTCTTCTAATATCTTTTTTACCAGAATCCAATCTAAAATTCCACACTGCATTTACTTGTGTTTATATACTCTCCAATCTGTAACAGCTCCTCAGTTTTTTCTTGTGTTTCATACCTTGACACACCACACTGTCTTGATGACTACAGCTTTGTAATACAGCTTGAAGTCTGGATTCATGATGCCTCCAGCTTTGCTATTGCTTTGGCTATTCGGGGTCTTTTGTGGTTCCATATAAATTTTTTTAGGATTGTTTGTTTTAGTTCTGTGAAAAATGCTGTTGGTATTTAATAGGGATTGCGTTAAATGTGTAGATTGCTTTGGCTAGTATAAGCATTTTAACAATGTTTGTTTTTCCAATCCACAAGCATGGAATGTTTTTCCATTTCTTGTGTCATTCAATTTCTTTCATCAGTGTTTTATAGTTTTCAGAGTAGAGGTCTTTCACCTCTTTGGTTAGGTTTACTCTTAAGTATCTTACTAATTTTGGTGCAATTATAAATGAAATTATTTTCTTAATTTCTCTTTCTGCTGTTTTATTCTTAGAATATATAGAAATGCAACAGACTTATGAACATTGGTTTTATATCCTGTGACATTACTGAATTAATTTATCAGTTCTCACAGTATTTTGGTAGTCTTGAGAACTTTCTATATTTAGTATCATGTCATCTGCAAATAGTGAAAGTTTTATTTCTTCCTTACCAATTTATATGCCTTTTTTTTTTTTTTTTGGTTTTGTTTTGTTTTTTGTTTTCTAATTACTGTGGCTAGGTCTTCCTGTACTATGTTAAATAACAGTGGTGAGAGTGGATATGCTTGTCATGTTCCTGACCTTAGGGGAAAAGCTCTCAGTTTTTCCCTGTTGAGTATGATGTTAGTTGTGGGTTTTTCACATATGGCCTTTATTATATAGAGGTATGTTACCTTCAGACCTATTTTGTTGAGGGCTTTTATCATGAATGGATGTGTACTTTGTCAACTGTTTTTTCTGCTTGTACTGAAATGGTCATACGGTTTTTATCCTTTCTCTTATTGATGTGATATATCAAGTTGATTGATTTGTAAATATTGAACAACCCTCATATACTGGGAATAAATCCCGTTTGATCATGGTGAATGATTTTTTTTAATTTATTATTGGATTCTGTTTGTTAGTATTTTATTCAGGACTTTTGCATCTATGTTCATCAGAGATACTGGCCTGTAGGTCTCTTTTTTAGTGGTGTCTTTATCTGGTTTTGGTATCAGGGCAATGCTGGCCTCATAGAATGAATTTTGAAGTTTTCCTTCCTCTTCTATGTTTTGGAAAAGTTTGAGAAGAATAGGTATTAACTTTCTCTATATCTTTGGTAGAGTTTGCCTGTGAAGCTGTCTGGTCCTGAACTTTTGTGTGTTGGGAGTGTTTTGGTTACTGATTTCAATCTCCTTGATTGTAATTGGTCCATTCAAATTTTCTATTTTTTCCTGCCTCAATTTTGGGAGTTTATATGTTTCTAGTAATTTATTCATTTCTTCTAGGTTGTCCAATTTGTTGGCATATAGTTTTTCATAATATTCTTTTATGATTGTATTTCTGTGGTGTTGATTGTTATTCCTCCTCTTTCATTTGTAATTTTATTTACTTGAGTCTTTTCTCTTTGTTTTTTGATGAGTCTGCCTAGAGGCTTATGAATTTTGTTTAACCTTTCAAAGAACCAGCTCCTGGTTAATTTATCTCATCTACTGTTTTTTTGAATTTCTATATCATTTCTTTCTGATGTAGTCTTTATTGTTTCTTTCCATCTGTGGGTTTTGGGTTTTGTTTGTTTGTTTTGTTTTATTTTTCTAGATCCTTTAGATGTAAGGTTAGGTTGTTTATTTTAGATTTTTCCTGGTTCTTGAGTTAAGCCTGCATTGCTATTAACTTCCCTCTTAAGGAAGCTTTTGCTGTATCCAAAAGACTTTGGACTGTTGTGTTTTCATTTTCATTTGTTTCCATATACTTTTGGATATCTTCTTTGATTTCTTGGTTAACCCGTTTATTGTTTAGTAGCATGTTATTTAACCTTCATGTATTCGTTGTCTTTCCAGATTTTTTTTTTTGTGGTTGATTTCTAGTTTTATAGGATTGTGATTGGAAAAGATGCATGATATGACTTTGATCTTTTTGAACTTGTTGAGACTTGTTTTGTGGCCTAATATGCAGTCTCTTCTGGAGAGTGTTCAATGTGCACCTGAAAAGAATATACATTCTGTGCTTAGGATGTTTCGAATATATGTCAAATCCACCTGGCCCAATGTGTCATTCATAGCCATTCTTTCCTTGTTGAATTTCTGATTGGATGTTTTTGTTGGGGGTTCTCTATGCCTCCTGGATATGGGTATTTGTTTCCTTTCCCAGGTTAGGGAAGTTTTCAACTATTATTTCTTCAAATAAATTTTCTGCCCCTTTTTTCTCTCTTCTTCTGGGATCCCTGTAGTACTTATACTATTATGTTTTATGGAGTTACTGAGTTCCCTAAGTCTTTTTATGTTTTGCATAGTTCTTTTTTCTATCTTTTCTTAGCTTGATTACTTTCCATGCTCTGTCTTCTAGGTCATTAATACACCTTTGCTTCTTCCAGCCTTCTGTTCATTCTATCAAGAATGTTTCTCATTTTGTTTATTGAATCCTTTCTGTGCTGTGTTATCCCTTATCTCTGTGTTAAGGGTCTCACTGATGTCTTCTGCTCTTTTCTTAAGTCCAGTGAGTATCTTTATAATTATTACTTTCAATTCTCAGGCATGTTACTTATATCTATTTCTCTTGGATCTCTGACCATGGCCTTGTCCTGTTTTTTCATGTAGGACAAATTCCTCTGTCTTCTCATTTTGTCTAATCTCTGTGCCTGTTTCCCTGTGTCAGGAAATCCAACTATGTTTTCTGTTCTTAAGGGTGATGGTTCTAAGAAGAGGTCCTATAGTGCCTTGCCATCTAGTGTCCCTGTTCTCTAGGGCCTGGTGTTTCAGGTGTTTCCAGTGTGTATTATGCATACTCTGCTGTTGTGTCCTGGCTGCTTTATCTTTCAGACCAGCTGTCTGCAGAGGTACTCTTTGCCTGTTGTGAGCAGTGTTTGGTCCTTGGCCTGAATGTGGTGAGTTTTAACTAGGTGTGCTCTGGTCTGCTTGTGACATGAGACCTGTCACCACTGCTGCCAAACTGTGGCCCTGAAAAACTCCCAGATATGGAGAGGCAGTTTTTGTAGGAGTTTGGACCTATCTTCTCTGGAAGAAGGTCTGCCACACTTCAACTAAGACAAATGTGACTGGGAAGGGTGATTCCACCAGAGCATGGGGGGGCAGGTCTTGGTGTAAGTAAGTTAAGTAGCAGTGTCCATGCTGCCCTGGTTCCCACAGGTGGCTCTGTGCTTATGCTGAGGAGCAGAGGAAGGAAATGGCACTGGCCGCTTCCTGTGTTCCTAGAGGAATCTCTATGAATGATGCCTGTCTGGGATATGCTCTTAGATGAGCAAATAACCTCCCCACTATGTGCCCCAGGTGCTCTTCAGATCTCTGTTTCCACACTGTATATCTGTGGGCTGTTTGCCTACCTTCTCTCTAAGAACAGAACTGTCCCTGAGCCAAGCCTGCTGATTTTTAAAACTCCAGGCTTAAACCACACTTGTTGCAAGAACTCATGAAACTCAGTCCCTCTTACTTTCCAACCCATTGCTATGGAGATTCATTTTCCCTGTGAGGGCTCCTTTGTGTACTAGTCTGTCTCTTGCCCTTCTCTGTGACTGCAGTGACCACAATCCGTTTCTCTCCCAAACCACGTCTTTGTACTTCCTACCTTCTTTGATGTAGTCTTCCCTACTTTTCAATGTAGAGTTTGTTCTGCCAGTCTTCAGGCTGATTTCTGGGGTATGTAGGATGATTTGATAGTTATCTAGTTGTATTTGTGGGTTGAGGTGAGCCTAGGGTCCTTCTACTCTGCTGCCATCTTTCCCCTCCAGAAAATTTTTCTTAAGTGAGAAAGAACATAACTGCATGAGTGCTGGAATTTGTGTTTTTTTGATTTGTAATAGATTTATCTTAAATACTTGAAATAGTTCCTGACACATTGAAAGTTCTCAGTATTTGTTGAATAAATGAATGAGAGATCATGTAATGATTCCTTATTTTTTAATAGAAATTAAACTACCTAGATTCCTCAGACATATCCCTATTTTATCTACAAATATTTAATTCTCCTATTATCCTATGAAAATATGGGGTCCATGTGAGCTTAAACCTTGAAATCCCCAATTCAGCTTTCTTTTGTTCCTATATCTTACTTGGTAATTTTGCAGTTAGGAATCAACTTATTTTCTTATCATTGCAACGGTTGTAGGTAGAGAACAGTGGGGAAATGCCTAGAGATTTTCATTCTGACTTCAACATTGTTGCACACTGTCCTAAGCCAACTTGGGTGCCTATGATTTTAAGCTTTCTTCGGTAGGTAAATCTTAGCCACTAAAGGAGTTTGAGGTGAATGAGGATTAGTTACTCCTCATTGCTACAGGTTATAATAAAAATAAATCTCAGACTAAATCTCAGTGACATTGACTAAACATTTATTGGTAAGCAAGCACAAAAAGTTTCTTTACCTGTTCTATAAGTACCAGCTCTCTGTTCAGTTAGGTATTCTAAAATGAACTTATAGGAAAAGTTGACTAGAAGAAAAAGCCAGGATTCTAAATGGTTCTTCCATCCTTATAGCTGTGCATCAGGCAACCAAAATCCTGTTTGTGGATGACCAAAGACTTGCTTAGAGATTTAGATAACATCTCACTGAATTTTTGTACTCTGTTCATGCTAATGGAGTCTGAAATCTTTTGACTGATTTGTATTAGTATACTTCATTTACTAGTGGAAGCCCATTTCTAACATTCAGCAGGCCATCTTAAAAGGCTACTGGTTTTTGTTGATAGTGCTGCTATAAACATGGGGGTGCACTCATATGAGGACTTTAAGAGACAAAACAGATGAACATAAAAGAAGGGAAACAAAAATAATATAAAAACAGGGAGGGGGACAAAACATAAGAGACTCATAAATATGGAGAACAAACTGAGGGTTACTGGAGGGGTTGTGGGAGAGGGGATGGGCTAAATGGGTAAGGGCATTAAGGAATCTACTCCTGAAATCATTGTTGCACTATATGCTAACTAATTTGGATGTAAATTTTTAAAAATTAAAAATAAAATTTAAAAAAGGCTACTGGTTTACCAGTAAAAATGCCCTTAATTTATACAGTGCAATATTTGGTGCCAACCCAGATACAATAACAGAAAGAACTGTAGCGATCTTCTACAAAGTACAGTGAACTTTCTGATAGAACACTTACAGACCATGTTTATACTGAATTTTTTCTTTTAAAATATGTTTTTACTTTTAGATAACTTCAGACTTCATAAAAACTGAAAAAAATAGTATAAAGTATCCCCATATATTCTTTACTCACCTTCTCTAAATGTTAACATTTGCTTATTTATTTTTGAGAGAGAGAAAGAGAGAGAGAGGGAGGGAGAAAGAGAAAGAGCATAAGCAGGGGAGGGGCAGAGAGAGAGGGAGACACAGAATCCTAAGCAGGCTCCAGGCTCCCAGCTGTTAGCACAGATCCTGATGTGGGGCTCGAATCCAGTAACCGTGAGATCATAACTTGAGCCAAAGTCAGATGCTCAAATGACAGAGCCACCCAGGTGCTCCTTTAATGTAAAAATTTTACTACATTTTCCTTATAATTCTCTATGATGCATGTGCATAATTATCTGAACCTTGTTATCATGATTATCCTTTACCTAGATTCTTCAAATTTGACCAATTGTTGTTACTAATGACTTTAATAACGAAAGAAAAAAATTCTTACAGTATTTAGTTTAGTTTCCTTTCATTTGGGTTATTTCTAGGCCTTTCTGTGTCTTTCACAATCTTGCCATTTTAAAGAGTACCAATTACAGATTTTGTAGAGTGCCCCTCAGTGTATGTGTCTGTGATGTGTTCTCATGGTAAAGTTCAGATTATGCAATTTTGGCATATTGATATTGTGATATTCTTTCCTTTCAAATTCATTATATAGGTAGGTTAATCTCATGGTTTCTGGTTTCTCCATTGTAAAGTTATTATTTTTCCTTTTGTAGTTAATAGGTGTTTTGTAAATAGATAGTTTGAGACCATAAAAGTATCTTGTTTCTCATTAAAATTTCAGTCATTAATTTTAGCATCAATTGTTAAATTTTGAAGAAAATTATTACTAAGATGTTTGCCAAATGATGGTTTTCTAATCTTTTATTCTATTCTCTCTACTGAAAGAAAGGACATTCTCTTCTTATTATTAATTTATTCATTTCATATTTACTTTTATAAGTATGGATTCATAGCCTTTATTTTATTCTGTGGGTTAGATAATCTGTTACTATTGCTATTCATTTTGATGTTGAAGTTTTTGGACTGTGTATTTCGGATTAGAATGCTGTTAGTTGCTTAATAGACTGTTATGTCTGATTTGAATACTTAACTGCTCCAGGAGTATAGCTTAATCCAACAGCCCCCTCCCCCAACGCATACACACACACATACACGCACACACACACACACACACACACACCATCACACTGTATATGCTAAAGTATTTTCAAGTGAATTACATTGTAACTTACATCAGATCCATTATAGGTGAATAAATTAAAGTTGAAATATGGGCCCTCCAAATGAGAACCATAAATTCTGAAAGCTATAAACATTGTGAAAATGCTTTGCAGCATGATTGTCAAGTCAGGTCCAAAACAAATTCAGGTAAGACTTGGCATTTGATACATCACTTGTTGACGCACACAATTTCACTGGCATTTTAAACAATAAACATTCACATTAATATATTTCTTTACTTTTTTGGAAAAAAAATTAGTTTGAATCAGTCTAGGATTGAAAAAACCTAAATATTCTTTGAAGTTAACCTTCTGCTGGTTTCATTTCTGGTGATTCATAGAAAGTATTGGGATTTGAGGGGCGCCTGGGTGGCTCAGTCGGTTAAGCGTCCGACTCCGGCCCAGGTCATGATCTCACGTCCGTGAGTTTGAGCCCCGCGTCCAGCTCTGTGCTGACAGTGCAGAGCCTGGAGCCTGTTTCAGATTCTGTGTCTCCCTCTCTCTCTCTGACCCTCCCGCATTCATGCTCTGTCTCTCTCTGTCTCAAAAAGAAATAAACATTAAAAAAAAAAAAGAAAGTATTGGGATTTGAGGTTTCCCATTATTATTCCTAAATTAGTTATTCAAAAATTGAAATAATTGCTGTATGTTCGCTCAAACTGATCTTGGGAAAATGAAAAACTTCTTTCAGGTCCATATAGATTATGGATGGAATGTAAATGTTTACTTATTTACTTCTCCTATAAAATTTCTCATTGTGTATTTAAATTTTATAATTACAAAAATATTTGCAGTAATCAAACTTCATTTTTTCTGATGTTATTATTTCATAAATATTGTTCTAATAAGCCGATTTTATAGAAGATCATGAACTTGACATATGGACAAAATAAAAACCAATAGTAACTTTCTATTTTTGGACTTTATAGGTAATTCATGTAAGAATAAGGTTAATTAGGATTTAAATTCAAGGAAGGTATAGCATTTCCAAGGCAGTCAAAAATGCTTTGGGGTGCCCTCAAACATGATAATCATAATTTTATCTTAATTCTAATTTTTTTCAGTGTACTGCTAATTTTTTGGGAAAAATTAAAATGAAGAGGAGGGAATGATGGCAATGCGTAATTTCTCATAATGCTTTAAACCTCCAGTCTGTTTATTTTCATACTTTCATTTCATTCCAACCATTGTCTTGTGAATAAGGTGTCATTATCCCTGTGTTTCAAGTGAGGAAACTTAATTTCCAGGATAATTTGCCCATGATTATATAAATGAATTTACTCTACTGGAAATGGAACTGAAACCTAAGTAATTTTACTTCATATCCTGGCTTTGCCACTTAACCACACTTTGCTTTGTGACATGTGATGGAAAGAACACTCAGAAAATGAGTTGTCATCCTGGCTCTGCCACATTTTATATGTGAGTTTGAAGAAATGACTTTCTCCCCACCATCAGTTTTCTCTGAGATCTTTAATAGTTCAGTCAGTCATCTGGACATTCATTCAGCACATCTTCACTGAGTGCCAACCCTGGGCCAGGACATGTCCTAGCCTTGAAGATGCAGAGTGAATGATATCACTCTTTTTATGGAACTCATATTAGTATAGGAAATGTAGGCCATAAACAAGTCAACACATATATAGATGTAAATTCTATTAACATTTATTTAAAAATTTTTAATGTTTATTTATTTTTGAGAGAAAGAGGGAGACAGAGCATGAGCAGGGGAGGGACAGAGAGAGAGAGGAAGACAGAATCCGAAGCAGTCTCCAGGCTCCAAGCTGTCAGCACAGAGCCCTGCATGGGTCTTGAACCCACGAACCATGAGATCGTGACCTGAGCTGAAGTCAGACACTTGACCAACTGAGCCCCCCAGATGCCCCATCTATTAACATTTATTTAAAAGGAGGAAATTCTAAGATTTGTAGTTGGTTAATAAAACCTAAGGAAATTACTGATATGTATAATATTGACCAAAATCTGGACTTTTTAGTCAGTTTTATTAACTAATTAATTTTAGTGTGATTAATTCAACCTTGTCGATCAGGTTGTGAGTTTTATTTTGATTATATAGGCATACATAATCTGATTTCCACTATATTTTATTTTATTTTATTTTATTTTTTTTTTTTAAACGTTTTATTTATTTTTGAGACAGAGAGAGACAGAGCATGAACGGGGGAGGGGCAGAGAGAGAGGGAGACACAGAATCCGAAGCAGGCTCCAGGCTCCGAGCCATCAGCCCAGAGCCCGACGCGGGGCTCGAACTCACGGACCGCGAGATCGTGACCTGAGCTGAAGTCGGACGCTTAACCGACTGAGCCACCCAGGCGCCCCTATATTTTATTTTTCTAAACGTATTTGTTTAGATGCTAAACTATTTGCTTTGGGCATTATTGCTGAGCTTATGTAATATACAGCTGCTTTTTAAAAAAGTTTTATTGAGATATAATTCCAACTCACCTATTTAAAGTACAAATTCAGTGGGTTTCTCAGCGTGTTCACAGAGTTGTGCAACTGTCACCACAGTCACTGTTAGAACATTTTATTTTATTTTTATTTTATTAAAATGTTTTTTAATGTTTGTCTTTTTGAGAGAGAGAGAGAGAGAGAGAGAGAGAATGAGAATGGGGGAAGAGCAGGAAGAGAGGGAGACACAAAATCTGAAGCAGCCTCCAGGCTTTGAGCTGTCAGCCCCAATGCAGGGCTGGAACTTAGGAACTGTGAGATCATGACTTGAGCCAAAGTCAGACGCTTAACTGACTGAGCCACCAAGGAGCCCCTTGAACATTTTAAACACTTGAAAAAGAAACCCCATACTCAATTGTGGTCACTCTCTACTTCCCTCAAACCCCCTGACACCTGCTTTTGTGTTCTCTGACCACAGTAAAATTAGATTAGAAACAGATAATCTAAACATCTCAGAAACATCTCCAAATATTTGGAAACTAATTGATAAACTTATAAATAACCTTCAGTTCAAGGGAGAAATTAAAAGAAGAATTAAAATGTATGAAAATACAAAGTTTGTGGGGTGTCCCAAAGCAATGCTTAGAGGTTACTTAATAGCCCACTGAGTACCTATATTAGAAAAGGAAAAGTTCTCAAATCAATAACCTAAGTTTCCATTCTAAAAAATTAGGAAAAAAAAGCAAATTAAATCCAAAGTAAGTAGGAGAAAGGATAAAAATCAGAGCCAAAACTCACCAAATAGGAAAAGAAAACAATAAAGGAAAACCATGTAATCAAAAGTTAGTTCTTGGAAAAAATAAATCAAATTGGTAAACTCCCTCCAGACAGATCAGAAATAAGAGAAAACAGAAATTGTCAATATCAGGAATGAGAGAAGGGACACCATCACTACAGATTGTGTGCATATAAAAAATATTCTAAGAAAATATTTTGGACAACCTTTTTGTCAGTAAGTTTGGCAACTCAGATGAAATGAATAAATTCCTTGAAAGACAAACTTGCAACGTTCACCTAAAAAGAAATACATGATGTGAATTGCTTTGTATCAATTAAAGAAATTGCATTTGTAATTCAAGGTCTTGGCAGAAAAAAAAGTTAGACCCAAGTGGCTTCACTATTGAATTTTGCCAAATGTTTAAGAAATAAATAATACCAGTTCGATTCAAGTTCTAGAAAATTGTAAAGGATGGTATGTTTCCCAACTTATTCTGTAAAGCTAGAATTACCTTCATACCACAATAAGAAAAAAGACATTACAAGAAAAAACAAAGACGGACGAATATCTCGCCTAACATAGATATAAAAATTGCTCTTTAAATTTTAGCAAATCAAATCCAGCAATATGGAAAATGTATGTTGGATTAAGATGATCATATGCTCCTAACATTGTCTTACATTGTAGGGACAAAATTCATCATATTAGCAAACTTTTGAAAAAAAGGAAAAAACATATGATCATCTTAATCTAACATACATTTTTGATATAAACTCTCAACAATGTAGGAATAGAAAGGAATTTGCGTAACTTGATAAGGGGCATTTATGAAAAACCTACATTTAATGTCATATTTATTGGCAAACAACTAAATACTTTCTTCCTAGGATCAGGAACAAATTGGATATCCACTCTTAGTATTCTGTTTAACATTGAACCAGAGAATTCTTGCAAATGCAATAAAGGAAGAAAAATAAATAAATGACATCCAGATTGGAAAGAGTAAATCTGTTATATTTATAAATGACATGTGGTCTATGTAGAAAAATGTGATAGGATCTTCAAAAATGCTACAGAACTGTAAAGTGAGTTGGCCAAATTTGCAGAATATGAGATCAATATAAAAAAGCAATTGTATTTCTATATACTAGCAATGAGCCATTTAAAATTAAAAAGAATACCATTTGGAATAGCATCATATTATGATATACTAATGGATAAATCTGATAAAAGATTTAAAAGGAATACACTTAAAATGGAAAGTACTGCTGGGAGAAATTAAAGATCTATATGAATAGATGTATGACATCCACAGATGTGAGACTCAAAGTTATCACTATGTCAGTTCTCCCAGGTTAATTATAAATTCAACTTCAATGCCAATAGGCTTTTTCTTTTGTTTTTCTTTTTGGTAGAAGTTGACAAATTTATTCTAAAGTCACATGGGAATGCAAAGGACCTAGAATAGCCAAAACAATTTTGTTATGAGGGAAGTGGCAATTACAAAAAGCATGAAGGAACTTTTGGAGTTGATGGAAATATTCAGTACTTTGTGGCAGTGGTTTCATGGGTGTGTGTGTGTGTGTGTGTGTGTGTGTGTGTGTATGTATATATATGCATATGTGTGTATATATATACATATATATGCAAATTTGTCAAATTAGGAAAGGTAAATATGTGGAGTTTGTTCTATATCAATTATACATCAAAAAAACTTGAATTAAAAAAATAAAGGAAATTCATTGAGTGTATTTCATTCTTTACATCTTCAATTTGAAATACCTAACATTTCAAAACATTCCATTTTATTTCTCATAGTTTTGGGTTGTTAATGCCTCATTACCTGAACCTTTAAAACTCTTAATGCTATTTCAGGGTGGATTTCAAAAGCTGAAGGAATAATTTAGTCAGGCCCTTTTACTGTAAGTCTTGGATTACTTCCTGGAAACCTAGCTAAATGATTGCTAAAAACTAAAGGACTTACTTTGTGTGGCCATTTAAAATATTTACATACATGTTTGATTAAATCTCTTATGTGCCCAATTGCTTTATAAATGAAAAAGGCACATATAATGTATCCAGTTATTTTACCATTCAAAGATGGTCTCTTCAAAACAAACTTACAAAAAATAATAATAAAAGCACCTGAGAGAGTTAGAATAATAATATTAAGAAAAATCTAAAGATTTTGTTTTGTTTTGTTTTCCGTGTTAACTTCCAACATTAGCTAATTTTATTCATAAGCAGCAGGACACATGTCATTTGAAATGAAGTAATTCTTGAGGCATGAAAATAAATATTCTTGAATTCCAGGCCACTACCTCCACATATTATAAAATTTTTGTTTTGTCTTGTTTTGTTTTAGAGGTAGAGAGAGAGAGAGATAGAGCATGCACCAGTGGGGCAAAGGGGCAGAGGGAGAGAGAGAATCTCAAGCAGGCTCCATGCTGAGCATGGAGCCTGACACAGGGCTCAATCCCACGATCCTGGGGCCATGACCTGACTGAAATCAAGAGTCGGATGCTCAGCCAACTGAGCTACCCAGTTACCTCTAAATTATATAAGTTTTGAAGTGGGTAGTTAAACACTACCTGGCCAGGGAGCTGTGTCTTCCAGATATCATCTAAATGATAGCAGATTTCTTATCTGAAACTATGGTGGCCATAAGGAATTGGAAGATTTTTTTAGTGCTAAAAGAACAGAACTGTCAAATTGATTTCCTGTATCTGTTAAAACAGTCCTTAAATAAGAAGGGGGAAATAAAGGCATTCTCCGATGAAGGAAAATAATTTGTTGCTAGTAAGTCTACTCTTCAAGAATAATGAAAAGAAGCTCTTCTAAGGGAAAGATAGTGACAATAGAAGGAGGCTGTGACCTTCAGAATAGAACAATGGCATGGTAAAAACAGAAGTAAACTAAATAGAGTTTCACCTCAAGAGTTTCTTTAATCATATTTTACTGTTAAAGCAAAAGCAGTAACACAATTTATTGTGTGTCTATTCATGTGCTTTGCCCATTTCTTTACTGGATTTTTTGTTTCTTTGGTGTTGAGTTTGATAATTCTTCATAGATTTTGGGTACTAACCATTTATCTGATATGTCATTTGCAAATATCTTCTCCCATTTGGTAAGTTTCCCTTTAGTTTTGTTGATTGTTTCCTTTGCTGTATGGAAGCCTTTTATCTTGATAAGGTACCAATAGTTCATTTTTGCTTTTATTTCTCTTACCTCAGGAGACATGTCTAATAAGAAGTTGCTGTGGCTGAGGTCAAAGAGGTTGCTGCCTGTTTTCTCCTCCAGGATTTTGATGATTTCCTATCTCACATTTAGGTCTTTCATCAATTTTGAGTTAATTTTTGTTTATGGTGTGAGGAAGTAGTCCAACTTCATTCTTCTGCATGTCACTGTCCAGTTTTCCCAACACCATTTGCTGAAGAGACTATCTTTTTCCCATTGGATACTTTTTCCTGCTTTGTTGAAGCAGGAAATGTTAGCCATACAGAGCAGGAATATTGGTCATACATTTGTATGTCCACTTTTGGGTTCTCCATTCTGTTCCATTGATCTGCATGTCTGTTTTTGTGCCAGTACCTTACAGTCTTGATGATTACAACTTTGTAATATAGCTTGAAGTCTGGAATTGCAATGCCTCCAGCTTTGGTTTTCTTTTTCTCCATTACTTTGGCTATTTTGTGTCTTTTCTGGTTCCATACAAATTTTAGGATTGTTTGTTGTAGTTCTGTGAAGAATACTGGTGTTACTTTAATAGGGATTGCTTTGAATGTGTAGATTGCTTTGGGTAGTATAGACATTTTAACAATATTTGTTTTACTGATCCATGAGCATGGAATGTTTATTCATTTCTTTGTGTCGTCTTCAATTTCTTTCATAAGCTTTCTATAGTTTTCAGTGTACAGATCTTTTACTAACTCTTTGGTTAAGAGTTATTCCTAGGTAACTTGTGGTTCTTGGTGCAATTGTAAATGTAATTGATGCCTTGATTTCTCTTTCTGCTGCTTCTTTATTGGTGTATAGAAATGCAACTGATTTCTGTACATTGATTTTATATCCTGTGACTTTGCTGAATTCACATATCAGTTCTAGCAGGTTTTTTTGGTGGAATCTTTCAGGTGTTCCATGTAGAGTATCATGTCATCTGCAACGAGTGAAAGTTTGACTTCTTCTTTGCTAATTTATATGCCATTTATTTCTTTTTGTTGCCTGATTGCTGTGGCTAGGACTTTGAGTACTGTGTTGAACAGCAGTTGTGAGAATGGACATCCCTGTTGTGTTCCTGACCTTTATAATTTAAAGTTATTGACAAGAAATATCCAGGCCCAGGTAGTTTTAATGGAGAATTTTAGGAAACATTCAAAGAATTATTGAAAGTATTATTCAGTGACTTCCAGAAAACAGAAATGGAAGAAACATTTCCTAACTTCCAATTTTATAAGGCAGATAACAAAAGATATACATGCACATGTGAACACACACACACAAACACACACTCAAATACACACATAAAGAAAACTAAAAATTATATCTCTTATGAACATATCTGCAAAATCCTCAATAGAATTTTAGTAATCAGAGGTGATATCCTGCAGAAGAGCAGAGTAAAATCCTCTACAAATCCTTTCCTCCACAGAAACAACAAGGACACTTGAAAAAAAAAAAAAACATCAAAATAAACTTTTCCAAATTTTGAAAATTAACAAGGCTGACAACTATGTGCAGAGAATTTATTCAAGAAGAGTGACTGAAACTTGGTGTGAGATTAGTGGCATTTTATTTTGCCCAATTTCCATCCTTTCCTCTCCCTCTCCAGTTCCTTGTAAGTTCTAGTAGACTTGAAAACTAAGAAGCTCCTTTTAAGACTTGTCACATTTAAAAAAAATGGGTTTTTTTGCCAACAAAAAAATGATGAAGCATACGAAGAAACAAGAAAGTATAACCCTTATATAGGGAATAAAAGTGGTCAATACAAACTGTCCCTGAGGAAGCCCAGATGTTCAACTCACTAGACAAAGATTATAAATGAGCTATCAGAGAACTAAAGGAAAGTAGGAGAATATCATTAAGCAGGTAGATGTATATTTAATAAAAAATAGATACGGTGGAGTGGAAAGTATAGCTGAAATGAAAAATTAAAAAAAATACTCATAGAAGTGCTCAAAAACAGATTTGAACAGGCAGAGGGAAGAATCAGCAAACTAGAAGATGAGGCAATTGAGATTACTTAGTCTGGGGAATAGAAAGATAAATGAATAAAGGAAGAGAATGAGAGTCAAAGATATGTGAAACACTGTCAAGCATACCAACAAAAAATATAGTAGCAGTCCCAAAAGGAGAAGAGATATTAAAAGAGGCAGAAAGAATATTTGAATATTATAGGTGACCGTTTTCCAAATTTGATGAACAAAATTAATCTGCCCATTTAAGAAGCTCTATGAACTCCAGTACAATAATCTTAAAATAATCCTCCCCTAGAGACATCATAAACTATTGAAAGCCAAACAAAGAGTCTTGAAAGCAGCAACAGAAGTGACTCATCACATACAAAAACTTGGTAAGATCAATAGCTATTTTATAATCAGAAATCATGGAGTCTAGAAGGCAGTGGGATGACACATTTCAATTGCTAGAAGTTGTGGTGGTTATAGGTGATAAAATTTTAGACACCTGTACACACATAAACACACACACAAGGGCATATACAGCTGGTGAAACATGAATAAGTTTTATGGTTTATACACATGTCAATTTTCTGATTCTGATATTTTACTATAGCTATGCACAGTGTTAACATTGGGAGAAGCTGGGTGAAGTGTGCAGAGGATCTTCCTATAAATTTCTTTGTAATTTTATGTGGATCGATATTAATTCCAAAATGAAATTTTGAAAAAAAATAACCCTTAATCATATGAATACCTTGTAAAATATTACTACTAAAGAGATAATTCTCAAAGCTCTTGAAACAATAGTCATTAAAGCTAATACTAGTTGTTGTAATTTTACTTTTCAATTCTCTCAAACCTTTAGAATGAAACACTGTGTATAAAATCACCCTGGTACCAAACTACTAGTTTGGTACATTCTTGAAGCTGCCTTATAAACGGTAGTGTGACCTTAAGCTAATCATTGAATTTACGTACTCTTGAGAATCTTCAACTGTTGTCTAACAGAGCAATTTTACACATGATATTAGGCAACATGTTTTTACCTCTTTGAAAAGTAAGTGACATTTTATTAAAAAGCAGGATAGTAAATAATTTTTCTAATTTAAATTGTCCTTACATTAGAAAATAATCTAATGATTGACACAGAAAAATAAAGGCTTTCATGAACAGACATCATATTTCAGTGATATTGGCCTATTTCACTTTACAAATTACATGATATGCAAGTCTGTCGCTCCCAGTAATCTTATTTATCTTTTGTTAATATTTTTACATAATTATTGACTCCACAGACTTTCCTTCATTCCTAAAAGTTATTCTCTATCCTTTGTTAAGTTCTATGTCATTTTCAATATACTATGTCCAGTTTTGGAATAATCCAATGCTCCTTGCTTACCTTTGCAATATTTAAGTATCATGTTAGAGTAAAGCACTTTTGATCTCATTGACTGGTCTCTTATCCATTAACAGCAAGGAAAGTCACAAGAAAAACTGCAGTTTTTGCCTGAAGGTTTTTTTTTTTTTTTTTTTTTTTTACTGTATCTTAGGAAAAGTTTGATTTACACTGTGACTGGAAAAAATATTTTATTGATTTTGGGGATTTTTAAGAAACCTTGATTGGTCAGTATGGTTAAACTATACAAATGCATCTATTATACTAGTCAAATCACATTGAATATGGAATTAAACAGATTATAGTTAGTAATATTCAATCAGTAAAAATTAAAGTGTTTAGAGAAGTCTTTCTAGTGCCTTCTCCCTTGTGGTATTACACATTCTTTCTCTTCCTTATATAAACTGAGCTTTAGACTGTCAGTTGTTCAGAAATCCTGATGAAATGGCTGCTGTGGTAAATCAAATTTAAGATTTTCAGCATCAGAAAAAGAAGCTAGAAGTAGTCACCTTCAGAATTTTAATGAAGAAAATCCAATATAGGCGTATATTTTTCTGAAGAAAGTCTTCAGAGCAAATGTTTTATTTCACATAATTTTTTTTCTCTGCTTCTGATTTAATTTGTCCTCTTACTACTTCAGGATAATAAGCAAAATGATATAGTCATTTCTAGTGGGTATATAATCCAGACTTAGGATAAGATCCACAAGCTTTAATAGGTGGTCCTTTCAGGAAGTCAATTATGGAGAAGTTTGTGGTTGGAATCTAGTTTCAGTGAGCACAAGGGTTTGTTTCAGCCTTAAAACAAAGATGGGCTTTTATGCACAGAAGAAAAAATCTTGACAACTAAGGAGACTGCATTTTCAGTAGGATGTGTGTAAAATATGACTCCTTTAAGAAGGAAAAGAAAATTGCTTGTTATGAGTTTTTCTCTGCCAAGATGTCTTTTTGTTACACTGTGAGAATGTGATTAGAGTTCTATTTATTGAAGGCATAAACAACAAAATACCTTTTTAAGTGCCACCATGAGGGCTTAGTGCTAGGTTCTTTACAAAGTGTGTTAAATAATATAGGTGTTGCCTTTCATTGGGAGACATCCCATCATGTCACATAGTAAAATTTTGCCATTTTTTTCTTTGTGGTTGAATTCAGTAAAGGCCATATTATTAGAAAATTTAGATATACTACTAATTATATTACATTTATAGAACACATCTTACTGTATTGAACATCAGACATAAATAGATTTTGATTCTATAATCTAATGTCAGTGATTAAAAAGCTCCTTGTATTTACTTTTTTTTTATTATCTGTTTTGAAAAACATCTCTCTCCCTCCCCTATCCCACTTTATCACTAAAAAAGTGCACTGGAAAGTGTGTTGGATGCACATTCCATTTATTTTAAAAATGCATACTTAAGGTATTCAGAATTAGTATTCAGATCATAAGAAACCATGATTTGTGGTCCATTGACATCACTGAGCCATGCATGGCCACATTAAAAAAATTTTTTTAAATAGTATAGTTAACATTCATTAACCTACTATCAAACTGTTGATTGATAAGACTGACAAAAACTTATATTTGTTGAGGTGTTTCTCCTCTTCAGTAAATTCAAGTTCACTAAGAGTTTTCTTTTTTCTATTTGTTTGTTTTTTATAATGCACAGGATAGCACTCAGCACAAATAACTATCCAGCCCCAGAAGTCAACAGTGAGAAGGTGAGAAAATCTATTCTAGACCAGCACTTCTCCATCTACAATGTGCATGTAAATCAGCCAGGATTCTTGTTCAATACCAATCCTGGTGGCTCTAGAAGTTCTGAAAATCTTAGAAGCTCCTGGGTGGTGTTGATACTGTAGATCTTAGTCTATAGGCCGTGCTTTTTTTTTTTCTGGTTGAAAGATCTTTATTTTTTTTTCCCACTCATTCCATTTTTAAAAATTTTTATTTAAATCCAAGTTATTTAACATATAGTGCAATAATGGTTTCATGAGTAGAATTTAGTGATTCATCACTTACATATAACACCAGGTGCTCATCCCAACAAGTGCCCTCCTTGATGCCCATCACCCATTTAGCCAATTCCCCCATCCAACACCCCTCCAACAACCCTCATTGTTTTCTGTATTTAAGAGTCTCTTATGGTATTCCTCCTTCTCTGTTTTTATCTTATTTTTCCTTCCCTTCCCCTATGTTCATCTATTTTGTTTCTTAAATTCCACATTTGAGTGAAATCATATGAGATTTGTCTTTCTCTAACTGATTTATTTTGCTTAGTGTAATAAACTCTAGTTGCATCTACATTGTTACAAATGGCAAGATTTCATTCTTTTTGACTGCCGAGTAATGTTTCATTGTATGTATGTATATAACACATCTTCTTTAACCATTCACCAGTCATGGACATTTGGGCTCTTTCCATAATTTGGCTGTTGTTGATAGTGCTGCTATAAATATTGAGATGCATGTACCCCTTTGAATCAGCTGGATCATAGGGCAGTTCTATTTTTAATTTTTTTGAAGAACCTCCATACCATTTTCCAGAGTGGCTGCACCAGTTTGCATTCCCACCAGCAGCGCAAAAGTATTCCCCTTTTTCCGCATCACCACCACATCTGTTTTTTCCTGAGTTGTTCATTTTAGCCATTCTGAAAGGTATAATATGGTATTGTATTGTGGTTTTGATTTGTATTTCTCTGATGATGAGTGATGTTGACCATCTTTTCATGTGTCTGTTAGCCATATGGATGTCTTCTTTGGAAAAGTGCCTGTTCATGCGCTTTCCCCATTTATTCACTGGATTATTTTGTTTTGTTTTGTTTTGTTTTGTTTTTTGTTTTTGTTTTTGTTTTGGTGTTGAGTTTGATAAGTTATTCATAGATTTTGGATACTAATCGTTTATCTGATATGTCATTTGCAAATATCTTCTTCCATTCCTTCGGTTGCCTTTTAGTTTTGTTGATTGTTTCCTTTGCAGTGCAGAAGCTTTTTATCTTGATGTGGTGCCAATAGTTCATTTTTGCTTTTATTTCCCTTGCCTTCGAAGACATGTCTAGTAAAAAATTGCTGTGGCCAAGGTCAGTGAGGTTGCTGCTTGTTTTCTACTCTAGGATTTTGATGGTTTCCTGTCTCACATTTAGGTCTTTTATCCATTTTGAGTTAATTTTTATGTATGGTGTAAGGAAGTGGTCTAACTTCATTCTTCTGAATGTCGCCGTCCAGTTTTCCCAACACCATTTACTGAAGAGACAGTCTATTTTCCATTGGAAACTCTTTCCTGCTTTGTTGAAGATCAGTTGGTCATACATTTGTGGGTCCACTTTTGGGCTCTCTATTCTGTTCCATTGATCTGTGTGTATGTTTTTGTGCCAGTACCATACAGTCTTAATGATTACAACTTTGTAATATAGCTTGAAGTCTGGAATTGTGATGCCTCCAGCTTTGGTTTTTCTTTTCTTCATTACGTTGGCTATTTGTTGTCTTTTCTGGTTCCATACAAATTTTAGGATTGTTTGTTGTAGTTCTGTGAAGAATACTGGTGTTATTTTGATTGGGATTGCTTTGATTGTGTAGATTGCTTTGATTGTGTAGATTGCTTTGTAGACATTTTAACAATATTTGTTTTTCTGATACTTGAGCATAGAATGTTTATCCATTTCTTTGTGTTTTCTCTTTCTATTGAGATAACCAGTGGTGACATTTATATATTAAGTGCTATATATTATTATATGTTAAATTTTTACATATTAAATGTTAACCCACCTAATATTAACCAATCCTTACATTCCTGGAATAAATCCTACCTGCTCATGTGTGATTCTCATATATGTATCTCAAATATGCTCCTTGATTTAGTTTTTTTTCATGTATGGTTATTTATGAGAAGAACCTATAATTTATTTGTCAGGTGTTGCATTAATATTGTACAGGCTTGAAAACTAGTCTTTATTCCATTGTCTAAAAGAGTTTCTACTAGATTGTAATGATCTTTTTCATGAAAATTTGGTGGAACTCACTTGTAAATCATTTGAGACTATTATTTTCTTATGGGATGATTTTAAGCTATGGTTTCAATTATGAGTCTTCATTTTTCTATTTTTTGGAATCAGTTGTGGCAAGTTACATTTTTTAGAAATGTTTCCAAGCAACTAAGTTTTAAAATTACTCATCATAAGTTTATTGATACATTTGTTACATCTTTAATATCTGTTTTATCTCTAATAATATCTCCTCTATCTTATTCAAAATGTTATCTATATATATCTTCTTTTTTTTCCTTTATCAATTTTGTTAGAGGTTTGTGCTTTGTTCATTTTTTTGAACAACCAACATTGACTTTTTGAGCCTCATTTTGTTCTCTATTTCACCAATATTTGCTTTTACCTTTATTACTTTTTCTATCTATTTTTTTGGTTTCATTCTTTTCTCTCTTAAACTCTTAAGTTGTGTGTTGAACTTATTAATTATTGTCATTTGTTTGTTTACTTGGTAATTATTTGAGATATTTAATTTCCCTTTCAGTACTGTTTTGCTGTAGCTTCAAATTTTGACATACAGTCTTTTCATGATTATGCAGTTTTCATTATGTTGTCTTTGAAAGAAGAGTTACTTAGAAAGTACGCTCTATTTCCAAATATGTGGGAATTTTTATTTGTATTTTTATTAATTTCTAACTTAATTTTGGTGTAGTCAAATAATCTCTGTATGTATGATACCTATTCCATAATCCTGATGTACCTATTTTTCCTTTAAAGAGCTGTGTTTTAGTCTTGTCCTCTGATTGGAAGATTTGCCAATTTCTCCTTAGAAGTCTATAAATTTTGATTTTATAAATTTTTATTAGGTACAGTATATCTGTAGTTATAAAAATTTTTAATAAACTGGATCTTTCATCTTCATGAAGCAATCACATCTATAATACCAATTTTTCACTTAAAGTTGAATTTGTCTGAAAACAAAATGACCATACCAACTTTGTTTTGAATAGTATGTACCTACCATCATTTTTCTCACTTTTAGCTTTTCTGTCCTCAAGTGTCACTTGAGTATTTTCTAATTGAACTGTAGCTGGAGGTTTAAAAGCCATCTAACAGTTTCTGTTTTGTAACTAATAAATTTAATCAATTCATTTATATTGATTGTGATTGCAGGTATTTTGGACTTATTTCTTACTTGTTTACTTTTCATTTCAGTTTCTCTCTCCTACAAAATTTCTTTTTTCCTTTTTTTCTTTGTTACTGTTACATTTATATCTATCTCTGCATTTAGGAAAATAAGAATGTTTGAATCTTCTTGGCATGCTCATAGACCCCTTGAACTCCCTTTCACCCCTTCAGTAACGTTAGTATCATCTAGAATTTTAAATCTGGGTTATTTGAAATTGCTTCCCTCTTTTCCTTCCTTCCTTCCTCCCTCCTTTCTTCCCATCCTCCCTCTTATCCTTCCTTTCATTTTTCCTTTTCTTCATATTTACTTTATTTGTTTTAGGTAGATTTAAATAGATTTTCCAATTAATTTTTATCACTATTGCTACCTTTCCCTAACTATTTCAGCACTTCTTGGATTTTTTTCTCTTCTTATTGGTCCAGCTCCTCAGAAACTATTCAGTGTGCTTTTCAAATGGCAATGTTTTAGATAATTTAAATGTCTGAAAATATTTTCATTGTACGTTCACATTTGACTACCACTTTGCAGAATGCAAAATTGTGATGTTAAAGTTCTCTTCATTTAATAGTTCAAATATTTCCTCACTGTAGTCTTAAACCTTGTGTGACTGTTGAGGGTGTCTTATGTTAACCTAATTCTTGTTCTTTGGAAGTTGTTTTGCTCTTTTGGTCTTGAAGTTTTTAGAATCTTTCTTCTGTATTTGATATTTGTCTTAGTCTGTTCAAAGGCTGCTATAACAAAATACAGACTAGGTAGTTTATAAACAACAGAGATTTATTCCTCACGGTTTGGGAGGCTGGGGAGTCCAAGATCAAAGTGCCAGCATGGTCACATTCTGGTGAAATCCTTTTTCTTGGTTCATGGCTTGCACTTTCTCTCTGGATCCTCACATGGTGGAAGGGACTAGGGATCTCTCTGAAGCCTCTCTTATAAGGCATTAATCCCATTTCATGAGGGCTCTGCCCTTATAACTTTAGTATCTCCCAAAGGCCCCATCAACTAATAGCATTATCTTTGAGGTTTAGAATTTCAACATGTGGATTTTGGGAAGACAAACTTTTAGGCCATAGCAGTGTTTTAAAATTTTTCTGAAATAGTTCTATGTGTGTATTTTTTTCTTATATCATCTGTTTGGCAATCTATTAATTTATTCAGGAAATATATATTAAAAACCCACTCTATCTAGTCATTGTTCTAGGTGTTTAGAATGTATCTGTAAACAGAATGTATTTATATTAGAATGTATCTATAAACAGAATGTATTTATATCAGAATATATCTATAAATAGCATCACAGATTTTTTACTTATTGAACATGTAACTTAATTGAGAGGGAAGAGGATGAGGAGTAGTGATCTAAAATAAATATAATAAATAAGTATAGTATATCATTTGTTACACAGTGTTAAGGTTAGAGTGGTCTGAGATTGTTGGGGGGACCAGTTTATGATTTAACTGCAGTAATCAGGGTATAGGCTTCATTGAATAGGTTGCATTTGAACAAAATTTGAAGGCAGTCAGAGTGAGTCTTGGGATAACTGGGGAAGAGAGTTCCAGGTAATGAGAACAACTGGTGAAAAGCCTGAGGTCAGAACATTCTGGAGCATAAGAATGGTAGGGAACACTGTGGTTAGAACTGAGCAAGATGGATACCTGGGTGCCTCAACTGGTTAAGTGTCTGATTCTTGATTTGGGCTTAGGTCATGATCTCATGGTTTGTGACATCAAGCCCCATGTTGGGCTCTGTGCTGACAGCATGGAGCCTGCTTAGGATTCTGTTTCCCTCTCTCTGGCCTCCCCCTCCTTGCTCTCTCTCTCTCTCTCTCTCTCTCTCTCTCAAAATAAATAAATAAACATAACAAAACAAAACAAAGAACTGATCAACATGGGAGAAATAGTAGGAGATATGGCTAGAAAATACTAGAAAGCCAGGACACGTAGAGGAATTCAGATCATTGTAAGAATTTATGTTTTAAAAGAACTAAATCCACACTTTATTCATTTTTCCTTAGTTTTTACCTAATGTTCTTTTTCTGTTCTGAGATCCCATTCAGGTTACCAGAGTACATCTACTCAACATGTATACTTTGGCTTCTCTGGGCTGTGACAGTTTCTCAGACTTTCTTTATTTTTGATAACTTTTAACAGTTTCAAGGATTCTAGGCCAGATATTTTATAGAATGTTCCTCAATTGTAATTTTTCTGATGTCTAACTCATGATAGATTTAGCTTATATATGTTTTTGGAAGAAAGACCACAGAGGTAAAGTGCCATTTTTATCCTATCACATTGACGGTACATCCTATCTGTATGACTTATCACTATTGTTTTTAATCTTGATCACCTTGATGGAGTACTGCTTATCAGGTTTATCTACTGTAAAGTTATTCTTTTTCCCTCCCATTTCCATGCTGTACTCTTTGCTAGAAAGTCACTATGCATAGCCCACATTCAAAGAGTAGAGTGTTATTTTCCACCTGACATTATTGTTATGTCCTACCAGTTCCATTGTTCCTGAGTGCAGGTGTCTGCATAAATTGCTTGGGATTCTTCTGCATAGGAAATTTATTTCTTCTACTTTATGTATTTGTTTATTTAAATATTTATATCTGTATGGACTCCTAGATTTTTATTTTTTTTTACTTTAGGTTATAATTCAGTACTGCATTACATTTTGTGTTTATGTTGTTCTAACTCTGGCCTTTGGGAACTCTTTCAGTTGCCTCCTCTATCCCTTTGACAAACCCCCATTGTTGTATTTAATTTGGACACTTCCCGTGCTTTCTGTCACAAGATGCTGCAAGTTAATTTTGTGTGTTTCCTGCCTCAGTTCTAGAATCAGCCCTTTCTTCAAGGAACCCTGGTGACTTTTATTGGGGAGTGGTTTAGAAACCAGTATCTGGATACTACCTGTAAAAATACTGACTTTTAATCAGAGTGGCAGTTATAGGGTTTTGAGAGAACAGTGATGTGTTATGGTTTATAATTTGAATAGTTTCCTGTAACTGCTATGTTAGACTGGATTTAGGAGGAAAAGAGTGGAGGCTATTCAGAGGCTATTAGGCTATTAGGAGGCTACTATAGTTATCCAGGTCAGAGGTGACAACTTGGGTTAAGGTAGTAGCATGGAGGTGGTGAGAAGTTGTTAGATTGTGACCCTTTCAGTTTGAAGACCATTTGTCTTCATTTTTTTTCAAATATTTTTTTCCTTTTGAAAAAATATTATCCTCCTTCTAGGACTTCATTATGCAGATATAAACGTATCCATCTCTCCTACCATGTAACTATTACGTTTTCATTTTTTTTGTCCTTTTCTACAATTTTATGGGAAAATTTTCTTGATGCAGTCTTCTAACTCACCAGCTCATCCATTCATTTCACTTATTCTATTTTATGTGTTTTTTTATTTCACAAATTATATTTTACATCCTAAATATGATTACTATTGAATTTCTACTGTCACCTTATTGCCCATCTCCATCCTTTGTTTTGTATTATTCTTTAGCAATCATCACCATTTAATGTACTATATACCTTTTCTTATTTTTCTCACTGTCTGCCACTACAATAGAATATAAATTCCACGAAGGCTGGGACTTTAAAATTTTTTTAAATGTTTATTTACTTTTGAGATAGACTGTGTGCAAGCCAGGGAGGGGCAGAGAGAGAGAGAGACAGAATCAGAAGCAGGGTCCAGGCTCTGAGCTGTTGGCACAGAGCCCGACATGGGATTTGAACTCACGGACTGTGAGATCATGACCTGAGCTAAAGTTAGATGCTTAACACAGTGAACCACCCAGGTGCCCCAAGGGCTGGGATTTTTGGTGTTGTTTTTGTTTATCCATACTCTAGATAGTGATACTGATCTTATCATAGCACCTGAAACATGGTAAGAGTTCAATAGATATTTTTTGAATGAGTGAGTCGGCTTAGATAATCTTGCGTTTGAGAGAGTGGAGACATGACAATTTCATTAAGGAAATTTATTCTACCTCTGGTTTTAGAGAAGTAGGTAATTTATTTATTGGGCTACCCTAGTGACTGTTATTATACCATGTACTTAGCCTTAGGCAAGTCCACCTTTGGAATATGCCTTTAATATTAAGTGTTGTTCAAATACACCCATGTCTGAGAAAGGAAATATAAAGAGGGTAAGTGGGAAATGTCAAGTGGAAAGTACAGTATAGTCAAAGATATGATATTCACAAGTAATCTGTGTTTGACAAGCCCTAAGATTATATAATTATATCTGTGGTTTGATCATTTTCTGAAATAGAAACTGAGAGTTATTTAGCCTCTAAACTAGGTGCCATTTAGGCAAACTAGATGGAAAAGCACCCTTTTATTGAGTCTTCCTTCTGTCGCTGATTGTTCTTTCACATTTAATAGATTCCATGTTATTTTTTGAAACAATAACAATTTCACTTTTCTCTTTGCTTTGTCCATAACAAGACTTCATTAGTTAGGGGAAAAAACTAACGAGGATGACTTCTTTTGGAAGACTTCTTACACTGTATACTCTCTTTGTCCTGATTCCCTATCCCAACTTCTGTTATAAAGAAGGGACATTCCTTTAGAATATCTTTACAGACTCTGGGGGCTGCAGAACACCATTTTGCTTTTAAAACACTTATGTTGTGCTAGTATATCTCTTCATTTGCATATACACACATAAAGGAGCACACACATATGTATAAATCTACATCTGTATACATTTAACTTGAAAACAGACTTTTATAATGCTGTTTACCCAAAAGTCAAAGCAAGTTGTGCTTCTCCTTATATGTGTGTTTGTTGTTTTTGCATTATCATTATTTCTTATTTATTGCCAATTTGTTTTCCTCTGCCTTTGCAGTCCTAAAGATTGATGCCGTTTTGGGGTCTAATTACCCAAGCTGTTCTCAATTACATTTTCAGTGTGTTTTTTCTATATTGCCTGCAGCTTATGGCACTGCCCCAAATTGCTTGTTCTGCTGAGGTGCTTGCTCAGCACATCTTCTTTCCGCAATCATGTCACCTTCGATGAAGTCTCGCTTTCCCTACAGTCTTTTTTATTTGCATTTACATATTTTGTCAGCCAAATCCTGTCCTTTTGCACTTGGCATTTTAATTAAGATTTCTTTACCATGAAGTTACCATAATTTATAGGGAATTGGTCAGAAAATGCAAAGAAGAAATCAATAGGAAGACATTTTAATGTATCATCTAATTATTTTCCCTTTTCAACTCTTTCTTATTAAAGTGCATACATAATATTTTTCAGTCTAAAGGTGTTATTTTATTTCACAGTAATTTGATCTTACCATAGAGTACTTTCTAATTAAATGATATATTTAAATTTTCTTTTATTAAGAAATGGTGATAGTAAGGGAACAGCTGAATTCTCATCTCCCCAAAGGGACAGTTAAATAAATCCTTAGGTATATATCATACATAGTATTTAAGAGTACTGGCGAAAAAATTACATGAACGAGAAAAACATAGCCTTGAGTATAAGTTTAGCTTCTAGTTTCTGGGAGGTGCTATTTGATCCCATTTGTCCCTGGGGGTGGGGAGTGGTGCATGCAGGATGTTATGAATAAGAGCTGGAAATGTTTAGAGGACTCACTCAGGAACAGATATATTAAGCAAATAAAATATATGTAAAGGTATAGAAAAATTCAATAGTAAGATCAATAAGCTTGTGTATGTATTTATGTGTATTTATGTGTATATATGAGTACATAAATTTATCCTTATATTCAACAAATACCAAATTCATGTTCATTCCAAAATGTATAGAATATTTACAAACATTGACAATATGCTAGTCCCCTAGAAGAGCTCCAATAATTTTTAAAACATTAATATTATACAGGCTAAATTTCCTAATCAAAATGTGGTATTACTACAAATCAGTAATAAATGACTACCTATAAAAAAGTCCTATGTGACTAGAAGCATACTAAAAAAAAACCCAAAAAACAAAAGAGAAAGACACTAAATAATTATCTGGTTAATTAGGAACTCAGTAGGTAAATTATTAAATTTTTAGAAATGAATGACCAGGAAAACATTGTATGCTAAAATATATGAAATATAGTTAATGCAGTACTTAGGGGGAAATGACACATTTCATACATTTTTCATGTACCAAAAATAACTGAAAAAAATGAGATAAGTGTTTATTTCAAGAAGATAGAAAAAGAGTAACAGTAAAACCCAAATAAGCAAGAATAAGGTGAATATAAAACAACTACAGATACCAATTTCCATCAACCAGGTTGACAAAAATATTATGAAGTTGGATAATACTAAGTGTTGGCAAGGGTGTTGGAAAGAGAGATCTTCATTCACTGCTGGTGCAATAAAAACTGATGAGATTTTGAAGAGCAAAGTGGCAGTTACTTAGTGAAGCAATGTGCTTATACATCTTGCAACTGCATGTTTAGTATAAGCTGAAAAACTCAAAACTCTTAGAAAGGTACACACTAAGACTGTGCAGAAATATCCACTGCACTGTTGTTTGAGTAAACAGATGGAAATAGAATGACCTCTCTGACACAATAGTCTTCGTGGATTTCAAAAAACATATAAGGCAACATTATACAATTTTTTGGGAATAAACATATTTAAACAAATAGATAGTGATTGGAAGTATTAGTTAAGAGATAGGTTAAGCTGCTATGATAAAGAGTCTCAAACATACAGAGGCTCAAATTAAAACAGTTTGTCTCTTAAGTAAAATCCCAGAGGTTGAGTAGTTACATGTTGATGGGATAGCTCTGCCATTAATGGTTGGATTCCAGAGTTCCCATATGTGGATTTTTGCAGATGTGAGACAACTGGAAGGGTGTGTCCCTCTTCTGGCAGGACCGTTAAACATGTTTATTCTTTTTAATGTTTATTCATTTTTGAGAGAGAGAGACAGAGAGACAGAGCATGAGTGGGGGAGGGGCAGAGAGAGAGGGAGACACAGAATCAGAAGCAGGCTCCAGGTTCTGAGCTGTCAGCACAGAGCCCGACGTGGGTCTCGAATTCATGAACTGTGAGATCATGATCTGAGCCAAAGTCGGACGCTTAACCGACTGTGCCACCCAGGTGCCACTAGACATGTTTATTCTTATGAAACTGCTTATAAATCTGACTGTCTGTAATGTGTTGCAATGATTGAATGGCTATCAGTAATGACTAACCAAGTATAACTCCGTTCTATAGTTTCTTTCCTATGAAAACCAACATTACAGAGACACATTTTTATCTGCAAAGCTTTAGAATTTATGAGGCAATTTTGTGTACATTACCTCATTTCATAATTTTGAGAACACAAATGTGAAGCATTCGTAATGCATAATTCATAGTGTAAACACTAGACAAAACCTGCTTAGAGTTTCTAAAATTCAGTATGTTTCTTATTGGAAGAATATCTTGGAATACTACTTACGCTTGGCCAGTTAATATACTTCATCCTCTAGCTAAAACGGGTCCTCTTGCTGGCATTGATATTTGTCTCATAGGACAGAAGACAAGTTGGGCAGAGTTAAAAATCCACTTGGCTGTCAAAAACATGTCAAACAGAAGTGAACCTCTGCTTCTGAAGGCAAAATTCTGTCCTGTTGATAGCACAGTTCCTATTGTGTCACGGTATAAGTAGTACAGTGCCTGGCATCAAGTCCGTTCTGACTCTATCAACTCACTAGTCAATCGTTGATTGATTGATGATTCTGTGCCTCCTCAGTGATGGACATAGCAGTTTGGTGGTATGTCATGTTTTGCCTCTGTCTAGTGTTTAAGCATTTTATTACTATGTCATAGGAACCCAGGAAGCAAGTTAAAAAAAAGATACAGGAAATTAATACACTTAAGAAACAGCTCAAGGAGTATTTACAAATTTGTAAAATTTATTTATAAGACATGAAGAATATTTGCCTGCATCACTGCATTAATGTGATCAGTTTAGGGTTACTTAACTCACTTGGTTTTTCCCTTTCGAATCAATTCAAGAATAACTGGCATCGACCTTGATTTTATTCATACTTGGTGCCATGATTAATAGCACAAAATAGTTCACTTTATTTTCTCTGTCAGAATATTTTTGATAAATGGGTTGCCTTGATCATATGGTATGAACCTTACTCCTCAATTTTCTCAGTCATAATGCTACCTCTGAACAAAATTGAGATTTATTGGTGACCCTCCACTCAGGTGAATACAGCAATAAAATAAAGATGGCCAATACAGACCAAAAAAAAAAAAAAAAATGGGGACAGACTATTCTTTGATGCACTTCTTTCCAAATATGGGGGAATGTCTTGATATTCAGATAATGGCTTTGTAATGAATTTTCCTCTCAATAAAAAGACTTCATCATAAAATATAATTATTTTTCTTCACTGAGGGATGAAGTGTGCTGTTTTGCACATTAGAATGGAGAACAGTGCAAAAGGAATAGGATCACTGGCTTTTGACTGTTGCTGCTTTCCTGACAAGGCAAATTGCTCTAATGAAAAAAGGCGCTTGGAACCTGAAGTAGGCCACTGTGCAGGGCAGGATCCATGTGGGCAGCCTCAGGGGTGCAGTTACCAGGGAGGTTTTGTCCAATCTTTTAAACCTGAGCACAGTCTAATGGTGTAGCCATGAGCGGCAGGATGACCTGATTGCCAGCCTTTCCCTGTGAAGACTTTGTAAAGACACTGAAAAGAGAAAATGCTTAATATGGAGAAGTATCTAGACTGAGTGATTTAGGGTGTGACCTCTGTCTTTCACGTGAAAGTTGGGCTAGATGTAAGAGGTAATGTGAACGCTGAGACTTTTCACTTCTGGTAATATTCTTTCCATTTCTATAAGCAGAAGCAACTTCGCCCCAGGCCCCTGCCCAGACCAGAGCCCCTGAGGTTGACGAGAGCTTTAATGTCTCTATACCTAGCACTATACTTACATTAAGTGGCACTTTAAATGCTTAACTTAAATATGTTTGTGCCAAATGGAATAATGAGCAAATATGTACATTTACCTGTACTTTTGTTAAAAAAACAATGTTTCCTGCGTGAATGGTTTTCCCAGACATCTGGAAATGCACTCATTGGAGATCCTTGTGTTTTCTTTAATATTTATTAATGATATCTTACGAGAATGCTTACTCTGATCCTTGCCTTCTGAACATTGGGGATGAACACATCTTGAGCTCCTGTCCATGTTTCAGTATGTTATAATCCAGGCCTGAGTGATGACAGGATAGGCTGGCCAGAGGTTTAAGGTCAGACAGACCCCTGGCAGTAGAATGAGTGTTGTTGTCAGCAGTGGGAGAAGGTTGGGCAAGGGGGCAGTGGGAATCAGTGAAGAGCCACAGTGAGCAGCCTGCTGATGACAGAGAAGCCATATCAGGCCAGGAAGCAGTAGTTTGAAATCCAGGTGGATTACACTATAGCAGAAGGGAGTAATGGCCAGAAAAAATAGAGTTAGCCACAGAGAGGGATCAAGCACCCAAGAAAATTGGAGAAGGAGTCACGGTCTCAGAGGATCAGGATCCCTAAACACAGGCCGAGCCATTCATTAACGTGGAACATAAGACTAAATCTTCATGGAAAGGTGAGAATGGAACTAAAATGTTAGGTTGGCTTCTCAAATCCCCATTATGCAAGTTTAGGATTAACAAAATGAAATCCTCCACTATAGAAGTTGGAAGATATTGAAGCTACAGGTAGTAGTTTAGGATTTGAAGCTGCAGAGCGTTAGAATTGATAAGCCAATCTATCCATGGATGAACTACATGAACTTCCTCACTCTATGGGGATACAAACCTATTTTCAAAGGTACCTTCTCCCTCCCTCCCTCCCTCCTTCCTCCCTCCCTCCTTCCTTCCTTCCTTTCTCTCTCCTTTTCTCTTTTCCTTTCTTTTCCTTTCTTTTCTTTTCTTTTCTTTTCTTTTCTTTTCTTTTCTCTCTGCCCTCTTTCTATCACGTATCTATTCATTTATCTGTATATTATCTCTATCATCTGGCTGTTTATACAGTATTAACTATGTTTCATTACTCCTAGAGTTCTATACTTTCTGTAAAAACTTTGAGCCCATGTTCAGGTTCTGGGAGAGTTTTCTCTCACATCTCTCATTGTCACCTGTTCCTTAATCCCCGAATAGTCACATCTGTTTTGAGCTGTTACCTCCTGCTTTCTCATTTTTGTCTTCGAATTTGTTGTAGGTAGGAAAACCAGATGACCAAGATATGTTGTCCTGTTAACAGAGACACTTGGGGAAAATAGGTCAGTGGCTCTTCACAAATCCAGAGACCTCTTAATCTGGAAGATGCAGCAATGAAATTGTTATTCTTACAGCTCTGCAGGAAAATTCTCTTAGATGTGAAAAGAATTCTCAGAAAGATCACGCCACAGATCTCCTGTGTTTTGTTTACAGGTGAATCTCTCAGGCTTCTATCCAGATTTAATTAATACTGTCCAAAGATATTCCTTTGATTCTGTAACAAATCCATGCCTTGACATAATTCAGAATTGGTGCAGGGAGAAAGAGGCAATTACTCCAACCCAAATATTTTATCAAGAAAAATATTTCCTATGTGTTTAATATCTAGCCTAATACTAAGTACATTACATCATTTATATGTCTACAAAAGTTTTTGCTTTGAATTAGCAATGGATGATGTTATTTTGAAGTTTGGAATGATAATACAAAATTATCCAAAAGGCATGCTTTGGTGCTTATATCATGTAAGTCTTTATGTTCTAGCTGAAAAGAAATAGAAATAACACTGGCAGTGATGATTAGCAGGAGTAGAAATATGAGCACAGGAAAGTATACAATTAGCAGTTGAAACTATACTATTTACATGTTTACATCTTTCCAATCATTTTATTGTCTTTTCCATCTTTTCCAGTTTTTCTTACACCGTTGTCCACTTTGCTCTTAGTCATTTTTTCCTTCATTATATTTTTATCATTTTTTATTTCTAATTTTCTCCATCTTCTTCCTTTCACATAATGCATTTCTTTCAAATGTACGTTGTCATTTCATCTTATCCCATCCTACCTCATTTGTATTACATTTTAGTTGCTTTTTGATTGTATCTTTTCAAAAGCTGCATCAAGGATCAAATAAAACAAAACTCAGCAGTAATTCAAAACTGGAAATATTATATTAAAACTGCTAGCCTCAAGGAGATATTTTACATAAATATGTGTTGCAACCTGACCTCAAAGTCAGGCAGCTGGGCATTTTGCCTGGCTGAGGGAAGCAGAGATTTGAAGGATGAGAAGGTTTTGTGGCTTTTTTCATCTGTGCATATGTGCTTGTATTCTCTTAGCTCAGAGGTAGCAGTGGGAAAGGGTAGATACCAGACAATGACGAGTGGACTGATGCAATTGTTGGGAATTTGGTGAATTTTAAAAATATATATTTATCTGCAGCCAGCAAATTAACTGCTATTAAGTGACATGATTACCTTTCGCAATTAACATTCACTTGTAGGCACATTTAAATCCCCAGAATATCAGTCCTGCTTGTACTTATATAATTACCCTCATGCTGTCAGTCTAACCTAAGATTTCTTTTGTGAATCAGAAACGATTTTTAGTACAAAACATGTTGAAACCACTAAGTAAACTTGGATTGTAGAAAAAGGTGTAGGAGAGTATTTCAAATGACTAAAATTGGTAAAAACAAAGATAAAACAAATGACTGAAATTGGTGCCTAACATAATTTGCTTCATATCCTCAATATGACAGACCTCCTCGCCTGTCAAAAATAACCATTCAAAAGATATCATATGTGCTGCTGACAAAGATGTCAGCCGCAGTGGCCCCAGCCACCTCCTACTCATTCTCGTGCTCATTCTGGACACTCCCTTGCCTTCCTGTCTTCACAGCACATAACACATCAGGCAAAAAAAAAAAAAAAGAAAAAAAAAGGTGCTGTACATCATGAAGGTATGATACATATGTAAAGAAAGCAATGATAATGTTGTTCCCTCCTGCCTGGCCTCACAAAGTTGGTCATGTAAAGACCTCCTTCTCAAGTTGACATTAAAAAATGTGTCAATCAAGTGGCAGCAGATCCTCTATTTGTTCTGCATTGAGTAGCTGTGTGAACCTTAGCTAAGTCTTTTATCTATTAAAGGGGCAGTTACCTCATTTGAAAAAGGAGGTGACTGTAACAAATGATTGCTAAAGTTTCCTTCTAAATGCAACATTCTGTGATTCAGATGCAACAGGTAGAATAGCCAAATTAAAGATAAAGGGTTTTTATCTTCTTTAAAAATTTTTAGAAATCCTTTTTAAAAGTAAATTAGTAGAGTTCCATTTTCCTAAATGGTGGCATTAGGAGCCCTGTAGATGTGTCCCCAGGGAAACAACTAAAATTGGTAAAAATCATAAAAAAAAACAATTAAAATCTCTGGAAATTGTCTTAAGCAAACAAAGCAAATGAAGAAGCATTTATTTGGAAAAAATGTACCAAATCTTAGGAAGAAAAGTGTCTGTGGCACTTGAGGCATGACCTGCTGCTTCCCCCCTCGCTTCCTTCAGATGTATATGGCCAAATAGATGAGACTTCAGGTGTCTTCATCTCCAACCAAAGGAGATAGTATTTTACCTGGAGGGGCAGGCCACCAGCATTTCTCACTTCCTCCAACACCAAGTTGAAGAGGCAAAATTCTGAAAAGATGTGGTCAAAGAGGCTAAGGGCTCTTTTCCTTCATTTCTGCCCCATGATGGAATGGAGGCTCTACCCTAGGTATGGCAGGCCCAGAATACTGGGACTCTGCCCCAGTCCAGGTTGCTCATAGAGTGGAGATTTCATGCTGGGAAAGGGAAGTCGAGAGGAACAAACTCAAAGAACACTATCCAGAAAGGGAAAAGACAACCCACAGAATTTGAGAAAATACTTGCAAATCATATTTCTGTTTAGGCACTAGCGTATAGAATATATAAAGAACTCTTATAACTCAATAGAAAAAGTCAATGCAATTTAAAAGTGGGCAAAAAAAACTGAATAGCTGTGTCTCCAAAGAAGATATAGATACGGCCAAAAGATTCTTAACATTAATAGTCATTAGAGATATGCAAATTAAAACCACATATGGGGCGCCTGGGTGGCTCAGTTGGTTGGGCGTCCGACTTCGGCTCAGGTCATGATCTCACGGTCCGTGAGTTCGAGCCCCGCATCGGGCTCTGTGCTGACAGCTCAGAGCCTGGAGCCTGCTTCCGATTCTGTGTCTCCCTCTCTCTCTCTGACCCTCCCCCGTTCATGCTCTGCCTCTCTCTGTCTCAAAGATAAATAAACATTTAAAAAAAATTAAAAATAAAACACATAATACTTGATGCAGATAATAGCAATTGTTTTCAAGTGTATGGAGAAATTGGAACCCTTCTACACTCTGGTAGGAATGTAAAATGCATGCAGCCACTTTAGAAAACAGTCTGATAGTTCCTCAAAAGTTTAAAAATAGAATACCATATGACCTGACAATTTTGTTTCTAGGTATATACCCAAGAAAAATGAAAGCATATGTCCATATAAAATCTTGTACAAAAATGTGTCTAGTGGCATTATTCATAATTCCCAAAAAGTAGAAACAATTCATATGTTCAACTGATGAATAAGTAGGTAAATTAGTATATACATTCAATGAAACATTATCATCAATAAAAAGAAATTAAGTATTGACAATGCTACCCTACAACATGGATGGATCTCAAAAACATTATGCTAAGTGAAAGAAGTCAATCACAAAAGACCACATAATAATAAATACCATTTAAATAGAATACCCAGAGTATGTACAACTATGGAGACAGAAAGAAAGTTGCCTAGGCGGAGGGAGCTGGTTTGGGATGAAATGGGAGAGTGACTATTAATGGATACAGGTTTCTGGGGGTGATGAAAATATTCTAAAACTGATAGTTGTGAGGTTGTACAACTCTCTGAGTATACTCAAAACCATTAAATGGTTAATAATATGGTATATAAATTATATCTTTAAAAAGGTTTTGAAAAAAATTTAAAAAAATTTTTGTAAACAAATTTTTTTTTAAAAATAAATTTGTACTTTGGCTAATGTGCTGTAATTATATATTTTTTTCCATTTTGTCACTTGACTTTGTATTTAGTTTATAATATTGTTAACATACAAAATTTTTATCTACTTGAATTTATCAAAATTTTCTTTATGGCTTTTGTGTATTGTGTCTTACTTAAAAAGGAATTTCCTAACACAAGATTGTAATAAAGTTTTCCCATTTTTTTTTTTGTTTTAGTACTTTTATGGGTTATTTTGTTTGTTTAAATTATTATTCTATGGACACCTGAATGGCTCAGTCAGTTAAGCATCTGATTCTTGATTTTGGCTCAGGTCATGATCTCATGGTTCATAAGTTCGAACCCCGTGTCAGGCTCTGTGCTGACATGCAGAGCCTGCTTGGCATTCTCTCTCTCCCTCTCTCTCTGACCCTTCCCTGCTCTCTCTCTCTCTCTCAAAAATAAATTTAAAAATTTTTTAAAAATATTCTAAAAAATAAAATAAATCATTACAAAGATTGTAATGATTGTAGGGTACAAAGATTGTAATGTTGTAGGGTAGCATTGTCAATACTTAATTTCTTTTTATTGATGATAATGTTTCATTGAATGTATATACTAATTTACCTACTTATTCATCAGTTGAACACATGAATTGTTTCTACTTTTTGGGAATTATGAATAATGCCACTAGACACATTTTTGTACAAGATAAGTCATTCTATCTGAGGTTATTACTATTTTTTAATCTTTCTTCTGGCTGGCTCAGTTGGAAGAGCATCTGCCTCTTGATTACTTAAATAAATAAAACTTAAAAAACAAATTAAATAAAAATCTTTCTCCCTAATTGTTAGGTCCACCTTTATCATATACTAACTGTTGACATTTGTTTAGGACTATTTCTAAAAACTCACCATCTAATCACGAAAGTACTTTATATCCTTTTAATGACTGTCACTACCAAATGTGTTTTCATAGCTATTAAGTATTGCCATAAATTATCTCATCTCTAACATTTTAGAATTTTTATGGCTTTTCTTGAATGCTTATTTTCATTGTAAACGTTTTAATCACTTAAAGTAGTTTCAAAAAATGGATATTGAATATTCTGTTATTTTTATTGGAGTCATATAAAGTGTACAGATTATAGTTCAGATGTCTTTAAAATACTAAGTACTCATATGCAGTAAGAAACTGTCTGTTCATGTCTTTTATGTCTCTTGGAGCCTTAAAGTTATCTGCATATAGAATTGACATACTGCTTGTTATGTTTATTTCTAGGTTCTGTTTAGTTTCTTTTGCATTTGGTGGCTTAGAAGTGGGATTTCTCCCCATTTTCTTCTGTGTGGTTATTTGTAAACAGAAAAGCTTAACTTCAATATATTAATTTAATAACTAGGTAATCTATCTTTCTAATAGTTTTAGATGATCCTCTTGGATTTTCTAGTTATGAAAATAAAAATTTTTTTTCTTACACTCAATTTTTTTTGAGTTTAGTTTTTTATTTTGAGAGGGAGAGGGAGAGGGAGTGTGAGCGAGGGAGGGGCAAAACAGAGGGAGACAGAACCTCAAGCAGGCTGGGTGCTGTGAGTGCAAAGCCCAGTGTGGGGTTCGATCTCACGAAATGTGAGATGGAGCCCAATGCAGGGCTAAACCTCAAGGACTGTGAGATCTTGACCTGAGCTGAAATCAAGAGTTGGATGCTTAACCAACTGAGCCACCCAGGTGCCTCTTTTCTGTTCAATATTTATGCATTTTTTTTCTTCTTACTTCTCTAATTGTATTGGCTGGTACTTCCAGAAAAAATAACTTAAAAAATTCTAGTTAAGATCGGCAACTTCATGTTATAATTCAATGAGAATGCTTTTAGTGTTCATCCAGTAAGCATAATACCAATTTTTTTAATGTTTATTTATTTATTTTGGCGGGGGATAGAGAGTGAGCAGAGGAGGGGAAGAAAGAGAATCCCCAGCAGGCTCTGCAGAGTAAATGCAGAGCCCCACATGGGGCTTGAACCCGTGAACCGTGAAATCATCCCTGAGCCAAAACCAAGAGTCAGATGCTTAACCGATTGAGCCACCCAGATGCCCCCAATACCAATTTTTTTTTAAAGACATACATTTTATTTCCTTAAGGAAGTATCCATCTATATCACCATTTCATTAAGAAATTCTAACAGGAATCAAGGTAGTTGCATTTTCTCAAAGTCTTTTAGACATCAAGGGTCCTGGCCATGTGTTCTTGTTCCTTTGACCTATTTATCAACTGTAGGCAACAGATACCACTCTAGCTAGTTTAGGCAGAAAGGGATTTCATACCAGATATTTAACGGCTTTCAAAATCTTTTGAAGAGCCAGAGTTGCTGGCTCTAGGTTGAGATTCCAAATAAGGCCCCAGCCTTTTAGTATTGTACTTGCTGCGCTGCCCTCATCTGGAAAGCAGCTGCCAATGCCATTCAAGTGAAGATGAATCAGGAAGCTGGTGTCCCTGGGTCCACAAAGTTCTACTTCAAACCATATTACAAAGCGAACCCCCATTCCCTACCTTTCTTCCTGCTTAACTCAGTTCTAAATTCAAGCCTCAAAATCTCATTTGCATTCCTGACTGGTGAGACCAAAATCACACCCATGTTCATAGATTTAAGTGTGACTGGGTAATGCAGATTTTAGACTCCCAGCCTCTGATTTACAAGGGAAGCACACCCCTAAGAGGACTTGAATGGCTACTGAGAGAAATGGTCAACAAAACCTGCAATGCTATCAATATAGTGAATTATATTATGAGAGTTTGTAATATCATAACAGCTTTCTAGAGTGAATTCAAGTTCATGTTATTTTTCGAATATCTTACTCAAAGCTATAGGCCAACATTTTGCATTAACGTTATTAATTTTTTTTCTTCTTTTTTACTGTTTTTGTCTGGTTTTGTGATCAGTGGTATAGTGAATTCATAGACAACATTTGGAAGCTTTCCTTTATCACATATTCTGGAACATTTTAGACAGTTGGAGTTACTTATTCCTTCCTTGAAAGTGTGATGGAGTTCACTTTGAACTATCTGGTCTCTATCATTTCTACAGAGCAGCTCTATTATTTTTCTCATTCAACAAATGTTAGATAATATTCAGTATCTTTATTTCTTTTGTGGTCAGTTTTAGAAATTATTTTCCAAAGAAAGCATCCATATTTTTCCACATTGTCAAATTTAATTGCATATATTTGAGCAAATGATATTATTTTAATTTCCTTCCCATCTATAATAATTTTTTAATATTTATGTCTCTTTGTGTTTTATATCTTCTCTCTCTTTTCTTAATTAGGTTAAATATGGGCTTAATTATTATTTTGCTTGTGTGTTTTTTCAAAGAAGTACCTCTGGAACTGATTTATTAGTTTTGGGGTTTTTTTTTCCAAATTCATTTTTTCTGTTTCTTTAGGTTTTGTTTTTTTTAGCTTTTTCTATTTTTGTGTTTGTGTCGAATGATTAACTCATTCAGTGATTTTCTTTTCTACTACAATTAGCATGTAAATCCATAGAAGTTCTCTGATCACCTTGGGATTTACCCCAAACTAGTCATTGATGACCAAGGCAAAATGGTTATAGTAGACTAAGTGCACTAAAACTCATCTCCAGAGAATATCAGGTTCTTAATATCCCTCAACACCAATTAGGATTTCAATCCAGAGAAGCCGAGCAGTCTTCTAATATGTGGTGGATCCATGGATTATTGACACAATCTTCGTTTTATATTCTGTCTTACCCAAGCATGCATAGGCCTATCCAATTAGAGGCTGCTATCTATTCTGTTGAGTTTTACTTCATTCTGTGGAGATATTCAAACAGATGAAGACTTTTATGTTAGATTTTCCTTTTAATTCACGATATTTGCCCACCATTGAGTCTAAGATGAAGCCTATTCTTGATGCTGTATTAAACTGTTTAATTTCTAGTAGACATTTGTTCTCTGCCACTCAGATAAAAAGCAGAGCCCTTAAGAATTGTTTTAGCATATGTTAAAAATACCAACTAAAACTGGGAAGTAAAAATGCATTTGTGAATACCCCAAGAAAGAGATCTCTTAGGGCAATGAATAGAATGATACCAGCAAGGAATACCATCTTTCTTATCACGTCACTCTAATAGCTGCCAATATGCTGGAAAGTTGTGAACCACCACAGAAGGAGCCTACTATTTCAGCAGCTGTCAGGCATGTTTTAAAAGACTTGGCATAGTGGTGCCTGGGTGGCTCGGTCATTTAAGCATCTGGCTTCAGCTCAAGTCATGATCTCACAGTTTGTGGGTTCAAGCTCCACTTTGGGCTCTGTGCTGACAACTCAGAGCCTGGAGCCTGCTTCAGATTCTATGTCTCCCTCTCTCTCTGCCCCTCCCCTGCTTGTGCTCTGTCTCTCTCCGTCTCTCAAAAATAAATAAACTTAAAAAAAATACATAAAAAATAAAAAATAAAGACTTAGCATAAAGGATTAATAAAAAAAAGCAAAACACAACAATCATACCTACACTAAAGGGAAAAAAATTCCAAGAAGTTCACCAGCTAGGAGGCAAAGCAAGAAGGAGATGGAGGAGTTCCTTAGAAGCAATGAGAGTAGGAGATTTATCACTGCTTCTTACTTTGTCCACCCACAAGGGTCTGCTGGGTGGTGGGCCTGCCAGTTGAAACTGGAGGTAGTCTTGTTCTCTGGGGCCTGTGCACTCTAGCCTCTGGTAGAAGTAGCAACTCTGATAATCGCTGAATCACCTTTGAGTCTTTCTTCTCTCTCTCTCTCTCTCTCTCTCTCTCTCTCTCTCTTTCTTTAAGTAAGCTTTACACTTCAATGGGGCTTGAACTCATGACCTTGAGATCAAGAGTCATATGCTCTACCAACTGAGCCAGTCAGGTGCCCCTCTTCCCTTTTCTTAAACACAGCTAGTAGATGGCTACATTCTCCTCTGTCCCTGCTGTGTGAGGACACAGGAGAGGGCAACATCTACAAACCAGAAAGAGAGCCATCACTAGAAACAGCCATGCTGTCATCTTTCAGCCTCCAGAATTGTGAGAAAATAAGTCTCTGTTGTTTAAGCTACCCAGTCTGTCGTATTTTGGCTGTGGGAGCCTAAACAGATTAAGACAGCCAGATAGAAATCTTTGCCCTGATTTAATTTTCACACTGGTGAACTTCATTAATCACTTACAATTATTATAAAATTGGTATAATTTTAGCTTCCTTGCATATCCTTAAATGTTGTCTTATCTTGTTAGACTGAAAAATTGCTAGGAGATCATTCTTGTATTATGGTGATTTTCTCTGAAAATCTGTTTGGTTTTTGTTTCTGTTTTTAGCTTACATGAGAAACTTTTCTCTTTCTTCTGTAATATATTCTATCTGTAGGCTTACAGAATTTTCTCTTTATCTATGTTATTCAGACAAATTTCTAGGTACCTCTTTGTAAATTATTTAAACTCAGTAAGACTTTCTATTTAAAAACTTAGATCTTTCTATCATTCTGGGAAGTTTTCTTCCATTATCTGTTTAATTATTTTTTCTTGTCCAGCTATCCCTCTCTCTTTTTAGGATGCCCTGGATTAGTTCCATATCCCTTATCTTTTCTTTTATGCCTTCTATTATTTTTCCTCTATATCTTCCTTTCATCTTCCCAGGACATAATTTGGTTTATAACAGTTCTGAGTTTCATTATTAAAACTTAAGATTTTGAAACTATATTTTCTGTTTCCTAAAACTATTTATTTTGTAGTTCTCTGTTCCATTGTGCTATATTGTAAAGCCTTAAGAATTTACATTAGAGCTCATTCAAGATTTTGTTCTGTTTTTCTAACTAAATATGTACTCAATGAAAACCACTTCTTTGAACACTTGGCTTGGTATAACTCCTTAAAATTAGTATGTTCCTATGATCTGTAATCTTTGTCTACTCGTGTTTGGGTGAAAGTTGCCTTAAATGTATTGTAGTCATTGTTTCAGCTTTTCTAGGGAACCTGACTTGAAATATAGTTTTGTATTTCTTTGTTATTTGACAAGCAGCAACTCTGCTGGTTCAGCTGAAATTAAATGTTTAGGATTTTTGCTTTGCATGCCTTTTAGTATAAGTGGGTGAGACGTAGCCTTCTCCCAGCTGCACTGAATGAGAATAGTTGATTTAAACAGTCAATTTCTATTAAATTGTGGTTAACTGTATCCTAATTATTGGAATGTTATCACAACTACACACATAGGACAGAGCAAAGTCCTTTGAAGGCCCTGATTTTTGAAGAGAAAATGTGTATCCTCTGTCCTCCCCAACACTAAATGTAACCCACAAAAAATAATATGCATGAGAAAAATCCAGCCATTTTATGATCTTCACATTATACTTTAAAATATATGATCAAGGCACCTGGGTGGCTCACTCAGTTAACCATCTGACTCTGAATTTTGGCTCAGGTCATGATGTCACAGTTCCGTGAGTTCGAGCCCTGTGTCGAGCTCCATGCTGGCAGTGTGGAGCCTGTTTCAGATTTTCTGTCTCTCTCTCTCTCTCTCTGCCCCTCCCCAGCTTGCTCTCTTTCTCTCAAAGTAAATAAATAAACTTATATACATATATGTATATGTATAACTTATATACATAATTTATATATATAACTTGTATACATATACATAACATACGTAACTTATAATCATATACATAAATAAACTGATAACATATATGTGTATATATATATAATCAAATACTATTATGTTTTAATTTTTGCATAATCCATGCTTTGTTATTGCCATAAGCACTTGCTTGTCTAATTGAGGAATAATCTAATATAGTACATATTGTGAGCAGGCTGGGTAGTTCATCTATATGTATTAAAGGAATCCATCCATCATTCTGAGCTGGAACGCATTTGTAACTGTGAGATTGAAAGTCTTTGTTCAGATGCTATCAGGAAGGAAGACCTTCTCCCAGGCCTCTGGACCTGTGTCTTCCTGTGGGCAGGGACATTCTGTAAGCAGGGATAGTATGTTGCTGACATCTTGCTGGCATTGACTGCCTTATTTTCTCTGGAATGGAAGCTTTATATATGTTTGGGAACCTTATTTTCCAGGAATAAATTTTACTCAACACACAAGTTGAGCTATCTCTGACCAAAATAGGGAGATTATACTTTGAGTATATTTTTTAGAAGATAACATTATTCATTTTCCATAAAGTAAGATGAACAAGGCTCCTTTCTAATTTGATCATTTGCTGTCCACAGAAAGTTTCAACATTACTTGAATTCTTTTCTTTATTGAAAAATTTTATCTTAAGAGCTAAGACTGAAATGGCATGTAAAACAAGATAGCTTCAAGTGCTTTTTATGAGTAAATGTTTTTCCAGGACTAGATTCAATCAACTACATTATTTTAATGAGAAGTTCAATTTCCTGTGTACCATCTTTGATGTTCAGAATTATACTATTTTATCTGTATGAAAACTGGTAACTAGTACAAGAAATCTACTTTACAATAGTTCAAACATTTTGAAATGCTAAATTGTGAGTTTCCTTGCAATATGTGTTGATTGCACACTTGGTAGTGTAGAATGCTAATTACTTTTTTATAAAAATTATCAGAATGAACATATACATGATCATCTATTCATCATATCTATTTCTGTTTCTCTATTACTTGCTCAGATTCCTAATGGAGAAGAAAGTATAGCCAGCAACATTAGCTCTTTCCTGGCTTGGTTTGAGGACCCAATTTATCCAGATCTGACTCTTTGCATGGTCTGAGAGTTCTGAGTCAGTGACCACCCCCCCGCATCCCTTACTTTTTAGTTGAACTCAAGAAGTGAAAAATAACTTCTCCTAATAAAAAAGTATGGGGTAACTGTTGACATTAGAACAGAACTCTCTCATAGATTTTTGCCAAGATTTCATCCTCTATGTAGAGAATTATTCACATGTTTATTCAGTACAATTGAGTAACCCAAGTGGTTGAATAATAGTCAGTGGGAGTAATTCTGTTGTTGCAGAGAGAATTTTACTCATGCTGACTTAAAATAGAGATGCCAATTCCTTTACAATATTTGAAGAAGATATATAATGTAAAATAATATAAAAATATAAGGAAGACACTTATTCAATTCCCCACCCTCAGAAAGAGGTAAAGGAAATCAATTTAGTTTTTCAGTTTAGGGTCACTTCTGATTCCTAGGGGATGTCTTTTTGTACTTGGTGATATTGGAGAAAACGACATTCTTCCAGCATAGCCTCAAATCCTGATTCTGCTTCTCTTTGTTATATAGATTACAGGTAAACATGCCCTTTCTGTGCTTCTGTTCCAATGGGGTGTACGATAGAATGAAGCAAGATTGAGTGGTTGAATGGGAAGGATGGGGATTGTCATGCTGTTCTGTGGCCCACTAGGGTAGGCTGTAGTTTTCCAGCTATAGGTAAAGCAATCCAATGCAGGAAGATAGAGGTTGAAAACCAGAAAGCTGTCAGCTTAGGGCCTTTGCATTCACTGTTAACTCTACCTGGAATGCTGTGCCTTCATGTGTGCCCTTCAGGTCTTTGCTCAGATGTTCCCTTCTTCATAAGGCCTTTCCAGATCACCCTATTTAAAATAGCAGTCCCCTTACTAGCACCCTTTCTACCTGTTCCTGCATATGCCATATAGTCCATTTCTTTCTTGTGTGTGTTTTCCCAACTAGAATGAAAGCTTCCTAAAAATGTAAGTTAACTGTTCTATCCCCAGGGCTTAGAATAGTTCTTGGCATACCTCTATGAGTATTTTTTGAATAAATGAAAATTTTATTTTGATCTTTGAATCAAGCTGTGTTCTCAAAGTTAGTTTTGCCAAAAAACTTGTACCTTGAAAAACAAAGCTAGTGCTACATTCTAGTTCCTATACAGCTCCTATGTATACCTCTCTAATTTTTAACTCCCTAGGTGAGAAGGATTGTGATTGACAAGTACCCCCTAGACTCAGAGAATATCTATGAAAATCACAGACTAACAACCAAAGCTGACAAGTTTTGTTGGGGTGTATTGTGTGGGAAGACTGCATATGGCGATCTGGCCCTTTCATCTTTGGCTCTGACAGTCTTACATATGTAATGGCTATCTCAGGGTTGAGTGATTATGAGTTTCCATCTTCATTATATTTTTGAGGAGTTTACTTTAAATTTTCTAAAATGAACATATATGACTTATACATTGCACAAGAGATAATAAACTCTATTGAGGAATAATTCTAAAGCAAAGGAAAACAACTTCTTTTGGTAATAACATGTTCCACTTAGTATGTTGAAGAGAACTTTCTGTCCTCAATTTGCTTAACTGAAACCCTATCTGAATGCTGATACATACAGACACTTGCCCTTCTAGACTGCCCCAAATAATTCCCATGTTCACTCAGTGCATTTTCTCAGAATAATGCTTTTATTGAAACATTAATTTACTGTTTTAAAGAAGAGGATAGCCTTCTAATGGGAGTAGTTTGTCTTCTAATTAAGGTGACTGGCAGGCTGCAGACATATGGTCTATTAAAAAAAAAAGATTGGATTTGAATTAGATTCTAACCATACTGTGCAAAAGGTTTTATTAACTCAGTGTGTTAACTCAGTGTGTTAATACAGTGTATTTTGCATATTCCCAAGAAGATAAAGCTGTTAATTTATTCAAAAAACAGTTATTGATCATCTACTGTGTTGAACTTAAGCATATACCAGTAACATGGTATAAAGTTCAGACATGGTTCCTGACAGATGGTACCGTCTCAAAGGTCTGTTTAAATCTTGATTAGCCTTTCTCATCTACATATACTATATTTTCAATAGCCTTTCTTTAATCTTAAAAGCCCTCATAAAATCTCTATAACTTTTCTTATTTCTCATGTAGTTTTGTGTTTTATAAATCTTGTCTCAGAGCAGATGACATAATTTCAGCTGATATATAAGGACTTCTTCAAAAAGGGATTTTTAAATAACGTAAAGAATTTACACATTCCTTGAATATGTAAGAAATAATCACTTTCCCTCTGTTTTTTATCCTGGCCCCATGTGCCAGTATACTTAAAATACATACATTTCTTTCAAATTGGGGTCTTATATTAACACTTACCCATGCATGTGTTATGCTTTACTCGCTATCTGAAATTCCGTCCTCCTCATACCATATAATTTATCTAAATCTTCTCTCAGATCTCTTCTGTTCAGTCCATCTCAAGAAGATTTGTCTCTCCTCTAAAGCACTTATGTTGTATACTATATGGTAATTTGCCACTTAGAGTGGAAAGAGACTATTGTCTGTCACTGTTACTCACAGTTGCCGTTGTTTGGTGTGCAGCTATGCATGCTGTTTTTAAGTGGTCTGCAGGAAAATGCATCTGGTATTTTTAAAAGTGGAGGCAAACTTGGACAGATCTGTATAATTTGGTAAAGAAGTTAAATATATTCAATTTTAAATCTTTGGAATGTAAGCAAAGTCTTCTACCGAGTCGAAAAAAGATAGTCCTGAATAAATATGCTAAGCATAGCTATCATTTTTAGCTATTTACTTTTTCCCTAACTATATGAAGGGATTTCTCCCTCTTCCAGAACTGTAGCTAAATCATTTGCAAGGACAGAGCCTGGTATAAATGGGCAAGGCAGTGCTGTAAGAAACCTAAGTTTCAGTTGAATTGTAGGCCTGTGGCCCTAATAGTTGAAGCTGTTCCAAAGGAGGTTTGGGGCACCCAGAAGATGAGTTTCATGGTTTCCCTAAATAGGGCTAGATTAATCATCTGAGAGTGGTTAAGCACTGGTAGTGGCTAATTACAGTGTGATGGTACCTCACCATACAGTGTGATGAAGGCTGACTCCATTTTTTTTTTTTTTTAATTTTTTGATTGCTGGCAGCTTTTAAGCCCACACTGTCTCTTTTTCTTTCCTCCAGTACTAGACAAGCTGGTAAGAAAGTCCAGGTGCTCCTTCCTTTGGCCCTGGTGATTCAAATAATGGAATCTCTTGCCCATGCATGGGAACACTCACCCTAGCCCTAGCCCCTAACTGCAATAAAAACCTTAACCCCTTTCCTTTCCTTGCTCTTTCAAGCCATTTCACACCTGCTTTGAAGGACTGCCCTCCTCTCCTCAGAAATTCCTCAATTATATAAGCAGTAAACCATTTCACACCCTCTGTGTGTGTGTGTGTGTGTGTGTGTGTGTGTGTGTGTGTGTGTGATGTCATTGGTCTCAACATGAACCAAATTTTGGGTGGCAAGCCATGTACTTTTAAAGCAGGGTAGCCACAAGAGCCGGTGTTTGAATTATAAAATTCTGTAGTGTTTGTTTAAAATGATTGACCGTAATATTTTGCTATTTTTAAATAGTAAAAACATGTTATTAGCTTCCTGTGGCTCTAACTTATCTAAATATATGAGAAAACTGAGACATATGGGTCATAAAGCAATAGCATGAAACCATAACAGTGCTCACCTAGTGACTGATTCTTGAATCGCAATTATAAGCCTAAAAGATAAATAAACAGGCTTATTCATGTATGCTTACCTTAGACACTCAAACCAATATAGGGGATTTAAGTGCCATACTTAAAACCCTATAAATATTAGGACTTGAAGGTAGAGCACCTGTCAAAATGCTTGTTAATGGCTTCTGTTGTTAAAAATTTACATATAACCTAATCAATCCATTGACTGCAAGGCAGGGAATCCTGCCAATTTAACTTCTGTATAACCTAGTCATCATAATACTTCTGCTACTACTACCAGTTATTTAACTTGTTATTTGCCACTATGTTCCAAGAACATTGATAGCTTTTTTTTCATGTATTATCATGTGTAATTCTCCAAAAGCACCATTAGGAAGGTTTCAGAGATATCAGCCATGAGCAGATGACACTTGTATCAGATAGTGTCCCATCTGGGGTCCCACAGCTGGTGTGTCAAGCCTCCAGAAGCCACTCTCTGTTAACCTGTTTGTGCATCTACCCCAGTCTCTTGTGTGTACTCTACTTTCAGTACAGCTAAAGTTTGTTGGATAAATATAATTGTTTTTTACAGAACATGTTCACAGAGAATAGAGGTGGTGTTGTAGAAAGAGTATTGAATGGATTATTTTAACACAGATCTTTAAATTTCCATCATGTTATATATAAGTTGGTTGTCTGAAAAAACTACCCTCCTAGCGACTGATTTCTTTCTTTCTTTCTTTCTTTCTTTCTTTCTTTCTTTCTTTCTAAAACTACAGGGTTTAGTTAGTTCAAGGGTTCTTATTCTGGGATTCAGAGAACTCTAAAATTATATGCAAATGTTATTTTTATGTGTACATATGCATTTTTCTAGGAACATTCTAGGAACATTTCTAGGAACATAACTATGAACATATGTATTCATAACATATCTATTTTTCAAAGGGTTTTATAAAAAAATATAAGAATGTTCAACTGGGTGGTTAAATTCTCTTGTAGTTCTAAAAATACTATGATTCCATCCAACTTAAGGATAACAGAGCAGAAAGGATTAGGAAATGGCAAGGAAAATGTTTTTCTTTTTTATTTTTATTTAATTTATTCTATTTGGTTAAAACTATTTCTAAACCTGGCATTTAAAATAAATAAAAACCTATAGAGCTTTCTTTGGTTTGTTGTTGTTGTTGTTGTTGTTGTTGTTGTTTTACAGAGTCCAAATCTGCATCTTTATATATGAGTGAGAAAAATAATAAATCTCACCTGCCCAAGATCCAAATAGAGAGTCCTTCATGGTATTGTTAAGAATTATAATCCATTTCAGGAGAAAAAAATTGAATCCCATAACCATCTCCTTCTTGAATGAATCAGTAAGTGTATTTAGTTTGGGAAAGATTTCTTGATTTTTAGAACTCAGATATCCAGTTATTAAAAAGTCATTTTCTTTTCTCTTTCAAATAAATAATTGAAAACTCAAGCTTCTGATCATGTGGAGATGTGGGATTTTAGGGGAAATAAAAAGCTTACTATCTTTCAATTCCTCGTATTTAAAAATAGTGATATCTTGAAGGCTAATAACAGAGTGCATGTGTCCTGATCATATAATGAGATGACCACCCGAGTGAGTACAGCAGGGAAGATGCTATTTAAACTAATCTCCTTGATTACTTTTCAAAGGTACAGAAAGTTTCAATGAGAGAACATCTGCTTCTTATTAGGAATTTTTCCACAGCCAAAATTTTATGGAAGACAATCTTAGGGATCATAGGGAACATGCAATAGCATTGTTAATTGTGCTTGGCATGTGTCCATGAAATATTCTTGTTGCCATTAGACTGTATTCATGTTTGAAAGAAATGGAGCTTGTCAGAAGGATTATGATCAGTATTACAATTAATTTAAAGAAATTAAACCAAATTTTCAAAAGAGTAATGAGTATTCATTTCTACAGTCATCACCCATTTACTATAAAACTTGTTGCAACTTGGCTCCTTTACTTCTAGTACCCTTTCTTTGTTTCCTCTCTGTCACTCCAAACCTGTTTTCCATATTGGTTATCAAATAATCTTGACACCAATTTTAATGGTTATTTCTGAGTGATTGACCTTCATACCTATTCAGAAGATACTACTGATCTCCAGGTCTTTTTTATGACTGTGTCTTCTATTACTTTCTGAGATTATTTTTTACTCTTCTCTCTCTTTTTTTAATGTTTTATTTATTTTTGAGAGAGTGAGCAAGTACACACAAGTGGGGGAAGGGTAGAGAGAAAGGAAGACAGAGGATCCAAAGACAGTTTTGTGCTGAGAGCAGACAGACAGATGTGGAGCTCATACTCACTAACCATGAGATCATGACCTGAGCTGAAGTTGGACGCTTAACCGACTGAGCCACCCAGGAGCTCCTTTTACTCTTCTGATTCTTCTCCATCCTCCTAATCTCTCTTTTTTCTACCCTCTAATTTTTTAATTTTCCTTTTATTCTTCTAAAATTCCTTTTTGAGTGATCTCATTACAAGGGGTTAATTCCAAGTGGAACACAATCAATTAGCCCCCATACGTTTTCTAAAGTCATAAAATATAACTGAAAGGAAGTGTGGTTTAAAAAAACAGGTCTAAGATAGTGAAGCAACTTGTCTAAGATGAACTAGGGAGGAGGGCATTCTGATTGTAAATGTAATCCTTGTTACATTATACCAGGAGTCGGGAACCCACAACTCAGAGAAGTCAAGATGGAGAAGGAAGCCAGACAGCCATAGATGAAGCTGCACAGTACACCTTAGTTGAAAGTGATTCAATAGGAAAGGGATTGCTTTAGGTGGCCGTTTGTTTAAATGATGATTGTCCTTTTGTAATTAGTGTTCCATGTCACCATTTAATTTGTTTTCAGTTCCATATTGGCATTTGTCATGGTCCCATTTCTTTTGGTTTCTTGAAATACTCTAATGGCCTTCCAAAACAATTTTCTTTCTTTTCTTTTCTTTTCTTTTCTTTTCTTTTCTTTTCTTTTCTTTCTTTTCTTTTTTTTTTTAAATAAATTTAAGCATGTTTAAAAATTTAAACTACTTGTATCAAAGGAAACTTTCCTAGGGTACTTGTATTTGTAGTTTAGTAGACTACGTAACTTACTGTCTTCTCACTAGTATAACTTCAGTTCCTTCTTGTAGGACTACTAATTATCTATTGCCCATCTACTAGGCTGCTTTACAACTTTCCATTTGCACTTGCTATCACATTACCTGAAATTCCCTTTTCCTAATACTTATATTGGCACTTTCTTTATTAAAAAGTCACTTTCTCAGTGAAGCCTTCCCTCATCACCTTTTCTAAAATTTCAGCCCCAATCCTTCAGATCCCCTTTCCTGTTTTGTTTTGTTTTGTTGTTTTGCTTTATTTTTGCATAATACTTACCATTATCTCTAACATGCTGTATATTTTGCTTATCATCTGCCTCCCCTTTAAACTGTAAGCTCCCTGAGGGTAAGGTTGCTGTGTTTTGTTCATTCTTATTTCTTGAATACTAGGAGAAGTCCTGGATCCTGGTAGGTGCTTGTAATAGGTATCATCGTGTTTTACACAGAAACCTGTGTACTTCAGTGAGCCCAAATGAAGAAAATATGCTTCTAGAACAAGATGAAAGAAACTGAATTTCTTCATCAAAAACATAAATTAAGATATCAGAAGAAAATGTCTACATAAACTCAAACCCTCTCTTTCACATCAAAAATCACTCTCTTTACTGACAGTCTTTGCTTTTGGAATCCTGATTAACAATTCTGTCTTTACTTTCAGTTGTCATTTCAAAACACTGAGCACCTGAGATTGTAAGTGTCTGTTTTTGTTAGGAAACAAATGCTTCTGTCATTGCTGCCAAATTTAAGAAAAGTATCAAGGAAACAATGTTTTTCTATTCCTTTTTATGTTTCCTTTTGAAACAAAATACAAGTAACAAAGAAAGTGTGGGTTGTTTTCAGAATTCATTATACAAGCATAAAGAAATTCAGATGTCAGGAAGCTGGCATGAATCCTTTCCACTCTTGCTCTCAGAGCACAGTTGGAGGACAAGGTCAGCTGGCAACCATTCTTTATTTTTCTTATGCATTTTCTGATGCCTCTTCAGAGAAATTCCAAAAATGACTTTCTTCATTGCAATGTAAAAAGTAAAAATTTTCAAAAGATAAGAAGGACCATCAGGATTGACCTGTTCACCTAAATCGAAACCAGAATTTGTAATGGTAGATTTTGATCTCAGAAAAGGCAGAAAGTTTCATGGTATTCATATATTTTAGAATCGCATACTTCCTTTTTCTTGCTTGATGTGGTGGACAAAAGCACAAACTTTGAAGGTAGACAAATTTCAGTCTCAACTTCAGAGTTACATAGCTGTGTCACCTAGGCCAAATGCTTTTACCTGTTTAATTATTAGTGTCCTATCCTGTAATTATGCTTAATGTATCTATTAGGGATGTGTTGAGTATTAAATGAGATAATTTATATAATGTGTATGATGTAAAGTAGGCAAATAGATACTTAAAATTACTTAGCCTCCCCCTAATACACACACACACACACACACACACACACACACACACACACATGTTCATTCTTCTTATAACTTGTTAATTTATTTCATTTAATTACTAATTTAATACATTGTCAAGAAATTTAAATTTTGACTATATACTAGTCCTGTCCTATTTATTTGATACAGGTATTTTGGCAATTTGCTGACAATAGCAAAAAGTGACATGTTTTTAAAAGGGTTAAGTAAAGCTGCAGAGAGTGTGGTCAGAAAACTTGGTCAGAATTCCTAGACTGATTTTCTGTGGCTGAATGCTGAGGTTCTACCATGAATTCCTACAACACTGTTGCTTCTCCAAGACATTCTCTCAACAAGTCAAATTTAATATGCTTGAAAATATTATCCTCAAGATTACTGCTCTACTTTTTAGGGTAAATTACTTAGTTGCCATTTTTCATTTTCAGTGAAAATGCAGTGCTTCATTTATTATAGTCTTCCATAGCAAAAGAGTTTAAACTGCCTGAAAAGCTTTTCTTACTTTCTGTTCTACTAATTCTCTACAAGTAAGGAAATGTAATTGCTATAAGCCTAAATCATCTGAACATTAGTCTTACATAGTCATGGGATTTCTTATTAAAACAGATGACAGAGACTAAACTGTAATAGATGCCTCTTTCTTAATGCATTCATTATTTTGATGTACTCATAATTATTTAAATAAATATTTGGTAAATGTAAAACTTTATCTTTTACATACATGCGCATTTATGTAATAATCGGTTGTGTCACATGGCTTCAAATTTGACTACAAATAACATAGCATTCTGGCTGGTAAGAGTGAACAAGTGCCATGGTGAAGAATGTTTTGTTTCATTATTTAAAGCTCTAGGGTGTTTCTTTAACTTTCCCTGAAAGAATTAAGTTTAGGTGTTAATTAGTATCCCTGTCAAACTGTCAAGCAGTTAGTTACTAAAACAGGAATCAAAAGATTATTGAAGCAGAAAGAAAGTAGAAGCTTTAAATATTTGTTAGAAAATAAAGCTCCCCAAGGCTTGTTTCAGATAGCATTTTATAGCTTTATTTTTTTAACCTAGAAAATGTCTTAGAGATCTAGTTGAGCACCTCTGTATCCTCCACCACCATCTTGCATTTTCTCTTATGTAGGGGTGCATAGATGGGCTGTAATGAATGCATTTACATGGTGTTCCACAGAGGTGCCCCCTGGGACCCCTTATTCTCTGAGTTCATCTTCCAGCTTCTGAGTGCTTTCCTGCTAATGCCTCTTAACCTGTGACTTTTGGAGGATTGTAATGGAGCCTTTTCACCTGGAGAAGTTGCTGGATGCCCTGGCGGTTCTTAGGACATCCCTCACCTCCCAAACCCCCATAGACATTGACTGGTGCAAGAGTACAAAGCCTAGCTTCTTTGCCTCCCTTTGTGATCAACTTTGAGGTATAATTAACACCCCAGAACTCCTCATGGTATCAGGCTGTCTGGAAATTTTCCTGAATATTTGCCTGTGCTTGGTTTGCCTCCCTTCCTTATTCTGTTCTCCTCACAGCCTTTGTGATTGCTTCTGGAAGCTTGTAATATGTCCTTTCACTGGAATCCTTGGCTTAGATTGGCTTCCAGAAGAACTGGCCCTGTGACACCTCCTATAGCATTTTATAAAGAAATATACTAAGCAGGTTAAGTGACTAGATCCACTCTTGAAATTTGTAAAGGAGAGAGGGCAGAGAGTGTGTATACTCCACTGTTTAACAGGCAGCAAAATCTATACAACAGTGATCTTAATTGTGGATGCCCAGTAGAATCATATAGGGAATTTTTTAAAGAACACTGGGGCAAAAGACACATTTTGATAAATATTAAATAAGAACCTCTAGGTGTGGAGGCACAATAGTGGTATTTTTAAAGTGCCCGAGGTGACTATAGTATGCAGCTGGGATTGAAAATGATTGTCATGGAGTTAAACACTTGGTAATATTTTTAACAAAAGTGGTGAAATCGAAGTAGGGTTGGGTAAGAAATAGCAATCAAGTGGAATTTAGATTTGGCAGTGCTAGAATATTCTCTGTTCTTTCCAATTTGATAGGGAAACAGGAACAGATAAGTTTTTTAAACAAAGTTTATAATCTTAAATGGCATGAATAAATGAGTAGAGCAGATAAGACTACTTTTTACAAAATCTTCTTTTATTGCTTGCTATTAAACATGCAGAAACAGTCTGTGTTTCTACCATATGCTTTTCTCCTTCCTCACTCCCACTTTATTCTGAAATACATAGCCCTCGCTGCTGATCTTTCCATTTTCCCATTTTTGGCAGAATATGGAGACCAGAAGTGTTCATTAAAAAAAAAAAAAAATTATCTAAATGTTAGGACGCTGACACTTGTTCATAGTCCAGCAGAGGCAATAGGAAGACTGCCCTAAAATGCCATAAAACCATGAAGACAAGCTGTAACAGTTCTAGCTGGTATTGCCTTTTGGGAACCCAGGGCTAGTGTTGCCAAAAATTTGGTTTTTCAAGAGTCCAAAATCTAGATTTTATGAGAATTCACATTACATAAATGTTAACAAATAATTTTTTTAAATTTATGAAACTATTATGTCTGTGACATGGTGTTTGGACAACTGAAATAAATCCGTGCCATGGAGTTTTACTGTGGCTCACCAGTTTTTCACTTCTAGTTTACAGTATACTTGTAAATCTATATATTTTTGGAAAAATACTAATTTAACTCAAAATTTTCTTCCAATTCCAATTCCAATCACTTCCAATTCCAATCACTTACTGATCTGTAAATTTTGCTGACTTTGTATGATTCAGTCTTGCTCCTCTTCACCCTTACACATTTATGTATGCTTGTGGATGCTTCATATAATACATACACATGGAAGTAAGCATGCACAAATATTATTAGTTTGCATAAATTCAGATATTAAAATTTCTACCATAGCCTTCCAGATGGGAATATCCTAATAACTATGTAGCTTAGGTAGGGTCTACATAATATGTAAATCCAAATTAAAAGATCTTTAGATGGAAATTTTCTTATTGCTGCCAAATTTCTTATGTCTTTTTCCCTTCCTATTTTATAAAGCTTCCTGCTAATCAATAGTCTGATTAGCTGTTCAATATATATTTCCAGAAGTGCTGTATTTCTGTGACTGTGGGAGTAAGAACATTTAAGAGAAAGGAAAGTGAAGATCTAAAAATTTAAATATGGGTGCATGGGTGGCTCAGTCAGTTAAGCATCCGACTTCGACTTAGGTCATGATCTTGTGGTTTGTGAGTTTGAGCTCCGCATTGGGATCTGTGCTGACAGCTCAGAGCCTGGAGCCTGCTTTGGATTCTGTGTCTCCCTCTCTCTACCCCTCCCCTGCTCAGTCTGTCTCTCTCAAAAATAAATACACATTTAAAAATAAACATAAAGATAAAAATTTAAATATGTGTAGTACCTTAAAATGTAAAACAGAGAGATTTGCATCTCTGAAGAAACATCATTGGAAAAAAATACTTTCTAGACTTTCTAATGTACTCAGGTCGCAGAGAAAAGATATGCAGTGAGAATCTTTGCAGCTGTAGAAGAAAAATGAGACAATAGCTTTTCATGTCTACTTATTTATTGCAATTATATATTATAATATTGGAAATTTGGAGCTCTTTGTAGAAGCAAGATAAAGATGACAGGGTTTTTTTTATAAGCCTATCACACAAATATATGGTTTATTCTGAAAGAAAAGTCTTAATATCTGAAAAAATAATTTTTTTTCTACAGGGGTAGAATGAGAACTGTGATAATCTGGTATATCCATTAATGAATGTCTGAGTGGAATGGAGACAGAGATAATTACAGCAGGAAGTGGACACCATTATACTAGGCATGTGTCAGGCTACAAGAGCCCTGTCATACTGAAACTTACAAACTAGGTGTGATATCATTTTGAATTCACACCAAATATTAAATAATAATCAAATTTATGAGATGTCATAAAGCAGTATAGAATTTTACAAAAAGAGATAATGTAAATGCTTTGAGTTTAAAGGACAAAGAAAGTTCATGAAAGAGAAGTAGTTTGAGTTATACCCCAACTCATTTGAAAGATTAAATAATTTTTAGATCGAACCCTTGGTATTATCCCCAATTCTCTTTTCTTTTAGTGAATAACTGTGTAACAAATCTTATTACACACTGTCTTAGTGTCCTGCCAAGTAATTTGTACTCTATTAAGAGTTCCCTTGTGCTTGCTTTCTATTTAAAATAACTGGATAGGAATCCTGATTCCATGCTAGTAAATACCTACTCATTTTTTTCTTTCTTTACATTCTTTCTTTTATTAGTTCTTATTCTAATCATCTCCTGAATTTTCTTACAAAATGATGCTACTTAGGAATGAAGACTTGGTGTTTTTAACTGGTCTGGAAGAGCTGATTATTTAATCATATTACATAATTTTGGAAAATAAAGATAGAAACAGTCAGAGTCATATACTAAGGTAAGTTCTTTAACATCAAATATATTTTTAGAAAAATAAATATATATTTGCAGCTGTAGAGTGTTTGAATATTAACTTATTTAAATTTTATGCCACTTCTTAATCTTGACTATTAGCTGTACTAACTGTACAATATCTTAACAATATATTTTCTTTTGCATGTTTAGGGTATTACATGTATTTATATAAAAACAATTCATTTTTATTATTTAAATGGAATAAGGAGTAATATTTAATCACTATTTTTTGTTGGTTTTTGTTCATGAAAAGACATTAACTGCAAAAGACCTATAATCACTATTATCTCGTGTCTGTGCATTCCTTATTTTTCTTGTTCTTCTCATGCTCCTAGATTCCTCCTTATTTTTCTTTTCTCCTTTATCATTTCATTTTCATAACAGATGAGATAACATGCAGTCTGTTACCAACAACAACAACAAAAAAAACAGTGTAAATTTGTATGGCATATTCTCTGTAAAAACACTATCTTATATAAAACACTAGCATATGCCATAGACAATGAAAATATGAATCCAATTATATTAGAGATAAAATATGTGCCTCTTAAAATGTAGAGAAGATATATAATGGGATATTTTTCAGTCATAAAAATGATGGAGCTCTTGCCATTTGTGACAGCATGGGTGAAACTTAAGAGCATTATGTTAAGTGAAATAAGTCAGACAAAGACAAATATTATATGGCATTGCTTATATTGGACTCTAAGACATATAAATAGTAAATTGGTCATTGCCAGGAACTGGTGGGGAGGGGATGAGATGTTGCTCAAAGAGTACAAACTTCCAGGTATAAGGTGAGTAAGTTCTGAGAATGTCATATGAAACATGGTGACTATAGGTAACAATATTGTATATTTGAAACTTACTAAGGGAATAGATCTTAAATTTTCTGGTCACACACACACAAAGGAATTATGCCAGGTGATTGAGGTGTTAGCTAACCTTATTATTGTAGCAATCATTTCATTAAATATACATGTATTAAATCATCACAGTGTACACTTTAAACTTATACAGTATTATATGTGAATTATATCTCAATAGAGCTTGGGAGGGGAAAGGAAAACATGTACCTTTAAAAAATATTAATAGTTTATAGGAGAAAAAAAGAGTAAGATATAGCTGGACTAATGCAAATAAATAAGGAGAGATAAGAAAGGAGTCATAGCAACAGGATTCATACTGTGAGCAAGGCAAAAATCCCACAGAAAAGATTTAAATTCTTTTTCTTTTTTTTTAAAGTTTATTTACTTTGAGAGGGAGAGAGAGGGGAAAGAGAGGGAGAGAGAGAGTCTCTCAAAAATAAGTAAACACTAAAACAAATTTAAAAATGGTGAAGATGGTTAAGATGATACATTTTATGTTATATATTTTTTTCTTACAATTAAAAAATACTAAAAATTACAAATGGAGAACACACACAAACCCCTCAAGGAGAATAAAAATTAAGTGAGAAAATAAACAAAATGAATAAGACATTTAATGAGGACCATATTATGTGAAGTAAGATAACAAAATTAAGATAAAACTATTTGTTATATTAAATTTAAAAATGAGATAAATATACCTTTTAAAATAAAAATTCTCAGGGTACCTGAGTGGCTCATTTGCTTCAGCCTCTGACACTTGATTTCAGCTCAGGTCATGATCTCATGGTTGTGAGACTGAGCCCTAGTCAGGCTCTTCACTGGGCTTAAAATACTCTCTCTCCTTCTCCTTCTGCCCCTCCCCGACTCATGCACATGTACAAGTGCTCTCTCTCTCTTAAAAAAAATAAAATGAAATAAAATAAAAATTCTCTGGAACAAAATCAGTATTTAACTACCATATGAAAGAAGTACATCTACAACAAAATAAGGAAAGATTTAAAGTAATAGGATGTGCAAAAATACACTAAGCAAACGCAAACAAAAATAAATTAGCAAAGTAAAATTGAAGATTAAAATATCTCACAAGTGCTCTTTGAAATATAAAAAGATAAAAACAAACTATGAAGGTATTGCTTGAATGGTCATCCAATTAATAACATAGCCTCAAATTTCACAAATCAAAAACTGGATGAAATATAAGATAAAAATCCACAGAAACACAACATCTATATCAAACTTTGTTGCATGATCCCATGAAGGTCAAATAGACAATCTCAATGTATAGAAGAACAAATAAGCATGAGTAATATAATAGGTTATATATATGCATATAAGTAAAACCTTGGATTGCAAATAAGTTGTTCTGCAAGTATTCTGCAAGATGAGCAAATATTTCTAATGAATTTTAACTTGATAAAAGATCAGTGTCTTGACATATGAGTAGTATGTGATGCCAGATGTCACATGATCACGACTGAGCCAAAATCAAGAGTCAGACAACCAACTTGAGCTAGCCAGATGTCCCTCTTCTTTCATTTTTTAATTTACTTTTTAAAAACTTTCTACATTTATTTTTAATTTATTGGGATTGACTATATAAGTGGTTTACAATAGGACTTTTGTTGTTGTTTCCCCCAGATAAAGAGTCAGTGGTAGTAGCATTATTTGTAGGTAAGCTGTCTTTTGCTAAATTAATTGAAATAAGTTTATCATAGATTACTTTTGTGTGTGTGTGTGTGTGTGCGCGCGCAAGTGTGTGTCTGTGTGGGTATTTCAGTGGATATATTTATTCTTTTTTTTCCTCATTCTGTAACATACAGATTTTAACTTTAAAGTTCCTTGATAAAATTTATAATTTTCTTAATATATACCTCTTTGTCAATTGTTAAGTGTGTTCTTAACCTTTTTAAAAAATTTTTTAATGTTTATTTTTGAGAGAGAGAGAGACAGAGACAGAGAGAGAGTGAGTAAGCATGAGGAGGGAAGGAGCAGAGAGGGGACAGAGGATATAAAATGGTCTCTGTGCTGACAGCAGCAAGCCCAATGTGGGGTTGAACTCACAAACCATGAGATGACCTGAGCAGAAGTTGGATACTTAACCGACTGAGCCACCCAGGTGCCCCTCTTTTTTTATATTGTAAATGAGCTTAAGTTTTTTTCTTTGGTAATATTCCTTTAGAGAAAAACTAACGTTTTCTACAAATATTCCTTATATCAAATATTTTCCAAATATTTTCTTAATTCAGTTTAGTAGTTTTGATTTTTGTTGTGTTATTTTTACTAGAAGTTATTGGATTGTTCTCAGTATAGCATTGGTACACTCTCTGCTGCAAGTAACAGGAACAAAACTCCACTTTAATAGCTATAGACCATAAGGAAAATTAATTTTGTCACATGACCAGAGCCTTGTAGGTAGAGAGAGTCTACAGTTGTTTAATTCGGCAGCACAAAGACTCGGATTCCTTCTACTATTCAGCTGTGCCTGTCATTGTGTCAGCTTCCTCTCAGATGGCTCCACTCATTGTTATGGGATGGGGGCACAGTTTCATGTGTCACACAGTAATATTACTATCAAAAGTACAGAGGCCACACAAAGGGAGAAACTTTTCTCCATGTATTCCTTTTTAACATTGAGAAAAACACTTTCCCCAAATATTGCCAGGGCCGTTCTCATAAAAATGAATTAGTGATACTTGTGTCACATGCCCATACCAAAAGCAGGAGCTGAACAGGTAAATGGGACCCCACGATTGACTTACACAAACAGGGCATACCCATGAGTAACAAGGAAAGGGGAAGATACCAAGTAAGACTGTGGTTTTGTTAGCAAAAAAGAATGGTGGGAATGGCCATTGGATAGGCAGCTAATGGAAACTTCACATGTTGATGCTAAAAAGAACAAGGTTTATCTATTCCTGGCCAATATGTATCACATGAGGGTTTTTTTTTTCTACTTGACCTATTAAATTTGCTAGAATATCCAAAAGATGTTGAATAGATATGATGATGGTAAGTGTCCTCATTTCTTTTTGTTTTTAATGGCTTAACATTTAAACGTTTTGAATGAGGTTTACTAGGTTTTTTTTCTTCATGATATTTAAGAACTTTTCCTCTGTGAATACTTTACCAAAAGTAAAAGCTTATAATTGAGTAGAAGATAAGAGAAACAAAAATAGTATAAAGAATATTCAGATACAAAATAAGAATCCTTGAGGATGCCTGTGTGGCTCAGTCGGTTAAGCGGCTGATTTTGGCTTAGGTAATGATCATGTGGTTCATAAGTTCGAGCCCCACTTCGGGCTCTGTGCTGACAGCCCACAGCCTGGAGCCTGCTTCGGATTCTGTGTCTCCCTCTCTCTCTGCACCTCCCCCATTCTCTCTCTCTCTCTGTTTCTCAAAAAAAAAAAAAAAAAAAAAAAAAAAAGAATAAATATTTAAAAAAATAATAATAATCCTTGGAAGAAGATTATAATAGTTTTCTCTTGCTCCTGATAAGGGAAAGGAACTTAAAATATTTGAATAAATTATCCACCTAATATTTGGATAATAATTTTTAATGCTGTAAAGATGTGAATTCTTCCTAAATTAATCTATAAATATGTCATCCAAATAAAAAGAGACTTGTAAAACTTGATATGGTTATATTAATAGTCAACTGGAATGGTACACATTGAAGAATAGGCAGGAAGCCTTCTGAAAACTGAGTACAGGAGCAGGGTAGAGTTTTCACCTCCACAGAATAAGGCTTTAAATAAAGGCGAGCCAAACCATTAGACAGAGTGTTACTGATTCATGATTTAGACAGCAAAGTGGTATAGAAATAGACTTAAAGGCCAAATGAAATTTAGAATGTAACACAATTGTCATTTCATGCCAGAGATGTAAAGGTGAATTGTAAAACAATTGTAGAATTAATGTGAAAATTTTCAAGGTATTAGGAAAATTGAGGAGATTACAAACTTAACTCCGTATGTGTGATATAACTTCAGATAGAAAAAAGATGTAAATAGTAAAAATAATACCATAACATGCAATGTAAAATGCTAGCTTTATTATTTTTTTTTAAGTTTGTTTATTTATTTTGATTTATAGAGAGAGGTAGAGAGAGAGGGAGACAGAGGATCTGAAGTGGGCTCTGTGCTGACAGCAGAGATCCTGATGTGGGGCTTGAACTCACTAACTGTGAGATCATGACCTTAGGTGAAGTCGGACACTTAACTGACTGAGCCACCTAGGTGCCCCTAGTTTATTATTTTTTTTAAAGTTGAGAAGCCATCTTTTTAAAGCTTAATTGTTATTTTATTTTATATTTTCCAAAATAAAAATAAATTTTTCTTTTGAAGATTAATATTTTGTTTTGTTTTGTTTTAATTCCAGTGTAGTTACCATGCAGTGTTACATTAGTTTCAGGAGTACAATATAGTGATTCAGTAGTTCCATAAGTTACTCAGTGCTCATTATGATAGGTGTTATGCCTTTACCTATTTTACCCATCAACCTACCCACCTCCCCTCTGGTAACCATCTGTTTGTTCTGTATGGTTAAGAGTTTGTTTTTTTGGTTTGTCTCCCCCCCCCCCACCCCTTTGTTTGCTTTGTCTCTTAAATTCCACATATGAATGAAATCATAGGATATTTGTCTTTCTCTAACTGGTTTATTTTGCTTAACATTATACACTCCATATCTATCCATGTTGTTGCCAATGGCAAGATTTCACTCTTTTTTATGTCTGAATAACAGTCCATTATATATATGTGTGTGTGTGTATTTATTATATATATTATATTTATTATAAATTATAATTATAAATTCTACATATGTTCATTGATATGTTTTTTTGTTTGTGTTTTTAGTTTTTCTGTCATTTATTTCTGCTTTAATCTTTATCAGTTCCTTACTTCTGCTGGTTTTTGGTTTTGTTTATTCTCTTTCTAACTCTTTTAGGTGTAAGGTTAGGTTGTTTATTTAAGATTTTTCTTCTTTTTTTTAATGTTTATTTTTGAGAGAGACAGAGACAGAGACAGAGACAGAGAGTGACAGAGCATGATTAGGGGAGGGGCAGAGAGAGAGAGACACGGAATCCTAAGCAGGCTCTAGGCTGCAATCTGTCAGTACAGAGCCCGACGCAGTACTTGAGCTCACAAACTGTAAGATGATGACTTGAGCCAGTCGAAGCTTAACTGACTGAGACACCCAGGTGCCCCAAGATTTTTCTTGCTTCTTGAGGTAGGCCTATATTGCTATAATCTTCCCTCTTAGAACTGCTTTTGCTGCATCCCAAAGACTTTTGGACGGTTGCCCTTTCATTTTCATTTGTTTCCATGTAAATTTTGATTTCTTCTTTGATTTCTTAGTTGATCCATTCATTGTTTAGTAGCATGTTATTTAACCTGTATGTATTTGTGCTCTCTCCAGATTTTTTCTTGTGGTTGATTTTTGTTTCATTGCATTGTAGTCAGAAAAAAAGTAGGGTATGATTTCAGTTGTTTTCAATTGCTGAAATTTGTTTTGGCCAAATATGTGATTTATTCTGGAGAATGTTGAGTGTGTATTTGAAAAGAATATGTATTCTTAGGATGCAGTGTTCTGAATATATTTGTTAAGTCCGTCTGGTCTGGTGTAACATTCAAAGCCACTGTTTCCTTGTTGATTTTCCTTTTTTTCTAAATTTTTAATGTTTATTTATTTTTTTGAGAGAGAGATAGAATGTTAGCCAGGAAGGGGCATAGAGAGAGGGAGACACAGAATCTGAAGCAGGCTCCAGGCTCCAAGCTGTCAGCACAGAGGCCAATGTGGGACTCAAACCTATGAACCATGAGATTGTGATCTGAGCCAAAGTCAGGTGCTTAACTGACTGAGCCATGCAGACATGCCCCCTTGTTGATTTTCTGACTGGATGATCCATCCATTGATTTAAGTAGGGTGTTAAAGTCCTCCACTATTACTGTGTTACTATCAATTGATTTCTTTACATTTGTTATTAACTGTGGTAGATATTTGGGTGCTTTTATATAGGGTGCATAAATATTTATAATTATTATATCATCTTGTTGGATTGTCCCCTATATTATTATATAGTGTCTTCCTTTGTCTCTTGTTATAATATTTATTTTAAAGGCTATTTTGGCTGATATAAGTATTGCTACTCAGGTTTCCTTTCATATCCACTTACATTATAAATGTTTCTCCATCCCCTCACTTTCAATCCACATGTGTCTTTATATCTAAAATGGGTCTCTTATAGCAGCATATAGGTGATTCTTGTGTTTTTATTCATTATATTACCCTATATCTTTTTGTTGGGGTGTTCAGTACATTTACGTTCAAAATAATTATTGCTAAGTATATATTTATTGCCACTGTGTTACTAATTTTATGTTTTTTGTGTGTGTGGTTTGTTTTTAGTTCTCTGATCCTTCTTCTCTTGCTCTTTTCTCTTATGGTTTGCTGGATTTCTTTAGTGATATACTTGGTTTCCTTTTTCTTTATTTTTTGCATATCTATTACTAGGTTTGTATCATGGTTACCATTAGATTTGTATATAAAGTCTTCTGCATATAGCAATCTATATTAAGTTGATGGTCACTTAAATTTGTACCCATTTTTTAGTCCTCTTCCTCCAACCCCCCATATTTTAGGTATATGATGTAATAATTACATCTCATACTCCTTTTATTTTGTGAATCCCTTAACTGATTTTTATAGATATACTTATTTTTACTGCTTTTGTGCTTCTTACTTTTCTTAAGGTCTTACTTAAGGTCTTTCTTTTCCACTCCAAGAATCCCCTTTAACATTTCTAGTAGGGCTAGTTTCATGATCAGGAACTCCTTTAGCTTTTGTTTGTCTGGGAAACTCTTTATCTCTCCTTCTCTTCTAAATGATAACCTTGTTAGATAGATTATTCTTGGCTACAGTTTTTTTTCCCTTTCAGAGCTTTGACTAAATCATGCTACCCACTTCTGGCCTGCCAAGTTTTAGCTGAAAAATCTGCTGATGGCCTTATGGGGTTTCCTTTATATGTAACTATCTTTTTTCCTCCCCTCTCTTTTTGCTTTAAAATTCTCTCTTTATCACTACTTTTTCCATTTTAATTACTATGTGTCTTGTTGTGGGCCTTTTTGGGTTTATTTTGTTGGGTGATCTTTGTGCCTTCTGGATCAGGATATCTATTTCCTTCCACAGATTAGGGAATTTTTTGGTTACTATTTCTTCAAATAAATTTTCTGCCCTCTTTTCTCTTCTTCTTCTGGGATCTCTATAATGCAAATGTTACTAATCTTGACAGAATCACTGAGTTTCCTAGATCTATTCTCGTTTTGCATAATTTTTTTCTCTCTCATCTGCACAGCTCATTACTTTCCATTGCTCTGTCCAATAGGTTGCTGCGTCATTCTTCTGCTTCCTTTAACTGCTATTTATTCCATATAGTATATTTTTAATTTATTGTGTTCTTCATCTCTGATTGATTCTTTTTTATTTCTCTTTGTTAAAGGTCTTATTAATATCCTCTACTCTTTTCTCAAGTCCAGTGAGTGTCTTCAAGGTCATTACTTTAAATTCTCTATCAGACATATTGCTTATATCTATTTTGCTTAGGTCTCTTGCTGTAGTTTTGTCCTATTCTTTCATTTGGGACATATTCCTCTGTCTCCTCATTTTGTTTAATTCTGTGTCTTTTTCTCTGTTAGGAAGGTCAGTTGTGTCTTCTGTTCTTGAGGGTAATGGCCTTATGAAGGAGAGGTCCTGTTGTGCCATGCAGTTAGTGTCCCCTCTTCACCATAACCTGGCATTTCAGGGACATCTTCTCTCTGTTTTGCATGCACTCTGCTGTTGTGTCTTGGCCACTTTTTCCTTCCATTCCAGTCATCTCCAGTGGCTCTCTTTTCTCGTCATGTGCAGTGTTTGCTCTCTGTCGTGTTAGTGGGCCAGTATGGGGCCCCACATCGGGCTTGAATTGAGTCAGTCCAGGCATTTTCCAGAGATACAGTTGCATCAAACTACAGGGCGCTTACCCAGTGTTGTCCCCTGAGAAGCTTTTCTTGGTTGTCAAGGCCAGCAATCAGATCAGCTATCTGCTTTGAGCCCACTGCTGGGTCTGCCACCACCTGGCTGGTATGTGTGGTAATTTTCCTCTCACCCAGGAGTCTATTTGGAGTTGTTCTGGCCCCTGTTAGGGCTGCTTGCACATGGACCTTGTTTGAACGGGTTCCAGTCAAGAGTGTATTGGAGGATACAGAACACAATGTTTTAACAAGGTATCTGATGGTCTGCTTGCAAATTGAGACCTCCCACCACAGCTATTCCAGGACTGGATGACTGGGACAGATCAACAAAGCATTGATCTTTAACACAATTTTAACAAGATCCATACCACTCTTCTGTGGAGGGGGCTTACTGCCACTGGAACAGAGGCCCTACTTAGCTCCCTGGTGGAAATGTGTTGGTATTAGCAAGGTTTGCATTGGTCTTCTGGGAGCAGGGACCTTCAGTGCTGGGACTGAAGCAAGTATGACTGGAAAGGGTGGATCCACCAAACCACAGGGGATCAGGGCTTGGTGTAAACAATTTAGGTAGTAAATGTCCCCTGTGCTGGTTCCTGCAGATGGCCCTGTATTTATACTGGGGGTTTAGGGAAGGGAAAAGGAGTCTTCCAGCTCTTTTGTTCCTGGAGAAGACCCTCTGTGAACTCTGTCCCTCTCTAAGCTCTGAGATTAGCAAGTAACTCTCCCTCTGTATGCCCTAGGTATTTTTCAACGTGCTGTGGGCTATGCTGGATCTATGCAGGCTATTTGTTGTGCTGTGTCTTTAAGGACAGAGACTCAGTTTCCTGTCATCCTCCAGTCTCTCTGAGAATGGAGCCTGATGATTTTTAAAATTCTAAGCTTTATGTCCCACTAGTTATAAGAATTCATGAAATTCAGCCCCTCTTGTTTCCAAAGCCAAATGTTATATGTATTCTTCTTCCCTGTGTGGGCTCCCTGGTGTGAGGGTCTGCTTTTATCCTTTCTCCACACTCATTGATCCCTCCCTTCTCCAGAGGGCTTGAGGTCTGTTCAGGTCCATGGTGTCTCTGCCTTTCCTACACTCTTCTATATGACCTCTTCTCTGTCTTTAGTTTGAGTTAGTGAGTTTGTTCTGCTAGTCTTAAAGTCATTTTATGGGTGGCTTAAACAACACAAATTAATATTTTCATACTGCTGGAGACTAGGAAGTCCAAAATCAACATTCCAACAGAGTTTAATTTTTTAGAGCTCTCTTCCTGGCTTACAGACAGACACATTCTCACTATGTCTTCACATGGCTGAGAGAGATAGATATTTGGTGTCTCTTCCTCTTTTATAAGGACACTGGTTCTATTGGTTCAGGACTCCACTTTTATGGCCTCATTTGATTAATCACCTCCTTAAAGGCTCTATTTCCTATATAGTCATTTGAAGGGATAAGAGTGTCAAGATATGGATTTTAGGAAAACACAGTTCAGTCCATTGCACCAAGCTATCATTATTTCTTGCCTGAACTACTAAATTAACCTTCTAATTGGTCTGCCCATATCCCCTTTTGTACCTATCCAAATGGTTGTCATTGTAGCTGAAATCTTCTTTTTAAAACACGTATCACTCTTCTGCTGATGATAATTAAATGGTTTTACATTAGTTTTTAGATAAAAAAATTATTTTTTAAACTTTGCCTATAATGCTATGTATGGCTTTGTCCCTACATTCTGCTCCAGCCCTATCGCTACCAGGCCCTTTCTTTCCTGATGTCTGCCTCTAGTCACAGTGAGTTGAATATCCATGGTCCCTCCCACCAAGTGACCTTTAGACGTGTTATTTTCTTTGTGAGGAATTTTCTGCCTCCCATAACTTTCTTTGCCTAGTAAATTCTACTCTTTCCTCAGATATTTAGAAAGAATTATTGTATCCCAATTAAGTTAAAAATCCTGAGTGAGGGGATTTTGTTTCAATGTAATCATAGTATCTATTAGAGAGGCTGATGCATAGATGGTGCCTAATAAAGTCTTTGAATACATTAACTAATTAATGACATAAAACAAATCCCAGAGGACTTTCAGAAGATTACATAGCCAAATAAAGCCATACCACTCTCTCCAAGTTCCTTTAAGGTGGAATTTCCCAAATTATGATTCACTAAATACTAATGTTCTGTGAGACATTAGTAGATGTTTACAGAATAGAATTCTTGATCTCTAGAAATGCTGGGTTAAAAGAGATTTTTTTTTTATTACAGGGCTCCTTAGATCCTCTAATAGCTTACTATACAATATGAATCTTCTAGAGTAGATCATACCATTTAACATAACTTCTTTTAAAAATTTTTTTTAATGTTTATTTATTGTTGAGAGAGGGGGAGAGACAGAGCATGAACAGGGGAGGAGCAGAGAGAGAGGGAGACAGAATCAGAAGCAGGCTCCAGGCTCCAAGCTGTCAGCACAGAGCCCGACGCAGGGCTCGAACCCACAAGCCGCGAAATCATGACCTGAGCCGAAGTCAGACGCTCAACCGACTGAGCCACCAGGCACCCTTGATCACAAAACTCTTTTTATAAAATATATTTTAACATCATGAATGACACCAGTGTTCTAAAAGCATACTTTGGCAGACAGACTTAAAGATTTTGGCTATACCTACCATAAGGTAATTAAAATACATGCAAATAGATACTGGAATCATTCATCTTTATCCATGTATATTAAAATTTCCTTCTCAGATCCTTCAGACACAAGGTAATTTTGTTTCTTTTTTCTTTTATTGGCTTTTGAATTTGAAAATAAATTGCACAATCTGTAGAATAACTTTACGTTGTTTTTATTTTAAAATAAAGATCAATGACATGGAAGCTAGAGTATCATTATTTCTTCCCAAAATATATTTATTTAACAAATATTAATTGAGAACTGTTAGTGTAAAAAGCTTCGCTCTGTGGGAGATTTTCATTTGTATTAGGTATGGCTTTGGTACATGAGAAGTCTATAATATGAAAGAAAATATAATCATATATATGATCATTGTAGCACAATAAGCATATAATTACAATATCAGTGAAAAAAAGCCATAGAGATACAAGCAAAGAATATCTAATAAATAGATAAAAATATTAAGTGAAGTGAGAGCTTCAGCTTAATAGTCTTACTATTAATGTCTTCAATAAACAAGTGAGCAAAGGAAAAAAGTGAGAAAGAAAGACAGAAACCAAGAAACAGACTCTTAGCTACAGAAAACTGATGGTTGCCAGAGGGGAGGTGGATGGGGGATGGGCAAAATAGAGGAAGGGGATTGAAGAGTACACTTTAAAAAAATATCTTCAATAAACAATAAGGCAAGGATACCTGACAATCTAGAGTATATGGGAAAGTTAGCCAAGAGGACTTGAGAAGATGAGAGAAGATTTAAAATTTGAGTTGTAGGGAATGGACTAATTTATCATCTAGAAATGAATAATATGATTGTCAAGTAGCTTTGAGAACCCAATTGAAAATAGTCAGCATGAATTTATGGTAGGTTGGTTAGAATAGTTCTATGATTAGCAAAGTCATCTGAGAGAAATGCTCTTCTTAACTTTCTGTGGCAGACACTGGAAAAATTTAACTCTTTATTTGAGCAAAAAGTCTATTTTGAACTATAATAGACCATTAATCTTCATTGTTAATTCCTCAGGTCATTGAACTTTCACAGAGAGCCTGATGTCAGTATCAAAGAGCTGAGCATTCCAATTTGTGTTTCTGCCTTTAGAATGTTGAGATATAAAATAATATGGGACTTTATTTCGTGCTCCAGGTGCTGTTGGTTTTCTATAAATATTATATAATCAGAGGGGTAATGTCCTGTACAGTTGTATTTGTCAGAATACATTGTGTTATGTTCCAAGTGGTTACACATGATTTATAATTGTTGGTAAGATGGTTCTGTCAGGCAAACAGTATTATGGCTTATTTTCACTTATCATATCTAATAAATCACTATAAATACAGGCCACAGAATAAATGAAGCATTGCAAAACAATTCCTAAAAATTCATTTGCCTTAACATTGTCTTATGGAGGGTTTCGGTTTATTGGGAAAAGAAAATGGATTTGTTTTCTCTAAAGAGCAAGCATACATCCCCAACATTTTTGCCCTCTTTTCCAGGGATAATAAGAGGTAGGATTATAGTACATTATTTTATACTTTCATACTCTCTATCTTTGCTAAGTATTTCTAACTCAGTAACCATATAAACTCTGAGTATAACTCCAGGATATTCTAAAAAATGAGAATTCAATAAGAAATTTCATATTTTCTTAGTATTATAGTTTGTCATTTCCCTTGTTTTCACCATCTCCATGTAAGTAGGAGAAAAAAGAAGGAAGGGAATACTGAGAGGGAAAGAAAGAATGCTTTTGTTCTGGCATTTTGACCTGAAGAAATGACCCATGCCCCATGTGTAGGTGATCATTGTCTAATAGAAAATATGACTCCCTTCTCTTACTGGGATTACTGGTCTAAGAGTCAAGAAACAGTCCTTACTTTCAAGCACATGGATGTGGACGGACAACCTACCTTGGTCAGTATATTGGGGGTCCTTGCATAATAATGCATATGACTGGAAGGGGGCCACTGTGAACACACTGAGCCCTAGACACGGTTCCCAGTGGTGTGGCAGCTGGTGTTGAATCAACTTATTTTGACTATACCGAGACCCAATGCTGCCTCTCTATCTCTCCATAGACAGAAAACTTGGTGACTTACACAGCCAAGCAATAGTCAAGAAAGAGCCATTAATAATACTTGTAACATCAGCCCATTAATCCTTAGGAGGATTATCTAGGCCTTTAGATTATCAAGTTAGCAGATAGGAATAAATGCCTACAAAATATTCATATCCAGACTTTTTTTTTCCCTTCTCTCCTAGTTCCACCTTTGCAACACTCTCATGTCCTTGTACTCAAGTTCTCTGTAGCATTCAACATGTAAACTGCTCCCTGCTTGGTTTTTTTGTGTGTGTTTCCAAGATTCTATCCAGTGGGTCTCGAATTATACATCAGAATCCACAGAAACACAGGTGGTTGGGTCTGACTCCAGAGTTTATGTTTCAGTAGGATGGAGGTAGGGCCTGAGAATTTGCATTCCTAACATGTTCCTAGGTGAGTCAGATGCCTTTGTTCTGAGGACCACACTTTGAAAACCACCACTTGACGCTCTCATGGAAGCTTCATTTATCTCTACAAGTTTCTCATTTACTTATGCCACCATTATGGACACTTCTCATTATCCTCTTTACCAGATTAGTCTCCTTGAAATGACTTCTAATTTTTCCTTCAGTGACTCCCTTTAGTATTCATCCAGTCCCATGGCTTTACCCATTTTGTTGGTTTGTTTTATCTCTAGCTTACACATTTTGTATAAAGCTACCTTGTCTTCAACCTTAGTCATCACATGGTGTTGTGGTGAGGATTATGTTATAAACTTCAGTTACTTTGGTCAAGATGAAAAAATGATGCCATGACTAACAAAGCAGAAACACTAACACATCAGACTATGTACTATTTTAAAGTGGGTTCTTTTTTTTTTTTTTTTTTTTGCTTTTTTGACATTTTGTTTATTTTTATTTTTTTAATATGAAATTTATTGTCAGATCGGTTTCCATACAATACCCAGTACTCATCCCAACAGGTGCCTTCCTCAATGCCCATCACCCACTTTCCCCTCCTCCTACTCCCCATCAACCCCCAGTTTATTCTCAGTTTTTAAGAGTCTCTTATGGTTTGGCTCCTTCTCTAAATTTGTTATCTTTTCCTTCCCCTCCCCCATGGTCTTTTGTTAAGTTTCTCAGGATCCACATAAGAGTGAAAACATATGGTACCTGTCTGTCTCTGTATGGCTTATTTCACTTAGCATCACACTCTCCAGTTCCATCCACGTTGCTAGAAAGGACCATATTTCGTTCTTTCTCATTGCCATGTAGTATTCCATTGTGTATATAAACCACAATTTCTTTATCCATTCATCAGTTGATGGACATTTAGGCTCTTTCCATATTTTGGCTATTGTTGGAAGTGCTGGCTATAAACATTGGGGTCCAAGTGCCCCTATGCATCAGTACTCCTGTATCCCTTGGGTAAATTCCTAGCAGTGCTATTGCTGGGTCATAGGGTAGATCTATTTTTAATTTTTTGAGGAACCTCCACACTGTTTTCCAGAGCGGCTGCACCAGTTTGCATTCCCACCAACAGTGCAAGAGGGTTCCCGTTTCTCCACATCCTCTCCAGCATCTATAGTCTCCTGATTTGTTCATTTTGGCCACTCTGACTGGTGTGAGGTGATATCTCAGTGTGGTTTTGATATGTTTTTCTCTGATGAGAAGTGAAGTTGAGCATCTTTTCATGTGCCTGTTGGCCATCCGGATGTCTTCTTTAGAGAAGTATCTATTCATGTTTTCTGCCAATTTCTTCACTGGGTTATGGTTTTTCAGGTGTGGAGTTTGGTGAGCTCTTTATAGATTTTGATACTAGCCCTTTGTCTGATACGTCATTTGCAAATATCCTTTCCCATTCCATCAGTTGCCTTTTAGTTTTGTTGATTGTTTCCTTTGCAGTGCAGAAGCTTTTTATCTTCATGAGGTCCCAGTAGTTAATTTTTGCTTCTAATTCCTTTTTGGAGATGTGTCAAGTAAGAAATTGCTGCAGCAGAGGTCAGAGAGATTTTTTTCCTGCTTTCTCCTCTAGGGTTTTGATGGTGTCCTGTCTCACATTCAGGTCCTTCATCCATTTTGACTTTATCTTTGTGAATGGTGTAAGAAAGTGGTCTAGTTTCATTCTTCTTCATGTTGCTGTCCAATTCTCCTGCACCATTTGTTAAAGAAACTGTCTTTTCTCCATTGGATATTCTTTCCTGCTTTGTCCAAGATTAGTTGACCATACTTTTGTGGGTCCAATTCTGGGGTTTCTATTCTATTCCATTGGTCTATGTGTCTGTTTTAGTGCTAATACCATGCTGTCTTGATGATTACAGCTTTGTAGTAGAGGCTAAAGTCTGGGATTGTGATGCCTCCCACTTTGGTCTTCTTCTTCAATATTACTTTGGCTCTTCCGGGTCTTTTGTGGTTCCATACAAATTTTAGGATTGTTTGTTCTAGCTTTGAGAAGAATGCTGGTGCAATTTTGATTGGGATTGCATTGAATGTGTAGATTGCTTTGGGTAGTATTCACATTTTAACAATATTTACTCTTCCAATCCATGAGCACAGAATGTTTTTTCCATTTCTTTGTATCTTCTTCAATTTCCTTCATAAGCTTTCTATAGTTTTCAGCATACAGATCTTTTACATCTTTGGTTAGATTTATTCCTAGGTATTTTATGCTTCTTGGTGCGATTGTGAATGGGATCCGTTTCTTTATTTGTCTTTCTGTTGCTTCATTATTAGTGTATAAGAATGCCACTGGTTTCTGTACATTGATTTTGTATCCTGCAACTTTGCTAAATTCATGTATTAGTTCTAGCAGACTTTTGGTGGAGTCTATCGGATTTTCCATGTATAGTATCATGTCATTTGCAAAAAGTGAAAGCTTACTTCATCTTTGCCAATTTTGATGCCTTTGATTTCCTTTTGATGTCTGATTTCTGATGCTAGCACTTCCAACACTATGTTAAACAACAACGGTGAGAGTGGGCATCCCTGTCGTGTTCCTGATCTCAGGGAGAAAGCTCTCAGTTTTTCCCCATTGAGGATGATATTAGCTGTGGGCTTTTTGTACATGGCTTTTATGGTGTTTAAGTATGTTCCTTCTATCCCAACTTTCCTGAGGGTTTTTATTAAGAAAGGATGCTGAATTTTGTCAAATGCTTTTTCTGCATCGATTGACAGGATCATGTGGTTCTTTTCTTTTATTAATGTGATATATCACATTGATTGATTTCAGAATGATGAACTAGCCCTGAAGCCCAGTAATGAATCCCACTTGATCATGGCGAATACTTTTTTTTATATGCTGTTGAATTCGTTTTGCTAAAGTCTTGTTGAGAATTTTTGCATCCATATTCATCAGGGATATTGGCCTGTAGTTCTCTTTTTTTGCTGGGTCTCTGTCTGGTTTGGGAATCAAAGTAATGCTGGCTTCATAGAATGAGTATGGAGGTTTTCCTTCCCTTTCTATTTTTTGGAACAGCTTGACAAGGATAGGTATTATCTCTGCTTTAAATGCCTGGTAGAATTCCCCAGGGAAGCCATCTGGTCCTGGACTCTTATTTGTTGGGAGATTTTTGATAGCTTATTCAATTTCTTTGCTGTTTATGGGTCTGTTCAAGTTTTTTATTTCTTCCTTTTTGAGTTTTAGAAGTGTGTGGGTGCTTAGGAATTTGTCCATTTCTTTCAGGTTGTCCAGTTTGTTGGCATATAATTTTTTCATAGTATTCCCTGATAATTGCTTGTATTTCTGAGGGATTGGTTATAATAATTCCATTTTCATTCATGATTTTATCTATTTGGGTCATCTCCCTTTTCTTTTTGAGAAGCCTGGCTAGAGGTTTGTCAATTTTGTTCATTTTTTCAAAAAACCAACTCTTGGTTTCATTGATCTATCTGCTCTACAGTTTTTTTAGATTCTATATTGTTTATTTCTGCTCTGATCTTTATTATTTCTCTTCTGCTGGGTTTGGGGTGTCTTTGCTGTTCTGCTTCTAGTTCCTTTAAGTGTGCTGTTAGATTTTGTATTTGGTATTTTTCTTGTTTCTTGAGATAGGCCTGGATTGCATGTATTTTCCTCTCAGAACTGCCTTAGCTGTATCCCAGAAAGTTTGGATTGTTGTGTTTTCATTTTCATTTGTTTCCATATATTTTTTAATTTCTTTTCTAATTGCATGGTTGACTCATTCATTCTTTATTAGGGTGTTCTTAACCTCCATGCTTTTAGAGGCTTTCCAGACTTTTTCCTGTGGTTGATTTCAAGTTTCATAGCATTGTGGTCTGAAAGCATGTATTCTATGATCTCAATACTTGTATACTTATGAAGGGCTGTTTTGTGACCCAGTATGTGATCTATCTTGGGGAATGTTCCATGTGCACTCGAGAAAGAAAGTATATTCTGTTGCTTTGGGATGCAGAGTTCTAAATATATCTGTCAAGTCCATCTGATCCAATGTATCATTCAGGGCCCTTGTTTCTTTACTGATCCTGTGTCTAGATGATGTATCCATTGCTGTCAGTGGGGTAGTAAAGTCCCCTGCAGTTACCACATTCTTATCAATAAGGTTGCTTATGTTTGTGATTAATTGTTTTATATATTTGGGGGCTCCCGTATTTGGCGCATAGACATTTATAATTGTTAGCTCTTCCTGATGGATAGACCTGTAATTATTACATAATGTCCTTTTTCATCTGTTGTTACAGCCTTTAATTTGAAGTCTAGTTTGTCTGATATAAGTATGACTACTCCAGCTTTCTTCCAATAGCAAGATAGATCTCCATCCCTTCACTTTCAATCTGAAGGTGTCCTCAGGTCTAAAATGAGTCTCTTGTAGATAGCAAATAGATGGGTCTTGTTTTTTTAACCCATTTTGACATCCTATGTCTTTTGGTTTGAGCATTTAGTCCATTTACATTTATTGTTATTATTTAAAGATAGGGTTTAGAGTCATTGTGATGTCTGTAGGTTTCATGCTTGTAGTGATGTCTTTGTGGTCCTTGCAACATTTCACTCATAGAATCCCCCTTAGGATCTCTTGTAGGGCTGGTTTAGTGGTGATGAATTCCTTCAGTTTTTGTTTGGGAAAACTTTATCTCTCCTTCTATTCTGAATGACAGACTTACTGGATGAAGGATTCTCGGCTGCATATTTTTTCTGTTCATCACATTGAAGATTTCCTGTCATTCCTTTCTGGCCTGCCAAGTTTCAGTAGATAGGTCTGCTACCATTCTTATGTATCTACCTTTGTAAGTTAGAGCCTGTTTATCCCTAGCTGCTTTCAGAATTTTCTGTTTATCTTTGTATTTTCCCAGTGTCACTATGGTATGTCATGCAAAAGATCTAGTTACATCTGAAGGGAGTTCTCTGTGCCTCTTGGATTTCAGTGCCTTTTTCCTTCCCCAGATCAGGAAAGTTCTCAGCTATGATTTGTTCAAGTACACCTTTGGCCCCTTTCTCTCTCTCTTCTTCTTCTGGTATTCCTATGATATAGATATTGTTCTGTTTGATTGCATCACTTAGTTCTCTAATTCTCCCCTCATACTCCTGGATTGTTTTATCTCTCTCTTTCTCAGCTTCCTCTTTTTCCATAATTTTATCTTCTAATCCACCTATTCTCTCCTCTGCCTCTTCAATCCATGCTATGGCAGCCTCCATTTTATTTTACACCTCATTTATAGCATTTTTTAGCTCCTCATGACTATTTCTTAGTCCCTTGATCTCTGTAGCAATAGATTCTCTGCCATCCTCTATGCTTTTTCCAAGCCCAGTGATTAATTTTATGACTATTCTAAATTCTTGTTCTGTTATATTGCTTAAATCGTTTTTGATCAATTCGTTAGCTGTCGCTACTTTCTGGAGTGTCTTTTGAGGAGAATTCTTCCTTTTAGTCATTTTGGGTAGTCCCCGTGGTAACTCCAAACTTCAGGGCACTTCCTCTGTGCTGTCTGGAGTAACTTGTGTTGGTGGGCGGGGCCACAGGCAGACCTGATGTCTGTCCCCAGCCCACCGCTGGGGCCATAGTCAGACTGGTGTGTACCTTGTCTTGCCCTCTCCCAGGGGCAGGACTCACTGTGGAGTGGCGTGGCCCCTGTCTAGGCTACTTGCACACTGCCAGGCTTGTGGTGCTGTTTTGATGGGATCTGGGCAAGGGTGTATTAGCCGGGGTGGATCTGCAAGGCGCACAGGGGCAGGAGGGGCAGGTTTAGCTCGTTTTGCTGTCGGTGGTCCCCTGCAGCCCCCGGAGGGAGGCAGGCCCGTCTAAGGGGTGGAACCCACAGAAACACAGCATTGGGCCTTTGCATGGTGAAAGCAAGTTCGGTGATGGGAACTGGTTCCCTTTGGAATTTTGGCTGGGGGGTGTGAGAGGGAAATGGCTCTTGCCAGCGCCTTTGTTCCTGGCCTAGCTGAGCTCTGCGTTCCAGAGCTCAACAACTCTCCTCCTGGCGTCCTGTCACCCTCCCTGCTCTCCGAGAGCAGAGCTGTTAACTTTTAACATTCCAGAGGTTAAGTCCCTCTGGTTGTCAGAACTCATAGTGTCCGGCCCCTCCACTTTTGCAAGCCAGACTTCAGGGGCTCTGTCTTGCTGGGTGGGCTGCCCCTCCACCGCCCTGGCTCCTTCCCGCCAGTCTGTGTAGCACGCACTGCCTCTCCACCCTTCCTACCCTCTTCCATGGGCCTCTTGTCTACGCTTGGCTCCAGAGAGTCCATTCTGCTAGACTTCTGGCAGTTTTCTGTGTTATTTAGGCAGATGTGGGTGGAATCTAAGCGATCAGCAGGATGAGGTGAGCCCAGCATCCTCCTCTGCCACCATCTTCCCAGGTCTTCCCCTAAAGTAGGTTCTTAAAAGAGAAATTCAGAGCCTAAGTTATTTTCTTTCACTTTTTATTTTTATTTTTAAAAATTTTTTAATGTTTTATTTATTCTTGAGAGAGAGAGAGACAGACAGAGCATGAGCGAGGGAGGGGCAGAGAGAGAGGGAGACACATAATCTGAAGCAGGCTCCAGGCTCCGAGCTGTCAGCACAGAGCCTGACGCGGGGCTTGAACTTACAAGCAGTAAGATCATGACCTGAGCTGAAGTCAGATGCTTAACTGACTGAGCCACCCAGGCACCCCTTAGTTTTTATTTTTTTAATGTTTATTTATTTTTGAAAGGGAGAAAGACAGAGAGAGAGAGAGAGACAGAGAGACAGAGAGACAGAGAGACAGTGTGTGAGTGAGTGAGGAGCAGAGAGAGAGAGGAAGACACAGAATCTGAAGCAGGCTCCAGGCTCTGAGCTGTCAGCACAGAGCCAGACACAGGGCTCAAACCCACGTACCGTGAGATCATGACCTGAGCTGAAGTCAGACACCTAACTGAGCCACCAGGCACCCCCAGAGCCTAAATTATTGCAAAAACATTAAGTTTTATATAGGAAATTCCTGTAAGTCACAACTCCATGCTTTTGATTCTGTTGGCACTCTTAAAATTTGTGGCATCATTCATAGTTTAAATGTTTCAATATAATCAATCTGGCCAGGCATACTGCATTAAGTTCTGTTTTGTTAAGTTTCTGTCATTGCCTGAACAGATTTATATAAGGCAGGCTTTTGGTCAAATTTTATAATTACTTATTATATAGTTTTGTCCAACGCTAGGAAATTTTACTGGGAATATGCCCAAAGAAGAACAGTCACTTAACAAAAAGAAGACATAGTTATTCAAACAAATGACTGCTTGACAGCATAATTCTTTCATGTTGGACAAAAGCACTCATCTTTTTATGTAAGGAAAGCAAAATTTATTCCTAGAAGCCCATTCTTACTGGATTATAGTTTGAAGTTGTGCAGTCATACTTTTCATGTTGAAAGAAAGCTGGTATGGCTATCTCATACACCCTATTGTGTACAGGCAGGAAGGAATAAAAATCATCTTAATAATTCCTCATCTCTTTATCATGTCTATTTTTCTTCTAAAAATTAATGAATTTTTTCCATGTCTATCTTTGTTAATGATCTTCAGGAAAATTCAGGAAATTTTCATGACTTACTTAATTTGAGTTATCAAAAGACTATTGTTTATGATGCATTTGAGTAATTCTATTCAATAGGCAAATTCCTCAAAATCATTTGTAAGTTGACTCACTTGGTAAATGTAAAGTGAAGTTTAATATTTGTATGAGATTTATTATTCAATAAACTTATTCACAAATAATTTACCTTATTTGAAAGATTAATTTTCATATCTGTGTTTCTGAAAATTGGGCAGATACATTTAAAAAACATTTTTTTTTAACATTTATTTATTTTTGAGACAGAGAGAGACAGAGCATGAACGGGGGAGGGGCAGAGAGAGAGGCAGACACAGACTCGGAAGCAGGCTCCAGGCTCTGAGCCATCAGCCCAGAGCCCGATGCGGGGCTTGAACTCAGGGACCGCAAGATTGTGACCTGAGCCGAAGTCGGACGCCCAACCGACTGAGCCACCCAGGCGCCCCAGATACATTTTATATTGTGAAATATGGCTGTCAAACAGATTTTAACTCTGATTAGATTCCTGATTGACCTGTAGTAAACATTTGGTATAGTTGAAAAATAAACACTTGTTTTAAGCCACTGATATTTTGGCAACAGTTAGCACAGTGTGATTTAGTCTATCCCAAGTATGTCAGTAAGCATATTTGGGAGATTTTATTGTAGGCCCTTTTGTTTAAATTTTTAATTTATCTGAATAAAAACACTACAACTTGAGGTACCTGGGTGGCTCAGTTGGTTGAGTGTCCGACTTCAGCTCAGGTCCTAAGTTTGTAAGTTCGAGCCCCGCGTCAGGCTGTGTACTGACAGCTCAAAGCCTGGAGCCTGCTTCGGATTTTGTGTCTCCATCTATCTCTGCCTCTCCCCCACACATTCATTCTCTCTCTCTCTCTCTCTCTCTCTCTCTCTCTCTCCCCCTCTCAAAAGTAAATAAACATTTAAAAAATTTTTAAAAAAACCACTACAACTTGCTTCTAATCAACAGAATATGCCAAAGGTGATAGAATGTCCATTGTTATGTTTCAAGAGATTGAAATGACTATCTTGCTAAGAGACTTTCTTCTCTGGCTTTGAAGAAACAAGTTGCCATATTGTAAGATGCCATGTGAACAGGACCACATAGCAAGGAGCTAAGGACAGCCTTAGGCTGACAGCCAACAAAAAAATGAGGCCCTTAATCTGGTAACCTGCAAGAAACTGAAAGCTGCCAATACCTGTATGAGCTTGAAAGTACATCCTTTCCTAGATAGCCCCAGATGAGAACCCAGTCATGTCTGACACTTAGATCGCAGGTTTGCAGGGGACCCAATTAAACCATGCCAGATTCCTGACCCACAGATACTGTGAAATAATAGATCTGGATTGTTTTTAGCAGCAAAGTTCATAGTAACATTGTTATGCAGAAATACATACTAACACAATTGGGGATATAGTTCTTTTTTTCTAATTTAACAACAAGGAGAGATTTCACTTATTTTGTTGCAGCAATTTCAAAGAATAGTAAGTTTTTTGATGTTTATTTATTTATTTTGAGAGAGAGCAAGAGATCAGGAGTAGAGGCAGAGAGTTAGGAGAGAAAAAATCCCAAGCAGGCTCCATTCTGTAAGTGCAGAGCCCAGTGTGGGGCTCTTTCTCAGGAACCATGAGATCACGACCTGAGCCGAAGTCAAGAGTTGGCCTCTTAACCAATTGAGCCACCCAGGCACCCCAAGAATAATAAATTTATGAAGACAATTATGAGATAAAGTGTTCTGAAAGATTAATGCATTTGCAGTAGTTTTATGAGCCTTATGTAAACCTTATTATCATAGATGATAATAATTAAGATGTATTCATTGAAGGATACTTTGGACCATTTTGTGATTTCTCTCCAGGTTCATTGTATGGCTATGAGTTGTTTATGAAATATGCACTTTTCTATATGTATATTATTCCTTAGTAAAATGTTGAAAAGCATAGCTCTACTGGTTTGAAATATAATCAAATAATCTGGTTTTTTTTTTTTACTAAAACCTAGAGTGAATATAAAATAAATAAAATCAATAAGGCAATGTTTAGTATCATGGCTTAAATTTTTACTCCAGGAATTATTAGGCTGGCATCTTTTAGAAGTAAAGTGACATCAGAAAATAAGTTGAAATTGTAGATGATAGATAGATAGATAGATAGATCTAAAATAGTCTATGTCTTTCTCTCATTTTCCCTTCTGACAGTAGAGTTAGGGATTTGATTTTATAGACCTTTTAATGAACCGTATCTTCAAATTCATACCTGTTGTTCCAGTCTAGTCTCTTGATTTGTTTTGACTGTTCTTTTAATCTAATTATGATACTTAAAGATGTTCCATTATTCTCCACAAATCTATGCGTATGAATAATCTTTCACTGTTTGAATATATTGTATATAATCTTTCATTCATCTAGCTTTCTGAATATGGAATGCTGCAGAGAATCTCTGAATCACTTTTTTTTGTAGATATTGGATCACGATTTCATGTTTAGCAAAAGGCTTGTTGTTCTGCTCCGTCTGATATATTGTCCAATATATCTTTTTATAGTTCGCAGCCAATGCATAATAAATGCATTATTGTGGGATACTGGAAAAAATTCACATGAATCTACATCTATAAATCATTGGTCTAAAGTCTTTATCTCCAGATCTGTGAGGCATATTAACAATCTCAGCTGAACCATATAGAACAGTTACTGTGTTGTTGCCCTGGGTGAAAGTAATTGATGACACTGTTAGCAGGTTTGTGGCAGGGAAAAGCCTATGTAATTTCAAAGCCTTTGAATCCATGGCCATGAAGAACAGTGGAATGGAGTAAATCTACAAAGATTGGTGACTTTTCTATTAAAGATGGAGAGCATGAGGCAGGTAACTTGGGATCCTCAAATATTCTCTCTGTATATTTTTGTTCCTGGGCCTTTGTCAAAAAAAATGTTTTAATTTTCCTTAAGCCAACCCCATCATTTATCTGTATAATATATAGAGTGATTAAAAATCACTATCTATCCTCTGAAACACAACTTATGTTTCCAATTCCTCATACACTTTCTTGGACTTTATTGTCTTCCTTTAATTAATTTTTAGACCACCTATTTCAAACATGTGACTTAGAATTTAATAATTTTTGTTCATATACTGACCTCATCCCTTTTAGGCAGTTTAATCTCAAAATAATTTACATTTTAAGTGGTGTTAATTTTGTATGTACTTATTCACTCTCATTTAAAACATACTTACTTTAAAAAATGTATTTATTGAGTGGTTTAGTATGCACCAGGCCAGATTGATTGATTGACTAACCCTTTTCTATTCTGTTAATATTTACTGAATGAATACTATATGTGTGAAGTACAATGGGCAGTATATACAGAATGATAAATATATTGGGCATACCCATCCAAGGAATTCTAGTATAAGAAAGGAGACAACATCAGATTCCATTTTCACAAGCATCCCTAGACTCCCTGAGAGAAATAGTGAAGGGGACTGAGACTGAAAACAGGCTTTCAATCCCACATCAAATGTCCTGTAGTGGAGAGGAAGCATAAAGGTGCTCAGCTTTGTGTGTTTTCTAGGGAGAAGTGGAGCTCTGATAATTTAGGGAACTGCTAAATTTGGGGGGGAAATGCAAATATGCCTGCCCAGTGCTGGCAGGGATAGAGCAGTATGGCATCACTTATAAGGATTTCATATAATTCTACTCCTGTCTACCTATTCACCTTCATTTTCCTTTACTCTTGCCTAACATTGTAAGTTCCTCAACACCACTCTAAAAGGATGTTTCCTATCTCCCGACCTTTGCTTACATTGTTTCCTATTATAAGGACGCCTATTTTGCCCTCTTATTCTTCTTTACCTTGCTGAAACTTGCTAGAGTTAACTTCCCCATATATCTTTATATCATTTATGGTTAGCTGCCTCTGATTTTATGTGACATCTATGAATATTTCCAACATAGCCTTTATACCCATTGAATTAGATAGTACCACACTAATCTGACAGCAGGAACTCTGTTTTATTCTTCTAAGTGCTTGACAAGAACTGTAGTGATTCAAATCAATGGTTCTCTGATTCTAGCTTAGAAGATGAGACATACTCATAAAAATTATGACACAATGTACTTAGTTAAAAGTTAAAATTTCATCAAAGAAGTTCAGATAAAATGCTATGGAAATTCATAAGTTTGGATTCTTCATATATTGTGGTTCTCTAGACTAGAAGAAATATGATCCGTCTTAGTGTCCTTCTTTTTCCATAAAGATTTTATCCCAAATTGGAGAGTTTCCTTGTCATTAACAATCCCTGACAAAGAAATAATTCATAAGAGCTAGCCAACACCTGTTTTTCAGTTGAAGCACATTTCTTAAATTAGTGGCAGAGTCAATAAATTTCAAGTTTTCTTACCCAAAATTTGTTCTTTGTAACTAGAGGCACAAAAATAGTTTATGTTTCTTGGGGCGCCTGGGTGGCGCAGTCGGTTAAGCATCCGACTTCAGCCAGGTCACGATCTCGCGGTCCGTGAGTTCGAGCCCCGCGTCGGGCTCTGGGCTGATGGCCCGGAGCCTGGAGCCTGTTTCCGATTCTGTGTCTCCCTCTCTCTCTGCCCCTCCCCCGTTCATGCTCTGCCTCTCTCTGTCCCAAAAATAAAAAAAAAAAAAAAAAAAAAAAAAAAAAGTTTATGTTTCTTAATTGCATTTTATATTGATGTTTTGATGAACAAATTCTACTCTTATGAATATTCTACTCATTAATAATTTATCATGATATTATTGACAAACATGTATTTTAGTATTATATATTTTTAATAAGTGATTTCCTATAGATGTTATTTTGATATTATTGAAACTTCTGGGATTTTTTTAGCTTTTATTTAAACTCCAGTTAGCATACAGTATATTAGTTTCTGGCATATAATGTAGTGATTCAACACTTCCATAAAATACCTACTGCTCATCAAAACAAATGCACTCCTTAATCCCTATCACATATTTAATCCATTCCCCCACTCTCCTCCCCTCTGGTAACCATCAGTTTGTTCTCTATAGTTAAGAGTCTGTTTCTTGGTTTGCCTCTCTCTCTCTCTCTCTCTCTCTCTCTTTTCCCTTTGTTCATTTGTTTTGTTTGTTAAATTCCACATATGAGTGAAGTCATATGGTATTTGTCTTTCTGTCTGACTTATTTTGTTTAGCATAATACTCTCTAGCTTCATCCACATCATTGCAAATGGCAAGATTTCATTCTTTTTAATGGCTGAGTAATATTCCATTGTATATATATATACCACATCTTCTTTATCCATTCATCAGCTGATGGACATTTGGGCTCTTTCCATGATTTGACTACTGTTGATAATGCTGCTATAAACTTCAGGGTGAATTTATCCCTTTGAATTGTATTTTTGTATCCGTTGGGTAAATACCTAGAAGTGCAATTGCTGGGACATAAGGTAGTTCTATTTTTAACTTTTTGAGTAACCACCATACTGTTTTCCACAGTGGCTGCACCAATTCGTATTCCCACCAATAGTCCGCATCCTTGCCAACACCTGTTGTTTTGTGTGTTGTTGATTTTTTAGTCATTCTGACAGTTGTGAGGTGATCTTTTATTGTACTTTTGATTTGTATTTCCCTGATGATGAATGATGTTGAGCATCTTTTCATGTGTCTGTTAGCTGTCCAGACAACTTCTTTAAAAAAAAAAAAAAAATAGGGGGGCGCCTGGGTGGCTCAGTCGGTTGAGCAGCCGACTTCGGCTCAGGTCATGATCTCGCGGTCCGTGAGTTCGAGCCCCGCGTCGGGCTCTGTGCTGACAGCTCAGAGCCTGGAGCCTGTTTCAGATTCTGTGTCTCCCTCTCTCTGACCCTCCCCCATTCATGCTCTGTCTCTCTCTGTCTCAAAAATAAATAAACGTTAAAATAAATAAATAAATAAATAAAATAAAATAAAATAAAATAAAATAAAATAAAATAAAATAGGTTTGAAAGAGGAAATTATTAGCAAAGACTGAATCTGCCTAAAGGGAACCAAGAAAGGAATTTATCAGCAGATTATCTATAGTGTTAAGTAATTCCATATTGACTAGTTAAAGGTTACATTCCAGGGAGTTTAAAACTGCAGTTAGACTGGGTATTAAGTTTTGGGTTGCTGACATGGAGTTTAGTACAAATGACTCCATTTTGGGCCTGCTATCTCTTTTTTAACAGTAGATACTTTCAACAAAGAAAAATAATAACCAATATTTTACAGGAAAGCAAGTCAAAGGGAAGAGTTTAATACAATGTGCCTAGTACTGATTGAGGTTATCGTATGTGCCAATTCATAAGAATCCATCTTTATGTGAGTAAACGTTTTTAAAGAGAATTTTGTAAATGTGTAATAGGTTTCTGCTAATGACTTCTGCACCCTAATCCCCCAAATCTGAATATGTTACCTTACATAGCAAATGGATTTTGCAGATATAATTAAGGTTGCTACTTAGTTGACCTTAAAGAAGGGATTTTATCCTTGATTACCTTGGTGGTTCTAGTATAATCACATGAACTCTTAGTTGGAGGAGAAAGAGAATTCAGTGAGAGATGTAACAAGGGAAGAAGAAGTAGGAGACATTCGAAGCATGAGAGGAATTGGCTCACAGTTGCTGGCTTTGAAGGTGGAAGAAGGTGGCCATAAGTCAAAGAATTCAAGTGGCCTTTGAACAGCCACCAACGAAATGGAAATGCCAGTTCAAAATGATAAGGAATTGAATTCTGCCAACAACTTGAATGAACAAGGAAATGAGTTCTCTGTAGAGATTCTAGATAGGAATGTGACCTGCTAACACCTTGATGAGACCCTTCAGACTTCTGACCTACAGAAGTGTAAGGTCATGAATGTGGGTTTTTTACAATGCTAAATTTGTGGCAATTTGTTTTAACAGCAATAGAAAACTAATGTATCATGCAATCTGCTATATAAATATATATTTAATATTTATAATTCATAACACACAATACACTCATGAAGAGTATCATGCTTTTAGTTTTCTGATTTAAGAAAGAAGGCTCACAATATTAAGTGAAGGTGTAAATTTTCTCTATGCCCAGGAGAATGCAGCTTCTGAAGGATTATAGAGACATGGAAGTTGCAAGAGGTCTGACAACCATTCCAAAGCCAGGAAATTGTTCTCTGCACTCAGGGCCCCATCTGCCACAGAGAGTCTTCTGCATGGATGAATTATAGGATTCCGGATGTTAGCAGAAGAGAATGCAAGAGGAGGGGAATAATGGTGCCTTCCTGGGAGGGGGCAGCATAATTTGAAATAGAGGTTTGGATACATGCACTGCTTATCAAATCAGAGAGGTTACACAAATACACACAAATACCCACCTTTTAGGCATGTTTCTGATCTCCAAGAGTTATGGACAGTTTTGGGGAAAAGCAGCACCTGGGCTGCTTTGTCGTACTTTCCACTTAGACCTCCTTTCTTCTTGGTTTGCCTGCCCTCGTTACCTTCCTCATTTTGAGATACCACTTGTTTGCCCATCATGCCATCTTCATTCTGATCCATTCACTGGGACGACCCAAGACAGCTCTAGATTGTGTGGCATATTGAGGTATTCCTGGTGCATACCTAAGCAGATATTATGTGGAAAAAAAGTATGTTGTAGTCTGATTTATGCCTGTTGTCTGGGCACTTATGAGGAGGGCAGGTTCTGGACATGTTTTCTGTGCTTCCATGTCAATATAAATGCAGCAGTGTGCCATCTGGGACTATGCTTTCTGTATTTCATCACGGAGACAATTCTCCAAAGAGAAGCAGCAACAGGAAAACACAGATACTAATTACTCAACAATAAGCCTCTGTTTTACATAAACAGCCAAGTTGTAGAAATAATAAGCTATCACTGTAGAATTTCATATGACCATACATAAGCAAAAAAGAGTTCTTTTTATAGTAGCTGATATTATTGCTTTCCATCCTAATTACCTCAGGAATCCATGTTTCCAGGAGAATGCAACACATAGAAACATTCCACTTTAAACAAACATCACATAAATTTCTCCAAGCACAAAAACAAAGATACATATTGACCTCAGGCACGAAAGTGAGCGAATTATCCTCTGCCATCACATAACTTGAATGTGGTGAAACAGGTTTTATTTATTGTATTGCTTTGAAAAAAAAGAATCATTCTGCTCCAACATGGAAAAGATTGTGTAGTTAGGATATTTCTAAGAGTTTAGATTCTATTACAAATCTATTTTAACACTCTGTCCCACCACAATACTCAGTACTTTAAAGGGATTCTTCATTGTATTATGAAAAGCACATGAAATTTTGCATTAAAATTGCAAAGATTAGCAGTGGTTGCAATGTAGGTGTGAATCTTATGTACATGTTTTTAAAAAGAGGGTGGATATGAAGGTTTATGAAAGCCATTTTGGCCATCATATTGAGGAGGTTAAGAAAGAAAACAAAAGCAGAGATGAGAACTGGCCAGATAGAAAAATCAACACTTCTAGGCAATAATGATGCAATCCTCAGGTCCAGTCATCCTGAAACCAGGTCCTTTCTTAACTTTCTTCTTATGTGAGTTAAGACATTATAACTTTTGCACAGGCTAATTTGCATTAAGTTTTGTCAGTTGCCTAATACAAACTGGAGCCGTATCTGTGATTGGAGCTGTGAATAAAAACTGAATGAATAGCATCAAGTATTCTCTACAGTGGTTGGTATGATTTAAATGAATAGGGGGAAAACAGTTTTAAAATTCATGTTTTTGAGGATCTTAACTAGGACAGAGTCACATCTTATATGAAGATTTCTTTCTAAAATCATTACATTGGGGCGCCTGGGTGGCTCAGTCGGTTAAGCATCGGACTTCAGCTCAGGTCACGATCTCGCGGTCCGTGAGTTCAAGCCCCGCATCGGGCTCTGGGCTGATGGCTCAGAGCCTGGAGCTTGCTTCCGATTCTGTGTCTCCCTCTCTCTCTGCCCCTCCCCCGTTCATGCTGTGTCTCTCTCTGTCTCAAAAATAAATAAACGTTAAAAAAAAATTTAAAAAAAATAAAAAATAAATAAAATCATTACAAAAAACAAAACAAAAATACCCAAACCACATCTAATACAAATTACTCTTTTTAAAGCATTACTTTTTTTTTAAACATTAGTATGTATATGATGAATGTTTTTTAGTAAGATTAGGACTTCCCAATGGGTTTCTTGTGCTCTTACACCATGCATTCTGGTTATTCCATTATGATCCTAGGTGGTGCTGTAGGTCAGCATTTATCAGGGCTGCCATGTGTGGCCGCCCAGGCTGATCATGCATAAATATAATGGCATCTTACTTATTAGAATTTGATGTGTGAGACATCCCTAGGATGGTGCAGTGTACAAATTGTGAGCACTTGGATAAATTGAATATAGGATATTGCATGTGCTTGATACAGTTTCAGAAAACTATATAACCTATAATTTAGAAATGAATTACGATTGATGCTGCCATGCTTATGTTTAAGTATAATTTAGGATGCTTTCACTTACTCATTCATGCAAAAATATTTCCTAAGCAACTACCTTGTTCCAGGAACTTCATTCAAGTCTGGAGATACCATGGTATCGTACGGCAACAGAGATATGATGGCTGTGTTCATGGAGTTTACATTCTGATGGAAGACACTGTCAAATGGGTGTTTTCACTGTGGATACAGATAAGCACTGCAGTGGGGGAGCTCTAGGGTACTGTGAGAACACAAAGGAAAGACATTTGAACTGAAATCTAATGAATCAGGCCAAAGGGTTAAACATATTATGTAAGTATCTTGTGTAAATAGTACTTAGGGCTGACTTTTTAACTGTGAGAGTTGGAAAAAGGCAACAGAAGTCAACCAGATAAATGAAAGGTATTGAGGTTTCCTGAAGTCCCATCATCACAGCTTCTCACAGTCAGTGACCACACCAGATGCACTGATTCTGCTCATTTACCGCTGTTCTTACTTCCACTGTTCTTTGTTGTCTCTAATCACAACTAGGGTTAAAAAGTCATTTTGCTTGTGACTGATGTCTTTTAAGGGATAGGGATGAATCCAAAGAATTGGAGTTCTGAAAAAACATCCACTTCCTATTTTAGTGTACCTCCTTCTTGAGCAAACCAGTCAGAACCTTTTTTGTAGAACCGGATGCTCCAAAGTTTTGGCCCTGCTTATTCATCCTCCTGCCAACAGCCCAAAGCAGGACACAAGCCTATTGATCTCTCCTTTGCTCTCCCTGCAACTGGGGAATTTACCTCAGGTCTTCCAGTGAATTCTTGCCCTCTAGAGGGGGGCTGAGCTCAGTGTTCAGTTATATGGGAAAACTGTTTGCAATATGCCATTAGCTTAGGACCTGTGCCTCTCTCTTGCCTGAATTTGTGGACATGTTAAACCTCTCTCCTCACTGTAATTCTTGGCTACGTGCAACACATCCTTCTGTACCCTGGGATACCTGAACTAATTAATCGTTAGTAGAGAAGGTACATGCAATATGCAAGAAAAAGAATCATTGAGGACTAAGATGATTGCAAATCAAACCCACCCTGGCCAAGAAAGCAAAAATTAAAACTAAGAAGATATATTCAAGGATTTGTAATAAAACCTAGAAGAGAATTCCAAGAATAAAATTCTTATGGATCCTTATGTGAATATGCCCAGAAAAAGTAAAATAAAATAAAAACAGGAAATAGAGACACCTTAAGTGTGCTAAAAATGTGACACTATGCAACTATGCATATTAATTCCCAGATAAGAATGGGAAACAAAGAAACAAAGACTGCTTTGTTTTTTTTAATTAATTTGGTAAGTTTGGATTAATTTGGCCTCCTAATTATAGTTGGCCTGTGATTTCTAATAAAAAAGTATTATGCTTCAATTAATTGGAAACATATAACAATTGATATAATAAATACAGCCAGCTATATGTAAAATATTTGGATGCAGTGCATCTGAATAAGAAATACCAATTTATAACCAAATGTACTCTCATAAATTCAGAAAGAAAATGGTTAGGAAAATTAGGATATCATCCTGTAAAATTGCACAGGTTAGGCCATCCCTCAAATTGGAAATGAACCCAGATTATGCTAAATTAACTAACCTCTGCAGAGGATTCTGGTTCTGGAAGTATTCAGGTTCACCAACCATGGTAAGCTTTTATGCCTTCCTTCACTATTGTGTAGGAAACCCACATCATGGATGGCCAAAGGTGATACTCTGAGGAAAATTATGCCTCAGAAATTCTAGGAAACTTTATCACTTCAAACAAGGATCCATTGTATAAGCACCTGGAGTCTATTTCTGATTAGGCTATAATACTTGTTTGGTCCATTTTTTCTTATTCTATATTTTTTGATAAATAAAGACTGCATGTTACATATGTGTAAGTTGCTTCTCCAGCATCACATCCCTCCCACCCCAACTGGAAGATAACTAGTATTTTGATGTTTGTATTTATTGCTTTTTATCTATTTGTTAAAATTGTTTCTTCCATACTTGTATGTGTTTCTTAACAATACATCACTTAGTTTTGCCTGTGTTTTAGCTTCATAGAAATGATATCATACTATATATGTAATTTTTGTGATGTGCTTTCTCTATTCAAAACTATGTGTCTGAGATCCATTCATTCTATTGCATGTGGTTACAGTTCGTTCATTTTAGTTGTGTTCAGATCTCTGAACATATCACAATATATCATTCATTTTCCTGTTCATGGATGCTGGTGTTGATTTCAGTGTTCTTCTATAATGAGCGATGACACTAAGACCTCTTTATTATTATTATTATTTCTCTTTTGACATACTTTGCAAGAATTTCTCAAGAGTATATACCAAGGAGTTAAATTGATGAATTACAGTATCTGTGAGTATTTATTACAAGATAATGTAAATTGTTTTCTAAAGTTATTGTGTCATTTTACATTCCCACCTCAGTATATCAGAGTTCCTGTGTCTCCACAAAATCTCCAAAGTTCAGGATTATCAAAGTAATATTTTTTCTGGTATAGTACACATAAATCATTTCAGTATTTACTTTTCCCTGTACCAAAGTTGAATATAATTTCATATATTTATAATTGGGATTTTTTTCTTCTGTGAAATATCCATTTTTGTCTCTTACTCATTTTTGTCTCTTACTCATTTTTATTAGATTTTTGTCTTTTTTGAAAACTTATTTGAAAATTTTCTTTATAAATTCTGGGTTATTAATCATTAATCAGTTGTATGTATTACAAATACCTGACTGGAATTTATAAGTTGTATTTCTTTTTTTGGAGGGGGGAGGAATGGGTAGGAATTTATTTATTGAGGTTATTAAAGTTATTAGTTATTGAATGGAAGTTTTAATTTTAATATAAGCACACTTATTAAAATTTTAACGAGTGTATGTTTTGTGTTCCTTTGGGAAATAATCCTTTCTTATGTGGAGTAAACAACAAAAGGATTTTTTTCTTACATTTCCTTCTAAAAGTTGTGTGTTTTTTATTTAAGCCTTTAATCTATCTAGAACTAGCTTTTATATTTGTTTTGAAGCTGGGATTCAGGTTATTTTTCCTTCTGGTTAACTATTTATCTCAGGACAATTTATTGAATATTTTCTCCTTTCCCTGTAGTGTATTTTTTGTCATATTCATGTATTCATGTGTACCCATACATATGTGGACCTTATCTTGGGTTGTCTCCTTTGTCTAGAAAAAACTTATGATCTGTTTCAGGCTGTATTCAATTCACAGTCTACTTTTGAGCATAACTATATCTGTCTTCTAATTATTCATTTCTTACTATTTTGTCCATGGCTTAACTTGTGAGAATAGTGGGTGTTTTCAATATATTTTTTTTTAATAAAGAGAGAAAAACTGATCTGGACTGTTTTAGTTCTGCTGTACTATTTTTGTTTCTATGTCCTTTTGCACACTCCCACAAATGTTGAAAACTCAGGAAGTGACCATCTTCTTATGTAAACAGTCTCCACTAACACCTGCAAAAACTAAAGCCAAAGCAAAAATATATATATTCCTTATTTATTAGCACTGCTCATGAATGAATACCTCATGCTTAAGTAGGAGGAATTTTATGTCTTTCCTCAGATTTACACAAAAATAACATCTGTTATGCACCATGGTTTGCAGGAGATGGTCCCCAATTCCCAAGGAACTCTTTATTGTATGATAGTTTTCTATCTCCTAACTGAATATGTTTTCTTGAATATGGCAGCTGGAATAAAAAGTGGGTTCTAAAGGGGAGACTGGGTGGCTTAGCTGGTTAAGCATCCAACTTCGGCTCAGGTCATGATCTCACAGTTCCTGAGTTATAGCCCCATGTTGGGCTCTGTGCTGACAGCTCAGAGCCTGGAGCCTGATTCTGTCTCCCCCTGTCCCTGCCCCTCCCCCACTCACGCTCTGTCTCTTTCCCTCTCTCTCAAAAATAAACATTGAAAAAGAATTTTTTAAAAGTTGGTTGTGAAGATTTGTTTTTCAAAACTATTAGTACAGCTTAACTATTGACCAGCAAGGACTTTCTAGCTTAAATATTGACAAACAAGAACTTCTAGTCTGGCAAAATTTTAAGGTTGTAGTTTTACTAAGGACTGGTCTGGCAGAGATTTTTCATTTACACAATTGTGTATTGTTTACCCTCTTAACCTCTTTGCAATGCCTCTTTGAAAACCAAAGGAAAAAAAAAGCACTGGAAGTATCTAACAAATAAAACACATACAAGCAAACATTGGAACTGAATATTAGATTCAGGTGTGAACTGGTAAAAGAATGTTACAGTTGGCATCATCTTTGGTTCTCTGAGACTTTGTAGCTTTATGAGTGCTAATACTGCCCTATTTCTAAATAAGATCGGAAAGATTTCTTAGACAAAACTAAACCTTATTCAAGTTAGGAGCCCATAAAGAACCTTTCAAACTAAAGGCTCACAAATTTGACTTTATCTAAACAGTTCTATATAGTGAGCTCTATATCTCTCTGGCTTATTGCGTGTCATTTCTTTTCTTTCACTGGAGTTAACATGGAACTCAAGAATACCCTGAATTAACCCATTTTTCTCTGTAAATACCGCATCATGTTGTTTACTTGGTCCTGAATTTTCAACGTACTTTTGGAATTCTGTGCAATAATCGCAGTGTTATTTGATTATATAATTATCAATTTAACTTTGGGTATCTGATGTTGAGAACTCCTCAAATCGTGCAACCCGTGACCCCAGACTGCATTGTTTACCTGTGCATTTTCCAGTCATTTTTCTATTGACTGCCATGATCCATACACATGACTCGTTCATTTTACCAACCCTTCAGTACACCCAGTAAATTTTTTTAATTTCATTTCTGCCAAAATGATTTTTAAAATCTGATTAAGGATACATTACTTTATGGATGAATTCAGAATTAAAATTCTGTGAAGTAGAATTTCACTTAAAAATTTTTTTTAATGTTTTTATTTATTTTTGAAGGAGAGAGAGAGACAGAGCATAAGCGGGGGAGGAACAGAGAGAGAGGGAGACGCAGAATTTGAAGTAGGTTCCAGGCTCTAAGCTGTCAGCACAGAGCCCGATGTGGGGCTTGAACTCACAAACTGTGAGATCATGACCTGAGCCGAAGTCGCTTAACTGACTGAGCCACCCAGGCACCCCTAGAATTTCACTTTAGATAAAGAGAACTAAATATCTCTAAAGGTAAGAAGAAAAACTAATTAAAATAAAGAATCTGGAGCACCTGGATGGCTCAGTCAGCTGAGCATCAAATTCTTGATTTTGGCTCAGGTCATGATCGCAGGATCATGGGATTGAGACCTGCGTTGGGCTCTGTGCTGAGAATAGAGTCTGCTTAAGATTCTCTCTCTCTCCCTCTACTCCTCTGCCCCTCTCCCCTGCTCACACTCTAGCTCTCTTTCTCTCTCTAAAATAAATGAAATAAAACAAAATAAAATGGAACTAGCCTTGTAAAAGTGGAAAGTTTGCCAACCTTTCAGCTTCATTTAGTAAACATCTCTTGATTGGTTCACTCATTAGGAGTTTTTACAGGTATTCAATTATGACACTGCCTTTAAAATTTATGTTTAAGGAAACCATTAAAAAAGGTGCAAAACAAGTAGCATAAGTATTAAGTAAAAATCATGATACACAACTATGTAAATGTATATAGACTGATTTAAGTTACGTTGAGGGGTCCCTGGGTGGCTCAGTTGGTTAAGCATCCCACTTCGGCTCAGGTCATGATCTCATGGCTTGTGAGTTCCAGCCCCGTGTAGGTCTCTGTGCTGACAGCTCAGAGCCTGGAGCCTGCTTCAGATTCTGTGTCTCCCTTTCTCTCTGCCCTTCTCCACTCACACTCTGTCTCTCTCTCCTTCAAAAATAGATAAACAAAAAAAATTAAATAAAAAAATAAATAAATTATGTTGAGAAAAACACCCTGTATATAGAATAATAACTGGAAAGAAGTAACCAGAAGTTGTGAGTGATTTTCATTGTTGCTGTGTCTGTATTTATTCTTATTCATTTTGCTTTCATTTTCTAAATTTTCTTTTATCTATGACATATAGTATATATTATACTAGATATCCTGAAATATAAATATTATACAGTATTTATAGTACATACCATAGTAAATGTATATAACTATATTTCTATATCTATGTTTCAATCTTTATACAGTCAAATAAAAATATCTGTTTAGGGGCCCCTGGGTGGCTCCATCAGTTAAGCGTCTGACTTCAGCTCAGGTCATGATCTCAAGGTCTGTGAGTTCGAGCCACGCATCAGGCTCTGCGCTGACAGCTCAGAGCCTGGAGCCTGCTTCGGATTCTGTGTCTCCCTCTCTCTCTGGCCCTCCCCCACTCACATTCTGTCTCTCTCCCTCTCTCAAAAAATAAATAAACAGTAAAAAAATTAAAAAATATATATGTTTAATGTAACTTGCACTATTTCTGAAATACCCTGAATTATCTCCTGTAACTTTTCTGTTATTATTATTCAAAATGATATTAATATTATTTATTAAATGTAAATGAAAATGATTATTACACAAAAGTCATTTTGATTAGTTAAGGATACACAAAAGGGATAATTTGATGAGGCTGGTATGAGGTAAAAATCTATTAATACTTGTAAAATATACAAAATTAATTTGGATTTTGGTTAAAACTTTATGAAAATGTTTGAAAATATCCAAAATGACTAAGAACCCCACAATTTGTCAGTATAACATATTAAGATGAAAAATATAACTGTTAGTATAAAATCAAGGCTAAGATGCTTTAGATAAATTAAGAAATTTTGAAATATTCGAAAATACACAAAATACAAATACATATACAAAAATTCTCAAAGATTGAAATTAACTCATTACATGTAATTTTTATCAAAATGAATTCTTCAAATACTTTGTGAAGTGAATTAAACATTAGATGATTTTGTGTTTGATTACAGGGCTTTAATTGTATTGACCTAGAGCTCAGTTAGAGCAAGATCTTTAAAGGATTGTTTGGTTTCTAAGCAGATTAGTGGAGAGAGAATTCAATAAAAGAGAAGCATGGTATGTATCAAAGGGGTTGGGGGCATTGCCAATAGGCTGGAGCATCTAGTATATGTACAGCAGTATCTAGTCTGTGTTTGGGTCCCAGATAGTAAGGAGTTGGAATGAGCACTGTATAAGTCTTCAAAATGAATTTTGTATCATGAAGATTATAGCGTGCAATATCCATCCATTTATACCAAATGGATCTTACAATCCAAGGGGGAAGACACACATTCATTATTGAGCACATACTAGGTAACAGCTATTTTTCTACACTGTGAACAGTGAGTAAAACAAAAAAGTGCCTGCTTTCCTATTGCATACTAAGGATAATATAATCTGAATTATGAATGAAAGTTTATGGGAAGAGCAGTGGAGAGAGAGTAGGACTTAATTTATAAGAGACCAGAAAGTAGAATGAAGATAAAGCCTTTTATAGTTTTATGATCAGCTAAGGGATTAAAATAGAGATAAATAGGGTAGACAGATAACCTTATTGATTTGATTTTGAATGTCACTGATGTCACTGAATGGTTAAATAAGATCTTTGTGGGGTGCCTGGGTGGCTCAGTGAGTAAAGCACCTGACTCTTCATTTCCCCTCAGGTCATGATCTCATGGTTCGTGAGATTGAGCCCCTTGTCGGCTCTGCACTGACAGCAAGGAGCCTGCTTGGGATTCTCTGTCTCTCTGTCTGTCTCTCTCTCTCTCTCTTCCCTCTCCCAGGCTCATGCTCTCTCTCTCTGTCTCACAAAATAAATAAACATTAAAAAAAAATTTTTTAAAAAGATCCTTTGGACAGTATGTATTTCTCCAAATAACGCAGATCCAGGAAATGAAGTTCAAAGATAGTTGTAATAAATTGTAAAGTATATTCTTATCATGGGATAAGCAGAGGGATTGACTTCACCGTATTTCCTGAATCACATCTTTTAGGTCTAGCTATAAAACTGTTAGAAGCAATTCTTTAAAGAGGAAAAACTAGGTAATACTAGTCATTTCCAGATTAAATTAGGTTTCAACTCATTTAAAAAATTGACATCTTGCCCCTCCCTCTCCTTTTCCCTGGGTTGATGTTTTCCTTTTCTATAGCTCAGTGGGGAGGGAACATCTACTTCTTAGTCTGGTCAGTGTTGTGGCTGGTCCCACCTTAGAGTATTATTATTCCATTATGGTGACATGGGTACATTTTGCGGTTTCAGGTGGAAAAAAGATTCAAAAATAACAATTAAATTTAGTTTTAGGAAAATAAATATGTTTTTTGCGTATGTAATTTTATGTATATAAATTCACACCCACTGTACTAAGTACTTAAAGTCATTACAGAAGTGGAAGAGTTTGCTGAAAATTAGTAGGTAGCAATAATGATGGAGATAAAATAGTATAATTGGATTTCCATGTTCTTCAAAAGAAGTAAGTTGTTAGGAGGTTATGCAGGAAAATGGGAGCTAAGGAAAGTTCCGTTATTTGGGGATATTCGTTTTGAATGACTCAAATTATTTCTTAAGTATTTGAATTTGTAAGGACAAGACACACTGATTTTGCAGTAAGTGACAGAGGACAAATGAGGAAGACAAGAACCAAAACTTGCACATTGCCAGACCTATGGCTTACCTTAGCCAGACTGTGCTCGGCTCCAAATAGGCTTTGAACTGATTTCACTTGCTCGCCATCTGGTCTCTGTCATGTAGTTGCAATGTGGGGTCCTTTATATGTGACGTTATATAGTTTATGTACAATGTATGAAAAGGCCATCAGTGGTGGTGTAAGAAACCGAACCCAGAACTAAGAAGCTAGGTGATGTGATTTGCTAAAAGCAATGTTTGCTACTTACTTGTAAATACACTGTTTCGAGATGATATTGTCAGAGAATAAAATATCTGGTAAACCTAAATTGGGCTTATATATAAATAAACCTGTATTAGGGCAGGACTTCATCTGGGACAGGTTGAATACTATCATTTCCAATCTAAGCATAGTTCCCTTGAAGAACTGAGGAGACTACAGATACCAGGTTCACAGAATATCATCCAGCTTCATATCTCCTGGTGAGGTTTGCTCAGAATTTATCCTTTGTTGTTTACAGCAGTAAACTATATCCTCTGTATAATGTATGTGCCAAAATGCTCATTTCCATCAAAAGCCTCATCTCAGTACTCTGTGGAACTTTGACAAAACATCACAGAAACTGGCTCACATTGACAATTTAATATAACCCGTAGTGACTGCCTCAGTAGGTATCACTTGCCCCTTTGTCTGGTGCCACCCTGAAATGGAGCTCTGTCCATATTTTCACTGGTCTGTTTGCAAAATATATTTCACTGGTTTGTAGATTACATTATATCAGATTACATGTTTTGGAAACTTTTACATAAGCCTCTTCTTTCTCAAATTCCACATTTCAATAGTCTTTACACTTAAACTCCATTTGAACAAATTATGTCTTTTCCTATGTGAATACCAGATACACAGAGAGGTAGTAGTCTTCAGTGAGGGGCAGAAGTCAGTCAGCGGAAACCATGAAGTCTGGTCATAGCATTCACCCCATTCATTCTGCTGTGGTATCTGTGACCCAGTCATAGTCTTCCAGTGTTCACTCCATTTTCCACTATGGTATCTCCTCAGCAAACTTCTAAAGTCTCTGGTAGAGATGATTCAGCTGGAGAAATTTAAGCTGCTTTCCAATGACACTTAGGCCTCAGGACTCAGGAGATTCGGGGTGTGGATATCACACTCTCACTGACCAAGATACTATACTTTGTCATTCCTAATTTATTATTAATGCATCACTGTGACATGAGAAATTTCTCCTAAGACTGCTGGCCCTCAGAATTCTGGAGAGAATTAAGGTGGTTTTAGGTCATTCTTAGCCCTCACCTCCATCCCAGCGACTCACCCAACCGCAGTGGGAGAATTCAGAGGCACTGCCACCAACACTGGAACACCCTCCTTCTACTCTTTGCTCTTCTTCCATCTTGGAGAATGCGTGTGTGGTTCCTTTATGAGAGAATTATTACTGTCTCTGCTTCATGGTATCTTCCCCTAAATCTTTCCTTCTTATATGTAATCATAGTGCTTTTCAACTTACAACCATTTGAGGGAAATAGCGACTTTATATTTTTCAGCCCAAATGAAAGATGGCAAAATCTTCCCCTGGTTCTCTAACCAAGTCTCTGCCCTCTTTATTATCTTTCTTTCACTGCCAATTGAAAACAAAAACAAAAACGTAACACATTGTCTTGTCTTCCCTATCATTCTTACCCTCTGCTGTCAAAGTTGTAGTCCTGATGCTGACTGCGATTAGGTTATGCCTTTATTCTAAAAGCATTATCGATTTCCCATTACCCACAAAATAGCGCTTAGTGTCATTGCTTAAAAATTCAAACTCCTAAATGATCTGACCTAAATTTGCCTCCCCAACCCTACTTTTCACCATTCCATTTAATTTCCACCCTCTTAGCAAATTTTGATTCCTTAATATTTTTCATATATGTATATTTTGCATCCATTCCTTCACGCTCTATTAAATGCCAGAAATGTCTTTATGTTACCATTTTCACATGCTCTAATTTTAGTGAAATTTCAGGATTCAACTAAAAATTTTCCCCAGGTTGTCACCACACACACACACACATACACCACACACAGGCACACACACACAAACTTTTCTGTCCAAGCTGCCACAATCCTTTCCTCATACTTCTCTTAGGCACTTATACTCTATCCCATAACATACTTAATTTAAGCACAAGTCAACTCCTGTACTCAGCTGCATTTTAAGTTTCTTAAATTGAAAATTTTTTCCTTAATCCTTGTATATGCAGAAAAGTAATAATGTATAAATTGCAAAATAGTCAATACATGTTTGTGATAAAAAGTAATTAATTCTATATTTGAATTCTTTAATTTTTTTTGGTATTGCATCACAAAAAGAAGGTTTTGTTGAGCTTTTATTTTACCTAAGTCATGTGCATCATATTATGTGTGTGTGCATGTGAATGTACACACACACATCACTGGAGAACATATGAATGATTGATTTTGGCTTTAAATAATAACAAGTTAGTCAACCATGTTCTAGTTTTTGGAAACTTTACTTTAGGTGGAAGGAAAGGGCTATGATGTATTTTCAGTTACTAATTTACTTCAACTTTTGGAAGAAAAGAGAAAACAACTTAGTATCTCCATCAGTCTTTTCTGGTCAGCCTAACCATGTGCTGTATTCATTTAATTTTATTACCTAGAATTCTGGCAATTTCAAGAGTAGTCAGCCCATCAGTATGATATAGAAGAAGCAATGCATGTCATTTCCAAAGGGCATCTCTTTTCCAATATGGTTTTAATTTATTGAAGCCATTTTTTGCACTCATGAAATTGTAATTAACCAGATTTTCACACACTTTACTAGAATTGACCTATGCAGGTTAAAAAATTTGAGCAAAGGGAAAATGAAATTTTTAGTACAATGTATGTTGTTTTAAATCCTTGAACTGAATGTGTAATATGAATTCCATGATGTTAAAGGACAATTTGTAAAATTAAAGAAGGGAAAGAAGGTCCTGGTATGAAGAAAAAATGAAGTCTACAAAGGAAATTGTGGCTAGATTAAGCCATGAATAAAAATGAGGAGGGGAAAATAATATAATTGGTTTGGTATTAGTAAAATAACCTACAAAATGATAGAATAATCAAGACTTCTAGGAGATAGTGAAAACAAGCAAACAAATCAGTGAACAATGTTAATAGACCACTTATGGAGGGGAAAAAGTCAATATTTCTCAGATTTCATAAAAACAGAAAAATATTGAAGGTTTAGAACTCAGGTTTAATTCTTAATTTTTTTTTTGTTTAAAAGTATTAAAACTACTGTTCATCCAAGTCACCTAGAAATATAGTTTTATTACCAAAGAAGTGAACATAATGGACCTAAGTTTTTTTAAAAGATCTTTTCACCAGCTGTAAGCCTTGTAGAGTCTATATCATAAAACAGTAGTAAGAAAGACAGAAGCTGAAACAGCCTTACAAATTAAGTTTCTCTTTTAAGGTGTTTTTGTTTTGCAATTGTTTACCTCACAGTACTCTATTATATTTAGATTTAAATTACAGAAATTTTTTGTTAAGAACTGTTTATGAGGCTTAATAATAATCTACGTCCTTTATTATTTATCCTTATGAGAACTGCAGAAGCTTTCTCTACATTGTTTCTTTTCATGGGAAGAGGATGGATGATTAGGAAGATCACTTTCCCATACACTGAACAGATGGATAAAAATAACTGAGTGATATTGAATGCTTTACCTACTGGATAACCTAGGAAAATAGATTTAATATTTATGTAGCACTTAAGAGGTATCATGTCATTTCATTACTTTTGTTTCTGGAAATAAAAATTTTCAAGTATTTAAAGGAAGAAATCAAAATAGGCTTTGAAAAATAAAAGTATTAAAAGAAGCCATGTTCCCTATTTTCCTGTGAGTCCCTCAATAAAAATCTATTTTATTTCTTGGGTTCTAATATACCCAATTTTATTTTATGTCATCGAATCCTATTTCAGTGATCTTAGCATGATTATGACATACAGGATTTAGAAATATAAACTAGATGAACTAACAAAGAATTATGCCATTGAATTAATAAATTACTACAAGGAATTCACATAACTCCTTTGGGTCACAGTTTTTCCTAGGATAATTATTTCCCTGTTTAACAGGAGAAAAAAAAAGCACCAGATATTTTTTGAGCACTCATGTCTTTCCTTTAGTTAGAAGTCTCTTCTGAAAGTTAACACTTGTTTTGCAAAGTTATTCCTGGAGAAGATTGACTCAGAGGGCAGCATGACTTGTGTTACTATTACTGTGAATAAACCGTTCTGTCTTATGAGTAAACTAAGGTCATGATTTTTAAAGCACTTATGGCTTTCCTTGAACCCAACACACTTGACAAAACATACTTTAGGAATAATTCAAATTAGCTTGTTACATTAAAATTACTTATAAAACATGTTATGAACATCTTACGTATTTGTTAATATTAATGAATTTCACTTGAATTCTTCTTGAATTCTTCAAGAAATTCTTCTTGAATTTGAAGAAACTTACATTTCTCAATGGCTGCAGGCAAATTGGCAGGATTCAGTAGTAAAGACAAGGGTTCCAGACTTGTGTTGTCTTGATTTAATCACATTATCTGGAGGTCAGTTTTCTGCATTGTAAAATTAGGAAGTTGAAGTAGTTGATGCATAAGTTCTCTTACAGATGTATACATCTAAAATTTAAGTTGTTTTATCTATAAATTTAAAAATTTTAATACACTTTTTATTTGGAATATATTTGTAAAAAAAAAAAAGTTGTAAAGAGAATATCACCATTACCCTTGTTAGTAATATATTAGTATGGTATATTGGTCACACTTATGGAAACAATGAATACTTAATTATTAACTAAAATTTATATTTCAGTTAGATTTCCTTAATTCTTACCCAATGGTCTTTTTATATTCTAGCATCCTATCTAGAATACTATGTTATATTTAGTCATCACATCTTCTTGGGCTCCTCTTGACTGTGACAGTTTCCTAGACTTTCCTTGTTTTTGACGACATTGACAATTTTGAGGAGTAGGGAAGTATTTTGTAGAATTGTCTTCTATTGGGATTTGTCTGATGTTTCTCTTTTGATTAGGCTGAGGTTCTAGGCTTTTGAGAAGACCACAGAGGTAAAGTGTCATTGTCACCACATCACATCAAAGGTACATACTATCAACATGATTTATCACTGTTGATGTTGACTTTGATGACATGAAGTAGTGTTTCTCAACTGTAAATTTACTTTTTTCTGCCTTCCTATATTCTCTCTTTGAAAGGTAGTCATTATGAGTGGCCCATATTTAAGGAGTGAGGAGTAATCCTCCACCTTTTTGATGGTGGCGTATCTGCAGTGGTCTGCAATTCTACTGCATCGGAGATTTGTTTTATTTGTTTGTTTGTTTATTCAATTATTTACGTTAGTGTGGACTCAGATATTTATTTATTATTACATAATATTACCTGTGTATTCCTAAAATTGTTCCAGCTTTGGTCATTGGAAGTTCTTTCAGTTGGCTGCTATGTCCCTTTGATATACCCACATCATCATGTGTATGTGTTTAAATTGTTTTTGACTCTACAGGAGTTCATATTATGTATTTCCTGCCCCAAATCTGGAGTAAACCATTTATTCAGGAAACCAGATTCTTTTTATTAGAGAATGGTATTAGGAACCAAAATCTGAGGGCTAGTATGTTTGTTGCTACTAGGATGCCATTGTTTCTAGGTACTTTCAGCTAACAGAAAAGAAATATATGCATGCATACTAACATTTATATATTTATAAATATTTATAATGATATATTCATCTGTATCCACAGTAAGCTAAAACATGAATTCATACTAATATCTGACTATAATCAATTACCACATGGATCATTGAAGCCTTCTCCCCTTCCTCATCTAAAACTTCTCATTTCAACAGTGAGAAACTTGGCTCCCAGCATCTCCCACTCATTTACTTAATTGTTCAAGTCCAGTACAGACGTATAGTAGTGGCAGATTTGTTAATTCATAATCCTATAAGAAATAACTTTATCAACTAGAGTTCATTTCTTATGAGAAGCTCCTTTTGCTTTTAGTCTCACAGATTCCATTCATTTTCCAAGTTACTAAAATAAATAACTTTTTCACCCATTCCTTCAGTGAGGTTAGTTGATGTGTATTTGTAACACAGTGTTTTTTACTGTCACAGTGTTCTATGACCTGTAAATCCTCTGACCTGTAAATTTTTTAAAAATCTATATACGTTAAAGTTTACTCATTCTGCTGTAATGTATATGAGTTTTGAAAATACAGAGTATCAGGTAGTCACCGTAATATTGCTATATAGAATAGTTTCACCACCCTAAAAAAATTCTCTGTACTTTACCTATTTAACACCCCCACCCCCACCACAAGTTCCTGACATAACTGATTTGTTTGCTATATCTATTGTTTTGTCTTTTCCAGAATGTCAGTCATATAAATGAAATTGTAAAGTCTGTAGCATTTTCAGACGAAATCTTTCATTTAGCAATATGCATTTGAAGTTCATTCATGTCTTTCTATTATTTGATAGCTCACTTCTTTTTATTGTGGAATAGGATTCCATTATATGGATATATCATTGTTTGCTTATCCATTAACCTATTGAAGGATATCTTGTTTGCTTCCAGTTTTTGGTGATTAGGAATAAAGGTGTTAGAAACATTCATGTGCAGGTTGTTGGTAGATATACGTTTTTAAATCATTTGGGTAAATGCTTAGAAGTATGATTTCTGAATCATATGTTAAGAGTATGTTTAGTTTTGTAAGAAACTGCTAAACTGTCTTCCAAAGTGGCAATACCATTTTTTCCCCTACGAGCAGTGAATGAGTTTCTCTTGCTCTGCATCCTAGCGAGAAGTTGGTATTATCTTTTCTTTTTTGAAGCCATTCTAATAAGTATGTAATGGTATCTGATGTATCTCATTACAATTTTAATGTGCATTTCTCTAGTGACATTTGATGTTTAGCATTTTCCCACATACTTATGTGCCATCCATATATATTTTTTGATAAGGTGTATGTTCAGATCTTTTGCCCAATTTTTAATTATTTGTTTCTTATTCTTGAATTTTAAGAGTCTGTATATTTTGGGTAAAAATCCTATATGAGAGAGATTTTATCATGAATGAATGCAGGAATTTTCCAAATAGATTTTTCTGCATAAATTAATGATAATATGGACTTTTTTTTTCTAAAGCTAGTTTATAAAAGGTATATTATAATTGGTTGATTTTTAAGATAGTATACCTGGAATAAATCCCATCACTTGAAGGTGTTATATTTTTTATATTGTGGAATCAAATTGTTGGAGAGTTTTATTTATGCTTATGAGAAACGTTGCTCTGTTGTTGTTTTTTTGTTTGTTTTGCTTCTGTTTTTTGGTTTTGTTTGTTTGTTTGGCAGTGTCTTGACCTGGATTTTGTTACAGAGTAATGTTGATCTCCTGGAATGAGTTAGGAAATGTTTCTTCTGGTTCTATGTTTTGGAAGAAATTGTGGCCAATTTCTATTATTTCTTTTTTAAATGTTTAGTAGAATTCACCAGTGACCAATCTGGGTCTGATGCTTTATTTTATCTTATTTTTTAATTAAGTTGTAATTAAAAGAGAAAAATTCTGTATATTTAAGATGTATAACCTGATATTTTGATATATGTATACATTGTGAAATGATTACCACAATCAAACTAATTAATATATCTATCACTTCACATAGTGACTATTTTTCTTTTGTGGTAAGAACATAGGATCTATGCTCTTAGCAAAATTTTTTAAGTATACAATGCAGTTTTATTACCTATAGCCACCATGCTGAATATTAGATCTCCAGAATTTATCCATCCTGAATAACTGAAACTTTGTACCCTTTCAGCAAACATTTCTCCATTTCCCCTAACCCCTCATCCTTTGGCAACCACTGTTCTCTTCTCTTCTCTATGAATCCAATTTGTCAGATTCCATGTATTAATTAAATCATCTGGTGTTTTATTTTTAGATTATTAATTGTTGACTTAATCTCCTTGATAGATATTCTTGCGTGAGTTTTGGCAGTTTGGGGTCTTCTAAGGAATTGGTCTATTTCAATTATGTCTTCAAATTTGTGGGCATAGAATTTCTTACAGCATTCCTTTATTATTCTTTTAATGTCCATGGGATAAGTAGTGATGACTCCTCTTTTATCTCTGATATTGGTAAATTGAGTATTTTCTCTTTGTCTTAGATAAACTGGCTAGGCTTTCATGAACTTAGGGCTCTTTTACAGAGCCAGCTTTAATAGAGCCAGCTTTATTGTTGTTGATTTTCTCTATCATTTTCCTCTTTTCAATTTCTTTGGTTTCTGCTTTTCTTTCTTCAATTTCCTAATGTGGGAGCTTTTAGTTACTGATTTAAGATTTTTTTCTTTTCTGAAATGTGCATTTAATGCTATAAATTTCCCTCCAAGCACTGCTATTGCTGCATAGCATGGATTTTGATAAGGTGTATTTTCATTTTCATTTATTTCAAAATACTTTAAAAAATTTATCTTAAACCTGCCACTTTGATCCATGGATTATTTAAAAAGGTGCTATTTAATTCCAAATATTTGGAGATTTCCTTTGTATTTCTTTTACTGATGCCCAGATTAATTTCATCTTGTTCTGGTAGATAGCATACAATTTATAATTTCTATTATTTCAAATTTGTTTTGGTATATTTTATAACCTAGAATTCAATCTATCTTGGTGAATATACCATTTGAGTTTGAGAAGAATGTGTATTCTGCTATTGCATGGAGTGTTCTAGAAATGTGAATTGGATCGATTTGAATCATAGTGTTGTCATAATTTATATTCTTACTGATTTTTTGCCTACTTTATCAAAAACTGAGAGAGGTATTGAAGTTTCAAACTTTAATACTGGCTTTGTCTGCTTTCCTTTAACTTCCATCAATTTCTGTCTCATTTATTTTCATGATCTTTTGTTAGATGAATGCATTATTAGGTTTGCTATGTTTTCTTGGAGAACTGACCCCTTTATCATTAATGCAATGTCCTTTTATGCCTGATAATATTTCTCATTCTAAAGTCTGCTTTGTCAGAAGTTATATAACTACTTTTTCTTTTGATTAATGTTAGCATGACATATCTCTACCTGTATCTTTCATTTTATGCTATATGAATCTTTATATTTAAAGTGATTAGTGTAGGGGTGCCCGGGTAGCTCAGTTGGTTAAGCATCTGACTTCGGCTCAGGTCATGATCTGGCAGTTTGTGGGTTTGAGCCCTGTGTAGGTTTCTGTGCTGACAGCTCAGAGCCTGGAGCCTGCTTCCGATTCTGTGTCTCCCCCTCTGTCTACCCCTCCACCACTCGTGCTCTGTCTCTCTCAAAAACTAAATAAACATAATTTTTTTTAATTTAAAGTGATTAGTATAGACAACATATACTTGGGTGTTATTTTTGTATCCACTCTAACAATCTTTCTTAATTGGTATGTATAGACCATTTTACATTTAAAGTAGGTATTGATACAATTGAATTTACATCTACCATGTTTGCAACTTTTCTGTTCATGGAATTTATCATTTTCCCCTTTTTTCTGCCTTCTCTGGTTTCATTTAAGCATTTTTACATGATTCCATTTCATCTTCTCTCTTGATGTATCAATTATACTTCTTAAAAGGGAGTGGTTGCCCTAGATTTTAAAATATATATTTTTATATAATCTAAATTCACTTTCAAATAACATGGTATCTCTTCACATGTAGCAGACACAACTTCCAGAGTGTTTCCAATTCCTTCCTCTCATTCCTTGTGACAATGTTGTCATTCATTTTACCTATCCATATGCTATAGCTACCTAGTACTTTGCTACTATTATTGCTATAAACAGTTATTTTCCAGATATTACTAAATGTAATAAAAATAAATATTTATTTTAATTTTATTTGTTCCTTCTCTATTCCTCTTCCTTCCTTTAATGAATTCAAGTTTATGACATATATACATTTGTATTATATATAATATAGCTGTTACTCATGTTTATATTATACATAGCACATACTATGTTATTTATAATATTTATATTATTTATAAATAATATATCGTATATAACATATATATGTAATTTTCGGGGGTTTTTATTGAATAACTTTAAAAAAAAACATTTTATTTTTTAGAGTGGGAATCATTTCACAGAAAAATTCAATGGAAGATACAGAGATGTCTCATAGATCCCATGCCTTCACATACCAATAGCTCTCCCACTATCAAAATTCTTCACAAGTGATGTATTTGTTACAATTGATGAACCTACATTTACAAATCATTATTACCGAAGGTTGATGGTTATGTTAAAATTCACTCTTGGTATTGTACATTCTACGACTTTTAACAAATGTGTGATGGAATATATCCACCATTACAAAGATCTGTGCTCTGCCCTATTCATCCCTCTGTCTCCACTAACCCCTGGTACCTACTGATCCTTTTACTGTCCCCATAGTTTTGCTTTTTCCAGAGTGTTATAGTTGGAGTCATACTGATTGGCTTCTCTTTTTTGTCCAGATTGGCTTCTTTCACTTAGTAATGTACATTTAAGTTTCCCCCATGTTTTTTCATGACTTGATAGCTCATTTCTTTTTCGCACTGAGCAATATTCCATTTTTAAATGTACTATAGTTTAATGATCTATTCACCTACTGAAGGACATCTTTGTTTCTTCCAAGTTTTGGCAATTATCAATAAAGCTGCTATAAATATTCATGTGCAGATTCTTATGTGGACATGTTTTCAAGTCATTTGGGTAAATAGCAAGGCATGTAATTGCTGGACCATAAAGTAGTAAGAGTGTGTTTATATTAAGAAACTACCAAAGAAACTGCCAAAATGTCTTACAAAGTAGCTGTACCATTTTGGATTTCAACCAGCAATGAATGAGAGCATTTGTTTCTCTACATTCTTGCCATCATTTAATATTGTCATCATTTTGGATTTTGACCATTTTAATAGGTTTATAGTGTAATCTTGTTGTTATAATTTGCATTTTCATGATAACATGTGGAACATCTTTTCATATTCTTATTTGCCATCTATATATCTTCTTTAGTGAGGTGTCTGTTAAGAAATTTTGTCCATTTTTAAACCAGTTGTTCATTTTCCTATTGTTGAATTTTAAAGTTCTTTGTATATTTTAGATAAGAGTCCTTTATCAGATATTGTCATTTGCAAATACTTTCTTCCAGTCTATAGCTTGTCTTTTTATTATTTTGTGAATAAAAAGACAGTGTTTTGTGTAGCAGTTTTTAATTTTAATGAAATACAACTAATCGATACTTTTTTTCATGAATTGTACCTCTGGTGTTGTATGTAAAATGTCATCACCATACACAATATTATCTAGATTTTCTTTTATGTTATTTTCTAGGAGTTTTATACTCTTGCATTTAATATTTAGGTCTATGATCCATTTTGAGTTAATTTTTGTGAGGCATATAATGTCTATGTCTAGATTAATCTTTTTTTGAATGTGCGTATCGAGTTGTTTCAGCACCATTTGTTGACCATTTGTCTTTGCTCCTTTGTCAAATATTAGTTGACACATATATGTGGGCCTAATTATGGGCCCTCTATCCTGTTCCATTCATCTATTTGTGTGTTCTTTTGCCAACACTACACTGTGTCTTGATTGCTGTAGTTTCATAGTAAGTTGTGAAATTGGGTGGCATCACTTTTACAACTTTGTTCCCTTTCAATATTGTGTTGGCTATTTCTGGGTCTCTTGCCTTTCTATATAATCTTTTGAATCAATTTCTTGAATTCAACAAAATAACTTGCAGAGATTGTTTTTTTCATGGTATATTCTTCAATTTATTTAGAGTTTCCTTTTTTAAACTATTTTGTTGAGATATGATTGACACAAAAAGCTATACATATTTAATAATTAATATATACAACATGATGAGTTTAAAGATAAGTACATACTCATGAAACAATCATCACACTCTATTCTGTAAACATATCCATAATCTCTAAAAGTTTCTTCCCACCCCTTTTATTTATTCACTTATTATTATACTTATTAATTTTTTACTTGCTGAGATTTTGACTGGGATTGTGCTGAATCTATAGATAAAATTAAGAAGAGCTGATATTTTGATAATATTGAGTCCTCCTGTCCATTAACATGTAATATCAAAATATCAAACATACTTAACATCAAATATCTGTTTATTTTTAAAATGACATCCAATTCTGCACAGAAAACTCCAATCAAAATCAACAAAAGCAGGCCAAAACCAAGACGTAACATATTTACATTTGACTCTTCAGATCTATTGAATCAGAAACTCTGGGGGTGGGACCTAGTTTATGTATTTTAATAAACCTTCCATGGGATTCTGATTCTCTAAGATTTGATAACTCTCTTAAATTATAGGGATCCAGAAGAAAACAATTACCAAGAATTCAAAAGAGCAAAGGTGTGTTAGAGTTATGTCACCTTTTCTTAACCTCTTGAATCCTGCTTCTTTCTCTCCTTTCATATCTTTGCTATTCTTTATTATTTCAATAATATGTTTCTTTTTTCATTAAATGTGGCCACTGCTAAAAGTTGAGTACCACTAATTTAAGCAGTCAGCTTGAATTCCTACCTTAAAAGATTATGTTTAATTGGAGAGCAGATTAGCAATTAGCATTCAATCACTTTTAAAAAGTCTCAACACAACCTTGGTTAAATTATCTCAAGTAGAATTTTAGTTGCAAGAGGGAAAAGAAGGGAAGATAATTTATGTATTTTTATTTTGCTCAAGGTCCATTAAAATATAAACTTACTGCATGCTGTTAAATATGGCATTTAATGTGTATTTACTTTAGCTTTTCCTATTATATGTACTTTAAAAGGAAAAATAATTAGAGTTCCTTCTATGATTTTTCTCATGGGAATGAATGAATGGAAAATTTAAAAGAAATGAAAATATAAAAAGGAGTCTAAAGGGAAAAAATAAGGATAAGGAACATAGGAAGGAAAACATTATAAAAGGAGGTAGAAATGTGTCAGAGTTGAAGAGAATCTTATGCAGAGCAGTGAGAAAAAATAAGGCTGCTTGTGTGAACATAAGTCACTTATATAAATCAAAGGACTTGGACTCAGGAAAACTGATTTAATCCTGTTTCTACCATTAAGTCAATGAGTTTATTTCAATCTCTTGCTATATCTGTTTTTCCATTTGCCCCTTGAGGAAGAGGTATTTTTTTTTTTTTTTTGCCTCTAAAGAAATCAAAGCCCAAATATTTGAGCACTATATCCCAGGCCAAGGAATAAAGATCTTAGTATATACTTACACCTACTGCATGGGAAAGTTCAATCAATGGTAAGTACTAATGATACATAAATATAACTTTCTTTTTTCTTAAACTGAAGATGGAGTTGAAGGGCTTGCTTAACTTCTGTTCCCCATATCTGGCTGGACTTTGTAAACACAAATGACATGTTAGAAAAAAAAAAAAAAAAACGTAGACTTCAAGGGACACTAGACATCCTTTCCCCCTTTTCCTATCTTAAAAATTCAGTGTAATTTTAAGCCTTGAGAAGTTAGCTTAAAGTCAAATAGTAATTAGCAGCAAATAATAGGCTCAAACCCAGGTTCTTTAATAACTATTCTGTGTTTGGGGGATAAATGTAAGGGTATAAAAAGCAAAGTATCATATACTTAGCTAAAAATGTTTTCTTCTTATTTAATTTATGGATAACATTATGGTAATAAAAGATGGAAAACCACAGCAGTGTCTCTGAAACCTCTTTGACCTCAGCTGCAACAATTTCTTGCTTGACACATGTCCAAAGGCAAGGGAATTAAAAGCAAAAATGAACTATTGGGACCTCATCAAGATAAAAAGCTTCTGCACTGCAAAGGAAATAATCAACAAAACTAAAAGGCACCTGATGGAATGGGAAAAGATATTTGCAAAGGACATATCAGATAAAAGGTTAGTATCCAAAATCTATAAAGAGCTTACCAAACTCAACATCTGAAAAACAAATAATCCAGTGAAGAAATGGGCAGACGACATGAATAGATACTTTTCCAAAGAAGACATCCAGATGGCCAACAGACACCTGAAAAGATGCTCAAAATCATTCATTATCAGGGAAATACAAATCAAAACCACACTGAGATACCACCTCACACTGGTAAGAGTGGCTAAAATTAACAACTCAGGAAACAACAGATGCTGGTGAGGATGGGGAGAAATGGGAACCCTCTTGCACTGTTGGTGGGAATGCAAACTGATGTAGCCACTCTGGAAAACAGTATGGAGGTTCCTCAAAAAATTAAAATAGAACTACCCTAAGACCCAGAAATAGTGCTACTAGGTTTATATCCAAAGGATACAGGAGTGCTGATTCATAGGGCAACATGTACCCCAATGTTTAAGCAGCACTTTCAATAATAGCCAAATTATGGAAGAGCCTAAAAGTCCATCAACTGATGAATGAATAAAGAAGACATGGTGTACATACAATGGAATACTACTTGGCAATGAGAAAGAGTGAAATCCTGCCATTTGCAGCAACGTGAATGGAACTGAAGGGTATTATGCTAAGTGAAATAAGTCAGTCAGAGAAAGGCAGATATCATGTTTTCACTCATATGTGGAACTTGAGAAACTTAACAGAAGACTATGGGGGAAGAGAGGGGGGGAAAATAGTTAGAAACAGAGAGGGAGGGAAGCAAACCATAAGACTCTTAAATATAGAGAACTGAAGGTTGATAGGGGGTGAGCAGGGGAGAGGGGAAAATGGGTGATGGGCATTGAGGAGGGCACTTGTTGGGATGAGCACTGGGTGTTGTATGTAAGCAATGAATCGTGGGAATCTACCCCCAAACCAAGAGCACATTGTATACAATGTATGTTAACAAACTTGACACAAATTATATTTTAAAAAATGCATTTTTTAAAGTTTATTTATTTTGAGAGAGAGAGCACCTGAGAGCTAGTTGGGGAGGGGCAGAGAGAGAGGGAGAGAGAGAATTTCAAACAGGCTCCACTGTCAGTGCAGAGCCCCATGTGGGACTCAGTCCCACCAACTGTGAGATCATAACCTGAGTCAAAATCAAGAGTCAGAGGATGCTTAACCTTCTGAGCCACCCAGTTACTCCTGAAAATCCATTTTGGGTTGTCTAAAATTCACCAAAAAGGTCAGTTCAAGACTGTTATACTCAACTATACTGCTATGCATAAGCAATGCGGGGCATCATCCAAGCAGAATACTGTCCCTAAAATATATGTATCATAAAGCTTTGAAAATGAAATTCAGGAGCACCTGGGCAGCTCAGTTGGTTAAGTGTCTGACTTTGGCTCAGGTCATGATCTCACAGTTCATAAGTTCCAGCCCCAAATTGGGCTGTCTGCTGTCAGCACAGAGCCCATTTCAGATCCTCTGTCCTCCTCTCTCTCTCTCTGTCCCTCCCCTGCTCTCTCTCTCAAAAATAAATAAAAACATTAAAAGATGATATATTTAAAAAAAGGAAATGAAATTAAATTTAACAACTAAATTCTTGAGTGCTTACTATCTTTTTCCAAGAATAACTCTATGTTCTTAGTAAATAAAAAGGGATAAGCCACACTTTTATACATAAGAAGCCCAGTCTCATATAAGAAAATATGCATATATACTATTATTATACAAGGCAAACTATGATTCATACTATAATTAAAGTTTTCAATTTACACATATAAATTATATGATATATATATATATATATGTTCATTTATGATTCATATTTGAAGTTTAACATATTTCCAAGCCCAAAAGCACTCTTATAAAAAATAGTAAGGGAATTCTAGGTCTAGATTAAGCAATAATGCAATTTACATATCATTAATGGCAGTGTATAATTGAGTAATAAAATTCTGGGTCACTCTCATTTTTTGATATTTTGATGAATGTTTCCTCGAAAGTGAGAAAGTTCTATATGATAGGTCCTAGACTTTTTCTATTGGCTCATTGCCCAGACTGCTCAAAGATTTCAGGTAAAGTAGAAAATCTGGATGGAGACTGGGGTAAACATATGAAATGTGTAATTTTGCCTAGGATTGAGAAGCATAGAGGGAAACATTCTTACAAAGTGAAGTAGACTTCTGGCAACCTGTTTGCTTTCTACAGAAAATGTCAAGTTTGGGCTAGTCAACAAGTCAACCACGACCTCATAGATAAAAGCATAGATGAGAACAGCAGCTGTACCTGAATATGGTGCCATTTTCTTATTTAATTGTTTTTGCATGGTCATGATTGAAATATAGTCACACATTCTCCCAGCATGACTCTTAGTGGAAATGCCTTTCATTTTTTAATTCTGTTATATAAGATAGTTCTAAATGTCTATTTCTTTCTCCACCATATGTTGGTATTGTGTCTACCACAGCAAAACTTACATGTTTGTGAGAAACTCTGGAATCCTTCTATATATGGTGGTAGCAGAAAAGACATTCCATTCTCATTGCTTTGTACATGGGAAATGCCATTTTTAGAATTTTTTTAAAGTATGCCAAGAAACTGTGCTGTTTGGACTGAGAAAGCTCAGTGGCATGTATCTGCCAACTCCTGCTACTTTTGTGAGGTCATTACTAAGCTATCTTTTGAAATGTTTATGCCAACAGCTTTTACATGATGATGATTAATAGGCTTTTCCTGAGAAGTAAATTTAATACAGCTACTTTTCCATTTGATTTAGAATAAATTACATCTATAAACATAAATTAGTATATTCTTTTAACCAAGTATATATGGTTTATTTGTTCTAGACATGGCATAAACATAGAATTCAGACAGACTTTGAAAAATCATCTAGTATAATGCCTTTATTCAATAAAGCAACTAGTATGACCACTGCACACATTAGTCCTATCTAGATTAGGGATGATTCAGGGCCCTAGGGTAGAAGCCAAGGAACCAAAGTAATAGCGAAGCATTTGGGGAATTGTGAAGCCACTTTTTATCAACCTGAATAGCTTGTACAGTTCACTATAGTTCCATATTTTATCAACTGGTACATACTAGTTGAATATCACCCATGGTAATATCAAAACTAAGCACAGAAAGCCTTACTCTTTTCTGAGACTCTAATACACATCTCTAATTGATCATGGCACCATTTCCTGCTGAGTCCAAATAAGGTCTCAAATTCTTTCTCAGGTCTTCAGGGCCTAACTGTCAATCAAAGCAAGTTGTCTATTTTGAGGGGAAAAAACAACAACAACAATAATGACTCTTCATCTGTGATCTGCAAGAATTTTAAAGAGATGGGAATTCAAAACTTTAATTCCAGCTATTCTTCAAGATCACTATTATCTTCTATATAATACTCCCAATTCTATCCTCAAGGAAAAACCTTACCTAATTCCATGGGCTCACATTGATATTCAAATATATCTTTCTCTGAAGTCTTATAGTATTTCCTGTGAATCACACGTGTTAGTACTTGGTTACACAATAATTTCTATTACCTGCTAATTGTTTCATGTTTGGATGCCTTACTCCCTTTAGCAAAATGAGCAGCTATTATTTAATACAAATATATGTAATAAAATATACATTTTATATATACAAATATATATAATATATGGTTTGATATAAATATATATTATATATTATATTATTTCTATTTCTTATATTTACCATAGATATATCTATATATTATATATTGCTTATATTTGCTGTTACTACATATCTACTTTAATAGTCACTGTTAACTAGAGTACTACAGCTACATGTAGCTGTTACTACATACTACTTTAATAAATTATCATGAACTTAGTGGCTTAAAGCAACACAATTATATTATTTACAGTCATATAGGCTTGAAATCCAACATGGATTTCACTGGGCCCAAATCAAGGTGTTGGCAGGGCAGATTCCTTTTTTTTTTTATTTTTATAAGTTTATTAATTTTGAGAGAGATAGAGACAGCATGAGGAGGGGAGGGGAGGAGAGAAAAGGAGGGAGAGAAACCTAAGCAGGCACCACACTGCCAGCTCAGACCCTGATGTGGGGCCTGAACCCAGGAAACCATGAGATCATGACCTAAGCTGAAACCAAGAGTCAGATGCTCAACCAACTGAGCCACCCAGCCTCCTCTGCCCCCTCCTGGCAGATTCCTTTTTGGAAATTATAGCAGAGGTTTGTTTCTCTGCTTTTTCTAGCTTCTTGCTCTTATTAAAATATAGGCAACAGATAAATCACTCTACTATTAAAAAAAAAGTTTTCATTTTTTTCATTTTGATTTCATAGACACTATGTTTTTGTGAGAATGATAGGACTTACTGTAAACATGTTGACTTTATATTGCTTTAGCCAATGAATATGGAAAGCAGCAAAAGAGGTGAACACTGCAGGCTCATGAGGAACTGCTATTGGCAAATTTATGTAAAATCTCTGATTATTTCATATGAAAACTAGATTTTTAAGATTATTCCCAATATTTTAAAAATAATTATTTAAAAACGCTTTGAATGTTTACTAAATATAAAAGCCATTTTCAAAAAAAGCATACAATACTCTGTGTGTATATATATATATATATATATATATATATGAGAGAAATAACATTCAGTCAGCAAATCAAACTTTGGAGTTTCTTTGGGTAACACATCATAGCTCTTGCATTCTCATTTTTGTGAATATTGTGTGAGAGGAGTCAGTCTAAGTAGTATTTTACCATCACTTTGCACCTAAAAACAGTCTGTCAAATTAAAAACAAAAAACAAAAACAAAAAACAGTTAACCACAGCATAATTCTTTAGGAAGACTTAATTATAATTGTCATTTCCTTCAATATTTGTTAATTATATAAATAATTGGGCCACCTTAATTCAAGTTTTACCAGTGGACTTTCACTGGGAATTTTGGACATCCTAAATTGTTCACATGTCCAAACTTTGGTCTTCATACTAAAATTAGGAACCATTGCAGACCTGGCCAATTGGACTGATTCATCCTCACTGAGAAATGTGTTATACATGGCTATGAATTGAGCACGGTGGACATGACTCGCTGAATTTCTACTGTGTAATTAGAAAGACCAGCATGATACCCTCTTTCTATAATGCTCACTGAGACCCTATTAATTAATGTTCTTTTTTTTTTTTTTTTTTTTGTCCTCCTTTCCTGGGTTCCATTGATTTTAAAATTAAAAAAAAAAAAATAAGAGTTTTATAATTAAGCCAGCGTTCATAAGAAAGTGGCACAGACACAGCATTACACATACTATTGATGACATTTTGGTTTTTCTACAATATCAGAGACCAGTTTGCTACAGCTTAGGCCGTTAAATTGACCATTGTGGGTATTTTTAACTATGAGATAAACTTATGAGTACCTAATTTATTCCAGCACTTCGTTCAGGACTCAATAATACCTTTATTAATTTAATCCATTTCAGAAATTGTGCCCTTCTTCCCTCGTTTATTCTGTCTCCTTGTTGTATTATACTGTATATGTCAATTTTTAAAAATACAAAGTAATTGATATTTACTGTATATTGCACTGCAAAAATAGCCAATGGATATATTTCACCTTTTCCTTGTTCTCTTGACTCTATCCTCAAACTGTTGCACACTAGATACAAAATGTGTATTTTCTTTCTGTGAAGCTAGGCAACATAGGAGTTTCATGGCATGCTACGCTTATGGTCATCCACTCTACAGGTAAAACCCACAGACATTACAGCCCCTGCTGCCATGCTGCAGATGTAAGGATTAAGTGTGTGTGAGAGTGTGGTTGGCAAACATATCTACCTTGTGATTTCCACAGTGAGGCAGCTGAGGTGCTTCCTGGTTAAAGTGTCACGAGAGTTTTGGTGTTTCCCAAAGGCTTCCGGGCTTGAGGCACATGGGACAAAAGCTGTGTGGTGAACTTACTCAGGAGAGCCGTCACATGCATTCCTTACCATTATCCCAGCACCTGGAAATCATGGCTTTCCCCAAAGTCATTTGTTTATGATGCCAGCTCCCTCACAAATGCTATTATTCCTGAGTGTAAAAAATTGACAAATTTCCTCATCATAAGCCTGCTTGTCTTTCTGTTCTCTTTTCCTTGTTTTTTTTTTTTTTTTTTTTTTTTTTTTTTGGTTCTCTCTTATTTTAGCAATAATAACAACTACATTTATTGACTAACCCCCATGTGCCAAGCTTCAAGTTAAGCACTTTATGTGCATGATGATATTGAAGCAGCATCATAACTTCATAGTATATAGTGTCAACCCTCTGTTGTAGATGACAAAACTGAGGCTCAGAGAGGTTAAGTCACTTACTCCAGGTCTCACAGCTAGTAAGAGCTATATCAAGGACTCTATGTTATAAGGAGTAATTATGTTACTTAAAGTGGACATTTTTTGATGATCAGTCTGGTGTGAACATGGAATAACACCATGGAGAGGCATAGGAAAATGAAAGAGATTTGTCCTAGAGCAGGAAAGTACCTGCATGCTGTGCAGGAGACCACACAGGAGGAGTACGATGGGAGTGGGGGCTCAGAGAAGCTGGTGGGAAACTGAGAGAGTGAAGATCTGTGGACAAGTACCTATATTGGGGATCAGAGCGAAGTATACAAACAAAAGGGTGAGGGAATTTCACTGATGTATTTGAACAGTAGGTCAGAGTCGGGGGAGGGCAAGAAGGGGAAGTGCGGCAGGGACCAACCTTACACTGCTGCACCTGGTCACTTAGGTGGGGTCCTCACAGCCTATTTGTGAGGATGCTGAGGCATCAGGAAAATATGAAGTTTTAAACATGTACCATTTAAGCTCTAACCCAAATGTGTCCAATTCCCAAGTGTCTCCTTAAAACCCTAAACTTTCCTGCTCCTTATTAAATTTCACTGGTCACAGATCTTTATAGTTATTTTTAAAATATATCGGGACACCTGGGTGGCTCAGTCAGTTAAGCGTCTAACTTCAGCTCAGGTCATGATCTCATGTCTCATGGGTTTGAGCCTCGTGTTGGGCTCTGTGCGGACAGCTCAGAGCCTGGGGCCTGCTTCGGATCCTGTGTCTCTTTCTCCCCCTCTGTCCCTCCCCCACTCATGCGCTCTCTCTCGCTCTCTCTCTCTCTCTCTCTCTCTCTCAAAAATAAGCATGAAAATTTTTTAAAAAATATATTAATATCTTCATTTCCATGATTTCTTGTCAGCTACTTCAGGTTAAATGATTCTAAAATCTTCAGGTGATATCTTTAAATACTGGTTGTCGTCTTACAATATGAATTTGAACAGATAAGTCATCACTAAATCTTTCCCAAATGACAAAAAATGTCTGATTGAACATGCACATTTTAGATAGCCTAAAATAGTTTTTAATCGAGAGAAAGGAAAGAAAGGTTTGTCTTTATTCATGGGAGAAATTTAAAGTGTTTCCAAATGTAAGTAACAAGGGTTATTAAAATAGCTCCCTCAGTTTTTACATCCAGTTTAGAATATGTAAATATGGATTTAAAAAGGCATTTTAACCAGGGTAACAAAATGTTCTTTGTGCATTATTGCACTCAAAGCAGAGAGCCCATTTTCCGTCAGGTATAATTTTATTACTATCACCCTTTTTCATTCTTAGTATCCCCCAAATTAAACCTTTTGTTTTCTCTCTTTCCTTTTCTTTCTTTTTTCTTTTCTTTTCTTCTTTTCTTTTCTTTTCTTTTCTTTTCTTTTCTTTTCTTTTTTTCTTTTCTTTTCTCTTTTCTTTTCTTTTCTTTTCTTTTCTTTTTTTCTTTTCTTTTCTCTTTTCTTTTCTTTTCCTTTTCTTCCTTCCTTCATTCCTTCCTTCCTTCCTTCCTTCCTTCTTTCCTTCCTATCTATCTATCTATCTATCTATCTATTTAAATTTAAATCCAAGTTAGTGAAATATAGTGTAATAATGATTTCAGGAATAGAATTGAGTGATTCATCACTTACATATAACACCCAGTGCTCATCCCAACAAGTGTCTTCCTTAATGCCCCTCACCCCTTTACCCTTATTCCCCCACCCAAAACCCCACCAGCAACCCTGTTTGTTCTCTGTATTTAAGAGTCTCTTATGGTTTGTCTCCCTCTCTGTTTTTATATTGTTTTTGCTTCCTTTTCCTTATGTTCATCTGTTTTGTTTCTTCGATTCCCCATAAGAGTGAAATCATGATATTTGTCTTGCTCTAACTTATTTCACTTGGCATAATACACTCTAGTTCCATCCATGTTGTTGCAAGTGGCAGGATCTCATTCGTTTTCATTGTCAGGTAGTATTCCATTATATATATACACCACAGCTTCTTTATCCATTCATCAGTTAATGGACATTTGGGCTTTTCCATAATTTGGTGATTGTCGATAGTGCTGCTATGAACATTGGAGTGCATATGCCCCTTTGAATCAGCATTTTCATATCCTTTGGATAAATACCTAGTAGTACAATTGCTGGGTCATAGGGAAGTTCTATTTTTAATTTTTTGAGGAAACTCCATACTGTTTTCCAGAGCGGCTGAACCAGTTTGCATTCCAACTAAAGGTGCAAAGCGTTCCTCTTTCTCAGCATCCTTGCCAACATCTCTTGTTGCCTGAGTTGTCAATTTTAGCCATTCTGACAGGTGTGAGATGGTAACTCATGGTTTTGATTTGTATTTCCCTGATGATGAGTGATGTTGAGCATCTCTTCCTGTGTCTGTTAGCCATCTGGATGTCTTCTTTGAAAAAGTGTCTATTCATGTATTTTACCTATTTCTTCACTGGATTATTTGTTTTCTGGGTGTTGAGTTTGGTATGTTCTTTATAGATTTTTGATACTAACCCTTTATATTGATAGTTAATTTGCAAATATCTTCTCCCATTCCGTTGGTTGCCTTTTAGTTTTGCTGATTGTTTCCTTTGCTGTGCAGAAGCTTTTTATTTTGATGAGGTCCCAGTAGTTCATTTTTGCTTTTGTTTCCCTTGCCTCCGGAGATGTGAGTAAGAAGTTGCTGCGGGCAAGACCAAAGAGGTTTTTGCCTGCTTTCTCCTAGAGGATTTTGATGGCTTCCTGTCTTACATTGCGATCTTTCATCCATTTTGAGTTTATTTTTGTGTATGGCGTAAGAAAGTGGTCCAGGTTCATTCTTCTGCATGTCACTGTCCAGTTTTCCAGCACCACTTGCAGAAGAGACTGTCTTTATTCCATTGGATATTCTTTCCTGCTTTGTCAAAGATTAGTTGGCCACACGTTTGTGGGTCCATTTCTGGGTTTTCTGTTCTGTTCCATTGATCTGAGTGTCTGTTCTTGTGCCAGTACCATACTGTCTTGATGATTACAGCTTTGTAGTATAGCTTGAAGTCTGGGATTATGATGCCTCCTGCTTTGGTTTTCTTTTTCAAGATTGCTTTGGCTATTCAGGGTCTTTTCTGGTTCCATACACATTTTAGGATTATTTGTTCTAGCTCTGTGAAGAATGCTGGTGTTATTTTGATAGGGATTGCATTGAATATGTAGATTGCTTTGGGTGGTATCAACATTTTAACAATATTTGTTCTTCCTATCCAGGAGCGTGGAATCTTTTTCTTTTTCTTTCGTGTGTGTGTGTGTGTGTGTGTGTGTGTGTGTGTGTCGTCTTCAATTTCTTTTATAAGGTTTCTATAGTTTTAAGCGTATAGATTTTTCGCCTCTTTGGTTAGATTTATTCCTAGGTATTTTATGGTTTTTTTGTGCAACTGTAAATGGGATCGATTCCTTGATTTCTCTTTCTGTCACTTCATTGTTGGTGTATAGGAATGCAACCAATTCCTGTGCATTGATTTTATATCCTGCAACTTTGCTGAATTCATGAATCAATTCTAGCAGTTTTTTGGTGGAATCTTTTGGGTTTTCCATATAGAGTATCATGTCATCTGCGAAGAGTGAAAGTTTGACCTTCTCCTGGCCGATTTGGATGCCTTTTATTTCTTTGTCTTGTCTGATTGCAGAGGCTAAGACTTCCAATACTATGTTGAATAACTGTGGTGAGAGTGGACATCCCTGTCTTGTTCCTGACCTTAGGGGGAAAGCTTTTTATCTTGATGAGGTTCCAGTAGTTCACTTCTGCTTTTCTTTCCTTTGCCTTCTCCCCATCAATGGTTTTGGGGAGCAGATTTCTTGTTAGTCCACTGCGAGTGTTTTCACTCTTTATCTTTCTCTCCAGCTACTTTAGAGAGGACTGCTTTTCTTACATGATCGCAGTACAACACACTCTTCCCCTTTCCCTTTCTCTCTCTGTCTTCTCTCTGTGAAAACGCCTCCCTGCCCTCCGCTGCTTTTCTCTTCCCCAGTTCACCTCTCCCTACCATGTACCTGCTGTGTTCTGTGGCTCAGGTAATGCAGATTGTTGTGTTAATCCTTAGATCAATTTCCTAGGTGTTCAAAATGATTTGGTGCTGATCTAGCTGCGCTTCAGGGATGAGATAAGCTCAGGGTCTCCATGCTGCTCCATCATCTTTAATGTACTTTTGTTTCTGATTGAGTTAAAACACAGAATATTAAATCTTGGGATAACATCAAGGTCATGAAACAAATCTCCTTTTTTTAGAGGTGAGAAAGGAAAGTCCCAATTCCACAATGATAAAATGTTTACATGTGCTTATGGTCACTCAGAATAATTTCTGGGGCTCCTTGTAGCTAAGTTATGTGTCATATGACTCCAGTCTTTGGAAGGGATGAAAACTGAAGTATATTATGATAGCTTCCAAAAACTTTCCCAAAGAGACAGCTGGAATGTCTCCTTTGCCCTCTTCTTTATTTTTTCCTATTTTACTACAGGAGCTTATATGTCACTCACTTAGGCCAAAAGAATGAAGGTTGTATCTCAGAAAGAGAGGAGAAAAGGAAACAAACTTTACCTTACTTAAACTGCTGCTATTTTTCTATAACTCACAGAGACACCTAATTCCAACTAGTATGCAACTGCATTGTCAGGAAGTAATCATAAATCTCTTCATTGTATACTCTACCATATCTACATCTGTACACAGAAGAACATGGAAATAAAGGAGATACATTATCCTCAAGCCAGTAAAATCTATGCCCTGTGAATAGATTAGTGAATTGGTGACAGTAAACAAGAATGTCTACAGCTTCACAACTGAAGAGTTTTTTAATTTTATTTTTAACAATTCCTTTGAGCTATACTTTATGTCAAATCAATGCATATATTTAAAGTATACAGTTTGGGGCGCCTGGGTGGCGCAGTTGGTTGAGCGTCCGACTTCAGCCAGGTCACGATCTCGCGGTCCGTGAGTTCGAGCCCCGCGTCAGGCTCTGGGCTGATGGCTCGGAGCCTGGAGCCTGTTTCCGATTCTGTGTCTCCCTCTCTCTCTGCCCCTCCCCCGTTCATGCTCTGTCTCTCTCTGTCCCAAAAATAAATAAAAAATGTTGAAAAAAAAAAAAATTTAAAGTATACAGTTTAATAGGTCTTGACACATGTATACATAAGGGCTGGTTGTATACTTAAATCTAGAGAGAGGTGAGTGAGGCACTCATCTTGGATGCATTATTTAAGGGAGCACCAAAACACACATTTATCAAGATAAATAATATTTAAAAAATCAGTTGACAATCTATGACCTATGGGCTATCCATTTTGTAAGTAACATTGTATTGAAACCAGAACTTGGAGTACGGTGAGTTGAGTGAGATAGGGTCCTGCAACTTCGGTTGGATCTTGTCTTCATTTAAAATTTTGATGTTTGTTTTTCACATTAAAAAATAATTTGAATTTTAAGAAATGTATTATTTATCTTAATTACTGAGTGTTTGCCTTCTCTCAGACCCTCTTCTGATATCTTGCCAAGTATTAGGTGCAATCTAAGGAGAGTTTGCATTGCCTTAATAGAATGCTTACACTGGGAATCAGGTAGACCAGCTGCATCTGACTGATCTTAGAGGAAGGTCACACTGCACAATAGTGTGCTAAACATTTTCCAGGGATGACATGCTATTTATCACCAGCAGAAATTGTTTTGTACTATGATGTGTTGTAATATGGTTTCATTCTTATGTTGATGTTTATTAGGACTCAAGCAGAAAATTTACTGGAATTTGTACAAAACCACACATAGCCAAATCGTTAGTTAGAATTGCATCCTGGAGTTTTATAAAGTGTTAATTTTAAAATATGTTTGTGTAACAAGCATAAAACCAAGCTAAGTGAAGCAGATACAATGTAATCAGGAAATATCTGATTTAAGCTGCATATATAATAGACATAAATATGTATCAAAACCACACACAGATTTTCAGGCACTTCCTGACTTAGATTCATGAAGAATCATGTTTCTGAAATTCTTGGGCTGTTACTCATTTTAAAAAGAGTGTGTGTTGGAAAATGAGGGACATTAAGTTTGAATTACTGTTTTATATTAAGTGATATATTTGCTTTAAACATAATCATCTGAGAGTTAAACATTGATTTAAAGAGCTTAGTATCATGGGCTCTTCTGTTTCTGGAATAAATAGGGGTGTATTATGCTAACTGAAATAAATCAGACTCAGAAAGAAAAATACCATATGATTTCACTCATGTGGAATCTAAAAAACAAAACAAATGAATAAACAAACACACAAAAAGCAGAATCAGACCTATAAATAGAACAAACTGATAGTTGCCAGAGGAGAAGAAAGTGGGGGATGCAGGCAAAAATGGGCAAAGGGAATGAGAGGTACAGGCTTCCAGTTATGGAATAAATAAGTCATGAGAATAAAAGCCATAGCATAAGGAACATAGTCAATGATATTGTAATAGGGTTGAATGCTGACAGGTAGTAGTCACACTTGTGGTGAGCATATCATAATGCATGGAGAAGTTGAACTATGTTGTACACCTGAAACTAATGAACATTGTGTGTCAACTATACTCAAATAAAAAAAATTAAATATAAATAGTAAATGCTAGGTTACATATTATTATATTAAGGTTCATTTTCTTCAAAAATAAAGTTCAACAATCTTCAAAGATTGTTGAGAAGAATGTAAAGATGAGATTATTCCATTAATGTCTTATTTACTTGGAAAAATACATCAGCTTTGCTTTATAGCTATAACCTGTGTAGTGAGCTCCTTTTTCATTATTTCACTTAATTTTTTCATTAATGTTTTTTAATAAATGAAAATGGGTGGTAGAGAGGGTGAATAATCAGTTATGTCAGTTCCAGGGTTTAGTCATTGGTCTGGTCTTTTTTCTACCCTTCCCTTCTCTCTTTCCCTACCTTTCTTCCTTCCCATTTCTACCATTTGGTAGAAGAAGGCATCCAAAACCAAGGATAGAGAATAGGACAAAAGACACTGTTGTAGTCTTGACGTTGGTGTCATCTCGTTTAGTTTTCTTTTGCTATTTTTTTGCAGCAAGAATTAATCTGCCAATAATCATCACTGAATCTGTATTGGTAAGATATATGTCACATGTGATCAATACTATGCAACCTACAGAACAATGAGGGAACAAATACTATTGCACCAGCCAAAATGAATCACTGCTTACTGACAGGTGAGCTGGACTTCCTCCCTAATCCTATACGTGCCCTGAGCAGAGCGATCCAAGGTTAGTGACCCAGCAGTCAGAGGGTAGAGAGATGCCTGGAACAAACAGCACAACTGCCTTGCCTATAGATATCTCTCGCCATATTGCTTTTCCTCTCTCTACTCCAGATTGGACCTTATACAGAAGGGTGGTTGTGGTGAAGCATCATCCTGGAAGCATTCTTAACTACCTCTTGGTTGGCTCATTGCTCATCGAATTGCGTTTCTGTGTATTAATTGCATCTTACTCAGGTTATTTTTATTTCTCAAAGAAGGCTCTGCCCAGGCTATCCTTATCCCTTGAAGATTGAGATGAGTACAGATGAATACTCATAATAATTTGATAGTTTCTTCAGGACTCATGGGTCTCTGTAAAGGCAATGGCCCTGGCAAGGCAAAACAATATGAATACGTCTATAAATAGGTCTTCTTTTAGGCAGAGAATATCTGAAATCTTGGAAGAGAGAGGCATAGTAACTGCCTTGTATTTATAATTCAGCCCACTGTGCTTTCACAAGTGATATCAATCTTAGCTAGTGTTTTATGATTCTAGACCTATCATCTGGTACTGGATCCAGAAAAAGAAGTAATATACATTCTCGTGTCTACTAACACTATGCTTTCTGTGCTTATCTTCCAGAACACTCATTCAGATTATACCTCCCAATATCTACCAATGAAACTGTGAACTCAAACAATAAGTGAAGTAAGTACAATAGCAGAAAAAAAAGTTAACATACAAAATCAGTAGGCCATGAATATACAATAATGAGAAGATATAATGGAAAAGAAAACCATATTTACAAAAGCTGCAAAATAAAAGATTTACTACTTATGAATAAACTTAAGAAATATATGAAACCTATATGAGGAAAACTTTAAAACCCTCATGAAAAACAAAAAGTAGCCTACATCAAATGAAAAAAAATCTGGGGCGCCTGGATGGCGCAGTCGGTTAAGCGTCCGACTTCAGCCAGGTCACGATCTCGCGGTCCGTGAGTTCGAGCCCCGCATCAGGCTCTGGGCTGATGGCTCGGAGCCTGGAGCCTGTTTCCGATTCTGTGTCTCCCTCTCTCTCTGCCCCTCCCCCGTTCATGCTCTGTCTCTCTCTGTCCCAAAAATAAATAAAAAACGATGAAAAAAAAAATTTAAAAAAAAAAAAAGAAAAAAAATCTGTTGTTCTAATTCAATATTATAAAGATGCCCTGCATAATTATCTGCTTTAGATAATTTATAATTTATAAATGTCTGATCTCGATAAAAATGCCACCAAGTTATTTTCTACCTAGAGCTAGACACGTTAACTCTACCGTACATTTGGATAATAAAGATACAATATTTATTTATAAAATCCTGAAGCAGAAGACCAATTGCAGTTGGTTAGATTTATAGTTATTTAAATGTACTACAATTTTCCCATACTTAAAACAGTGTGATACTGACCCATTAATAAACAGAAGACTAAAGGAAAAGAATATCAAAGTTAGACATACACTCACATTACATGGAAATTTAGTATATGATAAATATGGAACTTTAGACAGTGTTAAAAAACTGTTGGGACAAATGATAGTCAGTGGGAAAAAGATTAAGCTTGAAACTACTTCACAGTGTTTAAAAAAATGAACTGCAAATAAACCAGAAAACTAATACAGATGTACTGGAAGAAAACATGCAAATGCCTTTATATTCTGGATATAAGGAATATCTTTGTATTATGCAAAATAAGAAGCAAAGGAAGAAAAGATAGGTAAATTCATCCACCTTTAAAAAAACACCTCTGCATGCCCTCTGCAACTCCAAACAACAACAAAAAAATTCAAAAGACAAGTGATAAACTGGGAAGAAATATATGCAATACATGTCATAGAAAAGGACTAATATTATTAACAATAAACTTGAGAAAATTGATGCTAAAAAGGCTAAATATAAATGCTAGAAAAAGGGACAAAATACTCAAATAGATAATTTACAGAGATACAAAAGCCTAGAATACGTACAATTGAACTCCTTGAAGTAAAGGGAGGACCTAAAATATTTTTAAAGGTAAAAATGGCCACAAATATTCTGAATTTTATAAAAATTACAAAACCACATATCCAAGAAGCACAATAAAGCCCAAGAAAGGCACAACACAAAGAAAACCACACCAAAGTCCATTATACAAATTTCTGAAAATTAACGATGAGGAGAAAACATAAAAGTAACCAGGGGATGGGCTGGGAGAGGGAGTACATTACACATTGTTATAGGAAGATTATGTACTCCCCCCACCCACCACCAAATTCATATGACAAAGATATAACCCCCAATGCCTAAGAATATGACTGTATTTGGAATTAGGGCCTTTAAAGAGGTAATTAAAATTAAATGAGGTCACATAGGTGGGCCCTAATGAAATCTGACTGGTGTCTTTGTAAGAAGAGGAAACTTGGACACAGAGAGACACCAAGGGCATGCACCTAGAGGAAAGACCATACAAGGACATAGCAAGAAGTTGGCCATCTGCAAGCCAAGGAGAGAGACCTCAAAAGAAATCAACCTGCCTACACCTTGGTCTTGGACTTCTAACTTCTAGAACTATGAGAAATACATTACTTTTGTTTAAGTCATCCAGTCTGTGATATTTTGTTATGGCAGCCCTAGCAAACATAATACACACATTGTGAACAGAGAAACAAAGAAAGACTCCAGAACCAGCTCTTCATATTTACAAAGTATATAAAGGCACGTCTCAAACCTGTGTTGCTATTAATAGTATAGGACATTATGAGAACATGGAAAAAGATGAAAACAAATCATTGCTGGACCTTTTGGTATAAAAGAGATTTTTTAATCTTGCAACTGTAACTTGCCAGTATTTTCCACAGTATGATCCTCAGAATATTAATTCTATAGATCCCCATTCAGCTCTTGTTCTTTGTGAATAACTATTTGGAAATCAGATGGATTGATCATGAGTGATTGTCAGGGCAGGGTTTGAGCTCCCTATGTTGTTTAGAGTTAATACCATCAAATGGTATGAAAACATTACTTGATTTCTATGCTATTAACTTGCTTAATATTAATCAAGACTTTTTTAAAGATTTGCAACAGAATGTGAATAGTTACATTTGTTTATCATCAGACTCTGGACCCCAGTTGAGTATGTAAAATATCTTAAAGTAGTTCTTGTGCTTGAGTATATGCATATTTTAAAGTGGCACAATGAGGGAATTCTTGATCATTTTCCATTCTCTTGCAGCTGTGCTTTACTTGTTAATTGATGCAAATCCAAAATATACCTCTTAATAAAAAAAAAAAATGCTGTCTAATGCTCAGAGAGAAGGGTGCCTATTAGTGGCTCAAAGAACAGTTTATATGTAATGGGCCAGAGATATAGTAAATGCTAAGTGGAAAAGTAAACCAGGTAATTACAGCCTTTAGAGATTGGGACTTCTTGAATCTGCATGTAGAACCTGGGTTTCAAACGTTTTAGATTGTACACAATTAACCAGGCTATATTATCCTTAAAAAATGAAATATGCTACATTACTGAAACTAATGGCATAAAGTTGGTGTCCATTGGTCAAAGACTACCTGTAACACAACTGTAGTCAAATGTGGGTTTATTAATGTTTGCTACAGCACAGGAGACATACCATGGGAACCATGGGGTGCTTCAGTAAGAAAGTAATAGGAAGGACTTTTTATAGTATTTGGGCTTATGGTAGGTGATTTAGGGGAGGATTCAGACAGTCAGGAAGAAGTAATTCTATGATTGGATATCTTTTTTTTTTTTTTTTTTAACTTTCTAACATTTATTTAGAGAGGGAGAGCGTGCGCGCGCATGTGTGCGTTCATGAGCAGGGGAGGGGCAGAGAGAGAGAGAGAGAGGGAGTGAGATAGAATCTCAAGCAGACTCCACGCTGTCAGCACAGAGCTGGATTCAGGGCTGGAACCCACAAACCATGAGATCATGACCTGAGCTGAGATCAAGAGTCTGACACTTAAAGGACTGAGCCACCCTGGTGCCCCCCATATCACTGATATGTTAATGAATTTTATCTCAAAAGCCAAAAGAATGAGGCTAAAGCCGTAATTAGTTTCACATTCAAAAAGTCACAGTCACTCATGTTAGCTGAGAAAGGGAGGGTATTTGGTCATTTTTAGGTTTTCACAGTGACCTAGTATATATCTGTGCTCAAACATGATTATAAACTGGTTTGGCTGTGTCTTGCTTTGCTGTGGTCACAGAGTGGACTTGTTGGATGTTGGTCATCTGTGGGATTATGTTCAACAGGAGAACATTGTGGCCTCATAAGTAGCAGGTCAGCTTTGGATAGCCTTTTGCCTTAGTCAGCTCAGGCTGTTGTAACAAAAACCTGTACACTGGTAGCTTATACACAAGAGATTTTTTTTCATACTTCTTATGGCTTGAAGCTTGGGATCAGAGTGTCAGTGCTCAGGTGAGGGCCCTCGTCTGAGTTATAGACTGACAATTTAGTGTATCCTTACATGGCAGAGAGAGAGCTAGCTCTCAGACCTTCTCTTATAAGGGCTTTAATCTCATTCATGAGGGCTCCACCTTTATAACCTAGTTCCCTCCCACAGGCTCTATTTCCAAATACCATTATATTGGGATTAGGATTTTGTTGTTGTTGTTGTGTTTTATTTGAGAGACAGTGCAGGCACACATGGTGAGTGCATGAGTGGAGGTAGGGGCAGAGGGGGAGAGAGAGAATCTTAAGCAGGCTCCATGCTCAGCCCAGAGCATGATGAAGGGCTGATATCACCCACAACCTTGCGATCATGACCTGAACCAAAATCAAGAGGGGATGCTTAACCAACTAAGCCACTCAGGCAACCTGGGATTAGGATTCTAACATATGAATTTTGGAGGGACACAAACATTCAGTCCTTTGTACCTTCATTCAAAGGATAGAGTAGAACAGGAGTCCAAATAGGGATAACTACTATTTCCTTCTAAGAAAAATATACTGAAGTTTGCTGTTTCTCCAGCTCAAGTTACAGGAAAATAAATGTTCTCTTTCAAAGTGGGAAAAGAGCTGCCGTGAATTCAATTTAACCAGGTTCTCAATAGAAAAGGCTGTTTTCTGTGGAATCCCTCCTCTTTTTTGTGAAACTACCTTTATAATCACTTTTTTCTACTCCTTAGACCAGGCATTGTTCACAAACCATAAGATCATTGTCTAAGGAAAATAATGGATATAATAGAGGTCTTCTGAAACATGTAAAAATACTCCATCTCATTAAGGTACTGTGGACTCAGTAATGTAATACACTAATATTCCCAAATCTTAGTAGATTATTTTTGTAGTTTATTTTTAAATCTCTAAAACTGTAAGAATGAAATCAGTTTTGTCACATACAGTGTGTTTTACAATGCCTTCTGCTCTTTGTATTAGTTTGATACAACCTCATGAATCCATGTAGATCAAGGTTTTATTTAGTTTAAGGACCAGTTTTTTCTGTCAAAATTCCATTTTTCAGGCTATTTGAAAAGTATTCTAAATATTTTTTTTTTTTTTTTTAGTTTTTAAAACCTTTAGCTAGAAATTCAAGAATAATAAAAAAATAGGGGCACATGGGTGGCTCAGTCGGTTACAAATCCAACTTCAGCTCAGGTCATGATTTCACAGTTCGTGGGTTCAAGCCCCGCATAGGGCTCTGTGCTGACAGCTCGGAGCCTGGAGCCTGCTTCTGATTCTGTGTCTCCCTCTCTCTCTCTGCCCCTTCCCTACTCATGATGTCTGTCTGTCTGCCTGTCTCTCTCTCTCTCTCTCTCTCTCTCTCTCTTTCTCTCAAAAATAAATAAAAACATTAAAAAAAAAAAAGACTAATACAAAATGAAATGGTATTTTCCTGTATTTGGTTGAGCTGAATAGTGGACTGTTCTTTGTGACTTCAGATTACTTTTTTTAAGGGGCTCCTGGGTGGTTCAGTCAGTTAAGCATCCGATTTTGCTCAGGTCATGATCTTGTGGTTTGTGGGTTCAAGCCCTGCATCAGGCTCTGTGCTGACAGCTCAGAGCCTGGAATCTGCCTCGGATTCTGTCTTCCTCTCTCTCTGCCCTTCCCCCGCTCGTGCTCTGTCTCTCTGTCTCTCAAAAATAAATAAACATTAAAAAAAATTAAGATTATTTTTTTAAGATTTCCTTCACCCCAATCCCTTTATTTTAACAACTTAAAAAAAAATTTAATGTTCATTTTTGAGAAAAAGAGAGAGATATGAGTGGGGGAGGGTCAGAGAGAGAGACACACAGAATCTGATGTAGGCCCCAGGCTCTGAGCTGTCAGCACACAGCCTGACAAGGGGCTGGAAGACATGGGCTCCAATTCACAGACCGTGAGATTATGACCTGAGCTGAAGTCAGACACTTAACCAACTGAGCCAACCAGGAGCCCCTATTTTAACAACTTTTAAGCAAGGTTTCATTCAAGTTGGTCAATTCCATTGTAGTACACCAGAATACCTTGTTCTTCCACTGAAAATTTGTTTAGATATCCATCTCTGATACTAGTCCTTCAATCTAAAAAACAAAATATTCTTTGCCATTATTTATAAAAGTAATATAAATGGTTTCTTAGCAATAGTCTATTTCACAACATGATTTGGAAAACTCTGACTACTCTCATGTAATCATTTCACTGTGTTAAAATTTTTCTTCTAATTATAGTTAATCTCTTTGCATGGTAGTAGGTAGAATCATTATCTGATTCATGCTAACCTAGTGGATTTACAGAGTCCAGATTCTGCAGGTACAGAAAAACAAATAATTTGTGTAAGGAAATGAATTCTTCAGGTTCCTAGAGAGTCTGAGCTTTTTCTGAAACATTTCATTTTACTTTATGTTTGGTGTAATTTTTCACTTGATTATGTAGTATTTTTCCCCCAATAGGAACACTAAATACTTAATAAAACTATTGAGTTTTAAGTTGCCCAAAGGGAGAGAGTGTACCTAATATCTGCTAATTTGCTAGTGGTCTGAAAACAGAACTATTCACTCACTGGTATATCATCAAAATGAATCTTTTAAGTTTCTTATAGGTAGTTTATGCTATTCCTATTTCTATACTTGCATTTAACAAATTCAGATGATTGTGTGTGAAATTCAGCTTTAGTGAGCTTCAAGTATTTTCCAGACTTGGGAGTAATTTTATCTCATTCTATTCATGATTAACTGTGGAAAGTTTACATTTGGATACTTTCCAGTTTTTCCTTAGAACCATAATAGAATGATATGATCTTGATCACTTTCAGCTGCAATTATAAAGACATGCTGAGCTACTAGAGTCACAGATGACACAATTTTAAAAAAATTAAGAACCCTAAAATTCATCATAATTTATAGATATAACAACAGACCCAAGGAGAGAGTAAGCCATTTCTGTTAGGTTTTAGGATAGGATTTAGAATGTGATCTAATTATCTCAGTTAAATTACGTTGTTTATTGATACAATGATCTTTATTACCTTTGACCCATTCTCCTTGAACAGGCAAAAAACATTATCTTTAAGGTTACTTGACATAATCAAGTAATTATTAATGAAAGATACATCTATAACATTAACATTACATTTTAACAATTAAAAGGATGTATTACAGGGACATAGTTTCTCATAAGTAATATTACCAGAGGCCAAAATGATAGTGGAAACAATGATATGCCATACACACTGTAAAGGGCTTATGTAGTAAAATATAGACCGTAGTAATGAAAAAGAAAATGTATCAGAAAATATGTATGGAATATCAGAGATAGTGAAATATTCACAACCACAAGAAAGGATATATAAAGGGTAAGTAGAAAAGATAAAGAAGGTGAACTGGCAAGAATCTACAAGTTAGTCCTTTGCTAGAGCAGAACAGACTTTATATGTGAGTGATGGGTCATTAAATTCTACTCCTGAAACCAATGCTACACTATATGTTAACTAACTTGAATTTAAACAAACAAAAAAAAAGATATTCTATCACTATCAGTTACTTGAAGTAGACGTCTATTAGCTGTAGGCCGGCCAGTCTCTGATTTATATTTCTGGTGTAATAGGAAGGTGGCTTCCTACTTACACCATTCAGGTAAGCCTCCTCTGTACCTGGGGCTACTTAACCTCTACCTACAGGTTCAGTTCTAACCCAACCTACTAGATGATTTGAGCGCATGGGCATAAAAAATATAAAGATCCATGGATTCATAGCTTGACAATTCAGTGTCAAATGGACTATATTGCTTTATTGCTAGAACCTAGCTCATTTTGCATCCCAGTTCTGTTCAGTATATCTCTTTGCCTTGCTCTTTGTGGCTTGGCTTAGCCTTGTAACCTTTGTTCACTGATTGGTTTTGGTCTTACTGTTCATGAAATTAGCTTTCGGCTAAAAGTAACAGAAAATCCAACTGACACTATTTAAGCAGTAATGGGGATTTATTTGTTCCTGTTACTGAAAGATTCAGGATAATTTGAGTTTCAGGAATTGTGTGCTTCAGCAGCTCAAAGATATCATCAGGGACCTAGTTGCTTTGCCATCTTTTCTATCTTCCTTGTGTCAGCTTAATTCCAAGGCAAGTAATTTAGTTAGCTGCTGCAGTAGATAAATCTTGACTTCTTAGTGGCTTTACACAATAAAAATTAACTTTCTGCTCACATCATCATCTAATGTGACCGTTTCTGGTTGAGCTGCCTTCTATATTGCCATTTGGGGACCCAGACTGCTCCGAATTTTGTGGTTCCACTTTTTTCCAAATCCTCGGGGTTCTCTACAGTCAGTCAGAAGAAAACATGGGGGAGGCATACTTACTTCTTATGACTTTTCTCAGAAGCAACACAAACACTTCAGTATATATTGCAGTGACCAGAATGTAGTCACATGGATATGTGATATCCTTAAGTTAGAGGGTGTAGAAAATGTGTCATAGCTCCAGGGAGGAATAGGAAACAGATTTTGGTGATCATATAGCATTCTCTGCTAGAATCAATTTCCCAATGGAAAGAAAAAATTGGGTGTAGTACTTCTAGGGTTCACATTCTATATACTACATCATCCCAAACTGGGAGAGTAGACTGATTTCTGGCAACCAAGTGAATGAGAATGAGAAAACTCTTTCCCCAAATCCCCAGCATGCCTCCACTTGCCTCTTACTAGCACAGATAGAGTCTTAAGTCAATTACTGAGATAGACACACTATGCTGGGGAAATGCCAGGTATTGCTTCATATTCATCAAGCAATGAAAAAAGAGATGGGACCACTTTAAGCTCCATCAATCCTATTTTAAGGAATGTGATTTTGAATTTGTTAGTATTTTCTATTATTCTTTATTTCATTTATTTCTGCCCTTGTTTTTATTTCCCACCCTCTTCTTTCCTTGAGTTCACTTTTTTGTTCTATTTGCAACTTCTTCAGTTGAATATTTAGTGCATTAGTCTTTCTTAACTCCTGATAAAAGTATTTAAGCATATCCGTATTCTTAAAAGTATGGCTTTAGCTGTTTCCTAAAAATACCAACTTCATGTATCTTTTTCTATAATGATAGTGTACCTATAGTAGTAGGCATACTACACCTACTTATCTATGTATCTATAATTTTTGCCTTATCAAGATTTAAATATCTTTACATTTCCTTTACAATTTTCTAGCTTTGCCAAAAACTACTAAGCAACATGTTATTTAGCTTAGAAACAAACAGGTTTTTCTTAGCTTTTCTTTTTTATTTCTAATATTACTTCATTTTGGTAAAAGCAAAAAGGTCTATACAATATTGTCTCTCTGGAATTTATTTAAGCTTATTTTATGGCCTGATACATTATGTATTTTTTTTACTGCTCTATGTGTTCTAGGAAACAATCTGTATTTAATGTCTGTTGAGTAAAGCAGGGTAGACAGATCGATGACAGATACAGATGCATACGAACTCAAAATTTTTCATTATGTTCCTTAAATCTTTAATATCTATGTTTATTTTTGGCCCACCTATTCTGTCAGTTTCTGAGAAAGGTGTTCCAAAAACCAACAACCGTAATGTTGATTTATACCTGTCTTCCTGCTGTTTAGCTATTGCTTTGATATATTTAGAGTTCATATTATTACATGGGCATATGTTTATGATAGATATGTCACCTTGTTCCATTATATCTTTTACAGGAACAATACCCTTATCATATCTTTTTCTATTAAAGTTTTTTTTTTTGTCAGATATTGGTACTGTTTCCCTAGATTTCTTTTTAGTTATATTTACCTGGTACATATCTTTCCATCCTTTTATTTTCACCATGTTTGGGTACTTTTAATTAGATCACTTGTACAGAACATATTAGTGGATTCTGTTTCTGAATCCAATCTGAAAATCTCAATTACCATATAATGTTTTTGCTCATTATCAGGCAAAGTTTCTGATCACAGTTTCATCTGTAAGCTGTAGAGAGAAATAAATCCCAACTTTGAGGTCTGGAATGGGAAGTAGTAAAAGAGCAAAAGCCTAGACAATCTGTATGTATTTCCATCACCTCAGCAGGGAATTTTCCCTCTGTGGTTATTATTCTATCAGAATCAACGTCAGCAATGTAGAATGTTGTTGCCAATTTCCATTAGTAAAAAGCAGGCAATAATTAGGCAAAGATAACAGAGGGAGAATAAAAAGCAACATTTTATAAATATGTTTCTTAATATTTTTCTTACCGCCATCATCAGTGGCTTATGCCGTTTTAGCCATTCGCCATCCAAATACAAACTAATTTAGGAATTACACTTTTACTATTGGATCTAAATATATATAAATAGACAACATAATTTAACTGAGATAATTAGATCCCATCCTAAATCCTATCTTAAAACCTAATAGAAATGGCTTACCCTCTCCTTGGGTCTGTTGTTATATCTATAAATTATGATTATAATATAAATTATAATTGTGGATTCTATAGATCTAAATTTTAGATCTCCTTCTTTCAAAAATAAACAAACGTTAAAAGGTTTTTTTTTTTTTAAGTTGTTTCATTTTATACAATGGCATATCAGAAATATTCCACCACCCCTTTAGGTAATAATTTGGTCGATATATTGATTTCAATAAAATTTTAATTGTTTCTTCTCATCTTTACAGTATTAGCATTGAGTTATATGTCATCCATTGATGGATAGTATGATTCTATTACTTTTTTTCAAGATTTTTATAGCTTTCAATGTATTTTTCCTCAGAGATGAGTAGGATGGCTGATTACTCCTTAAAACTAAAGTGAATTTAAATAATATTTTACATCTGATAAAGTAAAAAGAGAAAATAGTCAAAGGAAGCACCCTGACTTAAGAACTTTTAAAATAGTTCTGGTATTTCTGAGACTTAACGTCATTGCTGAATGAATTAGTTAGCTGTTAGCTTTAAAAAAATATTTAATTATCCTAGGTTATTTAGAAAAGAATACCATTATGAGATTAAGAGATAGACTAAAAATGCCTTGCTGAAGCTTCTTGATTTTTAAGTCTAATACTATACATCTACTAAATTGTAGATGAAAAAGGAAATTTGATTCATGCAAAAAATTAATTGGTATCTGTAAATGAGTTTGGGTTTAAACAATGTAAGATACAAGCCAAGTGATAATTTCCATAATAATTATATATTTTTATATAAACAAACAAATTTTAAGGCTTTACTACTGAAAACTTTTAAAGATTTTAGGTATATAAAAGAGTAGCTCATATAAGACAACAACCTGAATATTTTCTATAGATGCTTGTTAGAAATCTACCATGGGAATGAGGATGAATAGTTGTTAAAGTCTTTTTATCCTTTTCTGTGTAATTAGGTTTGTGACACAAGCCACTTTTGGCAGTTTTTGGCCCTGAACCGTGAATCTATCCTCAAATTTGCAATGACCAATAATGATCAAATTGATGTGCACAAATCCAGGTTTTAGAGATGATGTATACTTCTGACATAAGAATTTATTCAAATCCTGGGAGATATTTCTAGTTGCATTTAGCTTCAAGCTGAGGTGAGGTGACCTCCCAGGAGACACCTATCCTTTGTAAAGGATGCTAGCCCAAGTCCCTCTGACTGTTTAGCCACAAAGTTCTGCATTTTATTTCCAGCATAAAAAAAGTTGTTCCCTAAGTATTTTCCAGAGTCCTTAATCTTAAAGTCAGTGTTACACAATATCTATAGTAGAATAAAAAATAAACTTTTTTTTAATGTTTATTTATTTTTGAGAGAGACAGAGACAGAATATGAGTGGGTTAGGGGCAGAGAGAGAGGGAAACACAGAATCTGAAGCAGGCTCCAGTCTCTGAGCTGTCAGCACAGAGCCCGATGCGGGGCTCGAACTCACGAGCTGTGAGATCATGACCTGAGCCCAAGTTGGTTGCTCAACCGACTGAGCCACCCAGCGCCCCTGAAAAAGAAACTTCATAAGAGAATTACTCATAGAATATGCATCCAGTGTTATGGAACAGAGGATTTTTATGGAGTTTTTGCTGGATTATTTTTGCTTTGTTTTGCTTTAATTTTCTAATGAAAACAGTTTGAATACCTAAAGAGATTACAAATATGAATTCATATATGAAATATTGCCATAATTTTAGGGATTCATGGACTCTCCTAAAACCTAAGGTTGGCCCAGGAATTCCAGGCAAGGATACTTCCTACCCAAGGAACTTTCAAATATACTGCTAATTTATCAGAGCTACACATGAATATTTTTAGTTCCCCATAATTTCCATTTGGTGAGGGTCATTAGCCTATATTCAGGTATTCTGTTTATTTCAGTAAGGATGCACTTAGGGACATTGCAATCAATCCTTTGCTCATCATCCTCTTCATAAATAGCCAGGGCAGTACTTTCTGATCTAAGGAGAAATCCAGTGTTGTGTTTCCTCTAAACAGTGGGTACTTATCTTTTGGAATCTGAGTTGTGTAATTATGATTTTCTCTGGGAGTTTTTATCAGCAGCCCACTATTATCAAATAGATAAGCCTTAACAGCATTTATTTTGTGAATTTGCTTCATTGCTGACTTCATTTTACTTTGATTCTTGTTTTTCCTTTGTTATATTTTTCTCACTGCTTCTAAATTGAGTTATAGCACTGTATATTTAAACAATATACTAGATCTTTCCTAAAAATAAAAAAAAAATCATTTTTAATTAGAAGATGCTTTTGTACATTAAAGAAATTTGTTTTTAGTATTTGCTTAATTTTGAGAGAGAGCACAAGCAGGGGAGGGGCAGAGAGGGAGGGAAACAGAATCTGAAGCAGGCTCCAACTCACTAATGGCAAGATCATGACCTGAGCTGAAGTCCGATGCTTAACCAGCTGAACCACCCAGGCACGCCAGAAGTTGCTTTTGTACAGTCAAGGAAAATAAGTCAACTGATTAATTTTTCTCACTAAATTTCAAATGTAGTACTGACGTGGTGGCAGAAAATATGTAGGCTTTAGCATCAGACAGATCTGAGTTCAAATACTGGCTCTACTGCTTTCAATAATCTTGACAGCTTTTTGCAATTTCTATGGAGCAATGGTTTCCTAACCTTTAAATGGAGAAAATAAATATTGTTTTTCATACATCTTCCATATATCTTGTTTATATAAGATATATATTGTCAAGTTATTTTGACAACATAGGAGGAAGTTATTATTTACATCTTACAGTTGTAAATGTAAGTTGAAGCTCAGAATGAGTAATACGCTTGCCCTAAATTAATACAGCTAGTAGATAGTACATCTTGAAATCCAGGTCCAATTAACTATAAAACCACATATACTCTTTCTTTTAAAGCATACAGAATTGTGAATACTAAACATGTAAAAATACATCCAGGGTAATAGAATATGCATCAGAATTAATGAGTAAAACTGACAACTGAGAATTTTATGTCTTAAGTTCAGAGACTCTCCAGCTGTTAAGGCCACCTCCTTCCTGGTACAGTTACCACCACCATTTCTTATTGATACAAAACAAATATTAAGAGCAAAAAAACCAAAGAACATTTTATAAAAATAAGCCTTTCCATCTGTCCATCTTCCTTTTGAATAGGTGACATGTTTTTTCTTCTGAAAACCAGTGTGGGAGGCCCAAAGAAAATCCATTATAAATAGTTCAGGGTACCTGTGAAATGAGCGACCTACATTTTGTTTTCTGGTTGCATATCTACTTAGCCATCAGATTTTCTGCTTCTTTTTTCTACAAATGCATGGGTGGAAACGTTAGAGATGAGGTTTTGCTGGGATTTTGAGAGAAGAAAGAAAGAAAAACAGTGTATCTCAGTGTCTGATCCCACAGGTGTCTCTAGTCTGAGAACTCACAAGAGACTAGATAATACATGGAGCCATAGTTTTTTTACAGGGGATTGTAAGAATATGGGTCAAATGTGTGTACTTTCCAGAGGAATGAAGTATGAAGCTGCTGGAAGGATGAAAGTGTGTGGCTTAATTTTGTGAGAGACTACCAATGCCCCTGAGAGTTGCATAGAAGTGAGCTTTTCACCTAAAGGGTGAACAGATCAACATTAAGCCCACAGACAATAAGCAATTTGAGGAATTTGCACCGATTAAAGAGAGGACCATAGTTTTGTAATAGGCAGTCAGACAAGGAGACTGCCTTCCTACCCATTTACCCAACTCTAACTTTTATAGAAAGGCACAGAATAGAAAAAATGTGGGGCAGAGACTTGGAAACCAGAACATCGCTTCCCGCCCCCACCACACACACTTCCAAACCTCCAAGCTGCTAGAGTTTAACCTCCTGGGGATGGGTTGAGTAGGAAAACCATAGTGATTGTTTAATAATAGAAAATTCTTGAAAATAAATTGTGCATGTGGATTGAGATAAAGTCATGGGAGAGGATTTCAAGATTAATGTGTTCCCTAGAGATGTTCAGTGATTAACCTGTCAACTGTGGGTGGAAGTGTACAACACAGCACACTTGAGGCGGCTGTGGAAAAATGTTATATATATATATATATATATATATATATATATATATTCATGTTCTTAATTAGCCTTGATGCTACTCTAGTGTTTAGTTAGTTCCCTGGGACATAAAAGATGATGATAAACAATATCTTCTTCTCTCCCAAACTACTGCCAATTCTCCAAGAGATTTTACAAATTAAAGTTTCAGGTGCAACTTTGTAAATTCAATATGTTCATTAAAAAATAGGTATCAATAGTCTTCAGCATTTTTACTTATATGTATGGATCAAATAAATTCTCTTCAACAAATGTATTTTGAGAGGTGCCTGGGTGGCTCAGTCCCTCGAGCATCTGACTTTGGCTCAGGTCATGATCTCACAGTTTGTGGGTTCGAGATCTGCATTAGGCTATCCGCTGACAGCTTGCTTAGAGCCTGGAGCCTGCTTCAGATTCTGTGTCTCCTTGTCTTTCTCTCTGCCCCTCCCCCGTTCATGCTAGGTCTCTGTCTCTCAAAAATAAATAAATGTTAAAAAAAAAAATTTAAAAACCAAATATATTTTAAGAGTCAAGTATGTACACATGGTCCCATTTGATAGTCTTTAGAAAGTAAAGTAGCCTTAAACTCCAGGTGAGTTCCTTGGGTTTCAAAAAGTTTTAAGATTATGACGGGGGTGGGGGGGTGGTGAGTCTTGCTTTCTGCCACTATTACAATTAAATTCTGGCCAAATTAAGTAAGTTCAGATTTGAGATCTACCCATAAGTGTCCTAATACTTGACCACTAACAGAAGAGTACTCAATTTTTAAAGTTCTACTAAATGCCAACCAACATCCTTATAGAAATTAACTTTTAATTCTTACAACAACACAAAGGGTAGGGTTAAATGAGATGACAAATACTAAAATGAATTAGAGACTTAGAAAAGTTGATTTCTAAGAAAAGTTATTTAAGGTATAATTAGTAGTAATTGATAGCAGTAATAGTAGTAATATAGTTGTGGCAATGTGTGGCTTGTCCACAATAACAAAGGTGCTAAGCTGCTAAATGTTCAAGGTTAGATACATAGTTCCTTGTCTCTCTTCAAAGCTTTTGTTCTTTTCTCCATATCATACATCTTCTCACAGAAACTGAAATGTCTGGTTGGTTCACCTTTCCTCACATCTTCCTTAAGCTTCTGCAACCAAGTCTACCTTTCATAACTAGCCAAAACCCTATTCTTATTTAATTCCAAGTTCCAATTAGGTCTCAAAACTCCCTTTGTTATTAAAAACAGCTCATCATTCTTCACCTACAAAATGTGATCTGCAGGTCAAGGTCTTGACTTGTTAAAAATTCATCCGGAGTGGCTTGCTGATGCTAGTTAAATGTCTTGCCTCCAAGGAATATGTTCTCTATTGGCTCTCAAGCATATACAAAGGCAGAGAAGGTTTAGTAAAATATTTTTCTCCATCCCAGACTGATCTCAAAGGACCATTTTTAAAAATAATCATTAATCCTTTGGTGAACTGATGCACAGCTGAGCCAGAGAAATAAAACTTGTTAGCATTTGATGTTCTAAGGGGAGCTTAAGGACAGAAAAAATATTTTTAGTCTGCAAGATTAGAAAGACCCAGTAATGTAAAAGTATTCCTATCACTGCTTCAAGCAACTTTAGGTTCTTAAATGCATCATAAATACCTTTGTTTCTAGCTTTGGAACAGATCATACAATACCAGTAAGAACAAAGTACAGTGTTAAATTTTGCCAGACATTGACAAATCATTTTGTAGATGGACCCCAAAAAATCTCATTTGTAAATGAATAATTATACACCCTACTAGACAGTTCTGGGTAAAAATAATTACGCCTAAAGAAGAGTGCCTATTCTTTAACTTGCAAATTCCAATGCTATTTTATAATTGATCACATAGATAATAGATGTAATAAATGAAAGAGTCTTCTGTGTTTGGGAATTAAAGCTTGCCTAGTGTGCTTGAAATCCTTATAGTGCAAAAGGTAGGCCTTTTATATTTGCTTACTCAAGTAGGAAAAGTCTTATTCCAGGTAATGGAATGTTTTGCTTATGATGGAATATTTTGCATTCTCTCATGTATGCACTTTTTAAATAAAGAACTTTTAAAACCTAAAGTTTATACAAGCCTAAAAGTTGTTTAGTTAATATAAATGCTTTATTCTTAGATACTATATTTAAACATAAATGTAGAAGAGGGGGTTTTGAGTAAAGTACAAAAAGAAAATTAAATAGGCCTATTAGTTGTTGTATTATAAATAACTCATATGATTATGACTAATCATAGATTAGGTTTTAGACTTATTATTTTACCTTTGGTATTTTTCTGGTGGACCACTCTTTTAAGCATATTTTTTGTTTGTTTTCTTTTTTGGGTTTTTTTTTTCTTTTTTATTTAGCTTGAGTGAAAACCAGGCACTTATGTGCATGCACGGCGTTAACTGCAGAAACTACTTTGCTCAATTTGGACAACCTGGAGACTGGGAAACGAAAAACAGAAAAATCACTGCCCTTTTGTGAATGTTCATGTAAACTTTCGAATTTTAGATTATTATGATGAGATTAAATATTTGAGTGGTCAGAATACTAGGGAATACTAGGTCACCTCAGTCAACTGAGGTGACTGGGGACGAGAACATTCCTCAATAGAAGCCAAGAAAACAATAAAAACAAGTAGTAAAAGTGTTTTCACTGTAAAAAATAAAGCAGAGAGTTCTTTCACTGATTCATTCAATCAAATGTGCAACCAATTTTATAACCACAATCCTACCAGCTGGAAATTAGTAAGAAATGAACAAAGTAATTATGAAAATGAAGAACTATTAAAATCTTAATGGATGACATCCTAGTAAGTGAAACAGCTCCCCAGAAATATTTCAGTCTGCTCTAAATCAATAAAATTATAGTTATTTGGCAATAATTCTGATAATTTCTTATTTTATGTTATATATTTTTTTCTCTTTTAATCTCCCAATTTTCAGGGTTTTTTTCTCTAGAGACAGAGTGCAAGCTACTAGAGCAGTAATAGTGACAAACTAAGATTGAAACACAGCAAGTGAACAAAAAATATCAGTTGATGGTGCTGCTGATAGGGAATATAAAGAAAGCTCTTAGCAAAATAATGATGAACATAGGTTTTTGTTTGTTTTATTTTAGAAATTAAAGTAAAAACCATTTAACCAAGAGTTGATGACTCCACATGTACCCAAGCTGCTTTAAAATAGTCTGTGAGAAAGGGATCATTCTAAAGAAAAACTAGGCTGTGGTTAATACTATTTTCATGACTGTTTCAATGCCAAACATGTGTTATAATGCCCAGGTGGCATTTACTTGTGAAGAGCACTGTGCGGTTCGTTCATGCATCCTTTCAATTAATACTTGTTGAGAGCCTGCTATATGCCAGTCACTGCAATGCAAAGTGAGCAAAACAAAGTCCTTTTCTCATGGACTTTACAGTCCAGTGGAAGTTGACAAACTCAAAATAAATCTTAAGAAATACATAACATGTTCGAGGTGCCTGGGTGGCTCAGTCAGTTAAGTGTCTGACTCAGGTCTGATTTTGGCTCAGGTCATGATCTCACAGTTTGTGAGTTAGAGACCCACGTCTGGCTCTATGCTGACGGAGCAGAGCCTGCTTGGATTCTCTCTCCCTCTCTCTGCTCCTACCCCCACTTGTGCTCTCTCTCTCTCTCACTCTCTCTCAAAAATTAACAAAATTTAAAATTTTTTTTTAAAAAGACATACATAGCATGTCAGATAGTAGTAATAAGTGCAATCCAAAGAAAAATGAGGCGGGATAAATGATTAGAGATTGGTGGTAGTGATGGGGTGGTATTTTATATAGTCAGGGAAGATCTCTCTGATAAGATGACATTTGAGAAGAAATCAAAGGAAATGACTAAGGGAGCCAGTGGATATGTGGGTTAGGGATTGCACACAGAGGGGAAGAGAAACAAAGATCCTAAAACAGCATACTTGGCCTGTTGGAGAAACCATGAGAAGTCCAGAGGGGCTGGGGTCAAGTGAGTGAGGAGACAGTACAGAAGGTGAGATAGAGCAGTGGGGGAGGGGTGGGCAGATCCAGGAGGAATGAATGTGGGCCTTTGCAGGGACCTTAGCTTTTACTATGCATGAGACATTAAAAGGTAATCATTGGATGGTTTTGAACAGGAGAGTGAAGTCATCTACCACTTCTTAGGAGAATTGCTGTACTTACTGTGTTGAAAATAAACTACAGTTGCACAAAGATTAAAGGGAGGTGAGGAGACTTGCCTCAGGGGCGGGAGGAAGATCACTTGTTCTACAGGGTGGTTGTATCAGTGGAGGTGATAAGTGATAAGATACTGAATAGATTTTGAAGGGTGAGCTGACAGGATTTGCTGATAGATTAAATGTGGGATGTGAGAGAAGGAATCAAAGATGAGTCTGAGATTTTTTTGCCTCCAAATTGGAAGAAAGAAGTAGTCTTTCACTAAGAAAAGGAGGATTGGGCTTTAGGGGTAGAATTGGGGATCAGAATTCAGATTTGAGCTTATCAGGTTTGAGATGCTTTTTTAATATCTAAGAGGAAATGTTGAGTACACAGTGAGGTATAGATTAGGAATTAAGCAGCAGTAATGGAGAAGACATTGTCAAATGGTTACTGGCTTTTGGGAAGGCAAAAGACAAAAAAATAACTTAGAGGTTTTCTTTATGAAAAGACCTCCATGGCTTGTAAGAGAAACTTGTATCAAAAATGTAAAAGTTAACCTCCAAAAATTATGAAGGTTAAGAATCTCTAAGAAGGTAAAAAAATGAAAATCCTATGTTGTGCCCTGAAATCATTAGTTTACTAGTTTCTCTAACTCCATATATATATATAGTTTATATATATATATATATATATATATATATATATAGTTTATATATATATATAAAGTTTACATAAATGAATATAATGCTTTGTAAGTCAATGCACAAATCAAATTAAATCACCGTGTCAGAAATCATTTCCCTTTTTTTGGAACGTGTATAAGATTTTACCTGAACATTTTCACAAAGTGAAGAGAGCCAGTTTTACAAAGTAATCCAACTGAGGGCAATTGAAGGAAAATATTTTTCTTTTAAATATGAAAGAACCTAATGTTAGAACCACCACGATAGCCTGTCCAAAATTCTGTGAAGTAATATTTATAGAAGAGGGGATACCAATTTTTCCCTAAAAGAAGCATGGTAAAATAATTATGTGGATGTATCTGAGATTTCTTTGCTACTGAAAAGGAAGAGAAATTTAAGAAAGAAGTTTCAAGTTGCTGGCTCTCTGCACAAATAATCAAGTATGTCAGAAATGTCCAAGAACATGGAAATATGATCTTTTTTTAAATGAAGCATTCTTTTTGGAGATAGGGTTAGAAAATAGTTTTAAATGGATTGAGAATGAGGGTTAAATAAAGCTTTAACGTGTAGAATAAATAACATAAATTCTCTGTTAAAATTATGAGCAAGCCCATCTCCTTTTGCAACAAATGAAATCAAACATAAAAGAGACATCTCTGTTTCAATATGAATATTTTGTCTTAAATATCATATTGCACTTATTGCACTGTCCAGTGCAATTGCCAATACTTATTTAGCTACAAACACTGATGTAAGTAATTGTTAGTGTATCTCTCATGTATGCTTGCATATATACATTCATCTTAGGCTGTATATAATTTACCTGTAGAGAAAGATTTAGAAAGCATGTTAGCACTAACTAGGAACAAATCCTTACTATTGGGCAAAATATGTATCTCATCCTATGCACAAAGAAGCAAGCATCCCAACATGTTATATACATAATGACTCATTTTAAGCTCACTTTACATAAATATCAGTGGGTGCTTCTGGAATATAAACATAGACATTTGTTGAATCAGAAGAATAGAAATCATTTGAATAACCCAGTGACATTTTGTTGTTTCCAAAAGTCTATGAGTCCCCACTATTTACCAGGCAGGAATAAACATATATTTATATATCTAGTAGTTGAATATATTTCATAAGTTCTTTGGAGACCTACTGATATGCCCCGATTCGAGAGACCCCCCGAAAACAAACCACCAGAGTCCAGAGTCAAAGCCAAGCGGCAAGGATCGTTTATTGCAGGTTCGAACCCGGTCCTCCGCACACTCGTTGCCGGTGACGCTAGAGGCCCCAAGCAAGGATCTTACAGCTTCTTTTATAGAGAGGCACAAACAAGTTAGGGATTTTTTTTAGAGGTTACAGAGCTGTTGTTGGTTGACATTTAAATTTGAACGCTCAGCAGAACTTGATTGGTTCCCGCCTTTATGTCAGACTACAACAGGGCACGCCCTGGCTGGTTTCGGGACGGGGGGGGGGGGGGGGGGGGGGGGGGGGGGGGGGGGGGGGGGAGTGTCTTTTCTTTGCAGTTGTGAGTACACCTGGTAATTTTTCTCTTAGTCTCTCACTATAAGAAAGTGCTGTTGAAAATCTCTAAAAGTTCCAATTGTGAAAGACACATCCCCATCCTTTCCATCTTATCTTCATCAGGAGCTAATCCAAGCAAAGCTGTATAAGCAAGAATGCATTATGGTTTCCTGTAATTAGTACCTTATTCTGTCTCTATATTTGAGACATTTTTGCTAACTTGTAGCACATTCTGAATTCACTTTTCTGATCTCCTCTCTAATGGAGTAGCATCACTAGACTCATTCTAGATGGAAATGGTATTTTGTAGTTGCATCAGGTAAGGTAGAGAATCCTTTTCACGTGTAAACATTTTGGTGCATCCCCACAATGTCCTGCAATCTGCAGATTGGCAGATGATACAAGTATGATGTATGGAACATAACTAGTTGGTAAATAATACCGTTGAAAATTTTCAGGAAGACTGGACTTGAAGAGTTGGCTTCAAATTGAGGAAAATGCTTGTCTTTGCCAAATAATTTGATTGTGAAAAACAAAAAGGAAGGTGAGTGGGGGAACAGAACACAGGTATTTACTACCCCATTTTCTTCCATAATGAATCTTTTGTTGTAAGCATAATGATAAATTCAGCAAACTTTCCAATACTAAGTCACCGATCCAGCCGTTTTAAGTGGTTCTGAAGTACTTGAAGAAAGGGATGATGGAATGTTAACCTGATTACAAGAAATTATTCTTCTTGGAAAAGAAAAAGAAATTATTCTTCTGGGTCGACATCATTAAAAAGCATACTTGAAAGAAACATATCTCGGCTTCAATGACATCATGCAAGACAAAGGAAGAAACTTCTTTTAACATTTTCAAAAGGCTTCTCTCCTTGCAACCACAGATGGCTTGTATGAGGATAAAGAAATTATTCTCTGCATGTTATATGCTGTCATCACAGGTCAACAACACAGTCTGTTTTCATTCTTTTCTTTTGCTTACTTTACCTCGGTAGTCTTTTAATCCTCCTAATTTTGAAAATCAAAACAAAATAACCCATGGAATTGTTTTGTTTTCCAATGAGTATCAGGAATGAAGAACTCTCCTGCTGACTGAAGTAAAAGTGAAGGGCATGGAGAGGTATAGTGTTCGGTGGTTTCAGTGGCCAGAAGAAGCTTGGAGGAAGGTGGGGAAATGGAGCATCTGGCAGGGAGAGCTGAGTGGCCCAGAAGGACAATAGACATGCAGGGATACTCAGATGTGAAATAATCCCCCCAGTCCTGAGAAAACAATCAGTCTCTTTGAAGTTAAAACTATCACTCTTGGCACTGTTTGAAAACCTGGACTTATCCTCTACCAATTGTCATCTGGCTTTTTAATGTTACAGAACAGAGCAGAGTTGTCCTTATATCTGATCTTTGCCCTTTTCACCTCTGTTTTTCCTCAATTCCTATTCGCAAGCTGAGCTCTCACACAGATGCTTTCCTTTCCCTTCCACTTTTAATTTGAAATCTATGAATAATGCAGAGTTAAAAAATTTTTTTTAATATTTATTTCCTTTTCAGAGAGAGAGACAGAGAGACAGAGCGTGAGCAGGGGAAGGGCAGAGAGAAAGGGAAACAGAATCCGAAGCAGGCTCCAGACTCTGAGCCATCATCACAGAGCCTGACGTGGGGCTTGAACTCACAAACCCCGAGATCATGACCTGAGCCGAAGTCAGACGCTTAACCAACGGAACCACTCAGGCGCCCCAATAGTGTATATTTTAAGGTATATAATTTACATCTTTCTCAGAAAGCAACTGAAGCAAAAGAAGCAGTGTCAATGGTTCCCATATGAACTATCACCTTGTAACGAGGCATAACAAATTTTTGGAAAAATATGGTAAAGCCAGTTTCTCCAGGGTGCATTTTTATCAACTATATCACCTGCATGGAAGACATACTTAAGGGTTACCTTGGTTTTACAGCAATTTCTGTTTGCTGAATAAAACATCCACTTCTTCCACTTTTTTTGAATGAAATCATGATTTTCATTATGCTTGTACCAAGTGTTCTTATTTCCCTACTGCTGAATACAATAATATAAATATGAATAAAGAGGAAACATGATCCAAGGTTAACCTTCCATGTTTCCTTACCATAAACAAAAGTAAATGACATTAAACCCACACTAAATATGCAGATTTACCCAGAGCACTATCTGTTGAACACTTAGGATATTTCAGGTACTGTGCCAAGTGCTTTAAATGGGCTATCTTATTTAATCCTCACATTGTCCACAAGAGAGAGATGTCCTTGCCTCCATTTCACAGGTGGGGAGACTGACACCCAGCAAAGTTAAAGAACTTGTCAAAAGTTAACCACTGGAAAGTAGTGGAACTGAGATTTGAATAAAGGTCTATTTCAGAATGTTTGCTCTCAACAGCTGCGTTTAATTATTTTCAATAAAGTAGTTGAGGAAATTCTAAATGTCACAAAATCCTACTAAGTTGTATAAAATGAAACAGTCAGAAGGAACAATCTTATCTGCCTGGCTTGATCTCTAGCTTCTACTTTAAAAAGGATTTTTTCATTCATTTTGATATTTTACTGAATCTAAAACTACTCGAGATTAGTAGTAATCTAATAATGGAGATTTACTTATATATAATCCTGTGTTGACCTTATATTATTCTTAGATTGGTAAAAATCCTCGATTTTTATTTACTATTCTAATCCTGACTTTGTTAGTCATCTCCATCCCAGATTGAAGACCATTAATTTGCCTTAATCTCAGAAGATGATCCCTACCTATCCATTCCTGAATATTTAAAAAATATATTTTATTTTTTAAATGTAACATATTTGAACAGATTTCAAATATATTTAAATAGCAAAAATGTATTTTTATCCTTTACGTTTTCCACAATTCAATTACACAAGAAATCCCTGATATACAAATTGATTTTGTTCTAAAAAGTTAATTTGTAGGTCAGTTAGACACTTGGAACAAGTAATTAATCCTTATAAACAAAGTTAAAAACAGAGTTTAGGTTCCCAGGCCATCATAAAACCTTAAAAATCCGTAATGAAAGCTGAAGTACAGTACTTGTAATATTACCATAAGTTCCCAATCTTCAAAACAAGTCATTAGTGATTCAGAAAAGCTAACGTGGAGGAGAAAGATTCAATTTAACACAAATATTTAATAGAAACTCTCTATTTAAAATAATAAATAAAACATAAGAAAGCACCCTCTAAGAATATTTCAGGGTTTTTTTTTGTTGTGAAACGCTGATTAATATGAAACTCTGATTAGTATGATAAAATGGTTGAGTAAATAAATGTAGACCTCTGCTTCTGATATAACACCTCTGAGACAGATGGATCAGAGAGGAGCACAAGAATTGAGAAATGAATTTAGTGAGAAGACTGTCCCCTATTCTCACCTCCTGGCAACCTATAACCAGTATAATATGCATGCTCAGTTCCACAGATGCTTTATATATCCTAATGGTCTCCACAGTGGAGTGTGCACTTCCCGGGAAGTATGCGAAGCAATCCATTGAGGTAAAAGAAGAAATTCTCATTATGTTTTATGTGCATGTATATTTGGATATAAGATAGAAAGGAATTAAGCTCTCTTGATATTTCATACTCAGTTAAACCTGGAATCCTCATGTGGTTCAGATACTTTTCTGCCATGTTTAGTGTTTGAGGGTACTGAGGGAACAGTGGGAGTTAACAGTGGTGGTGTTTTTCTTCTCCTTGTTTTTGTTTTTTTTTTTTAAAGTAACTCTTTGTGGAGATAATGTAAAGTACACAAATCATAAGCATACAGATTGGTGAATTTTTACAGAGTGAACACACACAGATTGATAATGAAATATCAGCGGCAGGTCAGAAACCTCTTCAGGTGCCTTCTCATTCATCTTTCCCCCCCTTTAAAACACTAATTCCGACTTTGATTACCATAGCTTAGTTTTGCCTGCTTTTGAATTTTAGACACATGGAATCATGTAGTCCATACTTCTTTGTGTCTAATTTCTTTTGCTCAACATTATGTTTGTGAGATTTCTTCCAAGTTATTCAAAAGACTTTGTTCACTTTAGTGACTGTGTATTACTCCATTGTATACATATGTCATTTGTTTTCATGTATTGCAATTTATTAATTTATTGTAATGCTAATGGAAATTTATAATATTTCAGTTTTGGGTTTTTTAGAATGATGCTGTTCTAAACACTTTTGTAAGTATCTTTTGGTGAATATATGTGCACATTTCTGGTAAGTGTATATCAAGAGATGGGATTGCTGGTTTATAGGACATGTTCTTTTGTTTTCCAAAGTTATCGTTGCAACTTTCACTCCTGCCTGCAGATCATGAGTTGCTTCATATTCTCAACAAAATCATTGTTATTTTCTTTTATTTTAGCCATTTTGATGGATATTCAGCAATATATAACTGTGATTTTAAATTGTATTTCTTTGATTACAAATGAAATTGATAATTTCTTCATATATGTGTTGACCATTTGGGAACCATTTTTTTTTAAACATCTTTTAGGTCTTTTTCCCATTTAGATTATCTTTTTTTCTCACTTTTTAATCATTCCTTATTTATTCTTGATATGAGGTCTTTGTCAGTCCTTTTTCAGATAAATATATTATAAATACCTTCTCCCACTCTGTGACTTGCCTTTTTCACTTTCTTACTGGAATCTTTTGATAAACAAGTTCTTAATATTAGTGAAGTCCAATTTATCAGTTTTTTCTTTTATGGTTAGTGCTTTTTGTGCAAATCTGTTTAATAAATTTTTGCCTATTTTCATGATGGTGAAGATACTCTCATGTTATCATCTAAAATATTTATGGTTTTATTTTCAGATTTATATCTACTTGAAATTAATTTTATATATGGTCATACTTTGTCTTTTTTCATGGGGCTATCTGGTAGACCCAGCATCATTGATTGAAAAGATCATTCATGTTCCCAAGGGATTTTCTTTTTTGTGGATTTGCTTTCACCATTTTGATACAGATTACAGTTTACATGTTCCCAATAAAAAGAATTTATGGATTCATTTTTTAAAGAGTAGGATAGTGCAATATTTCATCCTAAGATGTAGATGATCAGGAAGATCTTTGGTATTTATAGAAGTTTACTATTTCATGTCAAAGGACTTAAAGACGAGCCAAATCGACTTATTTTACAAAAAAAGATGAGTTGCAAATTTCTTTTACTTTCTCTCTTTTTCTTTCTTTCTTTCTCTCTTTCTTTCTTTCTTTCTTTCTTCTCTCTCTCTCTCTCTCTCTCTTTGTGTGTGTGTGTGAGAGAGAGAGAGAGAGAGAGAATCACTGACTAGCAGTGGTATACTCTAAGAAATTACTTTCAATTACAAACAATAAAAACTTAAAATTTCCCTTCAAAATTAAGATGAATTTAAACAGAGCAGACTAAGCAAATGCTCTTCAAGCAAAAGTACAGAGATAGCAAATGGATATGCATATTAAGAAATACTTAACATTATATAATTTTTGCTATTAAAAATGTCACAGATTTTAAAAATGTAAGGCAAGAGAATTTTCTAAGCTGTTTAAAAATCTTATAAATGAAGAATTTTAGTTAATTTTGAACAGATTTATTACAAATACAAGAAATATGATGTCTATTCATTAATTCAAGGATAACTGATTAACATTAGGAAATATAAAACTTGCTACCTGAATTTCAGCAAAAGCCTTTGCATAATGGATGGATTGGAGCAAAAAATAAGTATAATTATTTAGCAAGTTCAGCCAGAACTTATATATCTTTGTGAGATATCTTTATTATCTATTAAAGGCAAGTTTCAAAATAAACTAAACTCAACCAGATCTTCTAATCTTTAAAGGACAAAATGTGAAATCAAGTTTTAAAAAATAAAGTGGCATTCAATCACATTGTTCTAAAAATGTCTTCAATATAGTTTCTTAATGAAAATGTGTTAGTTATCTATTGATATACAGCAAATTACCACAATTTTAATGGCTTCAAACAACACTCATGTGTTAGCATTCAGTTGTGTAGGTCAGAAGTCCAGCACAGTGTGGCTGAGTTCTTCACTCAGAGTATCACAAGGCAGATATCAAGATGTTGTCAGAATTGAGTTCTCACCTGGAGACTGAGGAAAAATTGCTTCCAATTTCATTTTCTTGGAGGTGGGGGTTATTGGATGGAGGTCCTCATCTTCTTGTTTTCTGTCAGTTGGGGGCTGTTCTCACTCCAGAGGCAGCCTTCATTCCTTGTTATGTGGCCTCATCCATCTAGAAGTTGATAATGATACAAAAAATTCTTCTCATGCTTTGATTCTGACTTCCTCTTTCACCAGCCCTCAGCTTTTAAAGGAATCATATGATTATATCAGGTCCATGCAAATAATCTGCCTATTATCTGTCAGCTGATTTTGGGTCTTAATTACATTTGCAAAATCCCTTCCCAGCAATATTTCAATTAGTGTTTGTTTGAATGCAATAACTGGAAGCCACTGGTACCTACACCAGGGGCTAAGAATTTAGGGGGCTTAGAATTCTGCCTACCACAGGGACAAAAATGTTACATGAATATCTTGATTATTACAGAATAGTGATTTTGCTGTATGTAAGACAAGAAATAAATTTTATGGGAAAAACATAACATCACTTATAAATTATTAACATTTCATTTATTACTCAAACATTGCTGTCTCATCAATAGAACAAAAGTGAGAAATAATAATTGATTTAGTTATCTTTGATTTTTTGCCAACTTTCAGTAACATAAAAGCAAGAATTTTATTGGTGCCTAGGTGGCTCAGTCAGTTAAGCATCCAACTTTGGCTCAGGTCATGATCTCGCGGTTCACGAGTTTGAGCTTCTTGTCAGGCTCTGTGCTGACAGCTTAGAGCCTGGAACCTGCTTCAGATTCTGTCTCCCCCTCTCTGCCCCTCCCCCACTCATGCTCTGTCTCTCTCTCTCTCTTTCTCTCTCAAAAATAACTAAACATTAAAAAAAAACAAGGATTTTACACATATTTTAATTTTTTAATTAAGAAGATATATTTATCTAAAGGGAAATATTTGTATTAATAGTTTATTATTTTAAAGTATAACTTTTACATGTTTAAATATATTGTATATGAGATGGCCTTGTATACACCGTATATGGTATATAAGGATGAGCCTACTCTTTTCCCAGTTAATAAGTCTTTTGTTGTTGTTGTTGTTAGGCTTAAGTGATTCAGGTGCTTACTAATATTTGCATGTGTGGGACTGTCATAGAGGACCAAGACAATTTGTTCATCAGTATTCCTTGATTCCCCTAGCTACTCACAGGGTCTTTGGGCCTGCCAAATCACAGATAAGGTATATAAGGAACAATCCTATAGCAACTCCTATTCACTGTCTTCTGTTATACCACTGAACATCCCTATTCTGGACTGCAGAATAAATAAAATGCTCCTGAAGCAAACTAGTTTTCCAACTGATTTGATTTCCCACCCTTATGTTTAACAATCCCAGTGCTCCCATGGTTTAGATGATATGTACAAGGTCTTTGTAAAAGGATAATTTAGTTAAAATAATTTCTACACTTATTGTACTGATCATTTTAGCCTTCTGAGAAGATTTCCTATGATGAAAAAGAAAAGTTTCTTTTTTTTAATTTTTTTTTTTTTGATGTTTATTTTTGAGAGAGAGACAGAATGCGAGTGGGTTGGGGCAGAGGGAGAGGGAGGCACAGAATCTGAAGCAGGCTGCAGACTCCGAGCTTTCAGCACAGAACCTGACGCGGGGCTCGAACTCACAAGCTGTGAGATCATGACCTGAGCCAAAGTTGGACGTTCAACCGACTGAGCCACCCAGCCGCCCCAAGAAAAGTTTCTTTTGCCCACTAACGTTCTATTGGTACGTTAGTGATATGAATATATAAGGCAGTGAGAGGTAATTTGAGGCAGCGTTTCTGCCACAAATTTGCCTGAGGTAGCTTCCCTAAGCTAATTTTTTCCTCCCCAATAATCTGTCAGCAGGAACAACAATTGGGATTTTTATGGACGGGTTCCTTATATGTTCTTGACCACATATAAGGAACTCATTCATACAACATCAAATCTTAACTTCTCAGTATTCAAGGTGAGTGCAACATGACATTTATTCAATGATAGTCCTAGGATCTTTATGTGAGACACTGAAGTTGTGGTTTTGGGCCAACCAGACTTCTGAAAATAATTAATGTAACATAAGATGACTAATGAGGAAACACACTTGGAGGCCGAGGACTAGATCAGGGACACGTGGTTACTGGAAAGTTCAATAGCTTGGCCGCTGCCTTCAAGACATACTGATAGTTCAAATTAGTGATTCTCAGATGGCATTGTTTTCCAATCTTGTTGGAAAGCCTGGTTGCTGAGTACTCTAGGCACAAATAATCCACAGCTAAACCTCTGATGTATTTCTTTTTTTCAGCAGCTCCCTAGAATCTTGCAAAATCTTGGTTGTGTTTTATTTACTCTAGGACTCCAACTAGAGTTAGAGCTCAAACTAGAATCTGTATATCCACTGTTCATTACATTAGTGATAATGCCTCAACTCGGTTAACAGAGTTCTCATCTTCAAATAGAGTATTTCTTACTTGGTTGTACTAAGTTTTCCTATTTAACTAAATCACATCTCTGAATGAAGGTAATTTCTAATCTTGATTGCATATTCAAAATGTAATTACCTGGGGAAGAGGAAGGAAATAATACAAACAAAGACCTTATATTTGTCCTAATGATGACATGGTGAGAAGCTGGGAGCTATTTAAATTTGATACCCATTGTGAATTCACAGAAGAGGACTGAAGGTTAGTACAAGGATCTCTAATTCATGGAACTATTTGATGCTTCCGTGAGCAAGTATAGATATCTATGCACTCCTGTTCCCTAGAAGGTGATGGGGATGTACTTTTGTTATAACTGTGTTTTATTTCCCAAATTGGACATTATCATTCCCAAAGACTCTGTGAATCCAAGAAAAATATACCACATAAGCATGTACAACATATGTAAAGAATAAACAAGTGGATTTCCTTTTCTCAGGAGCACGGTCATAACCTGGCTATACATGAGGACTGAATGAACTCAGAAGGCATTTAAACTTTATTGTGTCTTAAGTCCAAGAAAGAAAATGAGGAAAAAATGTGTTTATATTACTAAACTGTTTTCCATTTTAGCTAAACAGAATACTGGGATATGCCATTCCCAAATGTTGCAATAATGGCTTACATTTTAATGTGTACCTGGACAATGTAAAAGAAAAGGAAAAAAAGGAAAATCATACTATACACTAGCACTATTCAATAGAATTTCCTGAGATGTTGGAAATGTTCTAAATCTGCACTGTTAAATATGGTAGCCCCTGGTCAAATGCAGCTGTTGAGAATTTGAAATATGGCTCATGTGACTAAGAAACATTTTAATTTTATTTAATCATAATTAATTTAAATTTATATTCAAATAGCCATATATGGTTAGTGGCTGCCATATTAGACAGTAAGTACAGCAATAGACACAAAAATAACAGGTTCAGTTCCAAACAGAGACATACTCAAAGATACCAAGAATTTCAAACTCTTATTCTATTTTCTAATTCCTGGGAGAGAACTAATCCTTGTGTTGCAATTTTAGTACGGTCCTTCAATTTATTCTAGTTAATGATTAATAATACCTAGACTGCACTTCTCTAATAGATTGTAAAAGCTCCCAGAGAGAAATAATATGATCTCAAAATGTAACTCTAATGTACTGTAACCTACCTTAGACATTTAAATATTTATTACAACAATTTGCTTAGGAAGAGCACAATGAATGCCTTTAACAGATAAGGATAATTTAGACCAGCAAAATATCTAAATGTGCATATTATAAAAATAGGGCAATGATTTAGAGCACAGCCTGAATATTCTTTATGAAGTCCTTGTGTGTGTGTGTGTGTGTGTGTGTGTGTGTGTGTGTGTACATGCATGTGTGTGGTTAACTGTGTAAATCTCAAGCAGTAGACACTTTCCAGAGTACCCCAGATTGTTGTCTTTTGTCTAGTTTTTGGTAAAGCTTTATGACTGTAAAGTGGCCACTAAAAAAAGGGGGGGAGCTTTACAGCAACCTCAGACTTCTGAAGTAATCTTGAACAAATCAGTAAAACACTTAAGTTAATAAAATAAAGTGTGGTCATAAAGTCTATTTATTATAGTTCAGATTATAACATGTAACCTCATCTATAAGGGTCATCTTTATATAGTATAGTTGTCAGTAAAAAGGGTATATTTCATGTATTTCCTGAGTTAAAACAAGCAGCAATTGCTTCTCCACATAGCCTTTTGTTCCTTACCACTCTCAGCACTGCCTAGGGCCACCACTCACTTTCCTATAATTGCCCCCAGAACACTATTGCCACTATCCTCCTTTTGTCATACTGCAGTTGTCATATAGGGAAAGTCCCACTTATCTTTACTGCCCTCCCATAATTTCTCATAACTCTACCAAGAACAACAGGTTACAGATTCACTGAAGGTTTTATGATAACCAGAGGGAATTGTAATCTGGAATAATGATATGGGGATGGACAAGAAAGCTAAGACCGGATGCTGATGTTCAAGATAAAGCTTTATAACCTCTAAAAGATCCTGCATGGGGTGACTATCTTGTTAGTCTTATTTCCATCTCAAGTACAGTTCTCATCTCATCCTCTCAGAGAGTGGCTCTTTTAAACCTTCACCCCTAAACTCAGGACTTGTCTCATATATAAAGTCTGTTTTCTTCCCAAAATAGGGAACCCCCATGTTGTAATCTCCCACAAGGTCACATCTTTCCCCCAAATCCAAGATACTCAGAATAGTCCAGGATGGGTTTTTTAGGCCAAATCAGAGTCTCTCTGGCCTAGCTGACCATCCTTGGGGTGTATCCAGTTCTTTCATTGGGTTTTCTTCTCCCACTAGTTTCTCAGGTGAAAACGAATAAAGCAGATCTCTGTATTTGACAATATTTTTATGATAATTCTATGGCTTGGTTTTCTGAAATCTTGTAATCCTCAAGTCCATTCAAATTTACAGCAGGAAAGTAGAAAAAAGCCATGGGCTAACAAAGAAATAAAAAGTCTGATAGTAATAACGGGTGCCAGGTCATAAGAGAAAATGACATAGGAGCAATTAGAACAACATAGATTTCTGGCAGAAATTTTGGTAAAAAGGCAAGATATGCCTTACACATAGTATTAAGTCAAGGAAGGGGTAGGAGGAGAAGAAATGGTTCCATACTGTAGCCCACAGGTGTTGTAAAATGATTGTCCCAAGTTATCAAGTAAAGGCTCAATACATTTAATATATTGTCTTTATTAAGGCAAGGAAGGATATAATAAACTTTATGAGGATATACGCACACACATACACACACACACATATTCTTACCTATTACCTAAATTATGCATAATTTGGTTGTTTCTTTTTTTAATGTACATTTAAGTTGATTTTAATATTTTATATAGTTTTTAACTTTTAATTTTGAAATAATAGATTAATCAAATTTACAAAGCTTCCATAAATTTTAGCATCTTACACAACCATAGTACAATAATCATAATTAGGAAATTAAATCAATATAATACCAACAACCCATCAAGAAATTTCACTCAAATGTTTTCAAATTGAATTTGAATTTGGATTTGGATTAGTGGAATTCCACAAATGCACTTTTAACTGATTCATACATAAATCTGAATCACTCACTGTATTTAGTTGTCATGTATAAATTTGGTTTCTAAATTAATTTATGTGATTACTTCACAATATTATCCTAGTAACTTCTGAACTCAAAGCGTTTTTTTCTTCTGTGGCTCATGCCGACATTTAATTGTGGTGTATAACAAATGACAGTAAGATTCACTTGTTTTTCTTGAAATATGTTTATTAAGTTACTATTTAGTAATTACTAAACATTTACTTAAATAATAAAATTACTAAATTACTATTGGTAATTTGTACATTTTTGCTAGTTTAATATATTTCTATCAAGTTGGTTTTACTTTAATTCTGTAGTGGAGTCCTCCAGTTCTGAACTTCAGTGGCATAACAAACCTGTCCTATTGCCTGTCATTCTCTCAGCATGCTGTAAATGAGACACATAATTGAAATGAAAATCAGCTATTGGCTGTAAAGTATTCTGGTGTGTCAAGAAGCAGACTACTAGCTATCTTAATCTTGTCATTAATTACCTGACGTGGAAATTATTTAGCTTTCCCGTACCGCAGTCTCTTCAACTGAAAGAATACGAAATTTTTCTCCCTTAATTTCAATGCTGATGTGAAAATGTATATGAAAGAACTGTATTTGAAACTGACAAAAAACAGATCATTAAAAAAATTATTTTCAATGATCACAGGATAGTTCTTACCTAAAGAAAAAATAAGTCTTCTCCATGCTTATCCTATCCAATTTTTTCTCATAATAGAAATAGGTCAAAATGGCTTCAGAATCCCAATTGGTGACTTGGAACTTATTCTTTTATTGCAAAATTGGAGCAACTGATATGGCAGTAGATTATCTAGATTATCTAATCCACATGAACTTCTAATGGAAAAGAATTGCCCACATTCACTAGACAGTGAATTTTCCCTGATGCTTTCTTTTTTGTATGTGCTTAAAGTGAGGCACAGTAATACTCTTGAAGGACAGGAAATTATTATTTGATGATAATTACGTCACTTATATAATAATAAATTCAACAATTTTTTTTTGAGAGCTACATATTTCTAAATGCTGTGAGGGTTACTATTATGAATGAAGAAAGACATATTGATGTAAAACTTACAATCGAAAAATGTAAAATGGCAAAATGGGATGAGTTATTAATTCTACTTGAGAGTATTAAAGAAGACTTTACATTTGAAGCAATAAGAGATCTGAGTCTTGAAGACTGAGTTGGATTTTTAAAGAACAATGAATAGAGGGTTTCTACTTACACATAACAGAAGTATATAGAACTACATGGAATATAGATTATGTATTCTAGTTGCATACATATGTAATACTGTATATATTCTAATACTGTATAGAATATGTATAATATATTCTATATATTTATTCTGGTTATACATGTTTGTATTTATATGTATATACATATATATATATATATATATATATATATATATATATATATGTGTGTGTGAAATAAATAGCATGTTTGTGGACTCATAAGAGGTTCAGTGGGCTTGGAAATTCAGCAGACTTATGAAGAAAAGTTGTGGGAGACAGAATGGAAAGATGGACTGAAGGAGAAGATGAATTTGTAGAAGTATTCTTCTGAATGCCATATTTATTTTGGACTTTATTTTATGAGAACTATGGTCACCTCTTGATTGTGAGAGCAAGATTTGTGTGTGCAAAGCAGTTTATATTTTAGGAATGCAGTCAGTTCCTGACTGGGTGAGGTTAGAGAGAAGTACAATCATCTGTGAGGAGATAGAGACTAAACTGATTGCTCCTGGATAATAGGGTAAGGTGAAGATATGATTAAAGGTGTTACAGGAAAATGATCAGTAGAACTTGTTGGCATATTGTACATAAGGTAAAAGAGAAAAAATAATCAAAGATGGCTCTGATGCCTGATAGATTAGATAGCTGAGGTAAATGGCGATGTCATTTAGTGGTATGAAAAATCCAGAGGGAAGAACACATTGGCAAGTGTTTTTGTGCTGTGTTCAAGTATATCTATCTAACATGAGGTTTGACTTTTTAAAAGTAAAGTTGTTCTGGGTGTTGGTAAAAGTTCATGTTGTGTCTCTGTGTTTGGGTTTCTGGAGAATGGTAGTGATACACGTTTTCAGAAAAAAATTTCAGGGTGTCAAATGCATCATAAATACTGAGTTCATGAATTTATTTATAAGATGATAGCAGGAGATAGGCTGGAAATTTTTCCTAGGCAATGATTTTTGAAATTTCTACCTTTGAGTCATATCCTCTAAGTTCATATTTCTCAAAGCTTGGCCACTAGGGCAGCAAACACTGGCAATGTGGAACTTATTCAAGATACAACATCTTAGACCCCACCCATTACTATTAAGTCAGAAATGCTGGGCATCTGGAGGCCAGAATCTGTTTTAAGAATCCCACCACGTGATTTTGATTCACACTAAAGGATTTGAACCTTGGTTTCACACTGAAATGTTCTGATGCCTTGGACCACCTTTAGTGATTCTGATATAGTCAGATGTAAGGCCTGGGTAAAGGGCTGGAGATTTTGAAAGTCTCTCAGGTGATTCTACTGTGCAGCTTGGGCTAAAATCTATATTTCTAAAGAGTAACAATAAAGAAATACCAAGAGGAATGTTTCTCAGACTTTAAAAGTGCAAACCAATCATCTTCAAAATGCAGAATCTAATACAGTGGGTCTGAGTGCAGCCTGTAAGTACATTTCTAGTCAGCTTTTCTGTGAGCTTGACCACAGACCACACTCAAAGAGCAAAGCACCAGAGCACAGTCATCAGGCATGCATGATACCTCTCCTACAGATATGAAAAAACAAGGGATTAGTAGCTGGGGATGATTTGTCTGGCCTGGGAATTGGTTGCTCAAGAAAAGAGATTGAAGGTGAGAGTAGGAACCAATCAAATTTATACACATACCTAATTTTTAAATTATTTTTAGATCAAGTTGTCCAAAAGCACAAGTGCTTCTTTAAAAGACTAATCCTTTAAATTAAAATATTGGACAAAGCTAACCTGAAGGGGTCGAAGTTAAATTTTTGCAGGTAGGCTCCAAGAGACTCATTGGATTATCTTGGATTATCTTATTCCTAATTTTTTCTTTTTTCTTTTCTTTTCTTTTCTTTTCTTTTCTTTTCTTTTCTTTTCTTTTCTTTTTTTTTCTTTTCTTTTCTTTTAGAGAGAAAGAGAGCAGGAGTGGGAGAGGGGCAAAGGAAGAGGGAGAGAGAGAATCTCAAGCAGGCTCCACACCTAGTGCAGAACCCAACGTGGGGCTCCATCTAATGACCATGAGATCATGACCTGAACTAAAATCAAGAGTCAAACACTTAACAGACTGAGCCACCTTTGTGCCCCTGGATTTTCTTATTTCTGCCATGTTTTTCTGGAGAGGACAAGAGTATAATTTTCTGATATAACTTTGACAGTCCTATTAACTATTATTCTGGAAGGATTAACCTACATGGGCTCATATCAATCCAGTCACATGTCAATGGGAAAGTAATTTCCATTTGTGTGTCCTATTAGTAAAAGTCAACCTCTAATTTTGGAATTTTAAAACCATGGGGGAAAAGGATCCCGAAAGGGAATTATGTAGTCTTCCTTTTGTTGTTTTTGCCATTTTTCAAATAAGTGTGCCTTTATGGATTTAATGAAAATTCAGTTTAAAATGTGATTGAAGAAACCAACTTAGCTGCCCCCTTTTACTAATGACAGTAGTCAAATCATTACTTGTCTAACTGGGCTCAGCAATGTCCTAATTAGCAAAGGGTTGATCTGAGCCTGAGGTGACAGCTTACCCTTTGGCTCTTGAATTCTAGCTGCTTCTTCATTAATCAAAAGTAAAAATAATCACAAAAGTTAGAATGATTAAATAAGACCTCTGCCTTTCCGTTGAATCTTTAGGCTTCTGGTGTTAGACAAAATGGACATTTTTTTCTTGTAAACTGCATTCTAGACTTTTTAATTGATTAGTGAATGAGTGAAATTATCTTGGGTGGGAAAAGTATGAGAGATTTAATAACAGTAGTTAGTCAATATTAAAGGGAAATGGGTCAGAATGGAGTTAGATACCATACATTCCTACTATGAATTAACCCCCATTTTCCCGAGGGGACGATTCAAAAGGAGTTTTTTAAATTATGTATATAAAATGATTAAATATCAACTTTTAATATTTAATTTGTTAAATAAGTTATGAAGTATAGTCAAAATCACAAGTTATATAATTACATTTTAATATAGAAATACACTTTTTCACATTTCTTGAAAATAGTTCAGTCAAGCTTTCCATGTGCATCTTCTAAAACAGTCTTATCGTCATTAGAGTTCCTTGTTGAATCCTCTAATGCATTTGTTGAGAGCACATTATTTTATTGGTCCACATTTTTTTTTTTTTTAGCTAAGCCCCCTTTTGGATCTGTATATGATGTTCTCACTGGAAAATTTATCCTAAAAGTATACAATCAAAAAATATGAGTACATTTGGTTTTTATATTGTCCTATGTGTATATGCATTCATGATTTCTCCAACACAACCATTTTCTGCTTTGCTTTTTAAGTAAATTTTAAAAGGTTTATTTACAATCAAATCCTTGCAGTTGTGAAGTCATACACACTAGAATAATGAAGAAATCTGTAGTATCAAAATTTTTTCTTGCTTTCTCACCAACTAATTAATCACTGCATACTAGTACTAACCTGTGTGGTTTCAGACTAATGTGTCTTTTTCCTAAATAGTACTTGGTTAGTCAGAATTTAGGGAACTGAGAGAGGACCAGCAATAAGTAGACTTTGTGAGACTTGGATATAAATAACTATATGCTGTTGTCTGAGGGTTAATATTTTAGGAGGAAAAAAAAAACCCTTTGTCTTATATTTGAACATACCCAGAAATAATGATGTTTAGTTCATAGAAATTGTTTTAAAGCAAATTCGCACTAATTATCATATCTTCTGAATTCTACATTCAATTTTATTTTTATTTGTATCTGAAACTGATTATGATTAATAAAATATTATACAACTTAGTAAAGTTTCCAAAGGTGTTCATGTATTATATAAAAAGTGAAATACACACTATATACTTTCTTTTATGAGATTGAGGTCTCTGTGGAATATATTTCTCCTTTTGCTAAAAGATCTTTTTCCTGGGAAAAACAAATTACTTGGGTTGGTATCTGGAAGCAAAATTCAGTACTAATTTAATCTCAGGGATTTTCCCTTTAAACTTGTGACTTCTACATTTGATCCCACTTAAAAAAGTTGTGCTTACCTGTATATTAGCCAACTTTTGTGAGTGTCAGCAACAAAATTGCGCCACTTTCCACAATGCACATTTTTTTATTGTTGTGGGTATAATTTGAAGGTTGTTCTCTGCTGGGTTCTACTGGGTTCGGCCCAGGTCCATGAGTCCTCTCGTTCCTGTATCCCTTCTGAATGAGGAGCCACCATCTGTGACATGATGTTCTCATGGCAAAGAACAGCTTCTCAGGTGGGACAGAGCCAATCCAGGCAAAACATTTAAAACTTCTACTTGGGAGTACTTGGGTGGCTGTGGCTTAGTTGGTTGAGCTCAGACTCTTAATCTCAGCTCAAGTCTTGATCTCAGGGTCCTGAGTTCAAACCCTGCATTGGGTTCTACTTAAAAAATGAAACAAAACAAACAAAAACAGTAAAAATATAAAATAAAACTTTTACTTGAACAAATGTATATCACATCCCCTCACACTCCATAGACCAAAGCAAGTCATGTTACTAAACCAATGTCAGTGTGGCAAGAGGATATATTCCCTGCCAATGGGGAAGCATGACAAAGTTGGGGAGGGGACAAATAATTCTGAGCAAATAATGCAATCTACTACTGATAATCACTTTGGTGACTGTCTTGTAATTTGTAACACTTACTTAATCATCATTAGAACTAGAATCAATGTCAGCAAGTGTGAAGGACACATATTGCTTTTAGTTACCTACAATGGCCATGAAATTAGATGAAGATCAATCATGTGAAAGTTGAGAGAAGTTATTCACTATGTTTTCTAATGGACTTTCAGTTTCTAATGATGCTAATAATAATTTCCATTATGCTTTTTAAACTTCTCAGAATAATTTTCATTTTTAAGTCCTATTTGAGAGTTTTTTCCTCTCTGTACCATTCCTGTCAGTGCAGCATCCAAGTCTGGTTCTGTTCCAACTCTTCCAGAGATTCTAGGAGATATTTAATTTCCTTTAGTATTTCTGCTAAACTAGCTAGACTAAACTCTTTTCTATATATATCCTATGAAGTGGATATGTATCCTCAAGAAGTTAATATATAAGAAAGTACCTAGCGTATGGTATGCATTTAAAACAGTCACATTCCTTCTCAGTCCTATTTCATTTTGAAAATGTTGAAATATTTGTTAATTTAAAACATTACTCTATTGATTTTTTTTTGTCCTGATACTCTCAAATTCTTAAGAACTGCTTACCCTAATTTTTCACATTGTTTCTGAAATCCTGGGGGTGGTAATAAACATAAGATGAAAAGCAGTTTTTCCAGCATTTTCTGAAGATGCTTCCAAATCAATCATCTGTCCCAGACTATCAGAAGAAATGCAGATTTAAAATAAGCTGCTTCACTGTCCCCATAAGTTTGCTTTTATTTTTTTTTAATTTTTTCCCATAAGTATACTTTTATATATGACATCCATGTTTCATGTTTTGGTTCACAAAAACACGTTATCCTTGGAGCTGTTGGGTTAGGAACATGTGGAGATTCAAGAAGTGTCATACTAGGAGGGGGCATGGAAGATCTGAGCCCTTTTGCTCTACAATGCCCTATGTATCTCTTTCATGTGGCTGTTGAGTTATATCCTTTTATAATAAACTGGTAATCTAGTTTTAGGTCCTGCTACCAGGTGGTGTGTCTTTTTAGGAAACTTGACAAAAGAATTATAAGAATTTTGAAAGCACAGTTCATGATATTACACATTTGTCATCAAGACAGACTTTGAAAATTTAGGGCTCATGCATCTCATTAGATCACCTTTTCATGAAGCATATATGCATGGATTTTTCATGGATGTAAGACTGTCACAGGTAAAATTGATGGTAAAGCCATTTGCTTATGAAGAATATAGGAAAGATAAGATCTGACAGAAGATAGAGCATGTGCACAGAGTCCACTTAAGGAAATTGCCAAAAGTTAACAAAGAGCTGGCACTTAATAATTGAGGGAGAGGAAGAGAAGGAAAATCTACATGGAAAAAAATTAAGAGCCTTTCTAATATTCTCATCAATGACTGGCTTAAAATTGTTTGAGAACACTGACTTCAAAGCAGACACAAAGAGTAAAGAATTAAAGCTTTTGAATCCAGTTGTTTAAAAAATTAGTGAAGGAAGAAGACTCTTAGAGCAATAAATATTTTATGAAAAAGAAGAGGAGGAAGAACTGAAAGAAAAACTGAGGCAGAAAGTTCTAAGATCTCAGATGATAAAAAAAAAAAAAAATGGGTTGAAAAGGTCAGGAAACAACAGACTTCTCCACCAGGAGGAGAAAGCAGCAGGAAGGACTTAGGGAGAACCAGCAGACAGTCCTCAAGCCCCAGTTTTATGATGTCAAAACAGGAGAACTCAGAAGCTTCAAAGATTCTGTCACAAAGCAGAAGCTGATGAATAAAACCCTTGAAGATCACTTGAAATTTGAGGCAAAAAATGGGACATTGAGTGTATCAGAAGCTAGGGCTGGCAGCAAACAATTGACATTCATGTTAAAAAGTTCTGAACAGTGGATGGAATCAACAGGAGGCTGAGAAGGTGCACCAAGAGAGGGAAACATTTTGTCGTTCAGCAGTCACCTGAAGTCAAGACACAGAAGAGGACTGCTGTTTCGCTGAATTTGGAAACAATCCTAATTCTGATTTGGAAGAAGCACTTCTACTCCAAATTGGTTATCATTAGAGTACCTTAAACCCAGACAGGGGAATGCACATTTTGAAAATTTTATGTAAATACCTTTTTTTTTTTTTTTTTGAGAGAGAGAGAAAGAGAGAGATAAAGTGCAAGTGAGCAAGGGGCAGACAGAGAGAAAGAAAGAGAGAGAGAGAAGCTGGGCTCACCTAGGGCTCATGTGTTTACAGGAAACAGGGCTGGAACTCACCCAAAGCAGGGCACTGACTGACCCAATATGGGACTCAAACTCACCAATTGTGAGATCATGACCTGAGCCTAAGTCAGATGCTTAGTGACTGAGCCACCCAGGCACCCTATGTAAATTCTTGATACATCTACACAGGTAAAGATTTGATAACTTGTCCCTGCAGGGGTAGGACTTTGAAACTAGGCCTCCACCAACTGGTCAATACATGGCCCCAGGGTGCTTTTCATACATTGTTGCTTCTCATTAACATTGTCCTTTTACCCCTGATTTTAATCATTTAATATTGTGAAATATGTACCATAAAACAAAAGGTTATCCTGTGCTAAAAATGAAGATTGATCTTCTGGGAACTTTTTTTGCTTATAATACCTGCTGCCATTTATGATTAAAGCATTCAGAAATACCATTCCTGTCTTATATAGTATATATATTGCTATGTTTGTGCTTATAAATATATGTTGATAGATTTGTTACTTGTGTGTGTTAGGGATTTTTTACAATGTATATGTTATACCAAGAGAATATAATTTAATGGCAATAACTGGAAGCAAGAAGTGGAAACTACTAGTTATTCTTCTAATTTTTCAGAAGATTAAATACGGATTTTTATCTGTTTCTTAAGTTTAATTAAAGACAACTGGCTGGAGAAGACATTACAAAAAAACCTTCATTTGAACAACAATACACTACCGTTAAATATCACTGCTTCAGTTGATTTAACTTCAAAATCTATCACCCTGTTAATTATCTGGATAGATTTGGCATTTGGCTTATCTGGTTGATATTATTTATGTCATTCCTGAAGCTGAATGTTTAAGAGGGCCATGGACACAAATACAGAAGAATTATTATGCAGCCAGGATATCTGTCCTCCCTGTGAGAGCCTCCAGACTAAGTGGGTTGTGTTAATTCAATGACCCAGGTTGGCTATGTGGAAGGGAAAGGAAGTAGGGAGAAATGACAGGATAATGGGATCTATAGGGACTCTGGTCCTCAGGTATTCTCTTTAGCGTGCAAATAATAGTCATTTATTTTTACAATTAAAAACTTGGGCACCTGGGTGGCTTAGTCAGTTGAGCATTCGACTCTTGATCTCAGCTCAGGTCATGAACTCTCAGTTTGTGAGATTGAGCACCTCATTGGGCTCTGCACTGACAGTGTGGAGCCTGCTTAGGTTTCTCTCTCCCTCTCTGCCCCTCCCCACAAGCACATGCTGTCTCTAAAAAAACTAAATAAATAAAAATTAAAAACCCTCATTTTATATAAAATATTACATATTTTGGAAAATGTATTTTTAATTAAAAAAGAAAGATCACTAGAGAAAACCCTGTTAGCGTTTTTGGCTACATATTTTGAGACTTTTTTCTTTTCTTTTTCTCAATGTTTATTTTTGAGAGAGACAGACAGAGACAGAGTGCAAGTGGGGGAGGGGCAGAGAGAAGGAGACACAGAATCTGAAGCAGGCTCCAGGCTCTGAGCTGTCAGCACAGAGCCTGATGCAGGGCTCGAACTCATGGACTGCGAGATCATGACCTGAGCTGAAGTCAGACGCTTAACCGAATGAGCCATGCAGGCACCTCGACACTTTTTTCTATTTATACATATTTTCTTTATATGATTTCATAAATTATATATTAGTTATTATTTTGTTTTGTTATCTAAGACTCTAAATATATTTCCCAGTCTATAATATATTCAATTTTATCATTTGGATGATTGCACACAGTATTGTACCATATAAAGATTACACAGCTCTTTAAACCAGCTTGTTTATTTTTCTCTTCTGTTTCATTTTTCAGGCATAAATGCTTTTGAGACAAGCATGTTTATAGATCTACCTTGGGCAAATGCATTATTATTCCTTAGGATAAATTTCTAAAAATGTAAATCCTAGATCAAAGAACATATCTTTTAAAATTGAAAAGTTTTAAGAACATGTTATGGAATTTTTCTCTAGAAAATTTGTATCAATTTACATTCCTTTCAGTAGTGTTCATGAGGGGATCTGTTTTCTCCCTCTTTCACTGATAATGGATATTATCATTCTTTGTAATCTTGACCAACATGACAGCAGTTAATAATGGGCTGAATTTTTTTTTTTTTAAGAAACATTTCAATACCCTTATTTACATTTCTGGCAAGAGTCTGTGGAAGAAGAACTTAAAATTTCAGGGGCCCTTTCTACCCATTCAGTGGCCTGAGCAGTGGGAGTTGCAGACCGGTCTTTGGTGACAGGTTGAGTGCTTCAGTCTTCAGTAGGGAACTACTCAATAGGCACAAAAGGAACGTGTACACCTTCAGACTAGTCAGAGACTTTAGGTTGAATTAGCAGTAAATTTCGGGAGCTGGAGCAATCCATTCACCCTTAAATTCCTTCTTGGTTACAGCCTGTTCAATCTCCACCTGATTTTCCTTTTCACTCTCTTCAGGATCTTTATAAGTAGAGAACAGGCATGACCTCCTGTGGATATTCAAGGAAGATGGTGTCACATGTGCTCAGAGCTCCCTGGGCCAGCATTTACCATATCAGGCCTGCAGAATGAGCTCCCTTGTTGTTGCATGGCATGGCAGTGTCTTCATAGTGCAGAGCAAAGTCTGTGTTACCGAGAGCAATGGTAGGCAGATTAACACAACATACCCCTGTGAGAGGCTGCTGGTGGGCCCCAGGATCAGTAACCACTAGAAGTCGCAGCTCCCAAAAGGCTGCCTGAATGTGGCTGGGAAAGGTTCCATGAGTGGAGTGGCCAGCAATAGAAGTGGCTCCAGGGGCAAAGAGCGAACTTTAGTGCATCTCATCAGCCAGTATTCCTGGAGAATATGCCACGAATATCAGCTGAGCTTTCAATGATACAAGCTGCCAACAGAATCTTCTCCTAGGTTCTTTTCAGGTTTATGATATAGATGCTATCTCTTTTCCTTTATAGATGTACTATTCCATTTGGAAGTCAAGTCTGGTGCTATCTTAGTGGGTTCCTTCTGCAATGGATTTGAGGACATCTTCCTTTTTTGTTTGTGGGACATCAAACTTATGAAACTTTCCCTTTAATTTATGAGAGGAACCCGAAACACCATATGGACCCCTCTCTGGGTAGTATAGAAAGGTAATGAGCTTTATTTTATTTTATTTTATTATTTTATTTTTTAATATTTTTTAATATTTTATTTTATTTTTTAATATTTTATTTCATTTTTATTTTATTTTTTAATGTTTCATTTCATTTCATTATTCCATTTCATTTTATGACAGAGAATGCATGCATCTGCAGGCAAGTGAGTGAGGCAAGAGGGCAGAGGGAGATGGAGAATGAGAATCCCAAGTAGGTCCACACCCAGCAGCACAGACCCCAATGCAAGACTTGGGGCTCAATCTTATGACCGTGAGATCATGACCTGAGCCAAAATCGAGTTGGATGGTTAATAGACTGAGCCTCCCAGGGGCCCCATGAGTTGTATTTTAATTTACATTTTCATAATTATCAACTTACAATTTCTTTTCTGTGCATTGTCTATTTATACTTCTTCATTTGCGAATGACCATTTCTGACATTTTCCTGTTTTTCTTTGGAGACTTTGTCTTTTGCTTCTAAGTTACAAGCCTCCTTTTTAAAGTACCCAGCTTAAAAAGTAATCACTCAAACATGCTGTAAATAAACTTTCTCACTTTGGGGATTTCTTTCTAAACTTGTTTAAATTAAAGAAACAATTAAACTTGTTTAATTGACAAGAAGATTTTTATTTATGTATTTTATAATTTTTAGTCAAAAGTTTACTGTTGAAAATAGATTTTCAGAAAAACTAATCTTGCAAGGGTAGGCAGACTTGTTTAGAGAGGGAAAGCTCAATTAGAACATTAGTTCATAATAAAAAAATTAAATAAGGGTCTGCAGTCAGAAACAAGAGATGAAAAGAAATCATCATGAATAAATGTCAGAAGCCTCTTTAAGGGAAACATGATGAGCATTGCTTGAATATAGGATCTGAAGAGATATAAGAGTCACAGATGATTACAAAGTTTGAGATTGAGAAAATGTTCCAGTGCTAAAAATATAAACATGGGCATGCTGTACCTCTGAGTCTCAAAGTTTGTTTTGTTTGGTTTTAAATAAATTGACTTTAAGGTAACAACATCCTCCGAATGAACACTGAAGAGTTCTTAGAATTTTTTTTTCCTTCTACATCTTTGATAAGCGTTTTGAAATAACTTACACAATTATTTTGTTCTGTTTAATTATTTAACCAGTATCTGTGTTGTCAGCTAGTAGCCACTAGGTAAAGAGGATTTTCTCAGTCTTCCAACTTCCTACTATGGTTGTGCTAATCCTCCTATTCCATGTTGGTCAGGATCATAGGTGAGTGGTTGCAATTATCTGCTATGACATGAGACCCCAGTAGCCAATCTACTTCTGTCCCTGCACCTATGTTTCAGAGTCACCCACTACTATATCTAAACTAAAGTTTAGTACATATGTGGCATCTTGGGAAATGACAAATGGTTTGGCTCATCAGGGGCCTGGAAAGAGAAGTATTAAAAGATCTTGAGGGAGGTTGAAGGAGGTCTGGGATAGAGACATGTTGATAGACATATGAGGATGGGCATGAACTGTGGAGAACAAAAAGTACCACTGATGTGTTGCTGTCTCTGGGTATAGGAATGTGACACCCTATTTATTGAAGGTTGTCATAGGAATCCCATAGAGAGGTTTCTCTGGATTTCTCTAACAATACCTTATCCACAATTCCAAAAATATAAACATCTCTGAAATTCAAGTTACTTTTCGTTTTGGCAAATTTATTTGACAACAGAAATTTACTTGAACTGACATAAGAACATTTATAGTTTTAATTATGTATTTAGTTGATATATAATTGATCTGTAACATTTTTAGGTGAACAATGTAATTATTTAATATTTGTATATATTATGAAGTGATCATCACAATAACTGTAGGTAACATCATCACCACACATAGTTTTTTTCCTTGTGATGAGAACATTTGGAATCTACTCTCTTAGCAACTTTTCAATATAAAATATAGTATTATTAACACAGTCCCCATGCTGCACATTATATCCAAAGACATATTTATTTTATGGCTGGAAGTTTGTACTTTTTGGTTCCTTTCATCCATTTCACCTCTCCTACCCTCCACTTCTGGCACCCACCGAACTATTTTCTGTATCTATGAGTAGAGGTTTTTGTTTGTGTATGTGTTTTTTTTGTTTTTAGATTCCACATATATTTGGGATTATATGTTATATGCCTTTCTCTGTCTGACTTACTTAGCATAATTCCCTCAAGGTCCATCCATGTTGTTGCAAATGGCAGCATCTCATTCATTTTTTTTTTTTGGCTGAATATTTTAGTATGTGTGTGTGTATCACATTTTCCTGATCCATTCATTCATCAGTGGACACTTAGGTTGTTTCCATGTCTTGGCTATTGGAAATAGTAGTGCAGTGAATATGGGAGTGCATATATCTTTTTGAGATAGTGCTTCCATTTCCTTCAGATAAATATCCAGAAGTGGAATTGCTGGACCATTTGGTAGTTCTATTTTCAAGTTTTTGAGAAATTTCCATACTGTTTTCTGTTATAATTGCACCAATTTACATTCCCAGCAACAGTGCACAGGGTTCCCTTTTCTCTACATCATTGCCAATACTTGTTATTTCTTGTCTTTTTGGTAATAGCCATTCTAACAGCTTTTTTTTTCTCATCCTATTTTGAGGTGATACCTCCTTGTGGTTTGATTTTCACTTCTCTGATGATCAGTGATGGTGAGCACCTTTTTATGTATCTGTTGGCCATCTGTATGTCTTCTTTGGAAAAATGTCTATTCAGATGTTCCGCCCATTTTTAATTTTTTATTTTTTAAATATTTATTTATTTAAGTAATCTCTACACCCAACGTGGGGATCAAACTCATGACCCAGAGGTCAAGTGTTGCATGCTCTTCCAACTGAGCCAGCCAGGCACCCCTCTTTTCCCCATTTTTAAGTCAAATTATTTGTTTTTGCTATGGAATTGTATGAGTTCTTTATATATTTTGAATATTAACTCCTTGTCAGTTATATAATTTGCTAGTATTTTCTCCCATTCAATAAGTTGCCTTTTCATTTTGCTGATGATTTCCTTTGTCATGCAAAGGATTTTTAGTTCAATGTAGTCCCACTTTTTAACTTTTGTTTTTGCTGCCTTTGCTTTTAGTGTCAGATCATAAATATCATTGAGAAGCTTACTGCCTGTGTTTTCTTCTAGGATTTTTATGTTTTCAGGTCTTAAGTTCATGTCTTTAATCCATTTTGAGTTCATTTTTGTGTATGGTATAAGATAGTGATCCAATTTCACTCCTTTGCTGTCAGGTTTTCCCAATACTATTAATGAAGGAACTGCCCTTCCCCATTGTATAGTCTTGGCTCCTTTATCATAAATCAGTTGACCATGTATGTATGGGTTTAATTCTAGGCTCTCTATTCTGTTTCAGTTTTAACTATTATTAATAAAGCCAAAAATTAAAGATCCCACATGATACATGATTTTCCACCACAGTAAGGATTAGATTGGTGAGAGGAGCACCAACATTACTAAGAATTTAGGTGATGGATTTCTTCTGCAGACTGGGGCAGGAGAGGGTGCTATAGGACTGAACTCACTAGAAATAATAAAAATGAATATCCCCAAAAGAATAGAGGCCAGTGGCATTGGTTAGCTGTCAGAAGCCTGGTACACGTAACTGATTATAATGACCCTCATGTCATCTGCCACTGTTGTACCAGTGCCTCTTCCTCTGTTCATACCTATGGTTGCAACAGAGATCCCTCATAGCTAGTGATGGAAAGGTTTGGGTTCTTGAATGGGTCTGCTTGGTATGTAGATACAAGACAGAAATAGATGACAACCACACTGTATCTTCATTGAGGGTAAGATAGTGGTGACAGAAGATCATCTCATTGAGCAGAGGTTCAGATAGTGTCCTGGTCATCTGCTTTATGTAGATAGAAAGGTGGCCCAAGCTTAGTATATGTATGTAATAATGGGAAATGGGAAATGGCTTGGCTGATCAGGGGCCTGGAAAGAGAAATGAAATGAAAGATCAGTTTCAAAGAGTTCTGGGTAGAGGCACATAGATGGACATGTAAAAATGGTTGTATACTGTGGAATCCTTTATATCACACCATAATGGGCAACAGAAATCTAACACTATGGAAGAGTTAATAAACACCCTGATTAAAAAAACTGAATTGGCTAGTAATCAACCATCTCAGTGTTGACAAAATGGATACATAAAAGAAGTATCCATGGGGATGACAGAAATACAGGTTATGCATGGGCCAATAGTATGGGCTGCTACTTGCCAAAGACATAGAATGTCCAACCTGTCAGCAGGAGAGACCATAGCTGAGCTCTCTATATGGCACCAACTAGCTACTTGGTGGTCAACTGAATACATTGGACCCCACCTTGGAAGAGATAATACTTCACTTTGATAAGAATAGATACAGATTATGGTTATGTAGTTGTGTTTCCTATGGATGGAACCCTAGCCAGCACCTCTGTCCCAGGGTCTATAAAACCTATGATCCATCACTACAAAACAAGATATAATATTGGGTCAAATCAAAGGACCCATTTTATAGAACAGGGGGTTTGCAGCTGGTCCATAACGTATGGTCCACTACTCATATAGCCTATCATGCCATTTGGAAGGTGCTGGCCAGATAGAGCAGTTGAATAACCTGCTGAAGGCAAAGTTAAAGTGCTAGCTTCCAGAAGATGCTTTACAATGACACTGTTTTCTTCAAGACATGGGTCCCTTTAATTCAAATACCTTTATATGATGCTGTGTCCCCAGTAAGAAGAATATTTGGGTCCATGAACCAAAGTGTAGACGCAGGATTAGCTCCACTTATTATCACTCTCAGTGAATCCCTTGGCAAATTTGTGCTTCTCATCCCTATCATTCTGCATGATCTTCTCTCATTCCATACAAATTTTAGGATTATTTGTTCTAGCTCTGTGAAGAATGCTGGTGTTATTTTGATAAGGATTGCATTGAATATGTAGATTGCTTTGAAGATATTTGTTCTTCCTATCAAGGAGCATGGAATCTTTTTCCATTTTTTTGTTTTGTGTGTAGGTGTCTTCTTCAGTTTCTTTCATAAGCTTTTTATACTTTTCAGTGTATAGATTTTTCACCTCTTTGGTTAGATTTATTCCTAGGTATTTTATGGGGTTTGGTGCAATTATAAATGGGATTGATTCCTTGATTTCTTTTTCTGTTGCTTCATTGTCTGTGTGATCTCTCTCAAAGTGAGAACATTTCCACCAAGACACACAGCAAGAGCCCTATTAAACTATATGCTAATGAGGGGTGCCTGGGTGGCTCAGTCGGTTGAGCGTCGGACTTCGGCTCAGGTCATGATCTCGAGGTCTGTGAGTTCGAGCCCCACATCAGGCTCTGTGCTGACAGCTCAGAGCCTGGAGCCTGCTTCTGATTCTGTGCCTCCCTCTCTCCCTGCTCCTCCCCTGCTCACACACTCTCTCTCAAAAATAAATAAAGATTAATTTAAAAAAATAATAAAGAAAAAAAAAATAAACTATATGCTAATGATTGCCACCTAGATATTCCATGTTTACCTTGCAAGTGACCAGAATGCAAATGGTAGTATATTAGTAAGAGAAATTAAGACTTTTCATCAATAGCAGTAATACAAAGAAGGCAGGGAACAATATTTTTAATACTCAAATAATCATTGGGTACACTTGGTGCCCCTTGACAAGTTTTGGTGGTTAGTGGAAGAATTCAAAAACCTTTTCCTGAGAAGGACTTGGTGATCTGGGGTTCAGAAATCTTGGCAATGGTGGTCTGGGCCATAGCACTGGAATGAAGGATTTATTCTCTCAGTTCCTAGGGGGTTTCCAGAAAAAAAGGCCTCCAAATGTCAGCCCTCTTTGGTCTCAAGAAAACAGCAACACCCAAAATTATCCTTTTTTTCCATCAGCAGCCTATAATCAATGATTGATCAACACAGGGGTCATGCAGACTCATCCTCCCTACTCCAAGTTGAGACAACTCTAGAGGACTGTATCAAATCAAGAACCTCCTATATGGTTGCCTAAAGCCTGCGTTGGAACTGAATTAACATTCCCCTCTGCCCAGTCCTGCCTCCTTCTCTTCTCTAGGTTTTGGTCCCAAGAGCATAGCCTAGTGTATATCCTTCCCTGGACCTCTGTCTCAAAGTCTGATTCTTACAGAAACAAGCCTGAGACAACATATTTATTTAAGGGGCACTATCTCAGATATTGCTGAAAATGTCATGTACTATATGATATAAATACCATATTTCTTTTTTTAGATCTAGAAAGTTGTGAATTATAAAGCGCAGTTGGCTCCAAAATTTTTAGATAAGGGATCTGGGACCTGTGTTTAGCAAATATAATGGTTCTAATAAGGAATGGGGGCTACAAGGATGAGACTATGAATCTTTTATGTTTGTCTGTGACCAACACTTCCACCTTTTGGGTCTTTTTTCCTTGAAAAAATATCAGTTTTCCTCTATCACTGCTTGACTCAAGTATCTTTCTGTAAGCCTTGCTCTCCAGGAAGGTTCACATTTCCTTCTCATAATATCAAAACATTGATATTTAGAAGCCTTAATATTCATCTTTATATTTTGTTACATTATATCTTTCCCAGTATAAATATATATTTCCCAAGGAATAACCTTTCTTAAATTTTCTAGATTAAAAATAAAAATTAGCAAATTATCCTCCACGAACAGTTCAGGATTATTATGTGCAGTTTTTTCTTTGATATGTTATAGAAATTTCTTGATGAGAGTGGAAAGTAATCACTAGAATGATCCCAACTAATACTTAGAATTATACATTTTATCCACATTTGTCATAAAGATTTCTCCCAGGTAAACATGATGGTTTTTGAAGTGTTCTCTTGCATTATGGCTCCATCAAGTGGCAAAATTGACATGAAGCTTTCAGTTTCATTTACATACTAGAATTTTTATGAAGGCTGTATTTATAACTAAGTATCTCTTTGTTTCCAGGCACAGACAGACACTTTTGACTTTGAAACTCCAATGATTTTGTTTATGAACAGAGATGGATTATTCTTAAATTTTTGGTATAGAAACTAAAGAATCACATTTTCCCTACTATTTACAATTTGATTCTTTGAATATCTTTCAATTACCGTTTGCTACTGGAAACGGGTATTGTGAGGCCTCAGGTCCGCACTGACTTTTTGCCAAGGACATCAGTTTCTTACCATATGGGTCTCTCCGTGAGGCTGCTCCCAACATGCATCTTGCTTCTCTCTTTGAGCAGTGGATCTAAGAGAGGGGAAAGAGTAAGGAAAAAAGAGGAAAAGGGAAGTCACAGGCTTTCTGTGACCTAATCTCAGAAGTGAAATTCTATCACTTTTTTTTTGCATTATAAATGAGTCACTAAGTCCAGCCCACATTGAAGGGGAGAGGGTTGCACTGTGGCCTAAACACCAGGAGGCAAGGATCACTGGTGGCCATCTTAGTGGCTGCTTTCCTGAAATAAATGTACAACCTATAAAATGCTCATACTTTATAAAAGTTTAAATATATTATCATTCACTTGCAGAAATTAGTAATTTTATTATTTTTTTTCTCTTAACAAGTTCTTTTTTATTGAAATATAGTTGACAAATAAACTTGTGTGGATTTAAGGTGTACAGTGTGTTTTTTTTTCAATATATGAAGTTTATTGTCAAACTGGTTTCCATACAACACCCAGTGCTCATCCCAACAGGTGCCCTCCTCAATACCCATCAGCCACCCTCCCCGCCCTCCCACCCCCCATCAACCCTCAGTTTGTTCTCAGTTTTTAAGAGTCTCTTATACTCTGGCTCTCTCCCACTCTAACCTCTTTTTTTTTTTCCCTTCCCCTCCCCCATGGGTTTCTGTTAAGTTTCTCAGGATCCACATAAGAGTGAAACCATATGATATCTGTCTTTCTCTGTATGGCTTATTTCACTTAGCATAACACTCTCCAGTAATTTTATTATTAATAATAGGGTTTCCTATGCTTCAGGTATCATTCTAAATGTTACCCACATATTTACTCATTAATTGTTACAACCCTATATGGTAGGTACTATCGTTATTACCATCTACCAGATAAGAAAACTGAGGCACAGAAAAATTAAGTAATTTGGCAAGATTTGAAATTAGGCCATCTGTCTCCAAAGGAGAATATGAAGTTGAACACAATTTTTATTTGTTATAAACAGAAAGTATAAACTGAAGATTGGAACACCATTGAAAATAGAAATACAAAATACAGAATTTTAGGAATAATTCCCAGGTTTCCACTATTCCAGTTGATACATTTTTGTAATATAAATATCATGACCAACTGCTGTTTTGCCTGCAATAGCCCTGATTTAGGCTGATCTCCTGATATAATTGTTAATAATGATTCTTCACCCTCAAAGTGTACAGGTTTGGGTGATAAATCATTAACCCTAAGTATAAGGCTATCAATATGTGTCAACACATCTGAATAATATGATATATTTCATTATTAGACAAAATTTAGCCATCCCACCATACCTCCAAGTGATTCTGACATGGTCCTAAGGGCTAATAATTACTGTTTAAGATGGTCAAAACTGTAAGAAAATTAATGGCAAAATAGTATCTCAGTATAGTTTGTCTCAATTAGTAAGCAGCACCAATCATTTAGCTAGTTCGCACACAGAGTCAGAAAATCAAATATACTGAAAACAATTACAACAATACCAAGCTGTTTTAGAACTTATCCATCACTTTCATCACTTTGTCCTTTACAAATGCAATGTAAAATATGGATCTTGTAAATTGATTAATTCTATCACTAAAAATATCCCAACTAGATAGATTATGCTCCAAAATTTAAAAAAAAAAAAAAAAAAAAAAAAAAGGAAAAAAGGCTGCCTATGTTTATTAAACTAAGTTAGGCCGGTGAATGCCTATATCATCAATAAAACACATTCATTTTTATAATTGATAAGAAATAACTAGGTTTAAAATTGTTGAAACATACACTACAAAGTAAATGTATAGAAAAGAACATGTAAATTTCCAGATAATGCTGGAACAAGGAGAAAGGTTGTGCTTTGGTCTTTAGCCAGAAGAGGGCATTGCATGACTGCCATATTATGGCGTATTACTATACACTTTTAAAAATTAGAAAGACTAGATGGTGGGGGGGGGGGGGTAGTGATGAATCATAGCATCCAAACACTATTCACTGAAATCATTTAATGCAAATGAATTTTCAAATGATACTACATAAAGTATTCAGCTTTCTTTTGAGAATTTAATAAACCTTATATCAATATACACATAGGTGCTATGCTTTATTACAGTCAAGGGTTTAAGATGGAGGAAGACGGTTCATTGTTAAAACTTAAAGGAAACTATGAGCCCCCTATTCTAAGTTCTTCATTCTACCATTGATACAACTGAAGTTCAGAGAAGTTCTGTGGCATGTCTGAGCTCTCTCAGGTCTGGTACTGTCATCTGAGACTGAGGTCTCTTCTAACTACCCTTCTCAGACTGGCCCCTCTATAGTCTTCAGCTCACCATCACATCAGGGCATTGCCCTGAACACTGACATAGGAACTTACTGATTCAGGTCAGAACCCGAGGCAGTGGGAAGCACCAGAAGGACCAATTCATTCCTAAATATAGATGTTAATACAGTTTGAATGTGAATATTTTTATCATGTTTATACTTAAGAAATGTTTTTAATAAAACACAATTTCCCCTTTTCAAAATGAAATCAAAATGCTCCCCAGTGAAAGGGGGACCCCACAAGAGAAGAGAGAAAAACCTTGCTGGCCCAGGTAATGCTAGTCTCTGGTCACAAAATGGTAGCATTACAGAACTAGATAATTAGCAATCAGATTATCTCTCTTATTTATAAATAATTTATACATAAAGAATCTCAGGCACCTGGAGGTTAAACGATTGGCTCAAGGACTCAAACCTGGCAAGTGCCTGAGTAATGGATCACTTAAGGTCTGTGGAAGGCAAAATTCTATGATGACCATCTTCCCTGGTGTTGTTCCCATGACTGAATTATCTTAGAAGGCAAAAGAAGTCTTGCAGTGCAGTTAATGTTACTAATCTGTTGACCTTAAAATAGAGATTATCCAGGTAGGTTTCACTTAATAACATGAACCCTTTGAAGGCAGATAATTCTCTCCTGCTGTGGTCAGAAGAGGCTATCAGAGATGTTCAAAGCATGAGAGGGGTTGGACATGAGGAGCAAATGATCTCTATTGCTGAGTTGGAGGAGCTAGGTGGTGTGAGAAGTAGAAACTGAGAGCAGCCCCTAGCTGACAGCAGGCAAGGAAATGAAGACCTGTAAAGTGAGTAACTGAATTCTGCCAACAATGTGAATTAATTTGGAAGCAGATTCTTCCTGAGAGCATCCAGATAAGAGCACAGCCTTGGCCGGCACCTTGATTTCAGCCTTGTGAGACCCTAAGTAGGAAATCAGGTGGAGTCCATGTGGAATTTTACCTGTAACTATGAGATAATAAATGAATCTTCTTAAAAGCTGTTAAATTTGAGTAATTTGGTCTATAGCAACAGAAAACTAATACTAGGTCTAATCTGAAAGCAGAAAGCATTTGAGATTTTATAAAGAGGAAATTTCAACATAAGCATTTCATTACCCAAATGATAGAAGAGCAAAGACACTACATGGAAGACAAGAGGCAGCTTTGAGTAAGAGCTGCAGGAAGCTACTTCCCCCCCACACACACCCTCCCAATCAGAGGGACAATGGGAAGTGAGTTACCAGAGTCCAGGAGTCAAGTCACACAGCAGAAGGTGGACTACAGCAGCCTGTCCAGGGTGCGCTGAGCCATTACATGAGCTGTGGTAGCTTCTAGACACTTAGCCTGAGGCATGGAAAGGTGTGTGTCTTCCTTCTTGTCACCTTCCCATCCTCCACTGGGCAGACCCCTCTAGACACTGGGTGACAGAGGAGCCTGCAGAGTCAGCCAGCCTTCCGCCCCACAGAGCAGAGCAAGGAAATTACAAGAAGTGGATCTTAAGGCAAATAGGCCCAAGACAGGCACAGATGGCATCAAAATCTTCAAGAAGACAAGGCAGTTGGAGTTCAGGCACTGTGCCAAATGATTTATTTATGTTATCTGTCTTAGTTCATAGTTGGCATTAATATCTTTTTCTTGTTTTGTATTCCTTGTTTACTGACTAGGAAATCGAGGTCCAGGGTGGTTAAAAAAATGTTCCTCAAATTATTTTGCCTTAAATAATAGACGTGTTTTTTTTAAATTCTTTTATTGTTTATTTATTTTTGAGAGACAGAGAATGAGCAGAGGGAGAGGGAGACACAGAACCCAAAACAGGCATCAGGTTCTGAGCTGTCAGCACAGAGCCCAATGCAGGGCTCGAACCCACAAACCACAAGTTCATGACCTGAGCCAAAGTCAGATGCTTAACCAACTGTGCCACCCAGGCACCTCATAATATACCTGGTTTTAAACGCAGATTTATATAACAATCACTAGCTAACTTATAGGAGTAACTATGAAGCCCTACAGATGCTTCCTATGCTTTTCTATGTACAACAAATCTGTCTAGTATCTTCAAGGAGATTGATGTCCTGAAACCAAAGATGGACTCACCAGATGGCAAATAGATTGAGTAAGCAGGAGTTTATCATCCACTGTTTCTAAGAGAGTCACCAAAAGAGGGTTACTCTTAATTGCCAGATCAAGGATGCGCTTTCATCATTTCAATAGGCAATAGTCATTGTGATGTGAAAGACTACAGCTAAACAAGGCCAGATAGGATACAGAGAATGGCTTTTCATACTGCAACACAATGTGGAATAGTTATTTTAGCATCAATACATAAGAACATATTCATACAGGATTTAATCTTGCCAGGGTAAAAAGTATTAATACCTTTTATATATAGACGCTGAGGATAGATCACCATCAGACTTTCCCCACCTCCCCAGCTCCACTACAGGATGTAATTGTTTTCCTCGGTGCTATCCTAACTTCCACTGACACACATGCACATGCACACACACTTTAGACCCTATCCAATAACAGAACTAGACAGAAACACAAAACACAAACCAAGTAAAAAATCTACTGGGAAGAAGCAAAGGTTAAATGAGTGAGGAGTTGTGGGAGAGAGTCTGTGATGAAAGTGACTGCTAACAGGCAATGAGTGGTCATATGAGATACTCCAAGCATTTAAAACTAAAGAGGGACAGGGCGCCTGGGTGGCTCAGTCAGTTGGGCATCCGACTTCAGCTCAGGTCATGATCTCATGGTTCATGAGTTCGAGCCCCCTGTTGGGCTCTGTGCTGACAGCTCAGAGCCTGGAGCCTGCTTTGGATTCTGTGTCTCCCTCTTTCTCTGCCCCTCTCCCGCTCACGCTCTGTCTCTCAAAAATAAATAAATGTTAAAAAAAAATCAAATTAAAGAGGGTTGATGGAGGGAGGTAGGTAGGGGGATGGGTTAGATGGGGGATGGGCACTAAGGAGGGCACTTACTGTAATGAGCACTGGGTATTGTATGTAAGTGATAAATCACTGAATTCTCCTAAAACTAATATTGCACAGCATGTTAACTAAAATATAAATAATAAAAATAAACTAAAACTATATATATTTTGAATATAATTTAATAGAATAGAAAAACCTCTTCTACATTTTTACCACTTTGTGGAAACTAATACAAAGTAAAGACCTATGTATATGTCTCTGTTTTCCTGGCTGATTTGATTCCTGCAATTATGGATTTCAGTTCTCTTCTTTCCTTAGTAGAAGCAAAAATGCTAGAATGACATTAGCAGGGAAGCAGATGATACTATCAAGATAGTTGAACATGGCATATGTGTAAATCTAAATTTATACCTAAATCAAAGTATCCATTATTCTGAAAGAAAGAATGTTTCATTATATTGTTTAAACTGTTAACAGAATGTGCCAATGAGGAAAAATGGACTTAGCACAAATTATAATTTAGTTTACAAAATCCCTTCAAGTAAAGTACACAGTATGGATAGTAACAATTGAGATAAATTCTTTAACCAGAGAAACAGAAGTATGCTATACTGGAAATTTACCTTGGTTTTCTTCCAAAACCTCCCATAGGACATGTCACCTGTACAGAGTTTTTGGAAGTACAAGTTGTTTGGCAAGGATTCTTAAAAATTCTTGCAAGATAAATTGCTTTTGTTAAAAATAAAAGGCATATCCACGAGTGATATGGCGGAGAGATAAATAAGCCAGACCAGATGTGGTTAGAAGGCCACCATTTTATGCCTTAGGAAGATCACTTGAAACCACCAGTCATAAATTAGTTTGAAAATTCTGTGTTCTTTGTTATCCTACGTACTAAAATCCAAAGTGTTTTTGAGTTTTTAAGGAGAGGCAAAAGTCTGGGGATAATAATTTTGAACCATGAAAAATGTATCAGGCAAATGTTTTAAGTATGAATATTGAAAAATAAAACATAAGTTTATAGGGAAGGAAAAATAATTTTCCCTCCCTTCTGAGTTCTTGGCTGAGACCCCTGTAATAAAAGACAGACTGACAAGAGAAAAAACAAACAGAAGCTTATTAACATGTCTACTTCATGTATACATGGGAGATGCCCAGGGAAAATGAGTAATTCAAACTCATGGTGGCTTAGTAATCAGGCTTAAATACCATCTTCATAGGGAAAGGAAAAGGGGCCTCTTAAGGGAGAATAAATGAACTTTAGAAAGATGAATGGCCCCTTAGAAGAATCAATGGGAGGTATGATGGTTTGTGACGAAGTTTGGGGGATGTGTTGACTTCTAGTTCCCTCTCCTTGATAAGGGTCAGTATTCTCTGGTTGATGGAATAGCCAAGGAAGAAATTTATGAAAATTACATTTCTTTTGGAGAATCTGAAGATCTGTCTTTAGGCAGATAAGGGAAATTTAAGGGAAACCTCTTCCTGCATCTGCTGTTTTTCAAGTGATTACAGCTCAAAATAATATACAAAAGTGGCATATTTTGAGGTGGCATGTCCTGATCTTCTATAACCATATGCTGAGGTGACATAGTCTGCTACCCTTAGAATTTTATGGAATTCCCAAGACATTTCTCTTAGAGTTGTCTATGAGTTCAAAGTCAAGGGTGTGTCAATCTTGGTGCATGCTTTGTAACCAGTTTTCAAGTACGTTTTTGGAAGAGTAGAATGAAGTAAGGACACAAATGCCAAGTTTTTAATCACTCATTCTGGTAGAGGGCCTAAAGATTTTAAATTAAGTAAGGGGTTTATAAAAAATGTTTACAATGCAGAAGGGACCACAGAACTTAACCAGAAAATGAGTATAGTTGAAAGGACTATTGCCAGGATCTTTAAATAAAAATTGGGGGAAAAATTAACTTGAATGCCTTCTTAAATTTCTCACATAATGCAATTAACTTTGGTGGAAGAGAAGCTGAGAACACAGCAAATTTTTGAAGCCAAATAGGTGGCTCAGCACCAAGCTTGTGCCTTAGTATGTGGTGAAAAACTGTTAGAGACAAGTCCATGGGACTTGAGACCCTTCAAGCTCCACCTTTGGGTAGAAAGGTAAGGCATCAAGACAAAAGACTACCTTTAAGTTCCAGGCAACCTAGCACAGGTATCACTTCCAGGATTATACTAGAGAGATTCTTCTTGATGGCTTGATGAAATAAACAGCCATTTTGGAAAAGCCCAAATGTCAGGAAAACTGTGAGCAGCCTCTAGAACTGTGGGAGATGGCTGACAGTCAGCAAGAAGCTAGGGACCTGAATCCTACAACCACAAGGAAATGAATTCTAACAACCTGAGTGAGTGTTACTGGTTGAGTTGTCCTCTCAAAAGGATATGTTGAAGTCCTAATCCCCAGTACTTCAGAATATGATGTAATTTGGAAATGGAGTAATTGCAGTTGTAATTAGTTAAGGTAAGGTTATACTGGAGTATAGTAGACATAATTCATTATGTCTGATTACAAGGTAAGAAGAAAAACACACAGGGAGAAGGTAGTCATGTGAGGACACAGGTAGAAATTGGAGTGATGGATCTACAAATCAAGGAAGGCCAAAGATTGCCAGCAAACATCAGTAGGTAGAACAGGCAAGGAAGTATTTCTTTTTACAGGTTTCAGAGGGAGGATGGTTCTGCTGACACCCTGATTTCAGACTTTTAGCATCCAGAATGATGAGACAGTTTCTGTTGTTTTAAGCCACCTAGTTTCTATATTTTGTTATGGAGGCTTTAGGAAATGAATATAGTGAGCTTGGAAACAGATTCTTCCTCAGTAAAGCCTCTAAATGCAGATGCAAACTAGATGCCTTGACTGGAGCCCCATGAAACTCTAAGTAGAGGATCCAGCTGAGATGTGCCCAGACTCTTGGCCACAGAAACTGTGAGACAATAAATGTGTGTTGTTTGAAGCTCCTAAGTTTGTGGTAAGTTTTAACACAGCAGTTCTGAACCTATGTCTTCATCAGCTGGGAACATAGCACCACATAATGGCCATCTTTTAAAATTTATATGCCTCATTCTGAAGATTACACTCTAATTATTAAAATATGTTATCTCCAAACCATTGCCTCCACTATACCTTCAAGAGTTTGGTAATTTCTAGAGGGTGTGGCTTATGGTAAAATCAGTGGGACCCATCATTCACCTTTGTTGTAAGGTGGGCCTCAGCAATGTTTTATAGGATCTGTTGGTGGATAAGATTTTGAGAGCCCTTGAAAAATAGTGCTTGTTGAAAAATTAAGCAGGGGCAGCAAATCCATATGCAGAATAAGTGTGAAATTTGGTCAGTATGAATCTTTGCCTCTTCAGAATAGAAGGAGTTTGATTTATAATCAAATTGCCAGCAACTGACTGGTTGGTCTTCTTGAGATATGATTCAATTACAAGGGATCAGCATTGATCTTTATTTCTGGTGGATCAGACATTCAGCAGTGGTGGTGCAAGGATCAGCTTTCATGAGAGGAAGCCAATACTGTTGGGCCCATGAATGGCATCCATCCCTACCTGCGTATCTGTTCATGAGCTATTAAAAGAAATGGGGTGGTCAGGAACAAAAGCTGACTGACATGAACTGGCCAAGTCATCTTATCTACTTTTCTATTCCACCTTGGCCACCAGTATATCTGCTCAGTTTTTCTTATTTTTGTTTTTATTGTTTAACCTGGGTTCCTAGAGGTTGATCCTGTGTCTTCATACCTTAATGATCAAACAATGATTGCAGAGGCTTCCATCCTGTGCCAATTTATCTGTATGAGTTGGTGGACATACCCAAAATTGAAGTCAGTTTAAAGTCCATTTTTAAAGTTAAAGAATAGTTTACATACAATATTATATTAATTTCAGGTGTACAACATAGTGTTTGGACAATTCTATACATTACTCAGTGCTCACCATGGTAAGTGTAGTCACCACACAATATTATTAAAATATTATTGACTATATACCCCATGCTATACTTTTCATCTCCATGAGTTATTTATTTCATGACTGTAAACTTGTACCTCTTAATCACTTTCACTTGCTTCAGCAATCCTCCCACCTGTCTCACCCCTGGAAACCACTCATTAGTTCTCTCTATATAAGAACCTGTTTGGGGGCGCCTAGGTTGCTTAGTCAGTTGAGCGTCCAACTTTGGCTCAAGTCATGATCTTACAGTTCATGAGTTTGAGCCCCACATTGGGCTCTGTGCTGACAGCTCAGAGCCTGGAGTCTACTTCGGATTCAGTGTTTCCTTCTCTCTCTGCCTCTTCTCCACTCATGCTATCTCTCTCTCTCTCTCTCTCTCGTTCTCTCTGTCTCTCTCTCTCTCTCACACAAATAAACATTCAAATTTTTTTGAAAAAAAAAAGAAACTGTTCTATTAGATTCCACATATAAATGAAATAATATAATATTTATTGTTCTCTGGTTTATTTCAATTAGCCTGATACACTTTAGGTCCATGCAAATTGTTGCAAATGGCAAGATTTAATTCTTTTTCATGGCTGAATAATATTCGATTGCATATATACACAACATCTTCTTTATTCATTCATCTATTGATGGATATTTGGGTTACTTCCATGTCTTGGCTATTGTAAATAATGCTGCAATAAACATAGGAGTGTATATATCTTTTCAAATTGGTGTTTTCATTTTCTTTGTTAAATACCAGTAGTGGAATTACCAGATCATATGATATTCTTTTTTAATTTTTTGGGGAACTTCCAAAGTGTTTTCCACAGTAGTTGTACCAATTTACATTCCTACCAACAGTGCACAAGGATTCCCTTTTCTCCATATCCTTGCCAAAACTTATTATTTCTTGTGTTTTTTATTTTAGCCATTCCACAGCTATCAAGTGATATCTCATTATGGTTTTGATTTGCATTCCCCTGATGACTAGTGAGATTGAGCATCTTTTCATGTGCCTGTCAATCATCTGTATGTCTCCTTTGGAAAAATGCCTATTTAGTTCCCCTGCCCATTTTTAATCAGATTGTGAATTTTTTTCTGTTGAGTTATATAAGTTCTTTATATATTTTAGATATTAACTCCTTATCAGATATATCATTTGCAAATATCTTCTCTCATTCAGTATGCTGCCTTTTCATTTTGTTGTTGGTCTCTTTTGTTATGCAAAGCTTTTTATTTTGGTGTAGTTCCAATGGTCTATTTTTGCTTCTGTTTCCCTTGCCCAAGAAAACATATTCATAAATATATTGCTAAGCCCATGTCTAAGATTACTGTCTGTGTTTTATTTTAGGAGTTTTATAATTTCAGGTCTCACATTTAGGTGTTTAATCCATTTTGAGTTTATTTTTGTGTATGATGTAAGAAAGTGGTCCAGTTTCATTGTTTTGCATATAGCTGTTTTGTGTTCTCAATACCATTTATTGAAGACTGCCTTTTTCCCATTGTATATTCTTTCCTCCCTTGCCATAGATTAATTGACCATCTAGATCTGGGTTTATTTCTGGGCTCTGTATCCTGTTGCATTGATGTGTCTATTTTTGTGCCAGTACCACACTGTTTTGATTACTACAGCTGTGTTGTATATCTTGAAATCTGTGTGTGATACTTCCAACTTTGTTCCTTTTTCTCAAGATTGTTTTGGCTATTTGGAGTCTTTTGTGATTCCATACAAACTTTAGGATTCCTTGTTCTAGTTCTGTGAAAATGCTGTTGATATTTTGATAGGGATCACATTAAATCTGTAGACTGCTTTGGGTGGTATGGACATTTTAATAATATTAATTCTTCTGATCCCTGAGCATGATATATCTTTCCATTTGTTTGTGTCATCTTCAATTTCTCTCATCAGTGTCTTACAGTTTTCAGAGTACAGTGCTGACAAGGTAGATGGAGAATGTTAGCACTGGCTCCTACAAGCATCCAGCTATGTAGTCTGGGGGCAGTCTTGGGAAAATGGCACTCCCAAGCAGTTTTATTCCCAGAGAAATTGCCTGTAGATCCCTGCCCCTGCAGCACACATTCTTGGTCACTGAAGCCCCATCATGTATAACACAGGCACTTTTTAAACTGCTGCTTCTGTGCTGTGTCTTCTGCCTAGTTATTGAGCTTGCTGGTTCTTAAAGGTCTGGGACTTAGTTTTCTATCATCCTCCATCATTCTTGGAGTTAAGCCTCACTGATTTTCAAAGCCAGATGTCATGAGGACTTGTCTTCTCAGTGTGGGTCCCCAGGGCTGGGGGTGTGTCGTATGGGGTTTAATCCCCTCACTCCTCCGTACTCATTTGTGTTTAGTCACACTGGAGATTTGGTTCCTGACTGGACCTTTGGCCCTCCTACCCTTGATTTTGCCATCTCTCTATGACCAGCTGTGGAAAATCTCTTCGTTGGTATTCAGGGAATTTTTAGTTAATTGCATGGGTGTAGATATTGCCTCATTGTGTCCATTGGACAAGGTGAGCTCAAGATCCTTCTATTCTACCAACTTCTGCAGATTCCTATATTCTATAAACTTTTCAGACTTTTAGAGTTGCCTTTCCCACTTTAATTGAGCAGCAACTTTTTTAGAAACTCATTATTATTGAAAATTTCAAAAGCATTCACAGAAACAGCTGTCCTCTATAATATACTCACTCATTTGTTTATGCAATATTTAGTTAAATCACATAATTACAATGATAATTACAATGATGTAATGCGTCTTGGGAAAAATGCAACTGATTTTTGGTATGCATATAATTCAATTGATAAAAGCTATAGAGCACAGCATAGCAGAGATTAGCTTCCTAGCCAAATGCATTTAACAAGTTCAGTATATTTTGTATTGTCCATTAATGAATAGATTAAGTTATTTGAAGGTTAAGAGAGCATCTCTTCCCTTTAAAGAGTACCCTTCCCTTCACCGTCTTGAAAAATGAGGATCATGCTCCGGATAGACTTTTTTTTTTTTTTTAATGTTTATTTTTAAGAGAGAGATAGAGAGACTGAGAGGCGGAGTGAGAGCGGGGGAGGGGCAGAGAAAGAGAGGGAGACACAGAATCAGAAGCAGGCTGTAGGCTCTGTACTGACAGACAGAGGTAGGGCTCAAACTCCTGAACCATGAAGTCATGACCTGAGCCAAAGTCAGAGGCTCAACCAACTGAGCCACCCAGGCGCCCCTCTGAATTGACTTTTATATCTGTAGTTACTATGTATAGTAAAGCAATAGCACCTTCTCAATGGAGAACTCCACTCCACCAGGGTCTTCCCAACCTCATTTTGTCTTATACTTATAATTTTCAAACCATTTAATTAATTAATTAATTAATTATTTAAATGTTTAGTGCTGAAACTTTTTTTTATTCAAAACTTCATAAGCAATCATAAAAGATTAAAAAGAAAATTCTGATTAAAGTAGGGTCTTTAAGTCTCATTTATTTTGATACTCATTTGTCAGAGCAAGTGGCTGCTGGGGTAGTTGTAAGAATTTATTTCTAACACCACTACTCTGAATGATAGTCTTCTTTTATAATTCAAGTCATATTATGTTGTTGCCTATAGAATATTTGCTTTTTTATAGATTCAAATCTCTTACACCAAATTTGTTTTATTTTGTTTTGTTTTGTTTTGTCTTTAATAAGCTGCGAAGGAGGTGGGGTTGTTAGAAATCCCCTTTGAGTGATTTCTTACTACCTTAACTTCTAACCTGAGCATAAAAATAACCAGAGGAAAGCAACCAGTGTTTTTCTGTGTGAACTTGGTATTGCTGTCCACAGCAGCTTTCCTTCTAAATTAAGTTCTCTCTCTTAACTCTGACCTTGAAAGCTCAGTCTAAATGTCATAAAAAATAGTGGCATCAAGAGCTGTAATCTGTGCACTGTGTTGGATCTTCAATGTCCTTTAGGTCTAAGACTGAGAGTATTTTATGGCTTCGCACTCAGCTGGCCACAATTCTGACTATAGCGTAATTGGATTATTGCACCATATAATGAAAATAACAAGGAAGGGATATCTGTGAATTGCTGTTATAGATTTGTTGACAGAACTAGCATTTGAGAAAAGCTTCTGGCCTTAGAATCACAGAATTTTCAAGGTACAAGAGCTTGAAAATCATTGACTCCCTAAGAGGTAGTAAGTGATGTGCTGGCACAGCTAGTAAATGGCACAAACCGTGATTGCCTTAGGTCTTTTTTTGGTACTCTTTCCTCCATGCAAATGGCCCTTAACCTTTTGTTGTTGCTGTTCTTCTTGGACTCCCTTGTAAATATAAGGAAAATAACAAACCTGAAAAAATATACATGTACAAACATACGCCAGAGTTTGCATAAATCACTTGGCTGAGAATCTCAGTTAACTTGTCTATGGATCCAGTTTGAGAATGAAAAAAGACTTCCTTTCTTCAAAGTGCTAGTGAAAGAGAAGAATATTTTAAATTCAGCCTATTTTTAGTGAGACATATGATGGTAAGATTTCAAGGACACCTTATTTTTCTTCATTAGAGAAAAGTAATATGTATTCTTGGTGACCAAAATCTCATGTGGCCCCAAGGATAAGGGAAGCAGTGCTGCAAACAAAGTAAGCAATACAGGAATAAGATTAATGGAGTTAGTTAATTTTATTGTGGCCAAGCTTAACATTGACCTAGGTATATTATCTTAAAATTGTAACAACCAAGATACTCTAAGAAAAGGAAGAAAGAAAGAAAGAAAGAAAGAAAGAAAGAAAGAAAAGAAAAAATAAGCAAGCAGGCAGAGAAATGGAAAAAATACAACACAACTTCTCAACAGAGGAGTTTTAAAAAGTAGTTTCAAAGCAATTGAACCCAGAACCTATCTTTGCAAACTAAATTTGACAGTCTTTTAATAAACTGATTATGACTATGAAGGAAGTTGTCAAATCAGAAAGTACAGGAAGTCTGGCAAAAGATGGCCAGGCAACAGTAAGTGGTAATCATATTATATTAGGAAGAAAAAAGGAAAAATCATGGAAAATATAAAGAAAAATTAAAAAATAAACAAATATTTAAAACCATAATTCAAGAAAACTTTGCTTAATTAAAAGAAAATTTGTATCTGTAAGTTGAAGAGGCACACCATGTACCCAGGAATATTCACCCAAAGTTCTTAACACTGAAATATATTATAGTAAAATCATTGGACTTTAAAGGAAAAAAAAATAGACAATTGGGTTAAAATAATGTCACTTATAAAGGAAAATAAGTCAGGTTGGCATTATACTTCTCCCCATCAACATTCAATGTCAGCATACAGTGAAGTAACATCTACAGGATATTTAAGAGAGTATGAATCAAGGATTTTATATCCAGCCAACTTATTTGTTACATATAAGCACTGCATACAGTTTTAAATAGGAGAGAGCTCTGCGATTTTTATTCATAGGAGACTTTCCTGAAAAAACTGGAGGACAGGTTCTTTCTTTCAACACTTTAAATATTTCACTTTTGCATGGTTTCTGAAGATATATTTGATGTAATTCTGAACCTTGCTTCTCTGTCAGTATTTTTTTTTTTCTTCTGGCTTCTTTCAAGATTTTTGTTGTTTTGCATTTTTTGCAGTTGTGAATATGATATTCCTACCTAGGTGAAGATTTTTTGATATTTATATTGCTTAGTACTTGCTAAGTTTCCTGGATCTGTGTTTTGGTGTCTATCAAGTGTGGAAAATTTTCACTCATTATTGTTTTCAACATTTATTCTGTTCCTTTGAATCATACTTGCATCCCAGGCATAAATCCCAAATGATCCATTTTGGCTTCTGAATTTGGTTTGTTAGTATTTTATTAAAAATTTTTGCATCTTTATCTATCAAGAATATTGGCCTGTAGTTTTCTTTTTTAGTACTGTTCTTTTCCGGTTTTGGTACCAGGATAATGCTGGCTTTGTAAAATGAGTTTGGGAGTATTCCTTCCCCTTTGATTATTTGGACAAGTTTGAGAAGGATTGGTACTAATTCTTTAAATGTTTGGAAAAAATCACCAGTAAAGCCATATGGTCCTGGGCTTTTCTTGGTTGGGAAATTTTTTATTACTGATTTAATCTCCTTACTAGTAATTGGGCTATTTAGATTTTCTCTTTCTTCCTGATGCAGTCTTGGTAAGTTGTATGTTTCTGAGAATTTTCCCATTTCTTCTAAGTTGTCTAACATGCTAGTGCATAGTTGTTCTTGTAGTATCTTATGACCTTTGAATTTAGGTGATAGCCATTGTAACATCTGCTTTTTCATTAATAATTTTGTTGATTTGAGTCCTCTCTCTTTTTTTCCTTGATTAGTTTAGCTAACAGTTTGTCAATTTAGTTTAGCTTTTTAAAGAACCAATTCTTAGTTTGGCTAATCTTTTCTATTGTTTCCCTCTTCTCTATTTCATTCATTTCTGCTCTAATTTTTATTATTTCCTTTTATCTGCTAACTTTGGGTTCAGTTTATTGTCCTTTTTAAATTCCTTTTAATTCTTGTTTCTTAATGTAAGTATTTATTGCTATGAATTTATCTCTTAAAATAGATTTTGCAGCATTCCACAAGTTCTGATATGTTGTATTTCCATTTTCATTTGTCTTGAACTTTTTTAATTTCATTTTTAATTTCTTCTTTGATCCGTTGGTTATTCAGGAAAAGTGTTGTTTAATTTCTATGTTCATTAATGTTCCAGTTTTCTTCATAATTGATTTCTAGTTTTATGCCATTGTGGTTCAAGAAGATACTTGGTATGATCACAGTCTTCTTGAATTTTCTAAGATTTGTTTTATGGCCTAACATATGGCCTATCCTAGAAAATGTTCCATGTGCATTTACGAAGAATATCCATTCTACTGTTACTGAATACACCCTTCAGTATATGTCTGTTAGGTCCATTTGGTCTATAGTGCTGTTCAAGTCTACTGTCTTCTTATTGATTCCCTGTCTGAATGATTTATCCACTTTGAGAGATAATCTTCAAGTATTATTGTGTTACTGTTTATTTCTCCTTTTAGCTTTGTTAGTTTTTGCTTTTATATAGTTAGGTGCCTCAATTTTGAGTGCATAAATATTTACAATTGTTCTATATTCTTGATACATTGACCCTTTTACCATTATATAATGACTTTCTTTATCTTTTCTTACCATTTTAAAAGTCTATTTTGTGTGATGTAAGCATAGCTACCTTTGCCTTTTTTGGTTACTATTTGATTGAAATGTCTTTTTCCATTCAGCCATACTCTGTTTTTAATTGGATAATTTAATCAATTTACATATAAAGTAATTATTGATGGGTAAGAAGATGGGTAGTAGATGGGGCTATGAATTTGCTTCCTTTCCTGGCAGGGAAGCAGGATAAGACTCAGGACCTGTACAGCTCATTGCTTGGAGAGCTCGATCAGTCCAGAATGTGCACTGAATGCTTCAGTCAGGTGAACATTTTTTGCTCTTCAGACCCAATAACCATTGGCTGTATTCTCTGTTTGAGTGCCACATCAGGCTGTTGAATGGGCTAAGCTGCTTTCTGTGTTCCATGGTTAGGTGCTTTTATCAAACAGGCTGAAGGCTGCATAAATCAATGAGTGGGGTTATAAATTAGATTTCCTGCTCTGGCACAGTAGAGGAACAGCTCTAAAGCTGGTAAGGCTCTTTGTTGTTTTAACTCAAAGCTGACTCACACTTCAAATAGGGCCATGAGAAAACAGGGCCACTGGCTTTGTTCTGCAAATTATCAGCTCTTCCCCCTTCCTTATTCCTTAGCTTGAGTGCCATTGTGCTGCACAGTTTCTAGGAGTTGTTGCCAGCCCTTCTGTTCAGATGGGGCCAGAAAACACTTACCACAGCAGATGGGGCTATGTCTCATCTCCCTTACCTATGGATACAGACTGTTTCAGGCTATTTTCAATTTTCTAAACAGATTTTATGGTATAGAGAGGCCTAGAGCTACCCTCAGCCTTGGCTATGAATCAGTCCCTCTGCCACCAGGCCCAATACTGTCTTTGCTATGGGGGTGGTCAGTTCTGCTCACTCAACTCTTGGCTCACACACCATTGGACCACACAGCTCCTAGGAGTTCTTTCCAGCCCTTCTGGTCAGATGGACCAGAAGATACTCTCCACAGCAAGTGGGGTGGTGATTCAGCTCCTAGCCTGGCCATGGACAAACTATGGTCTAGGGCCAGCAAAATTCTTCCTTTATGGATCTGAATCAGGCATATCTGCATTCTGCCATGTACCTTGGTCAGAGTGTACCCCCAATTTGGTTCTGCAGATTAGCAAAGCAACTGGCTGGGATTATTACTTGGCCACTACAGGTATGAACTTGGTCTGTCAAGATCCATCTGCTAGTTGTTGCAAGCCTTTACCTTTTCTCCATTTTAATCAGGTTGCCAGTGGTTGAGTCTCACAGATTCTCCTGCAATCCCCATGGTATGAGATCAGACTAGAAGCTCCCAAAATGTGACCCAGAATGCTGAAAGAGTCTCATTATTCCTCATGGACTCTCTTTTCTCATTGGAGAAATCACAAGCTCAGAAAAGACCTTTCCATGTGGTGCTATGCTGGCCTAGCATGCTGGCCTAGTGGGAATGCTGTTGACATGTAGCCACTTCTCTTACTCTTCTGATGTAGTCTGTCTTCATCTCTTTGGTACAGAAGGATACTACGTCCTCACCTCCATGTTCTAGGATTGTCTCAGTGGTTTGTTCTTGAATAGATGTTAGTTGTTCTTATGAGGGGAGCAAAGTCAGGAACAACCTATATTGCCATCTTGGTGACATCAGGTTCATCCATTTTTATATTGTTTTACTTTTAATTGCAATGTTTGTTCCTTTAATATTTAATATAACTATAGATCTTTTTGGAGTTATTTCTATCATTTGAAAATTTGTTTTTTGCTTGTCCTCTGATTTTTCTTTCTCATTCTCTCATTATTCTTTTAATAATTTTTAATTTTCTGAATAATTTCACACTTTTAAGTAGTTACTCTGAGGATAATAGTACCCATACTTAACTTTAAACCATCTACTTAGGCTTGATATTGTACCATTTTGGATAAAAATTTGAAAACTTTGCATGTATATAAAAGTCCATTTACCATTTCCATTCTTTTACAATATATTTGTCATAGGTTTTATATCTACATCCTGTATGCATATGAAAATTTCATAATTTTTTCCTTAGATAGTTCTATATGTTTTAAAGAAATTTGGAGGAAAACAGCGTTTATATTTTGCCAAACCATTTCTGATGCTCTTTATTTCTTCCCAAAGATACATGTTTTATTAAATATAATTTCTCTTCAGTGTGAAAAACATCCTTTAGTATTTCAGGTAGTATGAGTATGATGGTGATCAGTTCTCTTAGTGTTCTGTGTCAAAATGTGTTTTTATTTTGTTTTTATTTTTGAAGAAAACTTTGGCTAGATAACAATTCTGGATTAACTTTATTTTTTCTCATGTCAGCATTTTGCTACTGGTATGTTGCCTCTCTAGTTTCTGAACAGCAAAATTGTGGTCATTTGAATTCTTGTTTCCCTTTATGTAATGAGCTATGCTTTTTTTGTTCCAGTTGTTAGTTTTTCCTTTATGTTTGTGCTCTAGTAATTTGCCCCTGGGGTGTCTGAACTTGATTTTTCCCTCTTTGTAGTATTTGTTAATCTTGGAATTTACTCATCTCTTGAATCTATAAATTTATCTTTCAAAAATCTGAGGATATTTTTGGTCATTATATCTTCTAATATTTTTCTGCTTTACTAGGACCCAATAAATGTATGTCTTCAAATTATGTAAGTTTTTAATCATTATTTTCTCAAATGTTGTTGTCTGCCCTATTCTTTTTTGTCTTCTCTTTTGGGACTCTAATGACACATATTATACCTTTTGATATAGTTCCACTTATTTCTGAGGCTCTGTTTCAAGTCATTTGGTTCAGAGAAAAGAAAAATAAAAAGATTGGGGAAACTTGAATTGATCTATTTTCCAATTCACTGACTATTCCTTCTATCAATTCCATTTTCCTGTTAAGGCTTTCAGTGAATTTTTTTTTTCATATATTGTACTGTTTGTTTCAAAATTTCTATTTTGTTCATTTTCTATAGTTTATATTTCTCTCCTAGAAGTTCTTATCTCTTAATTTGCTTTAAACATACATTCCTTTATACCATTAAACGTAAATGTAATATCCTTCAAAATTTATTTCTGTTAATTCCATCATCTATGCCATTATAAGGTTGTTACACCCTGATAGTAATTTCTTTTGAGTAAGTCATATTTCTTTAATTCTTCATGTTGAGTGATTATAGATTCTATTCTGGACATTGTAAATGTTGTGCTGTGGGAAATATATGTTGTGTTATATCATCTTGACTTCTGTTGTTGTTACTGTTGGTTGATTGACTGTACTTTTTTTTTAACTTTATTTATTTATTTTGTGAGAGAGAGAGCTCAATGAGGGGAGGTGCAGAAAGAGAGAGAGAGAATCCCAAATCCCAAGCAGGCTCTGCACTGCCAGTTACAAAGTCCGACAGGACTCGATTCCATGTACCACGAGATCATAACCCGAACCAAAATCAAGAATATGAGGCTTAACTGCCTGAGCCACCCAGGCATGCCACAGATTTTACTTTTTAAAAATGAATTGTTGCAAATGACATATCAGACAAAGGGCTAGTATCCAAAATCTATAAAGAGCTCACCAAACTCCACACCTGAAAAACAAATAACCCAGTGAAGAAATGGGCAGAAAACATGAATAGACACTTCTCTAAAGAAGACATCCGGATGGCCAACAGGCACATGAAAAGATGTTCAACGTCGCTCCTTATCAGGGAAATACAAATCAAAACCACACTCAGATCACCTCACGCCAGTCAGAGTGGCCAAAATGAACAAATCAGGAGACTAATAAGTGTACAACCTAAAAAAAAAAAATGAATTGTTAGTTGGTGACTTTAACAGACTATTAAATTGGTTGGACAATATCTTGTAGGTGGCAGATAAAATCTCAGTACAATTTAGCTGGGCTCCTTAGACTCTGCTTTCATGTGGTAGCTCCAGTTTCACCCAAATATTTGGGAAGTTAATTAAAAAATAACTTCTCCAACTCCTTTCTTACGGTCTCCCCTCACTTTGCAGCAGATTTGGTCTTCCCAAGTTCTGTTGTCTTGTTCCTCAAACCAGAAATTTTAGCCATGGCACATGATGAAGATTGGGTGTACCCTCATGCTATTCATCCAGTGCTGTTTCCCACCTCTAAGTGTCAACTCTGTGTCAAGGAAGAAAAAAAGGAAGAGGACCTGCTTTTGTCACTCTCTTCTGCCTAAAAGCAGGGTGTTTTTTGTACATCATCTGAAGTTTTTATCTGCTAGAGGGCAATTCAATAATTTACTTAGCTATTACCCAGGATAAAAATTCTGCATGTATTTTCAAAAGATAACTTTGTTATTATAAAATTATAGTTTGACAGTTATTTACTGACAGTATATTAAAGATATCATTATCTTCATTCTGGCTTTTATTGAGAAGTCTGCTGTCAAATTATCTTTTTTCTCTGTTCTTAGGATCTTTTCTTGTTTTTGATATTCTAGACATATACTACAATGCACAAAGGTGTCAATTTATTTGTATTTATTATGCTTTCTAAATATTGGACTTCATGGGTTTGAGGATTTATGATTTTTATCGGTTTTGAAAACTTCTCATCCTTTATCTCTTCAAATAATGCTTTTGCTTTATTCTCTATACTTTGTCTTTCTGAGACTCCAGTTAAACCTATATTACAACTCCTGATTCTTTCTTCCTTGACAGTTTCTTTTTCTATTTTCTAACTCATTCTCTTTCAACTGCCTGCAAGATAATTATACTTGAAATATTTCTATTTTAGTAACATACCATTAAGTTTTGTCTACTTGATTATTTAATGAAACCATTTAGGGTTTGCTAAGTAATATTTTCACAATATAAGTACTCAAAACTCACCACTTGAAATAAAAGCTAGGAAACTGATAGCAATCGTCATCTAAACACGTGGGTACCACCATCCTGTTGCCTTACATTCCACTTCTTGAGGTAAACCATGTTATAATCACTTTAATTTCCATTTTGTATCATTTTATTGAATTTCTCTGTATTTCTAATGACTATATATTTTTAAAAAATTTAATGTTTATTTCTGAGAGAGAGACAGAAAGAGAGAGCAAGAGAGGGGCAGAGAGAGAGGGAGACACACAATCAGAAGCAGGCTCCAGGTTCCAAGCTGTCAGCACAGAGCCTGACATAGGGCTCGAACCCATGAACCGCAAGATCATGCTCTGAGCTGAAGTTGGATGCCTAACTGACTGAGCCACTCAGGTGCCCCAGTATATAATTTTATAAAAAGATCTATTGCTATATATATTTGGGGAGACAACTTTTTCAATTAAACACATTGCCATCCATTTAGTCTTTTTTTATTATATATTATGTGTTTAACATACTGATTTTTAAATTTATGTACAGTAAAATTCACACTTCCTTTTTATACAATTCTGTGGATATGACAAATGCAGTAATGTAGCTATTACCACAATCAGGATACAGAACAGATTCCTCATCTTCAAAAGTTCCTTTATGCTACTTATTTTTTATCAAATATACCCCACTATCCTAATCTCTGGCAATCACCTATATATTCTCCATCTCTATAGTTTTAGTTTTTACAGAATTCATATTAGTGGTTTCATATAGTAACTTTTTTACTCTGCTTACTTTCACTTAGCATAATGCATTTGAGAGATATCTAAGTTACTCTTTTTTTCTTATCGCTGAGTTGTATTCCTTTGCATAAATGTACCAGTTGTTTATCCATTCATTCATTGAAGGACATTTATTTTTAGTTTGGGGCTATTATGAATACAGCTACTATAAACATGAGCATTTTGTGTGCTTATAAATTTTTATTCTTTGTGGTTAATACATAAGAGTGGGATTGCGGAATCTAATGTTGAGTGTATGCTTGATTTTTTAAGAAACAATGAAACTGTTTCCCAAAGTGGCTCTCTCATTTTGCATTCCCATCAGCAATATATATGAGTGATGCAGTCTTGAGCTTTTTTACTTTTAATATAATTTTACAAATTAAACTATAATGATTAGTCTTCTTGCATACTTAATCTACATCAGTTACTTTGCATGCATTTTAGAGAACTGAACTATTCTAACAAAGAATAAGTCAAATGTGATGTTACAATCACATTCTGCTTTTGATTTTAACATTGTCATTACAAGACTGCCATGTTGCTCAACTTTAAATGGTACCACTCACATCCTAGTCTATAGAGTTTTTCCCTAACCATTGCTTTTAAGTCTTTAACGAATGCGCACAATAAGCAGAACCATCATGTGGGTGTATTTTGAATTTTAATTAATGATTCATCATAGTATACTATTATGGCAGGTCAAATCATCAAAAACAGCTTCTAAAACCAGTTTTAGAGACTTTAAAACACATATGTAATACACATTTGCACAGCAACATAAGGTTATTTTCCAAAATGGGTCTACTAAAAATCAGTGGTGTAAGATGTTTATATGTTTAATTTGAAGTGTGTCACATAAGAGGGAATCTTTGTTAAATAAGTTTGAAATAACATTATTAAACAAATATTTTTCTACTTATAATATTCAGAGACTTTAATATTTTATTTTAAAGAGAGAACTAGCTAATAGATCATTTTCCAGACTTATTTTATCATAAGACCTATTATAGGAATCTCATGAAAATTTTGAACTTGTAAGGAAATTAGAGAAAACCATTAGAGGAAACTCATAATAGCATTTATTCCGGGTGGTCAGTTATTATCTGGCTCAATTGAGTGTAGATCATCTGAGAATGGTATTACAAATTGAATGTAAAATATGAAGTACCTGCAGGAATAAAGTGAATTGGTTAGAACATTTATTATAAAGAAGGGGCATTTGTAGATAGCACCAATATATAACAGGTCATAGCCAAGTGTCAAAAACAATTTACAGAATAGTTTGCAGCTTACAGGCTCTGGTTTTAAATGACATTTCTATTGACACTTTTTATTTTCCGAGCTGACAGAAGATAGCTCTTACTTAGAAAGGCAAGGATATCTGCCCCTGAAGTGTCTAAGGTGTTAAACCTATTATGTTCAAGTGTTAGATTTTAAAAAGTACTGCAGAGGGTAACCTTGGGAAGCATTCACTCTACTCTTAAGGTAAAGCCTGAAACATCTGTTGTGGAAGAGGGAAATGAAAGAAACATTTTAGATGTCTCCATGCTTTTAACTGTGATTCCTTTTTAGGTGCTCTGGGCATGAAGAAAGGGGAAAATGTTTTTATAAGGTTTTGTTTGTTTGTTCCAAATGAAGATTTGATATTTGTGCCTAGAGATATTTATCACTTTGTATCATGCATTAGACTTAAGACTTCATGTCATTTAATAGTTTTAGCTTTTCAGAACCCCTGATTTTATCTGTCTATCTACATACTTATCTATTATCTTTCTTTTACTTCTGGTCTTTTATTATCAACCACGATCTCAAATTAGAAAAGGTAGGAAAACGAGGCCATGTATTGTTATACACTTAACATAAATTTCTGTTTGTCTCTTTATCTCTCTTTCTTTCTCTCTCTCTTACATACACACACACGTTTTATTTAATTAATGCTGCTCTTGAGCAGTCAGATTTACTTTGTAAGGCTTACAGTACATTATAAAATACTGAACAATTTTGGCATAATTTGTGTCAAGGCACCATCGACTGAAAGTGATATAACATGTATTTGACAATGGGTTAGGGATTAAACTCATAAATTTTCTTTTGAAAAGTGAGTGAACATCCATACACAACCTCTAATTTTAGTAATAGCCTCACAGGTCAAAATCAGTATGTATTACCCATTTGTCTCTGCAGTGTTCCTACAGTAATATCAAACCCAATAGCTTGATTATGATCCTTTTATCTTCTCCTTTGATTACTTGACACTTCAGCTTCTATAAAAATTAATTCCAATAATTTGTAGAGAAGAAGAAAGAGAATAATTAGAAGAAGGAGTGGCAGGAGAAACAGTATTTATAGAAAGCTAAAAATTTACATCTTTCACAATAGCTATTAGTTTTACTTTTTCTTTTCCCTCTCCGAATAACATTCAGAATTTAATTTTATTTTATATATTATATATGATATATATGGTCATATATCATATATAATATAGTATTATATATTATTATAATATTTATGTATGTATTATTTAATAATATTCAAAATTTACTTAAAATTTAACAGTAAATATTAACCATTAGTATATACATGACAATTTTCTAAAAAAATAATCTGTAGGAAGTGGGCAAACAAGAAAAATGAAACTAAATAACGTTGATTTTTAGAAGTCAACAAAATGCTCTGCTAAAATCTTTTTTTCCAAGCAACAGCATTGAGATAATAGTGAGCATGTGATCCTTTTCTCCTTAATGAAATATAAGAATAAGTTTGGCAAGTTGTATGTTCTATTAATTTGGACAAATGTATGACATGTTTCCACCATCATAGTGTCATACAAAACAGATTCATTGCCCTAAAGGTCTCCTGCACTTCAACTATTCATCTCTCCCTCCTCTCTAACCCTTAACAACTGATCTTTTCACTGTGTCAAAAGTTTTTCCTTTTCAAAACATCATATAGTCGGAATCATACAGTATGTAGCCTTCTCAGATTGGCTTCTTTCACTTAGTAATGCACATTTAAGTTTCCTTCATATCATTTTAAGACTAATTTCTTTGTACAGTTGAATAATATTTCATTGTCTGGAGGTACCAGACACCATTGGCTCTCCATTCACCAACAGAAAAACATCTTGATTGCTTCCAAATGTTCACAATTATGAATAAAGCTGCTATTTGCATGTTTTTATGTGAACATTTGCATGTTTTTATGTGACTATCCATTTGCATGTTTTTATGTGAACATAGTTTTCAACTCCTTTGGATAAATATCAAGAAGTGTGACCAAAACAAAAGTAATAATAAAAAATAAAACCTAAAAAATAAACTTAACCAAGGAGGTAAAAGGCCTGTACCTGAAAACTATAAAATGTTGATGAAAGAAATTGAAGATGACACAAACAAATGAAAATATATTCCACATGGCCTGGAAGAACCAATATTATTAAAATGTTCATACTGCCCAAAGCAACCTGTAGATTTAGTGCAATCCAGCGATATCAAAATACCAATGGCATTTTTCATAGAACTAGAACAAATAATTCTAAAATTTGTATAGAACCACAAAAGACCCTGAATTGCCAAAATGATCTTGAAAAATAAGAACAAACCTGGAGATATCATAATCCCAGATTTCAAAATATACTACAAAGCTATACTAATAAAAACAGTATGGTACTGACACAAAAATTGATACATAATCAATGGAACAGAAAGAATAGACAGCCTAGTAGTAAACCCACACTTTTATGGTCAAGTAATCTATGACAAAGGAGGCAAGAATATACAATGGAAAAAAGTCTCTTCAAGAAATGGTGTTGAGGGGCGCCTGGGTGGCTCAGTCGGTTGGGCTGCCGACTAGAGCTCAGGCCATGATCTCGTGATCTGTGAGTTGGAACCCCGTGTCTGGCTCGGTCCTGAGAGCTCAGAGCCTGGAGCCTGCTTCCGATTCTGTGTCTCCCTCTCTCTCTCTCTCTCCCCTTCCCTGCTTGCTCTCTGTCTCTCTTTCTGTCTCTCTGTCTCTCTCAAAAATAATAAACAATTGAAAAATTAAAAAAAAAAGAAATGGTGTTGGGAAAACTGGACAGCTACATGCAAAGCAGTGAAACTGGACCATTTTACTACCACACACACACAAACACACACATACACACACACACAAACGAAAACCTCAAAATGGATTAAAGACCTAAATGTGAGACCTGAAACCATAAAATTCCTAGAAGAAAATGTAGGCAGTAATCCCCTAGACATCAGCACAGAAACATTTTTTTTAGATGTCTCCTTTGGCAAGGGAAACAAAAGCAAAATTAAAATATTAAGACTATACCAAAATAAAAAGCTTTTGCATAGCAAAATAAATCATCAACAAAACAAAAAGAGAACCTACTGAATGAGAGAAGAAACATGCAAATGATATATCCAATAAAGAGTTAATATCCAAATATATAAAAAACTTATACAACTCAACACCACAATAAGAAATAATCTAACTAAAAATAGGAAGAGGACATGAATAGACATTTTTTTTCCAAAGAAGACCAAAGCTGGCCAATACACACATCATAAGATGCTCAACATCATTAATCTTCAGGGAAATGCAAATCAAAATTACAATGATATATCACCTCACATCTTTCAGAATGGTTAACATAAAAAACATAAGAAACAATAAATGTTGTCAAGGATGTGGGGGAAAAGGAACCCTTGTGCACTGTTGGTGGAAATGCAAGCCAATACAGCCACTGTGTGAAACATGATGGAGGTTCCTCAAAATGTTAAAAATAGAATTACCATATGATTTAGTAATTTCACTACTGGGTATTTACCCAAAGAATATGAAAACACTAATTTGAAAACATATATGCACCCCTGTGTTTATTGTAGCATTATTTATAATAACCAAGATATGGAAGCAACCCAGGTATCCCTTGAGTCCCTAGATAGATGAATGGGTAAGGAATATGTGGTATATTTACACAATGGAGTGCTAATCAACCATAAGAAAGGGTGTAATCTTGCCTTTTGCAACAACATGGATGGAGCTAGAGAGTATAATGCTAAATGAAATAAGTCAGTCAGAGAAAGACTATATGATTCCACTCATATGTGAAATTTAAGAAACAAAACAAATGAACAAAGAAAAAAATAGACAAACCAAAAATCAGACTCTTAAATATATAGAACAAACAGGTGGTTTCCAGAGAGGAGATGGGTGGGAGGTATGGGTATAATAGGTGATTGGGATTAAGAGTGCACTTATTATGATAAGCACTAAGTAATGTATATAACTGTGGAATCACTATATTGTACACCTGAAACTAATATAACACTATATGTTAACTATACTGGAATTAAAATTAAAAATTTAAATAAATACAAAAAATAAAAGTCTGTCATTAATTGCCAGATATCTTATTGATTTCTAGTTTAATTCCATGTGGTATGAGAGCAGACATTATATGATTTCTATTCTTTTAAAATTGATAAGGTATGTTTTATGACTCAGAATATAGTCTATCTGGTGAATGTTCCAGGTGAGCTTGAGAAGAATGTACATTCTGGTATTGTTGGATGAAGTGAACTATAGATGTCAATTATATCCAGTTAATGAATGGTGTTGTTGAATTCAACCCTGTCCTTACTGATTTTCTGTCTACTAGATCTGTCCATTTCTGGGAGAGTAGTGTTGAAATTGCCAACTGTGATAATCTATTCATTTATTTCTTTTTGAAATTCTATTATTTTGCATCACTTATTTTGACTCTCTGCTTTTAGGCACACATACATTAAGGACTGATAATGTCTTGTTGAAGAATTCACTCCTTTATAATTATATAATGCCCTTCTTTCCCTCTGTAATGCCCTTATTTTCCCCTGATAACTATTCTTGCCTTCAAGTGCACTCTATCTGAAATTAATATAGCTTCTCCTGCATTCTTTTATTCTGTGTTAATGTAATTTTAATCTTTATGTATCTTTATATTTAAAATGGTTTCTTATAGGCAATACATAGTTAGGTCTTGTTTGTTGATGCCCTCTGACAGTTTCTCTTTTTACTGATGTATTTATACCACTGATATTTGAAATGTTTATTGATATGGTTGGACTAATACCTATCCTATTTGTGTTTTTTTTTTCACTTTGTTTCCCTTGTTCTTTGTTACTATTTTTGTTTTTCCCTCATTTTCTGCCTTGTATTGTTTCTAATTGGGCATTTTGTATAATTATATTTTCTTTCTTAAGAATATTGATTATACTTCATTTTTTAACTTATTTTTAGTAGTTTCAGTAGAGTTCACAATATACATTTATAGCTAACCCAAGTCTATTTTCAAATAATACTATAGGTGAGTGATGTAATAGATTGTAGGGCAAGTATGCACAAATGTCTTGAAAATATAATCCAGGGTCTCTAACCTATCTTGGAGGTAACTAAAACCTTTTAGACAAGATAAGAAAATGAAGCCAAGTTAGAAATTATTAATACAAAAACAGATAAATTAACCAGAACTTATTGAGTACCAATGGTATAAGTAGATTTAAAAATATATATGATAAAGTAGATGTGATCTAGCTATCTATCTATAGATAGATAGACATATACATATATCACATAAAATGTGATCTATATCTATCTATCTATCTATCTATCTATCTATCTATACAACAGAATATTACTCAATGGTCAAAAAGAATGAAATTTTGCCATTTGCAACAATGTGAGTGGAACTAGAATGTATTATACTAAGTGAAATAAGTCAGTCAGAGAAAGATAAATGTCATGTGATTTCACTCATATGTGGAATTGAAGAAACAAAACAGGGGAAAATAGGGAAAGGGAAGGCAAGCCTTCCTTTTATCTTTTTATAAGATAAAAACAGAGAGGAAGGCAAGCCATAAGAGACTGTTAAATACAGAGAACAAACTGAGAGTTGCTGGAGGGGTTTTGAGTCAGGGGATGGGCAAAAGGGGTGATGGGCATTAAGGAGAGCACTTGTTGGGGTGAGCATGGTATGTTATATGTAAGTGATGAATCACTAAATTCTACTCATGAAACCATTATTATACTACATGTTAACTAACTTGGATTTAAAAAAAAATTCAAAAAAATTTTTGAGGAGCGCCTTGGTGGCTCAGTCAGTTAAACATCCACCTCTTGATGTGGCTCAGGTCTGATCTCATGATCATAAGATCAAGCCCTCTGTCAGGCTCTGTGCTGGGCATGGGGCCTGCTTAGGATTCTCTCTCTCCGTCTTCCTCTGCTCCTCACTCACTTGCACTCTGTCTCTCTAAAAAAAATTTAAAAATATGTTTGAGAATATGATATATACAGCAAACACAACATTTACAGTTTAAGTCAAGTTATGTGTAAGTAAAGTTTTCAATATGATTTAATAACTATGCATTGGTGTACTAGGAATGAAGACAATGATAATGATGGTAAGATGTAAGTTGTCTTAAAAGGACACAGTTACAATGCATGAAAATAATATATGGTATATGTTCCCCAATGAAGGAAATATTTGCATTTTTAATTTTCAAACTTAGCTTCACAAAATCCTGAGATTATTTTTAGACATATTTCAGAGATTTCCTGATGAGGCTGGGGCTAAGTATTTGAGTATAATCTGCAAAAAGGAATTTGAACTAAAATAAGTAAATTTTATTGCATAATAAGGAAAGAGGATATTGGTAGCTATGATATAGTAGGGACAGCAAGGACTCTGGATAAAGAAGAATTTGGAAAAGGTTCATGATATAATACACTCCACCAATGTGGCAGTAGACTGGGTTTATTGGAAAAGATGGCCATTGTGAAATTAATTGTGCCGAGACTACCTAAAGGATTTTAAGAAAGCTGATATATATTATTAAGATGTTTTTAGTTCTGTACTGTTTTATATCCCCTTGCTTTTGCCCCAAATCATTAGCAAAAGTCTATTTCACACAAGATCACATTGGTGATATCGTGGTAAATAAAGGAGAAATTAAATTCAAACATCGTTGCAAATAAGGTATTATAGAAAAGTCACAAAAGGTGTTCCAAAGTCACAAAAAGTGGGGCACCTGGGTGGCTCAGTCGGTTAAGTGTCCAACTCTTGATTTCAGCTCAGGTCATAATCTCACGGTTCATGAGTTTGAGCCCTGTGTCATGGTCCACACTGAATGTGGAGCCTGCTTGAGATTCTCTGTCTCTCCCTCTACCTCTGCCCCTCACACCTGCTCATGCTGTCTCTTTCTGTCAAAATAAATAAATAAACAAAATAAATAAACACACACACCAAAAAAAAGTCACAAAAAGCAATAGGATAATTCTCCAATTGAGAATTGACGCCCAAGAGCAAGGATGTAAAATATTAACTAGTGAATAAACTCCATATGGCCTGCACCCACGTATCTCAGAAGTTTGAACAAGGTCTAAACTTGTTCAATGGGATGGGATGAGGTTGAGGAAATGGGATGAGGTACTAAAATGTACTCAGCTACTAAAATGATAGGTGCTTATAGAAAGCTGTGGAATGAGGGAAACTTAGATTATAATTCCAACATTTAGTAGGCTTGTCAGGTAAGGCATAATTTCAAAAGGGCAGAATACTTATCTTTTAGCATATTATACGATTTTGAAATTCTAGGCTTTTTAAATATTCAAATATAATAAAATTCTCTCTATATATGGTTTTTCCAGCCTGGTGAAGGAAGTTAGGCATTCTCTGATTCTGGATGGATTTGTGATTCAGGTCATCATTTCTTATCATTTCTACAAAGTTTAGAAAGTTTATAGAAGTTATAGAAAGTTTATAAAGTTTTATATTTGCTAATCTTTCATGCATTATAACCTAAAAACATCTTTTTATTTTCATCTAAATTCTGAGTTTTGAGAGTAATATATATTTTTTAATATTGTATAAATTGTGACCATTGGGAAGACTTATTGACAATGGATTTCTTGGAGTGCAGGACTGTGTTTATCTTGGATCCTAGCATCTGGAGCAGAGTCTCATATTTGTTGACTTTATCATCTAAATATGATACCAATGACACAGGAAGGGACAGATCCAGGTTTTATGGAGCCTAAATCTTACTGAATTTAGGAAGCTATATTTAATTTTTTTTTTAATATTTATTTATTTTGGGGAGAGAGAGAGAGACACAGACCATGAGCAGAAGAGGGGCAGAGAGAGAGGGAGACACGGAATCTGAATCAGGCTCCAGGCTCTGAGCTGTCAGCACAGAGCCCAACACGGGGCTTGAACCCATTGACCGCGATACCATAACCTGAGCCAAAGTCAGTCGCTTAACCGACTAAGCCACCCAGGTGCCCCTAGGAAGCTGTCTTTAAAAATAAAATTTAAAATTTTCCAAACAAAATTACAGAGAGGGATCTGAGAGCCCAGTCCCTAAGTTTAAGCTTCATTAGCTTAGGGGATAACTGCTTCTAATATAAATATTAATTTTTCTTCTTTAGTATAATTTATATCTTTTTCTTTACTTGTCATTTAATTCTCATGCATCATAATTTGTTTTTAAAATATATTGTTATTTTTTTCTCCTATCTGAGGAACAAAAACTAAAGGTTTTTTCTCATACTAAAAGTCGTAGAACAGAGACACAAGTTTTGGATAAAATGGATTAATTATATTTTCAGAGAAATGATATCTTTAATAAAAAAACTAAGGTTCTATGTCCAAATTTAATGTCATCTTTTCAATAGATACCATATACTTTTCTACATTAGATATCTGTATTTAAAAATGTTTCCTCTCTTAAGACCACATGATGGCAATGTAACTCCAATAGACTTACTTTCACTTTTAGGCTCTACATTCAGGGTAAGGCTGAAAGAGATCTAAATTCCCTTCTTTCAGATATTAAGAGTTTACCTGTCAAATAATTTGTCAGCATTTTGCACTAGGGGTTTTAATTTGTTTCCACTTTGCTATAGTTTATATCATATCAGGATATAAACATATATTTTTTATTACTTTTTTTATTTTTTAAATATTGTGTTGTCTTTAGGCAAACTTGCACATGATAAGCCAGTAGAGTCAAGGACCTTTAATTAGGACAAAAAATATTCATTGGAATGTGTGACTATGGAAACACAAAGATGGCAAGAATCATTATTATTTATTCTCCCTCTCCCATAACTCCATTTGAAGCCTCCTGTACAATCATTATCTAGAGTGTATTATGAACAATTAAGAAGAAAAAAGAGCCACATGATATGATGGGTCAGAAAAACATTAGTCACAAAAAGAAATGTAAATTTGAAAGTGATGAATGTTGTGAAGGAAAGTACAAGGTATTTTGGGATACTATGAAAGATCTAGAAGGTTAGTCAGAGTCAATTGCTTAAAGCAATGATGATTGTCCTGAAATTGGAAGGATCAGGTACAGCTAACCAGCTGAAGTTCAATGTAGAGAAAGGAGGAAAAGTAGAACAATAGAACAAAAAAAGTTCCAAAGTTAGACCAGGCCTACATTGATAAAGGGTTTAAAAAACCATTATCCGGCATGTTTAGAGACCCCTCCAAAATAAGGGACAGGTTACTGCAACTTATAACTTCTAGTATTGAGAAAAAAAAAAAGGACAATGGTAGGCCTCCTTGGATTTTGGAAGGAGCATATTCTAAAACTGGGAACTCTGATAAAGCTAACTTTGAATGGGTTCCAAAGCAAGAAAAGATTCTCAGCCGGTCCAAGCTGTGGTTCACGCAATATGCCTCTTTGACCATATGACCCAGCAGATTCCATGATACAAAAGGTATTTATGGTAAAGTTACCATTTTGAGCTCCAATACTGAAAAATTTGAGTTTGGGCCAAGACCATGCCATCTGCAACACAGTAGTGTTTTTAGCATTATGTTAGAACCTACTAGAAACAGAGTGTCTGACCTTTGGACATCAAATGACTATGTGGCCAGAATATATAATCATGAGCAAGTACTATTAGATCCCCCAAGTCAGGCAGGCTCTGCATCATCTCAGAGCAAAATGGAAGTACTATATCTATGATCAGGTTCAAGAATGTCCAAAGGCACAGGTTAGCTGAATGAATATGTGTCCAAGTCCCTTATGACACTTAGCTCTAGTGCATCATTACATCAATATCTCTCCTTCGGCACAATTCATCTATGGCCCCGTGGAGGCCTTATGACTAGTTGATTGAGGAGGAAAAAAGTTCAAGCTTGGCGTACAAATTGATTGACCTGTCATGTAGGATCAAATAGAAAATTGCACTGTGATGCCACTGCTACTACAGGAACTTTTTGGGGTGTACGTGAAATATACTCCAAGTAAAATCCTCCCTGGGGATAGAGTTTTGGGCAGTGCTTCTAGTCTTCTCATTTGTGTGTAGAGAGAGGTAACACAAGGTAAGAATTTACATAGATTCATGAGTAGTGGAAATGTCTTACTGGTACATCAGAGTCCTGGGATGAGCAAGACTGTAAAATCAAGTGTCAGAATATTTGAGGAAGAGGCATGTGTATGCACCTGTGGGAAATGAGACAAAGTACAAAGAGTTTTAAATCACATGCGGATGCCAGTCAAAGGACATCCAAAGAGGTACTAAACAACCAAATAGATAGGATGACTTGGCTTGAATGCCACTTCTCCTCTGACATCAGCCATCCCAGCCCAATTTTGGCCTCATAAATGAAGTAAATACAGTAGCAGAAATAGAGGCTATGCCAAAAAGGTGGGATCCCTCTCACCCTTACCTCTTCCTACCACTAAAGCCGATCTAGCTAATCCTGCTGCTGAATGTCTGTCCTGCCAGCCAAATATACCAATGCTGAGCCCCCAGTATACCACAGTTCCTCAAGGAAATCTACCACTGACTGGGAAGTTGATGATATCATATCCTTCAATTCTAGAAAGAGCATCAATTCATAGTGGCTGGAATTGTCTTATATTCCAGGTATGGATTTTCTTTTCTTGTCTCCAGTTCTTTAGCCAGAGCTACCGTTAAGGACTCATAGTATCTAACCTACCAAAATGAGATCTAGCATTTACATTCCCTCTGACCAAAGAATTCACTTTTTAGCAAAAGAGGGCATGATCATGGCGATACACCATGAACATAGGATCATGGTTCTACCACATACTAGTCACACCATATGCTGGTTCTGTCACTTACCATACCTACCCATAACCCTCCAGACTCACAGGATAATGGAACAGGTTTTTGAAAATGTAGCTGAGATGCCAACTTGGAGATGACAATGCTATGGGGGGATAGTGCACTATCTTTCAATTTGACACCTGCCTTAAGCCAAAGACAATTACATGGTATTATCTCAAGTAGTAGAACATATCAGTTCTGAAAAACAGGAATGAAAGCAGTAATGGCCCTGTCACAATATTCCAATTTTTGTTTGTTTTTCCAACATTTTAGGCTCTGTAGTTCTATGGTTCTGATTGCCAAAGGGGGACTGCCTCCACCACGAAACTCATCTTAGAGTCTTCATGTTAGACCAGTGGGCAGAAAAGGAAGGCACTATTCTGACAGGGATAATGGAGATTGATCATCATGAAGCAGTAAGGCAGAGCTAGAGAGGAATGTATTTGGAATTCATATTATCCACTTGAGTGTCTCTTAATATTCTCATGTTCAGTTGTAACTGTAAATGGGCAAGTAGAGCTAATACATCCTGCTGAATTTAGCAGAAATTCATAGCCTTTAGGGATGAGACTCAGCTCAACCCACCAGTCAAGTTCATTGTAGGGAAGGACAGTTATTTTCCCTTACCCTTCTAGTTTCTTGGCTGAGACATACCTCACCATTCATAATAAAAAATGGATTAACAGGAGGAAAAAAATTACATATGTACTTACCTGCAGAAGCCCCACAAAGATAAGATTCAGAAAGCAGCCAGATAATTGAAGCTTAAATACCATCCTGAGCTAAGTAAGGAAAGGGATGGGGTTCTAGGGCTTCAGAGAGGGGAAGGCAATTCAGGCTAAAGTGAGAAAAAGAAATATTTGGTAAACAAAGGTTGTCCAGCCATGTGGATAAGTGTCTGTGAAAAAGGAATCTCTGGTAATTGTTCTTCTCTGAGTATAGGTCCCCTCTTAATGTAAATGTCCTTTATAAATATAGATTGATCTTACAAATGGGTAACTTCTACTCTATTTTCAGAGCTTCTTATGTATTTCCAGTTTCTTAAAAAAACAGCTCAAAATAATCTTTATATCAAAGAGGTGTATTTGGGGGTGGTATAGTCTGCTACTCTTCATGACCTAGACTAGCAGAACTGCCCGTCAAAATGTAGGGAAATTCTACAGGTGTGACCATAAAGTATGGAATCATGGCAAATATAAATGATTTATCATTAATATATTACAATACATGGTATGTTGAATGACATTATATGATATGCTTTGTGAGTTTTCACTTGTTAACGTAAAATTTTCATCAATCCATGTACATGTAGCTGTGATGTGGTGCTTCACAAATTTCCAATAAAAGAAAAAATTTGCTTCTTTAGCATACCACACATAGATAAGGTGATTCAATCTGTTAAAGGAGAGACAGGTTCTATGGCCACCATGTAACATGGGTGGTAGAGAGAAGAGATGATCATTATCAGTGATAGCCTCAGAACTATGTGCCCTTGTTGGTTCTATAGTTTGGCTAACTAATCTGTTCTTATAGATTTCCCTAGAGATTATGACCAAGCAGGTTCCTACAGAAATTGTGCCTAGACGGAATGTACTTAACATAAGAACTATGGAAGTCTAAGTAGTACAAAGGATAGCTTGTAGTGGATGCTCTTGATACCCCACTTAGATACCCATTACTAGCAGGTGCACCCATCCTCCAATTGCTTTGACTGTCAGCTAATACCTCACAGATACCTTTCTCTGGAGAACTGTTCTCAACTAAAGCCATCACTCATCAAGCTTCCTATCCCCACTTCCCCATGAGGAGGCAAACCTCAGCCAATGATTGATTGACATGGTATGAAAGGTTGGCTCCTTTGCCTCAATAGGGAACTAACTTAGGTGTAATTTTTGCTTGAGAATTTTCCTGTGGAATCAAGCTGAAATTAGCCTTTGCTACAACCACATACTTGTTTAGTTTTTAATCCAGACCACTCCCCTGCTTCCATTATTCCTCTCCTCTGAGGAACTATCTTCTAATAAATTATTTACATCTATCTGTCTCTAAGGAAACCTAAAACAATTGGTGGGTTTAGTGTATTTTGTGTATTGAGATAAAAATGTTTATTCTTAGTTCTATTTTATTTATGCTTTCTTGTTTCATAACTTATTGTTTTTATGTATTTTATTACATAGACCACTTTACTTTGATATGTGTGTGTTGCATTTCTGTTATGGTGGATAACCATTGTAAATTTTTACACTTAATCCTCTATTTTGATATATAGAATCTTTAAGTATCAAAATCTGAGTATTTCCTTTTCCCATATCCTTTTAATTTTCTTCTCCCACAGTCATTTTGTGAAAGAAAACACAAGGTTTGTGAAAACACACAAGGTTTTCTCATGTGTATACATATATACATTTAATACATATACATAAATGTGTTTATAGGTGTTTCTTCTATCTGAACTCTCATTTGAAGTTAGAAAAAAATAGGCTTAGATAAATATTTGAAGAAAATGTTTGCTATCTTAATTCAGGAACAGAATGACATAAAATACCAGTAATTGTATAAACACTTTCTCATATAGTTACTTTTGTTTCATTATTTGGTGGGGAGGGGATATTGATTACAAATATTAAATTTGTCTTCCACATCTACTGTTTTTTCTCTATAACTTAACTTTTTGTAAGTTTGTGTTATTTTTCTCACATTTTTTAATGCTAATCAATGGACTCTTAGTGTGTTTAGTGTTGACTCCTCCCTTTTGTGTTGTTTCTAATATGTGCCTTCAGTTATGTGATTTTAGTATTTTCTTTTTTACTTCTTTCCTAAGCCCCCAAAGCATGCATTTCCTCTCCTTCTGCTACCAAAACATCTCTTTCCTGAACTCTGTTTTCTTTCTTTGCTTTGAATTCTTGTCTTACAATAAAAATTTCATTATTTCTCTCCTACTTAGTTCAGATTTATTTTTCTTTGTCTTTTTACGTTGGAACCTTAGGTCACTGATTTTAGAACTTTTTTTCTTTTAATATAAGCATTTAAATTGTTCATTTTTTCTCTAAACACTGCTTTAGCTATATTCCACAAATTTCAATATATTTTCAACTATTATCAGTCAATTTGAAATATTTTCTGATTTCCATTGTAATTCTGTTATGCCTCATGGATTCCTTAGAAGTATGTGCATAATTTCCAAGTATGGGGAGTTGTTCCTACATATCTGCTATTCTAATTGAAGTCTAGTATTGTCAGCAAACATACTCTGTATGGTTTCAATTCTTATTTATTGATGTAAGAATGGGCTTTACTTTATGGCTCAGAATAAGGACCATCTTGATGAATTTACTATGTACACTTAAAAATCATACTCTGTAGTTGTTGGGTATAGCATTCTATAATCATCAGCTAGATTGTGGTAAATAGAATAATGGTTTCCAAAGATGTAAACATCCTTATATCCTTAGAACCTATAAATCTGTGTCATTTGTGGCAAAGGGAAATTGCAGATGCAATTGAGTTAATGATTTTTAGATGGGGAAAGTATCCTGGATTATCTGTCAGGACCCTATGGAATCACAAGGGTCCTAATAAGAGGGAAGCAAGGTCAGGAAAAAATGTAGTCTAATGGCCAATGCAGAGAAGAGTGTAAATACACTAATCTGCTGGCTTTGAAGTGGCCATGAGTTATGGAATGCAAGGATCCTTTAGAAGCTGAAAAAGATAATAGAATGGATTCTCTCTTAGTGCCTTGAGAGAAAGTTCAGTCCTACCAAAACCTCAATTTTTTTTTTTTTTTAACCTAGTAAAATCTATTTTGGACTTTTGACCCCACTGAACTATAGGATAACAAATTTCATTGTTTTAAGCCATTGATTTTTTTTTTAAATAATCTGTACAGAAGTAATAGCTAATGTGTAGGCCAAAAGACTTGTTAGTACTATTCAGATCATCTGTGTTTCACTGAGTTTTGTCTAGTTCTTTCAGTTTCTCAGAGATGAGTGTTAAAATCCCTATGGTTGTGGAATTGTCTTTTTGTTCCTTTAATTCTTACAATTTTTATTTTATGTAAATTGAAGCTCTGTTATTAGAAGCATATTTGGATTTATACCACAAACTCTGTCTTGGGCCGCAAATCACATCTCAACTTAGCTTTTTTATGTATAACTGAGGTCTTTTCCATTCGTGCATTCATTTCTGAGGTTATCCAGAAATTTGTAAGAGTTATCAACAGAATTTGGAACTTGCTTTATTTAGCTCTCTTCTATCCAGGATTCCCATCTCTATTTTCAAGTTGTATCTGCTCTGAATTCTATCTTTTTTTTTTTTTCACCATACAGACTAGAAACCTTATATAAAATTTTAATTGCCCCATTCACTTGTGCTGCCTTCTGTTTGACCTCAACTAATGCCATTAAAATGGGTATTAGCCCATATGATTCCTTTTTGTGAAAGCATTCACTCCCCTCCAGAATCTGTTAATGTAACCTAGTCATAGGAATGATATCTCATCATGTTTCCAGTTCCCACCCACACTCAAAGGGAGGATTCTTTCGGGCATATACACTGGAGCAGGGAGGATATTGGGGACATCTTAGAATTCTACCTCTGATAATTGCCATGCAAAAAGTAAAGTCAACCCCTTGAAAATTCATAGAAATCCCACTCCATGATTAAGAAGCAGCCAAATGTTTCATTTCCTTTCTCCATCATGTTATCAAGTTCTAAGATAATATGACCTTTAGTTGCTCGTACTCTTAAGAAGAAAAATTATGCTGTCATCATTACATTCATTTCCTCATATTTTGGGGATTATGGCATTTTTTTCTTTTTAGTTAATTTTTCTACGATTTTCACTTCTTTATCTCCACTGCTTCATCCCTAACTACCCATCACTGCCTTTGTTTTATTGTACTTTTCTTTTGCTTTCTTCCTTCATGAATAATGCTTGTATATTGTAATACTTATACCTGTAACTATACTATAGTATACTTAAGGCAACTTAACTGTTTAGTGTTTTTCAAAACTAAATTCAGTTCATTTTATAAAATTGCAAGCATAAAGTCAATTCCATGGATTTATAAGTTTATTTGAAAATAAATTACTGTGATATCTAACTAGAGGCATTTTAAAAATATTAAAAACATTTTCCAATAATTACTCTTAAGGTCTGAGAAAGCTGCATACAATTTACGCTATTCTTCTTAGGAATGTTTTTGAAAAGACATAGTACACTGTAGCTTTCATGTAGCTTTGGGGGTGTTTACAATGCTGTATTATTGCTCAGGGATCAGCTTTGTGGTACCCAAGAACACAGGATACAAATCCTCTTTAAGACCGTTTCCTTGTCAATTAGAAGTCTTCAAAGATACTCTTTTAAACTAATTCCATAAGATCAAAAAAGTGATAAGTTATTAAACTTGAGCCAGTTGATAGGGCTCAGTTTCCAGGAATAAGATCAGATTTTAAATACTTCATTTATTTGAACATAAAAAAAATGCTTATACTACACCTACTAAGATACTAGATAAGGAGAAACAATCCAGGTTAATACAGGACTGAAGATCCTGACTTCCACACCTATGAACCTTGCTTTTGTCAAATGACAAAACTAAAACAATTAGGGAAGAGCTGATGTCCTTTATTCGAGGGAAAACAATCCACATGTTAGCGCAATGCTTCACAAGCAATGGTGCAGTCTTACAGAGCAGATTTGGGTAAGAGAGTGTTATAGAGGCATGCAGAAATGGCATGTTTGGCTAGGAGTTCAGGGATTCTTTTTTGTTGTTGTTGTTGTTTTTTAAATAAGGCTACACGTACTATTTTCTGGGGTAAGGTAAACTAGCTAAAGCTGAGCTAGAGAATTGTGATTGGTGTGTGTTAGGTTTTCTTGAAGTTTCCTGCAAATGCAGGCTAATTTAGGTTTAGATTTGTGATATGGGCTGGTCCACTGTAGTGGCCTCCATATGGTGGGTCCTGATATATGAACTAACTTAATTATTTTCTTTAGTAGATGCATAAACTTGTGTCATTTGGGTGATACAAGTGACTTAATTTTTCAGGTGAGAAAATGGAGGCTGTGATACAATCAAACTAGAGGATTACAGAGCCAGATTAAGCAGTTTTAAGAGATGTTTACTCCCAGTTCATTCTCTTTCCACTATTGCTCAAAATATATCTATATGGTTATGTATAACTTCTATAAATTGAATCTCTAAGGACAAGACTGCCCATTTAAAACCAACCTGTTGTAAAATGAATAAGACTCCCTAATTTATAGACTCAAACTCACCTACCACTAGGATTCCTCAGATGTTCCAATTTCAAAACACTAGCTTCAATGGAAAGTCAACAAATGTGCTTGACTTCTTTTGCCTTCTGCCTAAGCTGTAGCCCTCTCTTCCCTCAAAGGTCTTGTCCAAGCACCAGGCCCTTTACTTTCTGACATAGTTAGCCCTACTTGGAAATTGGTTGATCTATACTCTTTCTGGCAAGGTTCATGGGCAATCGATATTTAATTGAATTCTGAGTTGGAATTACTTAAACCTGAACTTTTTAATGAAGAAAGTGAGGTGGGAAGGCACAGGGGTTGGTTCTCATGGTTACTTTCTTAAGGCATTACTTAAACTCCCAAATAGGTTTTTTGTTTCTTTCTTCTTTCTATCTTTGCTTATTTATCAGGAAAAGACACCCTGGATTAATCTTGAAACGTCTGTAAAACGGTGGCAAAGTAGCTAAGAAATGCATATGTGTCTAAATATTTTCAAAAACGTATTTAATCTGTACAGAGTAAATTTCTTTTCTAACACTTAGACATATATTAAAATTATTTATATGTAGTTGAATGATTTTGTCCGTAGCATTTAATTTAGAGGGTGAGATATCTTGGGTAAAGGATAGTACATGGACTCAGAATAATTGTTTATGTTCCTTCTTGCCTCCTTACAAGTTCAGTGTGTCCTTGGACAAATTAATTACTTTCAGTTTGCAGTTTTCTCTTAAGTGAAAAAGGGATACTCAAATGTAATTACCTAATTTGGTTGTATTAAACAAGGGAAGTATATGTAGAATATGCAGAAGATCTTTTTAAATTATAAATATTTTTATTAACAGAGTTACTTTGGGGTTTCATGTTTTAATACTTTTTAAACACAGAGATTAATGTTTCTATGAATTTAAATTACATATTTTATTCTTTCTAGAGTGATAGATGACAAGCCAATTTCTAATCAAGAACAGAGGCCATCCACTTGCCTAAAACAGAGGGATACACATATATTAAAAAATAGTTTTATGTGTCTATAGTACAATCTGTTTGTCCAATTTTTAAAATTTTATTGTTGCTATCATAATTTAATTCTTTTTTTCATCTTCTCAATCTCTGAGCATTACCTTATTTCCAAAAGAGTGAAATATTTAAAGAATGAGGGTGCTGAAGACATTCAGATATTTCACAAAAATAAAATAATCAAAGAATCATTAGCCTTTTTCAATTTAATACAAACATTTATATTCCATAGAAGGAGAGTTTCTTTGCTTAGAATTTGGGAGAGATGTGCAATTAAAAATTTTAAGAATTGTTTAGCAATATGTTAAAATCCCCTAAAATGTTTTTTCCTAAACACTTTTTTTTTTTTTTTTAATTCTACATTTATGAGTAGAAACCAGCATCTGAACATGACACATTTGAAGTTGGTTGGTCATCTTTGGGTGCCTGGGTGGCTCTGTTGCTTAAGCGTCTGACTTCAGCTCAGATCATGATCTCATGGTTGATGGGTTCGAGCCCCGCTCTGGGCTGTACGCTGATGGTGTGGAGGCTGCTTGAGATTCTGTCTCTCCCTCTCTCTCTGCCCCTCCCCCACGTGTGTGTGTGTGTGTGTGTGTGTGTGTGTGTAGGCACTTTTTCTCTCTCTTTCAAAATAAATGAACTTAAAAAATTGTTTTATATGTATAAAATATATACATAATGTTGTGATGGAGAGATGGTATCCATTGGAGTAAATGAAGGAGACCACGTTGGAGGGTTGAAGTTCAGTGAGAATTGTAAATGGAGGTGTGAGTCGTAGCAGTCATTAACATTGAATTTCAAAGATGAACGTAAATGTAGTTTCAATAAAAATAGGTTGAATGAACACAAATTTTTAAAACGGGTATGATCTTAAACTTTTCTTTGAGCATTTTTATTTATTTTTTAAATTTTTTATTTTACTGTATTTTTGAGAGAGAGAGAGAAACAGAGCATGAGCATGGGAGGAGCAGAGAGAGTGGGAGACACAGAATTTGAAACAGGCTCCAGGTTCTGAGCTGTCAGCCCAGAGCCCAACGGGGGGGCTCAAACTCAGGAACCATGAGATCATGACTGAGCCGAAGTGGGACGCTTAAGGACTGAGCCACCCAGGCGCCCCTGAGCATTTTTATTTTTGAATGAAAACTTGGTGAAGCCACAATGATACATTGTTTTAGTCTGCTCTGGCTGCTCTAATAAACTATGATACTAGATAGGGTGGCTGAAACAACAGAGAGTTATTTTTCATAGTTGTGGAGATTGAGAAGACCACGTTTAAAACACTGGCAGATCTGGTGTGTGGCAAGGGCCTTCTTTTAGGCTTGCAGACTGCCACCTTCTCTGTGTGTCATCACAAGGCAGAGAGCAAGAGCAGGAGAGCAAGCTCTGTTCTCTTCCTCTTCTAATCCCATCATGGCAACCACACCCTCATGACCTCTTCTAAAACTAATTACCTCTCAAAAGGCCCTTTAGTGACTACCATCACATTGAAAATTAGGGCTTCAGCATAGGAATTTTGGGGGAAACACAAACATATAGTCCATAATGTGTTCTAAAGGACAGTCTGTGTATATCTGTGTAACTTGACAGGCTCCACAAGTATGTAAACAACATAATGTTTGTGCAGAGTTATCCAAGGATGAAGAAAAATCAGAGGTTTTTAGGATAAGAGATAATTTGTGTCTGGAGATCATAACTAAAAATATCTGAAATATAAGTTGCAAATTTCATAACACCTATTGTTAAAGGAACTTCAATAAGATTTTCCGCAGCCAACTAGATTTTTTTTAATATAAAACTGAATGTCTCAGGAGGCAAAGGAATCAATAACTTAATACAAATGTGAGCTTATTCCTGTTCTGATAAATGCTGGAGAACAAGGGGTCAGTTGGAGCTTGTTCGCTGTGGGTAAAGGCAACTCCTCAACCACCCTTTATCAAGTACACTGAGTAAGACCTTGATCCTTCCCTTCTCATGGCCTGGCTCAGGGAGGAAGTGGGCAGGGGTATACTGGAAAAATATACAAAACTTCCAAGTAAGGATATGCAGACTGCAAATGTGTAACAGTTAGACCTAACCCTGATTTTATTCATTTTTTTCTTTGGATTAAGTAAAATTTCATTTTGAATAATTCTATTTAAATTTTACAATCACAATCAGGAGAGGATTAAGAAAAATATAAATATGAAAGCTGTAGCTTTAAAATGGTTCCTGTTTCCAAATAATTTTAATTGAAAAGAATTTCTTCTAATGTGACGCACATAGTTCCATAAAAATAATGGAATATCTGTCAAACTGCAAATTTTTTTTTCTTGGCTGGAATTTAGTGTAGGGTGCAATGCCCTTTTCATCTACACCAAGAAAATATATTAAAATACTTACTTTTTTTAACTTTGAACTTAACCAAATGATTTTTTAATTAATCTTCCTAGAGTGTGATAAAAATCAGGGTATGCTAGAAAGTAGATTTTGTGAAGTATACAATTTTATGGTAATATACACTGTTTTATAAATCTCAGCCATTTACTTAGGCAATGTTGTGAATGCTGTCTAATGTGGGTGTCCAAAGAATGTACTGTGTTAGAAGCCAGATAACCTCATTTTGATTCAATTTAAGTTATTCTGGGGATTACCCTAAACCAGTAGGTGAACAAGAACTGTAAGAAAACTCTTTAGAATATTGAATAATAATGACTGTGAGAAATACGTATCCTCAGGTATGTAAGGATACTTGGACTATTTTGGCGATATAAGACACAACAGTATAGGATAGAGATGTAGAATATTCATATTACACGCTCTGCACCACTCCCACTTCTGCATTCTTACAAGTACTCCTTACACTAGGCTATCTAATATTAAGTGAGATAAATTATATTGAGAAATTTGCCTAGTAATTGATATATAGTTGGCAATCAAATGCCCCACACTTAAGTAACTTGGTGACTCAGCCTTTGTTTAAGTATATAATATAAACATATTTGTACCACATTGAAGACGTATAAAAATAAATTTTATTTAAGATAATCGTTTCTAACAACCAAAAATAAGCAACTGAATGAGAGCGACATTAAAATATAAAACCTTGAAATGAAGAAGACAGCGTCAGTTAAAAGAAAAAATCAGCAGCAATTAAATATGTGAGAATATTCTTTAAAGATTCAAACAAAAATTCTCAACAAAAACTTAATGTTGTTTTAAAGAAACTGTTCATCTTGGGCCCAGAATTCTCTCTTATGAGAGAGCAAGATACAAACATCTTCTTGCTTACATTTGTCCTGTGCACATTTTTAACTTATGCATGGAAGACAGCAATGTTGGCTATTTTTTGTTCCTTTCTCTGGCCTATGCTTTTCACAACAATCTGAGAGGGAAGCTCAGTTTATCCATGTGTACATATTTTCTTCTCATTATTTGAAGACAAATACCACAACTCAGGCTTGAAATTTGTGGAATAATATCAAACATTTTTGCCTCTTAATGCAATACAAAGTCATATTTTGTATTTAGTGGGTCCATAAACAGCACACAGCAACCTTTAAAAATGAGTTTCAAACTTACCATTTTATGAAATTATTTATCCTGCATCACACCAGGTCTTCACTCATTTCCTAAAACACCTGAAAGTGATTCGAAAGGAAATAGACATTTCAGGGTGAAACAAAATGTATCCATCCCAGGTCTCTACCGTGGACCACAGGAGAGGCTGGAGCCACCAGGTTTCCTGTGGGGTGGCTATTGATCTCCCCCTAGAAGAGGGTTTTTGCATCAGCTCAGGTGTCCCACACGTATTGCCAAATAAACATTTTTTTTCTCCATCCCAAAAGAGTTTCATATACTTAGGGTGGATTCTGAGTAGCCCTAATTTGTCTGAGATTCCTTTAATATTTTTCTGACCAGAAGACCTTATCTATAGATTCCATCCCTAGAAGGATATGAGGTCTTTTTGGTGATTAAGCTCAGTAATTCAGCTCCTAAGTATTACTTTTGTCTCTAAGATGGTAACCCAAAGTTAGTTATCTTCCTCTGAGTAGCTCGGGGTATTGAAGTTCTGTCCTCAGGTTGAGGTGTGAAGAGCAGAGTCCTTAGTGTAGTTTTCTCTAGCAAGTTACAGCACAATTAACATCAGTTTTCAATAAATTGTGTATCGTATGTTTATATTTAACAGATTTTATAAAATGGAGAGTCATTTATGAATGAACTTTTTGTTTGATAAAAGCTAGTAATGGACATGTTAAAAAACAGCTTTCTTATTAAGAAATATGAGCTATGTAAATTGCAATTACATAGATAACATAAAAGTATAATTTGGGGGGAAAGGTTATAAGTTGTAATGAATGGATCACAAATATTTCAGAGTAACTGTACAAAATAAAGTGATATTTGTCAAAGGAACTGAGGGTCTGCCCTTTCACATGTTAACTGCTTGCACATTATCAATATATTCTTCACAATTAAAAAAAGAAAGCTGAATACACCATAAATTAGCAATTTAGATCTATCAGAGAATTGAAGTCACTGGACAAACCACTCCCCTCAATACTGTAAAAACAAGCAAAGTCAGAGTATACAGATCAGTTTATCTAAGTAGAAGCTTCTGGAGCTAGTAAAGGGTAGGAACATTTAGATGATAACTCAGTGCATTGCCAAGGGCTAAGTGTAGGCCAGCTTGAGAGTTAAAAACTCCTGGTAACACTGTCTCACAGTCTAAGGGGGAACTCTCACACTTTCATGAGTTTAACCTCCAAGAGCCCTACCAGGTTCTCAAGGTAAAGACCAGAAGGAAGAAAATCCATGTGTTTAGCCACACGAGGGGAAAAGTAACCATTTTGAAAGAAGCTCAGAGACTTTCTCACAACAAAGGCATGCTAGCACGGGAAAAGACTTCATCAGAATCCTATTGGATTTGGGAGAAGAGCTGGAAACCTGTGGGGAATAAGTTTAGGAATTCCCTGAGCTTGCCCTGATGGTTTAACAAGGCGTAAAGAACTAGAAAGCCATAGGATGAACACACCCAAATTTGGATAAACAAGATTAGGTAAACAGGTCAAAGGCCCCCAGCATAGGACAAAGGTATAGGAATAGGAAATCTAAGGATGGAAACATCAAAGATTAGATAAATAAGATTAGGTATTCAGGGTGGAAGTGCCCTTCAATTTAGTACAATAGCAGAAAGCTGCTTTTACAGGAAGGAAGGACAAGAAACAGGAAAACAGGACTTTAGACCTCAGCAGGACAAAGTTGCCCAGAGCAGAGCTAATTAGCAAAAGAATGGTGCTTTGTTGACCCTGAGGTAGCATGCTCTGTCTTTCTTGCCCCTAGACCAGTTCAGGTAAACAGAGGTGGCACCTCATGTTTGCTGTAAACAACCTTCCACCCAGCACCAAAATTTTGTTTTGTATTGACCTCAAACCCCTAACACCGCATATCTCTGAAACCCCCTTTTCCCCATGCCCATGAGTTAATGTTCACAGTTTCATTGTCTCTTTGTGCATATCCATCACGCTTGCAAGCCTTCTGTTCCTAATAAAAACGGAGCAAGGACCCTTACTCAGGGCTCTTGTCTCCTCCTGGACATTAGCCTCTCTCACATTTTAATCCTGTGTCTGCTCTCTTGCTGGACAAGAGAGAACTTCAGACCCAGAGTCTACAACAAAAACCCAATTTCAACCCCTTCTAGCCTTTCTATCTCCCATAAGAGGGGAAATAAAAAGCTGAAAAGGACTCATGAAGGTAACAGCCTAGGGAGATAGATTTTGAAAAGCAGATGATGAATTAAAACCTGTACAGGTTGCATTTTAAGCACCTGTGAGATACCCAAGTGTAACGATATGTGGTGACTCTGCATGCACAGGTAGCTCAGGAAAGAAATCTAGGTAAATATATTGTTTGGGAATAATCAGGAAAAAGGTAGTATTTGAACCCATGCAAAAGGTATGGTGACATATGGCAAGCTAAGGGTGAGAAGCTAAGGCATCCAAACCTTGAATCTTAGGTAACACCAGCTCTTAAAGGATTTGTAGAGGAAGAGAACCATATTGAAACAAATAGAACAGTAAGATATGTCAGATAAGAAACTAGAGAAAATGGCCTCTTGAGAACTTAAGGAAACTATTGGAATATTCATTTGCAGATGTGCTGATGAACTAGGGGCAAATGAACTGAGGGCATTGTTAAGAGATGGATGTGATGGGCAAAAGTGTTTTAGATAATGTAGGGAAGGTGAGAGGCCTGAGAAAATTAAAACTTAAAAGCTTAAGTTACGGGAAACTGAAACCTAACCAAGCTTAACCAGCTTGTTCCGCTTCTGTACAATTGCTTGGCGCGCCCATGTATTCCTGATCAATCATTGTTGCCTGGCACATCCGTATATTCCTGATCAACCACTGTTACTTGGCACATCCGTGTACTCCTGATCAATCATTGTTGCCTGGCACATCCGTGTATTCCTGATCAATCATTGTGATACCCGTACCCCCGGTTGTGGTCTGACCTAAAGGCAGGGACCAATCGAATAGTGTTAAGTGTCCAACTTTAAACACCAACCAATCGCAGCTCTGTAACTGTGGAAAATTCCTGATTTCCCCATGACTTGTTTGTACCTGTCTATAAAAGGGGTGTAAAAACCTCTCTCAGGGCCTCTTGGCGTCACCGCCAATGGGGGCGCAGAGGTCCAGGTTCGAACCTGCAATAAACAACCCTTGCCGCTTGGCTTTGACTTACGACTCTGGTGGTCTTTTGTGGGAGGTTTCAGAACTTCGGGCATAACAAAGGATGAAATACAAGACTAGAAAAATATGAAGAAGTCAAGGGACAAAGAAAATTTGTGACTGGAAAATGTGATATGTGAGTTTGAAGTTTCAGCTCTTGTGATAGAGGATGTGCTTCTGCCAATGGTGAGCTCCACTAGAATAGAAATGAAGGTTATTGGAATTGAGAGAAGTGAAGAACTATAAGCCAATAACGGACCAGTTCTCAGTGCTGACAAGGACATCAACTGAGGAAAAAAGAAAGAAGAATGTGCTACGAGCACAAATGATATAGTGACTGAGATATTTTGATTTGAGAGTAATAAAAGATAATAGTGAAACTTATTTCTCATTTCTCTACCTATCCAGCTTGAAATCTCACCTTTTTTTTTCTCTAATATTTATGTAGGGGCACCTGGATGGCTCAGTTGGTTAAGCATTGACTTCAGCTCAGGTCATGACCTCACGGTTCGTGGATTTGAGCCCCACAGAGGGCTCTGTGCTGACAGCTCAGAGCCTGATCCCTGCTTCAGATTCTGTGTCTCCCTCTCTCTCTGCCCCTTCCCCACTCGTGCTCTCTCTCTCTCTCTCTCTCTCTTAAAAATAAATATAAAACATTTAAAAAATAATTAAAAAATGAAAAATATTTATTTATTTATGAGAGAAAGAGAGCACAAGTGAGGGAGGGGCAGAGAGAGAGAGGGAGACACAGAATCTGAAGCAGGCTCCAGGCTCTGAGCTGTCAGCACAGAGCCCTATGTGGGGCTCAAACTCATGAACTGTGAGGTCATGACCTGAGCTGAAGTCAATGCTTAACCAACTGAGCCATACAGGTACCCCTCAAAATCACACCTTTTAGGTAAGATCATATGTATACTTTTCATCTTTAAATTCTTAAATGTGCTTTAAAACAGATATGTTTTTTTTAATACCTTGGATAAAACAAAAACAAAAACAAAAACAAACCCAAAAATTGAATTTAGATCTGACACTCTTGTTATTCTAATACTCTAAAATACCTTTCCTGTGATTGAATTGATAAATGTTTTGAACTTCAAGGAAAATAACATGAACTCTGGCATTAAAGTAGAACTTGTTAATTCAAAACTGGTCTATGTCTTCAAAGTAAAATTCTGATTTAGGAAATTTGAAAATATGATTAAAAACAATTATAATTTTCATGATTTTTAAAATTTTTTTTTTTAACGTTTATTTATTTTTGAGACAGAGAGAGACAGAGCATGAATGGGGGAGGGGCAGAGAGAGAGGGAGACACAGAATTGGAAGCAGGCTCCAGGCTCTGAGCCATCAGCCCAGAGCCCGACATGGGGCTCGAACTCACGGACGGTGAGATGGTGACCTGAGCTGAAGTCGGCCGCTTAACCGACTGAGCCACCCAGGCGCCCCTCATGATTTTTTATTTAATTAGCAATCTACATTGTTTGCATTCCATCGTTTGTTCACTATTCTGTGAAATGGAATATATACACAGTTAATTCTCATTATTCATAGTAGTCACGTTTTAAATGTTGCCACATTGAATTAGCAAACCATTGCTCCTAGGGGAAACACAGGGCTAGGTTCCTGCAAACCTGTGGTCACAACATTTGTCAACTAATCAATACATAAACTTGTTTGATGTGTGTTTCTGTTTAAAGATATTTCCTTTAATATACATTTTTGGTTAATTAACTTTGAACTGGTGACTGATAGCACTTTCAACTCATAGCTCAGTGAAACTTAATCTAACACATGTATTCTCTGTAAGGCACATTATAGTCTTCTTGTACATAAAAATGTTGTATAGCACTTTACCATTGCATTCGGGACATTTGCAACAGCAAAATTACCAACAAAAGACACAAAAATGCAAAAAACATGGACTATACTGACTGTGAGGACAGCTGAGAGCTGAGATGGGAAGACCATACTTGTTTGACTAAGCTGGGAACATACTTTCAGGACATCTCAAATTGTTTGCTGCTTTGTGCATGTCCCTGAATATGTGAGGAAATTCCATGAGTATTGATTTTGAGGTTAGAAACAAATTTTAGTGAGCAGGCTAAATTACAAATATGAAATCCATGCATAATTAATATTGTGTGTGTGTGTGTGTGTGTGTTTGTGTGTGTGTGTGTGTATGTATATATACATATGTATAATGTTCCATTGGAGCTGTTTACAAGATTCTTTGGTCTAGCGAGTCTGTCTTTTTTTTTTCAACAAATATATAAATGAATGGACTTTCAATCTACTCAAGTTAGTAAGTAGGAATAATCTTTGACTTTATCCACAGCATTGAACACAATTTATTATTAACTGTTTGTTAGGATACTTTTAGTTGTATGTGACAAAATCACCATGGATTATTTTAAGTATGGAGAGTAACTTTTATCAGCATCACTAATTGAACTCAAGACAAGAATCTTTGTGGGTTTTGGGTTGAACCGTAGTGAAGAACTTGAGTGTCTTCAGGTTCTTTCTTTCCTTTTCATGTTTCTACTTGAGTCTACACATTTGTGTCATTGTTTCTCATTAGCTTCCTCTCCCACAGTGAACTTAACAAAATATAGCCACCCATATTTTTTGAGTGCACATAATTTGTACAATAGATACTATTTTTCCCCAGATCAGTATTCACAAATCCACAGAATATAAATTTGTTGATTATCAGAAAGAGCCAAACTTATTTTTTATAATTAAAAAAATTTAATATTTATTATTTATGAGAGAGAGAGCATATGCAAGAAGAGTGGGGACAGAGAGAGAGGTAGACAGAGAATCTGAAGCAGGCTCCACACTGTCAGCGCAAAGTCCAAAGTGGGGCTCAAGCCCACGAACCATGAGATGATAACCTGAGCAAAAGTCACTCAACCGAATGAGCCACCCAGTCGCCCCAGAAAGAGTAAAACTTCTAAGTAAACTTTCTGCAACTGAGTGTTTATAATCAAACAGGATAAATTTTTATTCTATGAATATCGTAAAAAGTTTTTCCTTGCTAACTATAACAATGGTCATTTGTACCCAACTATTGTTCTGAAAGAATAATTTATGGGGCAATCATACTAGGCAGTATTTAAAGTGCTTTAACACATAGGGATACATCTGCTATACATACTTACAATCACATTGTTACATATCTGCCCATCGCATCTTAGTTTTTCAAATTACAAGATATATTACTGAAAGTCTGAAATTAAAATAGTAACAATGGCAAAACCTTATTAGTTCATGTGATTTTTAACTATTAAGATTTTATTGATTTAGAATACATTTTTCTTTCCTTTTTTTCTTTTTTTAATGCTTATTCGTTATTGAGAAACAGAGAAAAACAGAGCTTGAGCACAGGAGGGGCAGAGAGAGGGGGAGACAAAGAATCCAAAGCAGGCTCCAGGCTCTGAGCTGTCAGCACAGAGCCTGACGCGGGACTCGAACTCACAAACCACGAGATCATGACCTGAGCCAAAGTCGGAAGCTTAGAGCCACCCAGGCGCCCCTAGAATACATTTTTCTTTAACATAACCTGGATAGCCAAAATGTATAATTATCCAAGCTCTTTACTTCAAAAAGGATCATCGTTATTAAAATTACCTTAGACTACTATGTACTTCCATTTGGGGGAAAAGCCTAAAATAGTATATAGTAAAATCTTGAAGTTAAAAATAAAATAGTACACTTTAGGTATAATCCTAATAGCATTATCTGTTAATATTATATAGAAAATTAGAATTAATTCTTTATTGTAGAGCACTTTGCATATGGACAGATGAAATTATGTACTTTTTCTCATTTAGTTGCGTCTCTATAAACCACACAAGTATATAATTCGGTTTGTGCATTACTTGTGTCTAATTTATTTTTTAATGTATACCTATCCCAAGCTAGCTTCTATTATCTCTGGGTCCCCTCTTTAGATTATGCCCCCAAACCATAATAGGGTGTGTGTTAAGGGAAAAAACTAATAAAAAACATTAATATATGGGTATATTTTCTATAAGCATATAAACAAAAAAGCACCACTTAGTAAATTAGTTTAGGAATAACCATATAATGGATCACTTATTCTGTCTGTTAACATTGATAAACTAGTTGTTTATAAAAAGAAGTTTGAATCAAAAGTTTCCCATATGTAAAACTTACTACCTCCTGTTCCCCCATTCTGAGCTACTCATCTTAATTCCTAAAATTTAGTAATTATAATTGAGTTCATAACAACTAGACTTTTGCTATCACCCATAAAAATGAACAAAACTCAGAATTTATAAGGGACACCTGGGTGACTCAGTCGGATGACTGTCTGACTGTTGATTTGTGCTCAGGTCATGATCCCAGGGTCATGGGATCAAGCCCCACAACAGGCTCTGTGCTGAGTGTGGAGGCTGCTTAAGATTTTCTCTCTCTCTCTCTCTCTCTCTCTCTCTCTCTCTCTCTCTCTCCTCTCTCTCTCCTTCCCACCCTTTGCCCCTCTCCCCTACTCATGCTCTTTCTCTCTCTAAAGTAAAATAATAAATCAGTAAACCTCAGAATGTATACATTATTTCTCTTTCTAGTAATTAAGGAGGTCTGAGGTGTTCACACTAAACATTTATGCTATAGGATTACATGGTTTGAAATTAATCACTGAATTCACTCCAATCAAATTTTGATAGTTCTTTAGGAAGGGATTTCTACCAAATGAAAACCTAAGCACTGTTTGCAGCTGCCAGAGATTTTTGTGCTTTCCCAGGAATATCTCTGTTGTGAATTGAAATTCTGCAACCAAAGACTAGATTTCAAAAGCAGGGAAAACCAGATAAGAGGAAGGGCAAATAATTCTCCCTGACAGGCACTTAATTAGCATCTTAATGAGGTATCTACACTCCTGAGAAGAAGTTGTGCTGATGCATGCTCTATCTTATAAGGGCAAGGAATCTAGAGTTTCTTTTTTTTTTTTTTTTTTTTCTTTTGTAAGAGGCTCTGCGTTCTTTTTTTTTGCAGTAACAGCTGAATGTACAAATACTATTTAGATAATATCCTGACAGATGAATCCCCTTTGCTGCTCAAAACCCACCTGGAATCATTAGAAATACCTGTCAGGGTAGGTAGAGAATTAAGTGAAGTAAACCCATGGGAAAGGGTTTTATTGTTACAGAGCGTGAAGTCCATATTTTCCTTGTCTTTTCACTGGTGCATTATCCTAGTTGAGGAACAGCTTCACTGAGGAAAACTGAAGCAGTCGCAAGAGACTGACAGATCTCCCACCATGGTATCCACCTACATACCCATGTCAATGTCCCTAAACTTGAACTTCCTTCCTGTTTTTAAGAAAGAACTCTCCCTGCACTGGAGTTTTTCCTAAGGCATCATACCATCAGCACAAACACATATTGTATTTATCCCATTCTAAAACAAAAACAAATAGACCCCCCAAAACTGTCTTTTGCCTTCCTCTATCTCCCAGTTCTGGCACCATTTCTAATGACTACAACAAAACTCCTTGAAAAGATTCTCCATATTCACTGCATCTCCAGATGTGCTCCTCCTATTCTCTCTTGAATGCCTTTCATTGATTTCTTTTTTTGTACCCACTGATATATCGGGACTATTCTTGTTGAGGTAATAACTTTTCCTGTACCCATCATAGTTCTCAGTTGATACTGTGTAACAAAAGACTAACAAGAGAAAAGGTTACTAATGTGCATCATGCTTGTAACACATTGGAGTACCCAGATATGAATAACTCAAAGAGGTGACTTAGAATTGAGGCTTACATAGTGGCTTCAACAAAGGCAGTAAATTTATAGAGGAATTACAGGACAAAGTAGTTTTAGACTTCCAAGGGCAGCAAATTGTGGTAAGGTAAATAAAAGGGAAACTAGTACATAAAGGCTGATTAGTGAAGTTTGTTATGTAGATTCCTCCCATCCAGTCTCCAGGCTGATAAGGGTCTAACATGGTCTGGGGTGACTAATTTTTGTTCTTCCTGATAGAGAGGGGAGGAGGGACATCGCTGAAAATGTATGCCCTGTTTTTAGGCAAATAAGGAGAGGGGAGGGAGCTTTTCTTGTGTCTGTTTCTCAGTTGCCTTCAGCTCAAAATAATCCTTATGCCAAAGGGGCATATTGTGGGGTGATGTATTCTGGTTTCTTTCAACCTCCACATTGCTAAATCCCATAGTCATTCTCACTGGTCAACTTTCTTGACCTGTCAATAGCAATGGACACACTTAGATCTCTCTTTCCTTTTAATACTTCACTTGGCTGCCAGGGTACCACATTAACCTGCTTTTGCCATCTTAGTCATTTTGCTGTTTTTTCTTTTTCTCTCAGACATCTTAATGTTGAAAGCCACTTTACTCTGTCATCATTCATCTCCCTTGTGATCTCATCCAGTCCCATGGCTTAACATACCATCAATATGCTGATGACTCCCATATTAATATCTCTACCTTAACCTCTCTCCCTGGATTTCAGGCCCTCTGCCTATTTGACATCTCCATTCAAATGTTCATTAAGCATCTCAAACTTTCTATGTTCACACTTATTTCCTAATATTTCCCTCAAAACATGTTCTTCCTACAGTTTTTCCCATCACAGTTTGTGCTAACTCCATACCTATAGTTGTAAAGGTCAACAAGCTTAGTATTCCTTTGAGTCCTCTCTATCCCTTCAACCCCAAATTTGAGGCAAAATTTTTTGACTATACCATCAAAATATATTCTAAGTTCTTACTTCTCCATACTGCTACCCTCTCTACCACTACCATGGTTTTGCAACCGAACCAAAGGAGAATTCATCTGCACAATCTGCAGGAGGCCAATAAAAGACTGAAACTGAGTTTTGGTAGTGAAGAAAGATAGGCTATTTATTGGTGTGGCACCACCCAGGCAAAAGGAGAGCTAATGTTCAAAGTCCTAAACTTGCTGATAGCTTGTGAGTGAGGGCTTTTAAGGGAAAAAATCAAGAGTAAGGGGTTCAGTGTTGTGGGTTCTTCTGATTGGTTAGGGATTGAGTAAACTTCAAGACTGATTGTCTTTTTGGCACTGGTCTGTCTGGTGTCATCCAGATTGTTGCTGGGTGGTCATTCCCTTCCCTGGTTTGGGTGTGCGAAACATCTCAGCAGTGTGTGTCAGTGATGCTGTCTTTGTTAGCAAAAACAGAGGCCGTACACCTTGTGACTATGATAACTGTGCAAGTTATTTCATTTTTTGTTCTCTTCGGCTACATTTTCATATCTTAAGTGAAGTAGCCTGATGTTTTTCCCAATAGCTATGGGCTACATGCATTTCGACAGACTTAATTCTGTTGGCAGTTTCAGTTTAACCACCCTTTTCCCACCCGAATTATTCCAATAACCTCCTAACTGTCCTCTTTGCTTCTGGTTTTGATTCCAATCCACAGTAAGCTGAGCAAAGTGGAATAGGAGGAAAATAGTAGCAGAGGTAATAACAGACAGGAGGGGAGAGGCAACTAGGGTCTTGTAGGTCATATTAAAGACATTGGGATTTATCCCAAGTGAAACGGCAAGCCATTATTGACTTGTCATAGATGGATGACATGCTTGGATTTCTTTCCTTCTTTCTCTCTCTCTTTCTTTCTTTCTCTCTTTCTTTCTTTCTTTCTTTCTTTCTTTCTTCCTTTAATATTTTAATGTTTATTTTTGAGAGAGAGAGAGAGAAAGAGAGAGAGAGAGAGAGAGAGAGCAAGCAGAGGAAGGGCAGAGAGAGAGGGAGACACAGAATCAGAAGCAGGCTCCAGGCTCTGAGCTGTCAGCAGAGCCAGATGTGGGCTTCAAACTCAAGAGTTGTGAGATCATGACCTGAAATGAAGTTGGACACTCAACTGACTGAGCCACCCAGGCCGGCCTTTCTTTCTTTTCTTTCTTTCTTTCTCTTTTTCTTTCTTTCTTTCTTTCTTTTTCTTTCTTTCTTTCTCTTTCTTTCTTTCTTTCTTTCTTTTTTCTTTTTTCTTTTTCTTTCTTCTTTCTTTCTCCTTCCTTCCTTCCTTCCTTCCTGTCTCTCTCTCTCTCTCTCTCTCTCTCTCTCTCTATATATATATATATATATATATGTTTTTTGTTTTTTTTTTTTCCCTACAGTGCCCTTGACTGAAATAACCACATGGTCAGCTCCCTTATTTCATTCATATCTCCACTTTAGAGTTGCATGCTCAAGAAAACCTTGACTGGTCACTCTCTCTAAGCTAATAATATTCCTGAAGCCTGTATTCTATCTTTTTTATTTTACTTGCTGCTGTATTATTCTCCTCAGCATTTGCCATTATATTTTTGTTTATCTTAGAGTATTTTGGCCTGACTTCCCACTAGAATTAATTGAGGACAGAAATTTTTCTACTATTTCCTAGAATACCTTGCACGTTGTATTAAAATTTTTTTCAATAGTGAAGTAATAAATAAATGATTACTGGTGTTATTTATGGGCCTTGTGCACATAATAAAGAATGACAGGTGGGTCCATAAGCAATGCAAGGTTTATAATTGAGTAAGTTTTCTTGTTCACAATATCTATTTAAAACCCCTAGATTCACATAAATAAAAATATTATTATATTCTGGCAGCAATATTAAGAAATGAAGCAAATTATTGCAATTGATAATAGCCTTGTTACATACAGGTACAATAAATTGTCACCAAAATCAAACTGGCTACATTTTCAGAAATTTTTACATGTAAATACATGAATGTACTAATGATAAATGTCATGAAATGATTCAGTTAGCCTGTGTAGGGGAGGAAAAATAATTTTCCCTTTATCCTTCTAGGTTCTATGGCTGATATATGCCCCCTCCACCATAAAAGACAGATTAACAAGAGAAAAATAAACAAGATTATTAATATATATGCCTCACTTATACGTGGTGGGAGGGAGGGAGAAAGGAAAAATGAGTAAACTCCCTAAAATGTCTCAAGCCATCAATTTATTATTTATTTATCAATTTATTTATTTTTTGGCCTGTCTGGGTTTTTTTTAATTTTTTTTAACGTTTATTTATTTTTGAGACAGAGAGAGACAGCGCATGAACGGGGGAGGGTCAGAGAGAGAGGGAGACACAGAATCTGAAACAGGCTCCAGGCTCTGAGCTGTCAGCACAGAACTCGATGCGGGGCTGGAACTCACTGACCTCGAGATCATGACCTGAGCCGAAGTCGGATGCTTAACCGACTGAGCCACCCAGGTGCCCCAAGCCATCAATTTAAATACAGTATTCAGCTAAAGACAAAAGAAAGATGTTGAGGGAGGGTACAAAGGGAGGTCAGTTAAGAGAGGTTACCGGGCAAAAGCACAGTAAAGAAAAAGCACCATGAAAGGTAAGGCTGTTATATAGATTTAATAAGTCAGATGCCTTATTCCTGAATAAGAGCTTCCTGAGATTTAGTCATCTTTCTCTTTCTGGTACAGAGAGAGAGAGAACTTACAGATGGAAATTTTTCTTAAATGTAAATTTCACTTACAAAAGGGTAATTTCTACCATCTTCAGTTTCTACATTTCTTGTATTTGCTTTTTCTCAAATAGCCAGATCAAAATAATCCTTATGCCAAACAGGCCTATTTTGGGGTGGCTTATTCTGCTACTTTTCACCTAATTGACCAAAACATGAACAAACTGAATATATCAGGTATCTTTATATAGAATGGATTCACTAAAGAATAGAAGCTTCTCAATTCTCTCAAAGAATTGTAATGCAGTTATGTCATAGGGTAAACTTGATGAATACTGCTTAAGATATGCTGTGTTTAGCCCTTTGAATCTGGATCCAGTGTGGCCCTCTTGCCTGCCTATCACTTTATTTTCTGTCTCCTCTCTTCTGCCCACATGAAAGCCTACAGAGGTAAACTTTTCCTCTGCCCTTTCATTGGCTCCTCCAGACTTCACTTTCTCTGCCAAAACAGACAGTGGCCCATTTGGGTCACTAGTACCCATATGGTCCTAGTACCATACTTCCTCCTGACCCTAGCATTATATGGTATGAACACCCGTCGTGTTAGACATTTTGTTTCTCTATAGATTAAAATTTACATATTGTCTTATAGACAAAAAGCACTTGGTAGCATGCAGAAGGTTTGATAATGCATACCCTTGCCAAATAATAACCAATGAGAACAGTTACTGTAATTACGACTTTAATTCGAGTATTTAATGTTAAATCTTTTAGGCTATAAATCAGAGTAGGCAGCTGAAACTGATACTAGCTTGGACTTAACACACTCCTAGCTTCTGTCTCAGTAAATGAGTGTCCATTTTAAGTTTCATAGCCATCACAAAGTTTAGTAGAGTGACCTTTACTCTATTCTTTATATATATTGAATAAGGGATCTATGTATTTTTCTTTTTTATCTTTATTGAGATGTAAAGACATATAATACTCCCAATTGTATTTGGTTTACATTCATACCTTCTCTATAAAGCTGTATAAGTTACAAATGTACTGCAGAGAGTGCTATAATACAAGTGAATATATAAATAAATGAAGTAAAATTTCAAATACAGATATTTTAAACAATTTCAACAAGTTATTAGAATAAAATATTCTATGTTTTAATTGATGAACCTAGCCTGGAAAGAAAAACTATGCAGTTCTCACCTGCAGTGCTGGCTTTCTTAGTTTTAAAAGACAATATAAAAATCCAGCACTGTATTAGTTTCTTATCACTGCTGTAACAAATTACCAAAATCATAAGGACTTAAAACAAAGCAAATGTATTATCTCACAGTTCTGTAGGTTAAACATCTGACACAGATCTTACTGGGCAAAAATCAAGGTGTCAGCAGAGCTGTGTTCCCTTCTGGAGGCTCTAGGGGAGAATCTGTTTCCTTGTATTTTCTAGCTTCCAGAGGCTACCAGCATTTCTTCACTCATGAACCCTTCCTCTTCCTTGAAAACCAGCCATGCCCATCAAGTCCTCCTCTCATCACATCACTCTGACCTTGCTCTATTATCAGATTTCTTTCTCTCACTTTCTTCTTCTGCATTCTTCTACTTTAAGAGCCCTTAGGATTACATTGGATCTACTTGGATAGTCCAAAGAAATCTCCCTATTTAGGGCACTTGTACCCCAATGTTTATAGCAGCACTCTCAACAATAGCCAATTTGTGGAAAGAGTCTAAATGTCCATCAACTGATGAATGGATAAAGAAATTGTGGTTTATAGACACAATGGAGTACTACGTGGCAATGAGAAAGAACAAAATATGGCCCTTTGTAGCAACGTGGATGGAACTGGAGAGTGTGATGCTAAGTGAAATAAGTCATACAGAGAAAGACAGATACCATATGTTTTCACTCTTATGTGGATCCTGAGAAACTTAACAGAAACCCATGGGGGAGGGGAAGGAAAAAAAAAAAGAAGAGGTTAGAGTGGGAGAGAGCCAGAGCATAGGAGATTCTTAAAAACTGAGAACAAACTGAGGGTTGATGGGGGGTGGGAGGGAGGAGAGGGTAGGTGATGGGTATTGAAGAGGGCATCTTTTGGGATGAGCACTGGGTGTTGTATGGAAACCAATTTGACAATAAATTTCATATATTAAAAAATAATAATAAAAATTTTTAGAAATCACAAAAAAAATTAAAATTAAAAAAATCCTTTAGATTAAAAAAAAAAGAAATCTCCCTATTTAAAGGATGTTGATTGGCAACCTTCATTTCCTTTTTCCATGTAATTTAACACATTCATAGGTTCTAGGGATTAGGGCTTGGTCATCTCTAATAGGATGTCATTTTGCCTACTGCAAATATTATCTTTACCAAATTCATTTTGAATCAATAGATACTCAAAACAAATTTAAGATCTAGAGATGAAACTAGCATAAAACTATAAAACAGGTAACATTATATTCATTTTCCAAGTGAGTCACTGCAGTCTCCAAAAGAAAATATTGTCATTTGCCCAATCATTTGAACCCATTTGAACTCGCATCTGTCCCAGTCTGCAGTCTATATTCCTTCCATTAATTACAACACATTGCATAGTATTTGTTGCCTATAGAATATGTTCTGGAGATGTATTAGTTAACTTCTTGGTTACTTAAAACTGTCCTTAAGCATTCATGACTTAATATATCAGTGGCAATAAATGTCTTCTCCATAGTTAATCTCAGTGAGGTCAGTGGATTTAAGAAGCTTTTGTTGAAAAACAGAGATTCAATCTTTTAGTGTTTTATTATGGTATAGTTAAAACACTAATTCTGTCACATTTATAATGGGAACTTTGTATGAAAGAATACAAAACACTCCTTGGCCTCTCTCTTGCAGTGAGAGTTAGTGTGCTCTCTTGTTTGTCTGGGGTTAACTTTAATTAGCAACTTAACAGAGACATTTTGGAGATCTCACTTGCTGATACATAAGAAGCAGGCAGTGATTTGCATAATGCATCCTGCCAAGTTCAAGTGAATACAATAGCATAATTGAACACACTTTAGCGAAATAAGAGAATAGAGAAATCTAAAAGGACAAATTTGTCGAGAACAAACTTTGTCAGTACTCAAAAGAAATTATACTTTTATATATAATTCACAGAATTGTTGTGGTTAAAAATACATACATTATTGAAGTATTCTGTAATGGGCTCCTACAGTTTTATTAACAAATGGCATGTCATATCTGTAAACTGAACTTTTTGTATCTGAAATCAATTTAATCCCAATATCCTAGTAAAAATCTAGCACACTACTTTGTGTATTAGAAGCACTCTATAAATATTTGTAAATTAATACTTAAACTCAAAATATATTTCTAAGAAAGAAGACATTTATATTAATAGGGCTAATATTTACAAAAGAAATTCAACTAATGGGTCAAATAAGAAATCAAAAGAGAAAGTAAAGAATACCTTGAGATGAATGAAAATGGAAAGGTAACATACCAAAATTTATGGAATGTAGCAAAAGCAGTTGTGAGAGAGATGTTCTTAGCAATAAATACCTACCTCAAGAAACAAGAAAAGTCTTAACCTAATTTTACACTTCAGAGAACTAGAAACAGGAAAATAAACAAATCCCAAGTTTATAAGGAAGGAAATAACAAAGATTAGAACAGAAATAAATGAAAGAGACTTAAAGGACATTAGAAAAGATCAATGAAACTAAGAGCTGGTTCTTTGAAAAGATAAACAGAATTGACAAACCTTTATCTAGAATCACCGAGAAAAAAAAAAGAGAGAGAGAGGGCTCAAATACATAAAATCATAAATGAAAAAGATGTCACAACTTCTACTACAGAAATGCAAAGGATCATGAGACTACTATGAGCAATTATATGCTAACAAATTTGACACCTGGAAGAAATGGATAAATTCCTGGAAACATACAACCTACAAAGAATGAATCAAGATGAAATAGGAAATCTGCACACTTGACTACTGATTCAATTTCTACTAGTAATCAAAAACTTCCCAACAAACAGAAGTCCAGGATAAGAGAGTTTTACAGGTTAATTCTAACAAACACTTAAAGAAAAATTAATATAAAACTTCAAACTTTTTCAAAACATGGAAGAGGAGGAATCTTCCAAACTTCTTTAACAAGGCCAGCCAGCATTACCCTGGTACCAAAGCCAGATAAAGATACTATAAGAAAAGAAAATTACAGGCCAATATCCTTGATAAAGACATGCAAAAATCTTCAACAAAATATTAGCAAACTGATTTTTAAAATACATTAAAAGGATCATAGAGCATGAACAAGTGAGATTTATTCCAAGAATACAAAGATGGTTCAATATCCACAAATCACACAATGTGAAATACCACATTAACAAAATGAAGGATAAAAATCATATCACTTCAATAGATGCACAAAAAGCATTTGACAAAATTCAACATCCATTTGTTTTTCTTAATACTTTTTAAACTTTATTTATTTATTCTGAGAAAGACAGAGAGAGAGCATGAATGGGGAAGGGGCAGAAAGAGAGAGAGAGAGAGAGAGAGAGAGAATCCCAAGCAGTCTCCTTATTGTCAGCACAGAGCCTGATGCAGGGCTTGAACCCATCAACTGTGTGATCATAACCTGAGCCAAAACCCAGAGTCAGACACTTAACTACCCAGGTGCCCCAGTGTCCCAACATCCATTTATGACAAAAACTCTCAACAAAGCAGGTATAGAGAGAACGTACCTCAACATAATAATGGCCCTATATAAAAAGCTCACAGATAATGTCATATTCAATGGTAAAAACTGAAAGTTTTTCCTCTAAGATCAGGAACAAGACAAGGATGCTCACTTTTGTCTCTTTCAATCAACATAGGTTTGGAAGTCTTAGCCAGACCAGTTAAGCAAGGAAAAGATGTAAAAGACATCCAAATTGGAAAGGAAGAAGTGAAACTGTCTCTGTTTACAGATGACATAGTATTATATATAGAAGCCCTGAAAACTCCATCACAAAAAATGTTAGAAATGATAAATGGGCACAGTAAAGTTGCAGGATGTTAAATCAATACACAAAAATCTGTTGCATTTCTATACACTAATAAAATACCAGAAAGAAATTAAGAAATAAATCCCATTTATAACTGAACCAAAAAGGAAAAAAAAATACGTAGGAATAAGTTTAACCAAGGAGGTAAAAAACCTGTATATTAAAAACCATCAGATCTTAATAAAAGAAATTGAAGAAGACACAAATAAAGGGAAAGATATAATGTGCTTATGGATTGGAAGAATTAAAATTGTTAAAATGTCCATTCTCCCCAAAGCAATACAAAGATTTAGTGCAATCCCTATCAAAATTCCAATGGAATTTTTCACAGAAACAGAACAAAAATCCTCAAATTTGAATGGAACCTTCAGAGATTCCAAATAGCCAAAGCAATACTGAGGAAGAAGAACAAAGCTGGAGGCACCTTTGATTTCAAACTATCTTACAAAGCTATAGTAATGAAAACATTATGGTATTTTCATTAAAACAGCCACATAAATCAGTGGAACAGGATAGAGCCCAGAATTAAACCTACACATATATGATCAATTAATTTATGACAAGAAGACATGATATACAATGGAGAAATACAGTCTCTTCAATAAATGGTTTTGGGAAAATTGGACAACCACATGCAAAAGCATGAAACTAGAACACTATCTTAGACCATACACAAAAATTGACTTAAAGTGGATTAAAGATCTGAATGGGAGACCCAAAACTATAAAACTCCTGGAAGATAACATAGCGTAAGCTCCTTACCATAGATCTTGGCAATGATTTTTCTTTTTTTTTAATTTGACACCAAAAGCAAAAGCAACAAAGCAAAATTAATAAGTGGGATGATAGCAAACTGAAAAGCTTCTTCATAGTAAAGGAAACCAACAAAATGAAAAGGCAACTTACTAAGTGGGAGAAAATATTTACAACCATGTAGCTGATAACGGGTTAATATCCAAAATATATAAAGAACTCAAACAATTTAATGGCAAAAAAAAAAAAAAAATCCACTTAAAAAATGAGCAGAGGATCCAAACAGACATTTTGCTAAAGAAGACATACAGGTAGCCAACAGGTACATGAAAAGACACTTTGCATCATTAATCATCAGGGAAATGTAAATGAAACCACAATGAGATGTCACCTCATACTTATTAGAATGGCCATTATATATATATTTAAAAAAAAAGCAGACTAGAAATAGTAAGTGTTGGCAAGGGTGTGGAGAAAAGGGAACTCTTGTGCATTATGTTGAGAGTATAAATTGGTTCAGCCACCAATGGAAAGCAGTATAGAGGAAACTAAAAAAAATGAAAAATAAAAATATCAGATGATCCAGTAATTCCATAACTGGGTTATTTATCTGAAGAAAACAAAAACACTAACTCAAAGATATGTACACCCCCATGTTCATTGCAGCATTATCTATAATACCCAAGATAAGGAAACAAACTAGTATCCATTGATGGATAAATGGATAAATAAGTTAAATATCTCCACAATGTGGTATTATTCAGCCCTAAAAAGAATGAAGTCTTGCCATTTGTGACACGGATATACCTCAGGGCATTATGCTAAGTAAAAGAAGTCTGAGGCAAATATCATATGATCTCTTTTATATGTGGAATCTTTAAAACAAACGAAACAAAACAACTAAGCTCATTAATGCCAAGAACAGATGGGTGGTTGCCTGAGGCAGGGGTTGAGGGTAGAAGAAATAGGTGAACTCTTCTGTTGTTGTTGTTTAAATAAATTTAATAAACAAGTTTAAATTTAATAAAAAATAAAAATGATATTGGCACTATTTGTGAAGTTAAATGTATGCATTTGTTAGAGACAATTGGAGAAATGCTTTCATATCTCAGCTGTGGGGAAAATACCCAATAGCTAAATTTATCTGCATTATTCTGAGCACATGAAATTATCAACTGCAAAATGCCTCACATACAACTAAAGAACCTAATCGGACTTTCACTGATAATGACTTAGATTTTTAAGACTGTTTAGGAAGTTTTTAAAAGTTTACTGTTGCAACATAGTTAGACTTAACTTTTAATTATGTCATATGTCAGCACTAAAGCACAGAATAGCTGTAAGTATAAGAGATGAGTACAGGTGCACGCTATGAGACTAGATGACAGGTATCTATTTAAACAAGACTTAAAAAAAAAGACAGTTCTTTGATTGGATGATTTTTTTTTCATTGAAGTAAAAATCCATGAATTATCCCATAATATAAAAAGAAATGGAAAATTCTTATAAGATGGCTATCCATTTCAAATGGTGGGAAAATGACTTGTGTCATAGCAGTTTAATTATTTAAAGAGAAAACCTCAAGTTTTATGGATAGGTGAGCTGGGAAACTTCACTTTGTGCTTTCTTTTTTTTTATTTCACTCTTATATTCTTCAGAGGAAACAAGAAGCAAACTTGACAAGGCATCATACTACTATGTCTTAGATATTATGGTCATTCCACAAGTATGTGTGAATCACCTACAATATGACAGGCACAGGTATTTATTAAGAGCCTGCTATTTTCTAAGCCTAGATGCTGAGGATGCATCAAACAACTCCAGTCGCTTATCTCAAGGAGTTTATAGTATACAGATGCCTACTTGGGCACAAGATATATAGAGATAAGCATGTACATTTGCACTTCCTGTCCTTAAGGAATCACCTTGAAAGGGTACCAGAAAGCCTTTAAAATAGCTTTCTTTGGAACTCAAAGCACATATTGTAATATTCCAAATGGAAGGATATGACCAATTCTCTATATTTCTCCTCTATGCCTCAACTGAAACCTGGCTGACCTCCAAACACCTGATTTCACTGTAGTCCTTTCAAGAACGAGTTTGTTTATTCTCCCACACCTCAAATTCCTAAAGCAATTCCGGAATTCTCCTAGTTTCTCTCACCAGTTCTGTATCATTATTCTTCTATATTCATGCGAGAAAAACCCCTTCATCCTCAATGGTTTATGGTATCCAAATTTTCCATCCTCTAAAACTGATTCCTTTCTGCCATTTTTCTGGCAAATCAGTCCTTCTCTATATTCATCAAGGGCTTTGGTCCACAGCTTACCTCCTTCTTTCCATTTACATTTTCTCTATTTTTTGAAAGATTTCCATATGTAAGTAGAGGTCCTACCCTCCAGTCACTCCATTTATTTGGTCTTCAAATCCAGTCCCTTTCATCTCTACTGTGGTTCAGTACATACTCCAAGGCAGCACACTGGAAGTTACCATCTAAAAGTTTCCCAAGCCAGGAATTCTAATATCCCACACACCCTACTCTTCTACCTTTCTGAGTCTCCTCCCAAGTATCCTTGGTCTTTGACTGAATTGATCCTTTGGTCTCCCCACCTTTCCCCTATTCTGCTCTTTCTCTGTACTTTGGACATTTTGAGGTTCCTAACTTCCCATACTTTCTCTGAAGTCCTGTGAATCCTTCACCCCATGTATTTCTTTTTCTATTGTACTAATGTCCAAACCATCAGTCTTTCTCTCTGCTCATCAGCTTTCCTCACATTGCTGCTGAGAAATGCTAGAGAAAAAGTCATGACCACACAATTGTTAGTTCTAGAAGTGCATTCTCTGTAATCTTAGCTGGTCTTTCAATACAAATAAAAAATAAGCAGTCTTGGTCAGCTACTTCTCCCATTTCTTCCCTCCTTCTTCCAGCTCCCACAAGTATCAAGACAATCTTCCGACAACTCTTCTCTTAGTCCTGCCTGACCTGGCTTTCTGTTAGTTAGCAACTCCACTTCACACTTGGGAGTCCTTATTATCTTATTTTCCCTTTTAGAAAGAAAGGGGCCAATAATATGGATCCAATGCGTCTCCTCTCCAGAGGCATTTTGCTGCATTAATTATCTCTTTATGTGTTAGATTCTTTCTTAGTGTGTATAAATATGCTCATCTCTTCCTTTGGCAGAAGAGATGGGGTGTTTCTCCTTACCACCCATCATTATAGCACAAATGTTTTATTGGTTTTGGTTTTTGTTTGCTTAACCAAGTTTCTTGAAAGCATAATTTGTATATAGTCACTGTATCCCCTCTCGAATCATTCAATTTTCACTTCCTAAGAATGTGGCTATATACCCAAAAGACCCCCAAATTTTTTCTGGGGCCCCTGCTATACCTAGAATGCTTCATGGGCACCTCTTTTCAGTGTAACTACATATTAATAAGTATTTACTATTCTACATTATAATTTCCTGTTTGTATCCCTTGACAAACATATGGGAACCATGTTTTATCAAAATTGTAGTCTGTGTGACCAGCAAGTGTTTCTATCACAGAATGTACTTGAATATTAGAATGAATGACTATGCTTCCAGTAGCCTAATGTGTATGAGCCTAATGTGTCTTATTCCTATGAATTCATAGAAAGCTATCACTGAAAGGGTGTTATGATCATTTAATCTAAGTTCCCAATTTTCTAAGAAACCCTAAAAGTCTTATCTCCACTAATTAGTAGTAACCTTATAAAGTCCTTTCCCTTCATTGCCTTATAGGTAAAATCAAAAGATTGGGATAGATTATAGTCCCAAACTGTTTTTGAAATGGCCTTGTTTCAAGTACAATTTTCAAACACAAACTACATGCCACTTGTGTAAATGAATGTTAGTATACTTGCCTGAGGCAAGGTCAAGGTGTGGTCATTTAATTGGACTCCTTGATTCCTATCATTAGAGTTCTTTATAGTAGCTGCCAGTGAATGAACGGTAGAAGCTAGACTGGCTGCCAATGCAAAGCGTTCTAATTTTTTTCACCTCATTTAATGTTATATGTTGCAAATAGGGAGATAAGATAAATTTTTAAACCTTTTGTAATTTTGAGAGAATAAATGATGAGAAATATCAGATATCCATAATCCAAATACTGCAATAAAATGGTTACGTTCCAAAGAAGGTTTAATTTTATACAAATATACCAAAAATTGAAAGAAAATATATAAAGAATTTTAAAAATGTGCTGCACTAGTTTAGGTTAAATCTAATTTTCTTTTTCTCTGCAGATTGGACACTGTTCTATTTTTACTGCTCAGGCTATCACTTTCCTAAAGCAGTTGAATAAGCCCCAGAGGACAAAGGTATCACTCTGAAGGGCATGAGCTTTGCAGTAGGGAAGCTATTGGAATTCTATTCTGTTGACTCAGTGTCTCCTTAGATCGGATGAGTGAGAGAAGCTGAGCCTGTCAGCAGATTTACGCCCACTGCACACTCTCATACTGAGTCAAACAGGGCAATGGTAACGCCAGAATTCCCAATTTATGGACAGTATTTCCAACTTGAAGGGTAACACTGAAGAAACCATTCAGTGATCTGCATCAATTCTCACTGTCAATATGGATTTTTATAGAAGGGTGTATGTGGCCTAAAGCAACGATGGAATAGTAATAAGATCGATGTTCCATAATATGGAACACAAAATATCTAACCCCATTATTTAAATAGAATCAAATCCAAATGCATAATGTCTAAAAATACAAGACTTTAAATTTAAAATTAATAAACTTGATACACTGCAAGTTCCTGAAGCTTCAGTGGAAATGAGACTATATCCAAGTGCTGTCTTCTGTGTAATATAAATTGCTCCAGTGAGTTTTAGAAAAAGTGACCTAACTTCCCGTAATGAAGATCTTCTACTTAACCCTTAGCTACCCAAACAACAAAATTGACTCCATATTTTCCTAGATTTCAAATTATAGAGTATTTTATTGTACTTTTCGAGTTTAGTAATATTGGGTCTAAGGATCAGTGTGGAAAGGATCAATAAAATAAAGAACATAAAGTTGATTGTGGCTGCACCGACTAAGTTTGTACCTTACAGGATCAGTTTTCTCCCTTCAGACAGAATTCATTGAAATGTTCAGAAAAGTAGAATTCTGTGCTTACTGAGTATTTCTATAGAAGAAGAGACCAAGATTTCCCACCACTGATAATGTATAACTCTATCTAAAAGCCTCAATTATCAGGAAAATTCTGTATTTTTCAGTGGATACAATGACTCATGCACAATACCCTTGACATCTTAGAAAATAATCTTTCCTGTTACCCATCATCTTTTAGCCTTCAAAAGTCCCAACTCCCATATTTTTTTTATTGAGATGTTGGCATATAATTGGCATATAATATATTAGTTTCAGGTTAATATGATTCAATATTTGTAGATCTTGTGAAATGATCACCACAATAAGTCTAGTTAACATTCATAGTTACAAATCTTTTTCTCGTGATGAGAACACTTAAGATCTACTTTCTTAACTTTCAAATATACAATACAGTATTAATTATAGACACCATGCTGTATATATATATGCATATATATACATGTATATATGTATATATACATGTATATATATATATATCATCAGGACTTATTTATTTTAAACTACAACTTCTTGGGCACCTGGGTGGCTCAGTCGGTTAAGCGACCAACTTCCGCTCGGGTCATGATCTCATGGTCCGTGGGTTTGAGCCCCGCATCAGGCTCTGTGCTGACAGCTTAGAGCCTGGAGCCTGCTTCAGATTCTGTGTCTCTCCCTCTCTCTGCCCCTCCCCTGCTCATGCTCGCTTGCTCTCTGTCTCTCTCTGTCTCTCAAAAATAAGTAAACATAAAAAAAAAAAAAAAGAATTTAAATGACAACTTCTTACCTTTGACCAGTTGCATACAATGGGTGTTTCCTAGTCATCTTCTTCATTTTTAAGAGTAAAAAGTTACAACCAGAGGTGTCAGCCCAGCTATTTCCCATTTATCTTCTATATTCCGTAATAATTTATTATAAATACTATATTTCTTGTTGTTTTTTTCCAGGTGGAATACTTTGTATCTTACCGGTAGGATTTCATTTCCAATTTGTTCTTTAGTTTACCGAGGTGATTTTGAGTTCTGAAATGCTAACCACTTTATAGAACAGAATGAGACTCATGTCAGAAAAGTAGTGCCAAAAGCATCATGAGGATTCAAAGAACAGAGATGTCATTTATATCTATGTAGACCAGGGCAGGCTTCACAGAGTAAAATCTGAGCCAGAAGGGATAGGATTTGTCAGATAACATAGACACAGGGAGAAAACACTGTAGTAAGAATGTAGGCAAGTACAAAAGTATGAAAATGCTGGGTGTTTAGTAGAAAGAGTAAGTTGTTCAGCTTGCCTTAAATATAAAATGCTTGGTTAAGGAGGCTGAGCGGAAGATTATTGATATTGTATCAAAAATATAAAAATATATTTCCCGTTTGTCATCTGAAAGAAGAAAATGCATAAAATGCAATCTCTGGTTAATTTTCGAAGACAAACTCAAGAAAATTGTATTCATTTTGAGATAATAAGTTCTTATTACTTGGAATGAGACAAATATTTTGACACTTTCTTTTAGAGTATAAGGAAAATTATGTAGAATTCTTCAGTGACACTTAGGAAAGCAATAAAATATTTAGCAATCCACTTGTGTTTGGGCACCTACAGGATTCATATAATTTGCATCTCTTGCTGATAGTGGTCTATTCAGTTTAGGTATCTAGTTTAAGGATCAGAAGACAATTAAGAATTAATAACAAGCTCAAATAGCTTACCTGATATCCTTCTATGGCATTAGCTGCTTGTTTCAGCTACTTTACATCCATACTGCTAAATCAAAACAAAGGTTACTAAACAAGCAAAGAAAAGTACAGGGGTACTTTTAAAAAAACTGCAGTATCTGAGGTTTTTCTTTGTTATATCATTCCTTTTAAGGTTACAGAGTGAATAATTTCCTAAATACTCCAGTTCCATAAATAATGTAAATATCACCTGAATTAAGTTATTTTTAAGAGTTGGAGAGGGAAACATTTACCAAGACATACGGACATTACTACTTTACTACTACTACTTTAAAATTACTATTTTAGTTTTGTTGGGTTTTGTTTTTTGCTTGTTTTGACATGTTTAGAAACACCCTGATGAATGACAAAGAAGGTATCATTGTGTTTAATATATCCTAGGTCTTCCTTACCTACTTCCCAAATGATTAATCATCCGGACTTAAATATATGTTCATTGGTGCTTTTTCTTCCATTTTCCTATGCAAGATCTATTGCAAACAAACAGAGCTTGCTTTCACTGGGTTTTAAATTACAAAGGAAGCAAAACACATGCTTTTCATGCTTTTCACAGGATTTTCAAAAGTGAAAATGCAATCATGTTAAGATTATGTGTGGCAAACAACCAATCATATAACCTCTCGAACAAAAGATGTCTTCAAGTTCTGTTTCTGGTATTCTTTTTTTAAAAGATGATGGAAGGGGAGCACGTGCCAGCTATACTGCATATAATAGCTTTCTTACAGGACACCATTACAGTCGGGTTGATACCATCTTGAAAACTCCTGAAGTAAAAAACACACTTTACTTCAGTATCTGAGTTTTTAATATAACATGGATTAGAGATAATTTTGGCTAAGGTAAAGAGATTTGGCCATAAAAATATTTTAGTTTGGCATATTGCTAATTTTTCCCTTAGGTATTATAAAAAATTGAGCCAACAATAAATATGCAGCTGCTTTCCTGAATGAGTCCTAGTAAAAAATGTTCTACTGAAAAATAAGTGCCCAGTTTTGATGCAACAACCTTTAGGCATTTTTATGGAAATGAGAATATAATGAGAATCATTATAAAGGATCTGAGCCATTCATTTATTTCCTTAAAATTATTGAGCATCTACTATGTGCTTAGCTAGCTAGCATTGTTCTAGGTGATAAGCTGTAAATTTAAGAACATGATGACTTTATTTCACAAAACAGTAACTACTCTTACCTTATTACTTACAGGAGGGGACACTTAAGAAAAATAGCCTAGAAGTAAAAATGGTTGATAATCTATAATCAATTTTTTCTTGGTACTTATATTTATTAATTTGTTAATTTAGTTACAATCAAACCATCACTTTGGTATACATTTTGATTGTCTCAAAGTCCAGAAAATGGTTGTTTCATGTCAGAGATATACTTATTCAAAAAGTCATCATTAATAAAATGCTGTCAATTGAATAATGCCTAAAATCCTAACATTTCAGCAAATAGATCTTAACTACTCTAAAAAAAAGTAGTTACAGATAAATAGATCTAAAAGTAATAGCTGGTCAGAGTTTCACCTTCCTCTACATACGTAAAGCATCATTAAAAGTAAAATAGTTGTTTGTCTATACAGATGTATCTCTGACTTGTGACAAATAACACTGAAAGCCATATTAGTTTTCAAAGCCAAATTACAGCAAATAACTATTGACCACCTAATCAAAAGTAAGGAAATTTCTTTATAAAAGGATGATTACCTTTGAAAAAGTTAAATAGGTTTTTATATAAATAAATGCTAACAAATGTAGTTGAATAACTAAATATAATTTTAGAGAATGAGTTAAGGCATTGGATTTTAATGACAGCTTTTGCTCATATACTCATGCTTCAACTTAATTCCTGTTGGCCCTTGGGAAAATTATTTACCCTTTTGTGCCTTAGTTTTATCAACACTTCTTCAGCCTGGATTCAAGCATTCTGAAGGAGGAAATGGCACTTAGATTCTGGTTGCTGGTTTCAGACCTATACTGCATACTGTAGGAGCATATCTCAACTTCATACGGAATTTTCCTCTGCATACATTTAATAGAGACTTCCTTGTTACCAATATTATAATCTTGTCCTTTCCATTTTCCAATCTCCAGACTGGTAAAATAGCTGAAGATAAGCAGGCCATTCTATCAAATCAAGTGGGTAAATACTAGGTAATGGGAAATATAGTTAGTCTACCAAATTCCATGGATATGAGCCCATTGCTACATTTTGCTGTAAAAGGTTGGTTTACGTGCATCTGATGCTGTTGAGACACCATGGTAAGTGGATGAGGCTTTCTATAAGTCCACAGATGGTGTTGCTAGCAGAAGAACTATGGGTAGAGATGGCCTATTAATGCCACAATTCATGCCTGTATTCGTAAAGCCAATTTTATGTCTCTTCTGTATTAAAAAATATCCAATAAAATCAATCTACTACCAGAAGCCTGACTGGTTCCCCTGGGAAATGGTGATATTCAAAGCTCTCAGTAGTAGTCTTTGCTATTATCTGGCTGAACATTTAGCCCTGACTATAGTCATAACAACTTTGATGAAGGAGAGTCCATGTTCTTGAGCCTTTGAATAGCATCCATCTCTGCAATGATAAGCACTTCTTCCCCAAATATTAGAGCACATTAAGTAAGTGCAGGGGTAATTTGAAAAAGAGACTGACTAACATCCACTGGATAGTTCATGTAATTCATCTAATTTGAGATCTGCAGACCCATGCATTTATCAGAACTCAACTAAAGACTTATGGGGTTCCTCAACTGGTCTCTGTAGCTCTCTCTCTGCCACTACCTACTCTCTTGTCTCTTTCTGGGTGAATTCTAGACTTCTTGCCTCTTCTCCTCCCAGACTCCCAGCTTCCTCTCCAACTCACAGAGATTGCCAGTAGTCTCCCACTGGTTTCACATTGTCTCCTCTATGGTGTGGAAATTCTTTCTAGGCAGTAATCTAGAGGAATCATAGGGCTTACCTCATCTGTTTTTCCATTGTCAGTTATAAGTGTCCTGAACTTCTTGATTTTCAGTTATTGAAAAGTATTATTTATTTCATTATTTTTTTAAATTATTTTCATTATTTCTTTAATAGTTTTAGGTGGTGCAATAAATCTATTTCCTATTACTTTGTCTTCTTTGGAAGCAGAAATTTCCCACCTTATTTTTAGTATTTGTGTTTATATCATTGGTCATTCTTTATTTTTCTTTTTTCTTTTTTAATCTTTATTTATTTTTGAGAGAGAGAACAGAGCATGAGTGGGGAAGGGGCAGAGAAAGAGGGAGACAGAATCCAAAGCAGGCTCCAGGCTCTGAGTTGTCAGCACAGAGCCCGATGCAGGACTTGAACTCACAAGCCATGAGATCATGACCTGAGCCAGGTGCCCTGGCCATTCTTTATTTTTAATCTGTCCAGAATAATTTTGTGTGTGTGTGAATAACAGTTGTGTGTTGCACTTTTATTCAATCTGACAAACTATGCCTTATAATTGTGTTTAGACCATTTATATTTAATATAACTTTTATTAGATTTAAATCTACAATCTAGCTGTTTTGTATTAATTTCACTTATTTTTCCTTTTTTATCTTTACTTCACTTCTTTTAGATTGAAGATTCCATTTTACCACAAATTGCTTCCTCACTTTATCTTAATTTTAATGATTGCTCCATGAGTTATGACATATTATTATAATCTACCTTCATGTATTATTATACCACTTCACATATGACTTCACAAGAACCTCATAACAGTATATTTTCATTTTTTTCCTATGTCCCTTGTGGTATCACTGTCACACTTTTTACTTCCTCATATATTATAAAGTGCACAGTAAATTATTATTTTTAAGCCATCAACTATTTTTTATATACATCAAATAATGAATAAAATTTTTTATGTTTATCTGTATGTTACCATTACTATTTTGTCTACATGTGTGAGTGTGTGTATACATAGATCCCAATTTCATTTTTGGTAACATTTTCCTATTCGTTAAGAATTATAGACTGATTTTTGTACCTCTGTGTCCAATTTATATGTAAAGTCCTACCCCCCAGTACACTTCAGAATGTGACTATATTTGTGCAAAATATATTTCTGTTACTTAGGACACTTAGTTTATGCTATTTTGTTATGCTAACTCTTGCAAACTAATACTATAAGGAACTTCCTTTAATATTTTGTAGTGCATATATGCTGGAAATTAATTCTTACAACTTTTGTCTGGATGAAAAATTCTTTATTTCCCTTTCACTTTTCACATATATTTTTGTTAGTTTAAAGAATTCTGGTGGATTTCTTTCTTTTTTTACTTAAAATTTTTGAAATTATTGTTCCATTGTCTTATGGCTTGCAGTTTTTGATTATCTGTGTTTCTCTGTTTACAATATTTCTTTTTCTCTGGCTGCTTTTAAGATTTTCCCTTTGGGGTACCCAGGTAGCTCAGTTGGTTGAGTGTCCAACTCTTGATTTTGGCTCAGGTTATGATCCCAGGGTCGTGAGATCAAGCCTTGCACTGAGCTCTGTGGTGAGAGTGGCTCCTGCTTAAGATTCTCTCTCTCACCCTTCCTCTGCCCCTCTTTCCCGCTTACACTCTTTCTCTCTCTAAAATAAAAATAATAATAAAAAATGCAAGATTTTTGCTGTATCACTGGTTTTAAGCAATTTGTGATGGGCCAGAGTGGAGTTTTCTTGTGTTTAATACTAATTGGGATTTGCTGAATTTCTTGGACATATAGGTTCATATTTTATATGAAATTTAGAAAATTTTCAGCATTATTATTCAAATATCTTTTCCCTACCTCTCTCTTTTACTACAACTCCAATTATATTTATATAGACTACTTGATATTCTTCATATGTCACTGATGGTCTGTTTAATCCCTGAAGTCACCTTTTTATTTCTTGCTTTGTTTTGAAATGTTTATATGTTATATCTTCAAAACCATTAGTATTTTCTCTGATGTGTCTAATCTGCTATTAATATCTTTCTTCTTTGGATATTTTTACATCTTCCATTTTTCTCATTATAATTCTATTTCCCTCTACCTTTGTGAACATATGGAGCATATTTAGAAGAGCCATCTTAACATTATCTTTTAATTGCATTGCCTCAGCTTTTTATGGGTTTTCTATTGAGTTTTTTTCCCCTCTAAGTTATTGATCATGTATTCTCTTTTGCATACCTATTAATTTCTTTATTAAGTAAATTACATTGTATATAGTAGGATTCTGATTGCTATCAGGTGAAAACAAAATAATCATGGTCCTGTTATGCTCCAGAATTTAATCATTCTGTTGCTTCTTGGTGATTCTTTCTTAAGTCTTGACTAGTTTTCTCTTGTGAATGTACAGATCAGTACTTATATGCATAGACCCAAGAAAACTCTTACACAGATCTCCAGGGCTCTCTCTGTGTACAAATTCCAGCATCTGATACACTGACATGAAACTCCAGCCACTTGGCTTCCCCAAACATCATTCTCTGTCTCTTCAATTCTTGAAGATTGCCAGGTTCTATTTGTGTTCCCCAGGCTGGAAACTTCCTCTAGGCAGTAAAGTGGGACTATTGAATGAGTCACTCCTCTATCACTGACCACAGTGTTATATTGGCTGTTGTCCAATATCCAAAAACCACTGTTTTACATTTTTTGTTGGATATCAAAAAACTGAGTTTCAGCTACATTAATAAATATAAGCCAGAGATGAATAAAATATAGTGAGACTTTGTGTTTCCCCTTTGGAGAGGAGAAAAAGAATGTCTCTGGTTATGCAAAGTATACTTATTCCAGATTAGGTAGGAGCATGTTGTTGTTATTGATTTTATCTGGAAGATATATATGGATAAAAGATGTAGTTATAGATACTGAGTTGAAAAAAGGTTAAAATATGTAGGCCATGTAGACACACACACACACACACACACACACACACACACACACACACACAACACATACAGACTATATTTCCACTTGTAAAGCCTAGTTTTCAAAGAGAAAGCCATCAATAAATTCACAGCTTCCTCCCAAACTAGAGAATTTTCCTTAAGGGCTTACGTTTGAAGTATTAGAATATTTGGTGTCATTGGATTTCACCTTTCCACTTGGGAATTTTTAAACATCTTTTTTTAAAATCATAGAAACAAATCTCCAGAAACCACTAAAACCAATACAATTTGGAGGCCATTAAATTAACGGTTAAAATTCTTCATCTAAAGAAGACAAACCCGAACAGTTTTATTTGTAATCCAAGTTTCCAAAGAGCAAATGATTCATTATTAAACAAAAATCTTCAAAGAATGGAAAGGTAGGAATTTATCTCTCATTTTATGAAATTAAATAATTTCACAATAACACTAGGCATGAATAGTATGATAAATGGAAATTATAGGTCTCTTTTATTCATGAATAGAGATGAAGAATCTCAAAAATTATTAAACACAAACCAATATTATATAAAAAAGATGATATATCATGATAAAATCAGCTTTATGCCAGAAATGCAAGGATATTTCAATAGTAGAAAAAAACAAATCATTCACTACATTAACATTGCAGTATTATTAACTCAAAAGATCCAAAATCATAGATATAATAAAATTAGGACTTAGTATTGAAAGCTTAATAACAAAAACAAAACCAAAATTCAACTACCTGCCACCTTGGAAAGCAGGAAAGGAAGGAAGGAAGGAAGGAAGGAAGGAAGGAAGGAAGGAAGGAAGAAAGGAAGGAAGGAAGGAAGGAAGGAAGACTTATTTAACTCTTGGATCCAAGGGAAAGTTTTAAAAGTTACAAACTATGAAAAAGAAGCATTAAAATATTATATATCCGAACAATAATGTGATCAAAGCTCTAGTTAGAGGTAAATTAATAGTTCTAAGTTGCTTTTTTATTAATGAGGAAAAGGTAAAATGAATAAATCCTGTGTTAAGTACAAGAAATCAGAAGGGGAATAATAAGAAACCTAATAGAGAAAAAATATACATAATTATTAAAATAAAAATAAAATACAGTTCTTATATTTAAAAAAAAGGAAAAAGTACAAATCTAGGGATTTAAAAATCATTAACATTAACAAATATAAAATCATTATTCTTTAAAACCTTTTCTTTTTTTGACTAGTAACCCTGCATTTTATAATTTTCTGTATTTTGTAGTTCTGTCTTTTCACAGTAGTTCACAAATACAAACAACTATAGTGACTTTTATTAATCTATTCCTATTATTTATTTCTAAATATTTATTCTTCCAACCTTGAATATTTATTATATTCCATTTCAGTAACCAGTGGCCATACTGCCCTCTAATTCCACCCATCAGCAAATCTATTTCTTGTATATACTATCACGTGTTACTCCATTTGACTTTCTGCTTTACAAATCAGGTCTATCTTCGAAGTCAGACTTTGAAGCAGACTGGTTAAAGCCTGTGCTTTAGGATGAGACTGATCTTAGCTCAGACTTTGGTTCCTCCAATCATGACCATCTTGAGCAAGTCACTTCATATCTTTAAGACTTGGTTTTCTGACAGTTTAAGTGGAGGTGCTAATACTTATCAACCAAACTTGTAATTAGGTCTAAATGCAGCACACAAGAGTACTTACCATAGAGCTTGACTTACAGTAAATTGTGATTAAAGTTTTTCTTATCTTTACCTTTATCTATCTTGATTATCTTTTTTTTGATGCTACTACTTTGATTCCTTATTCACATTTTTTCTATGAAACAAGTACTTGTACTATTAGTCCTCTCTTCTGAACAGGCCTACATCATCTCTCAACTATCTAATGTATCCTTTTAATCTAACCTTCCTACCTCCTACAGTATCCCCCTTTAAAATGGCACGTTGATTTACTTGTTTTACAAACCAGGCCACAGATCAGTATTCAGAATTAATGCAATATATCATCAAGCATAATTAGGCATTTTTAAACAAAAATGTATTCAGTCTTCAGTTTGCTTGTAAAGGGATTGGAGTCATTGGATGACAAATTACACTGGTGGAGGTAATAATCAGAGAAATAAAGAGAATAAGGTTTACAGTCAAGTATATTTTGATTCTAATATGAGCATAACCAAATCAACTTATTTTACTTCTGTGATCCTCAGGTTTTTCTTTTAGAAAGAAAGGAAATAGGAACACTTGTGTCTCTCAGTCAGGTAAGTGTCTGTAAGCATCCAACTTCGGCTTAGGTCATGATCTCACAGTTAGTGAGTTCCAGCCCTGCATTGGGCTCTGTGCTGACAGCTCAGAACCTGGAGCCTGCTTCTGATTCTGTATCTCCCTCTCTCTCTGCCCCTCCCCTGCTCTCACTCTGTCTCTATCTCTCAAAAATGAATAAGTGTTAAAAAGGGAAAAAAAAGGAAATATCTTTCGAACTTATTGGGAGGACTAAATAAGTTAATGTATGCCAAGCATGATTATAATTCCAATAACAAAGACAAAGTACTTTGATCCCCTTTATATTTATGAATAGAAGAGCCATTTATTTATTCATTTCTCACTCTTCCCACCAAGAGTTCACCTGGAACTACTATGTGCCAGACCTTATAATGAGGCTCTTGGAATTTAGTAGTGAGTAATTACTGTTTCAAAGAGTTTACAGTGTACTAGTGAGGCGAAGGAGACAAGTAACTAGGCTTTTACAACTTAAACATTCCTTAAGTACCTTTTGCCTGCCTATTTAAGCAAGTATGGTAATAGAAATATGCAAGCCTACATATAATTTTAAGTTTTCTATTCGATGCATGGAAAAAGTAAAATAAAAATTAATTTTTAGGTATTTGATTAAACATATCCTAAATATTCCTTTAAGATGTAATCAATATAAAAATGATTAATATTTTTACATTTTTCTTTTAGTACTATGTCTATGTTTATTTTATATTTATATCCTATATTGATTCTCACTAGCCACATTTCAAGTGCCCAGTAGTCACATATAGCCAGTGGCTACAATATCAGACAACACTGTCCTAGAAAATACCAGAATATATGAGATATGCCTCTGGCCTTTAACAAGTTTACAAAATTGTAGAAAACAATTAAGAGATCTACTTGAATGGCTATGATACCAGGTATGCAATATGTTGTATCAGTGGTACAAACCAAATCAAGTTATTATTTGTATATGTCCATCTAAAATCAGCAATTTCTAGATGATGATAATAATGATAAAAAACACTACTTTAGTACTTACTATGTGCATGTAAGTATGGTGTTACATGCTATTATCCTCACGAGAGCCCTATGATATATACTGATTTTACAGAAGAGAGAACTCAAGGCCATGGAGGTTAGGTATGTTGACAAAGTCACAAAGGTAGAAGTAGGAGAGCCAACAGTTTAACTTCATCATTCTTATTCCTGAGTCAATATGCTTAATTGAGATAGTTTGGCTTCAAATTGTACACCTGGAACTAACTTAACACTGTATTTTAATTATACTTGAATTAAAACAAAAACAACAACAAAAAAAACCCACCTATACAAACCAATTAGAAAATACAAACCAAGTACCTTACACTACTAACTAAAGAATTTAAGAATTTAATTGTTGTGTTTTTAAAGATGGCTTGTAGGGGCGCCTGGGTGGCTCAGTTGGTTAAGCTGCCGACTTCGGCCCAGGTCACGATCTCGCGGTCCGTGAGTACGAGCCCCGCGTTGGGCTCTGTGCCGACAGCTCAGAGCCTGGAGCCTGTTTCAGATTCTGTGTCTCTCTCTCTCTGACCCTCCCCCCTTCATGCTTTGTCTCTCTCTGTCTCAAAAATAAATAAACGCTAAAAAAAAAAAAAAAAAAAAAAGATGGCTTTAAACTACCATAGCACATAGAGTGGTATAGGTATCCATACAGATTGAGTTCTATTGAAAGTAACAGAAACTCCACCCAAACAGTGGTTTAACCAATAATAAGATGATTTTTTTTAATATATGAAATTTATTGTCAAATTGGTTTCCATACAACACCCAGTGTTCATCCCAAAAGGTGCCCTCCTCAATACCCATCACCCACCCTCCCCTTCCTCCCACCCACCGTCAACCCTCAGTTTGTTCTCAGTTTTTAACAGTCTCTTATGCTTTGGCTCTCTCCCACTCTAACCTCTTTTTTTTTTTTTTTCCCTTCCCCTCCCCCATGGGTTTCTGTTACGTTTCTCAGGATCCACATAAGAGTGAAACCATATGGTATCTGTCTTTCTCTGTATGGCTTATTTCACTTAGCATCACACTCTCCAGTTCCATCCACGTTGCTACAAAAGGCCATATTTCATTTTTTCTCATTGCCACGTAGTATTCCATTGTGTATATAAACCACAATTTCTTTATCCATTCATCAGTTGATGGACATTTAGGCTCTTTCCATAATTTGGCTATTGTTGAGAATGCTGCTATAAACATTGGGGTACAAGTGCCCCTGTGCATCATTACTCCTGTATCCCTTGGATAAATTCCTAGCAGTGCTATTGCTGGGTCATAGGGTAGGTCTATTTTTAATTTTCTGAGGAACATCCACACTGCTTTCCAGAGCGGCTGCACCAATTTGCATTCCCACCAACAGTGCAAGAGGGTTCCCGTTTCTCCACATCCTCTCTAGCATCTATAGTCTCCTGATTTGTTCATTTTGGCCACTCTGACTGGCGTGAGGTGATATCTGAGTGTGGTTTTGATTTGTATTTCCCTGATAAGGAGCGACGTTGAGCATCTTTTCATGTGCCTGTTGGCCATCCGGATGTCTTCTTTAGAGAAGTGTCTATTCATGTTTTCTGCCCATTTCTTCACTGGGTTATTTGTTTTTCGGGTGTGGAGTTTGGTGAGCTCTTTATAGATTTTGGATACTAGCCCATTGTCCGATATGTCATTTGCAAATATCTGTTCCCATTCCGTTGGTTGCCTTTTAGTTTTATTGGTTGTTTCCTTTGCTATGCAGAAGCTTATTATCTTCATAAGGTCCCAGTAATTCACTTTTGCTTTTAGTTCCCTTGCCTTTGGGGATGTGTTGAGTAAGAGATTGCTACGGCTGAGGTCAGAGAGGTCTTTTCCTGCTTTCTCCTCTAAGGTTTTGATGGTTTCCTGTCTCACATTCAGGTCCTTTATCCATTTTGAGTTTATTTTTGTGAATGGTGTGAGAAAGTGGTCTAGTTTCAATCTTCTGCATGTTGCTGTCCAGTTCTCCCAGCACCATTTGTTAAAGAGACTGTCTTTTTTCCATTGGATGTTCTTTCCTGCTTTGTCAAAGATGAGTTGGCCATACGTTTGTGGGTCTAGTTCTGGGGTTTCTATTCTATTCCATTGGTCTATGTGTCTGTTTTTATGCCAATACCATGCTGTCTTGATGATTACAGCTTTGTAGTAGAGGCTAAAGTCTGGGATTGTGATGCCTCCTGCTTTGGTCTTCTTCTTCAAAATTACTTTGGCTATTCGGGGCCTTTTATGGTTCCATATGAATTTTAGGATTGTTTGTTCTAGTTTCGCGAAGAATGCTGGTGCAATTTTGATTGGGATTGCATTGAATGTGTAGATAGCTTTGGGTAGTATTGACATTTTGACAATATTTATTCTTCCAATCCATGAGCAGGGAATGTCTTTCCATTTCTTTATATCTTCTTCAATATCCTTCATAAGCTTTCTATAGTTTTCAGCATACTGATCTTTTACATCTTTGGTTAGATTTATTCCTAGGTATTTTATGCTTCTTGGTGCAATTGTGAATGGGATCAGTTTCTTTATTTGTCTTTCTGTTGCTTCATTGTTAGTGTATAAGAATGCAACTGATTTCTGTACATTGATTTTGTATCCTGCAACTTTGCTGAATTCATGTATCAGTTCTAGGAGACTTTTGGTGGAGTCTATCGGATTTTCCATGTATAATATCATGTCATCTGCAAAAAGCGAAAGCTTGACTTCATCTTTGCCAATTTTGATGCCTTTGATTTCCTTTTGTTGTCTGATTGCTGATGCTAGAACTTCCAGCACTATGTTAAACAACAGCGGTGAGAGTGGGCATCCCTGTCGTGTTCCTGATCTCAGGGAAAAAGCTCTGTTTTTCCCCGTTGAGGATGATGTTAGCTGTGGGCTTTTCATAAATGGCTTTTATGATCTTTAGGTATGTTCCTTCTATCCCGACTTTCTCGAGGGTTTTTATTAAGAAAGGGTGCTGGATTTTGTCAAAGGCCTTTTCTGCATCGATTGACAAGATCATATGGTTCTTCTCTTTTTTTTTGTTAATGTGATGCATCACGTTGATTGATTTGCGAATGTTGAACCAGCCCTGCATCCCAGGAATGAATCCCACTTGATCATGGTGAATAATTCTTTTTATATGCCATTGAATTCGATTTGCTAGTATCTTATTGAGAATTTTTGCATCCGTATTCATCAGGGATATTGGCCTGTAGTTCTCTTTTTTTACTGGGTCTCTGTCTGGTTTAGGTATGAAAGTAATACTGGCTTCATAGAATGAGTCTGGAAGTTTTCCTTCCCTTTCTATTTCTTGGAATAGCTTGAGAAGGATAGGTATTATCTCTGCTTTAAACGTCTGGTAGAACTCCCCTGGGAAGCCATCTGGTCCTGGACTCTTATTTGTTGGGAGATTTTTGATAACCGATTCAATTTCTTCACTGGTTATGGGTCTGTTCAAGCTTTCTATTTCCTCCTGATTGAGTTTTGGAAGAGTGTGGGTGTTTAGAAATTTGTCCATTTCTTCCAGGTTGTCCAGTTTGTTGGCATATAATTTTTCATAATATTCCCTGATAATTGTTTGTATCTCTAAGGGATTGGTTGTAATAATTCCATTTTCATTCATGATTTTATCTATTTGGGTCATCTCCCTTTTCTTTTTGAGAAGCCTGGCTAGAGGTTTGTCAATTTTGTTTATTTTTTCAAAAAACCAACTCTTGGTTTCGTTGATCTGGTCTACCGTTTTTTTAGATTATATATTGCTTATTTCTGCTCTGATCTTTATTATTTCTCTTCTTCTGCTGGGTTTCGGGTGTCTTTCCTGTTCTGCTTCTATTTCCTTTAGGTGTGCTGATAGATTTTGTATTTGGGATTTTTCTTGTTTCTGGAGATAGGCCTGGATTGCAATGTATTTTCCTCTCAGGACTGCCTTTGCTGCGTCCCAAAGCGTTTGGATTGTTGTATTTTCATTTTCGTTTGTTTCCGTATATTTTTTAATTTCTTCTCTAATTGCCTGGTTGACCCACTCATTCTTTAGTAGGGTGTTCTTTAACCTCCATGCTCTTGGAGATTTTCCAGACTTTTTCCTGTGGTTGATTTCAAGCTTCATAGCATTGTGGTCTGAAAGTATGCATGGTATAATTTCAATTCTTGTAAACTTATGAAGGGCTGTTTTGTGACCCAGTATATGATCTATCTTGGAGAATGTTCCATGTGCACTCGAGAAGAAAGTATATTCTTTTGCTTTGGGATGCAGAGTTCTAAATATATCTGTCAAGTCCATCTGATCCAATGTATCATTCAGGGCCTTTGTTTCTTTATTGACCGTGTGTCTAGATGATCTATCCATTTCTGTAAGTGGGGTGTTAAAGTCCCCTGCAATTACCACATTCTTATCAATAAGGTTGCTTATGTTTATGAGTAATTGTTTTATATATTTGGGGGCTCCGGTATTCGGCACATAGACATTTATAATTGTTAGCTCTTCCTGATGGATAGACCCTGTAATTATTATATAATGCCCTTCTTCATCTCTTGTTACAGCCTTTAATTTAAAGTCTAGTTTGTCTGATATAAGTATGGCTACTCCAGCTTTCTTTTGGCATCCAGTAGCATGATAAATAGTTCTTCATCCCCTCACTCTCAATCTGAAGGTGTCCTCAGGTCTAAAATGAGTCTCTTGTAGACAGCAAATAGATGGGTCTTGTTTTTTTATCCATTCTGATACCCTATGTCTTTTGGTTGGCGCATTTAATCCATTTATATTCAGTGTTATTATAGAAAGATACGGGCTTAGAGTCATTGTGATGTCTGTGTGTTTTATGCTTGTAGCAATGTCTCTGGTACTTTGTCTCACAGGATCCCCCTTAGGATCTCTTGTAGGGCTGGTTTAGTGGTGACAAATTCCTTCAGTTTTTGTTTGTTTGGGAAGCCTTTATCTCTCCTTCTATTCTAAGTGACAGACTTGCTGGATAAAGGATTCTCGGCTGCATATTTTTTCTGTTTAGCACACTGAAGATATCGTGCCAGTCCTTTCTGGCCTGTCAAGTTTCAAAAGAGAGATCAGTCACGAGTCTTATAGGTCTCCCTTTATATGTGAGGGCACGTTTATCCCTTGCTGCTTTCAGAATTTTCTCTTTATCCTTGTATTTTGCCAGTTTCACTATGATATGTTGTGCAGAACATCGATTCAAGTTACGTCTGAAGGGAGTTCTCTGTGCCTCTTGGATTTCAATGCCTTTTTCCTTCCCCAGTTCAGGGAAGTTCTCAGCTATAATTTCTTCAAGTACCCCTTCAGCACCTTTCCCTCTCTCTTCCTCCTCTGGGATACCAATTATGCGTATATTATTTCTTTTTAGTGTATCACTTAGTTCTCTAATTTTCCCCTCATACTCCTGGATTTTTTTATCTCTCTTTCTCTCAGCTTCCTCTTTTTCCATAACTTTATCTTCTAGTTCACCTATTCTCTCCTCTGCCTCTTCAATCCGAGCTGTCGTCGTTTCCATTTTGTTTTGCATTTCGTTTAAAGCGCTTTTCAGCTCCTCGTGACTGTTCCTTAGTCCCTTGATCTCTGTGGCAAGAGATTCTCTGCTGTCCTGTATACTGTTTTCAAGCCCAGCGATTAATTTTATGACTATTATTCTAAATTCACTTTCTGTTATATTATTTAAATCCTTTTTGATCAGTTCATTAGCTGTTGTTATTTCCTGGAGATTCTTCTGAGGGGAATTCTTCCGTTTGGTCATTTTGGATAGTCCCTGGAGTGGTGAGGACCTGCAGGGCACTTCCCCTGTGCTGTGGTGTATAACTGGAGTTGGTGGGCGGGGCCTCAGTCCGACCTGATGTCTGCCCCCAGCCCACCGCTGCTGGGGCCACAGTCAGACTGGTGTGTGCCTTCTCTTCCCCTCTCCTAGGGGCGGGATTCACTGTGGGGTGGCGGGCCGTCTGGGCTACTTGCACACTGCCAGGCTTGTGGTGCTGGGGATCTGGCATATTAGCTGGGGTGGGTAGGCAAGGTGCATGGGGGCAGGAGGGGCAGGCTTAGCTCTCTTCTCCTTAGGTGATCCACTTCAGGAGGGGCCCTGTGGCAGCGGGAGGGAATCAGATCTGCTGCCGGAGGTTTGGCTCCGCAGAAGCACAGAGTTGGGTGTTTGCGCGGAGCGAGCAAGTTCCCTGGCAGGAACTGGTTCCCTTTGGGATATTGGCTGGGGGATGGGCGGGGGAGATGGCGCTGGCGAGCGCCTTTGTTCCCCACCAAACTGAGCTCTGTCGTCCGGGGGCTAAGCAGCTCTCCTTCCCTTTGTCCTCCCGCCTTCCCGCTTTCTGAGCAGAGCTGTTAACTTATGACCTCCCAGACACTAAGTTGCGCTTGCTGTCGGAACACAGTCCGTCCGGCCCCTCCGCTTTTGCCAGCCAGACTCGGGGGCTCTGCTTGGCCGGCGAGCCGCCCCGCCGCCCTGGCTCCCTCCCACCAGTCCGTGGAGCCTGCACCGCCTCGCTGCCCTTCCTACCCTCTTCCGTGGGCCTCTCGTCTGAGCTTGGCTCCGGAGACTCCGTTCTCAAGATGATTTTTAATATAACAAAAAAATCCAGAGGACAACAGGACCAGAGCTGATATAAGGTGGCTTAGAGATGCCCATAGAAATCCAGTTTTCTTACATATTTCTTCATTGTTAACCTTAATTTTTGGTGTTTATCCTTGTGGTGTGAAGATGGCTCCTGGATCTCAAAGTATGCTTCTGGGTGCTATACATGTGAAGGGAGAACAACAGAGTGAAACAGACACAAGAATTAGGCCAAGAGAATTGGCTCATTCAACAGATTTCCCTGAAGCTACATAGTATGAATTCTGCTTATATTTCTGTGCAGAAATCTGTCACAATGGACACTTGCAGTTGTAAGGAAAACAAGAAGGTGGTTGTCTCCCCCACTGGGTACACTGCTTCCCTATCCAAGTGGAAAAGAAGGAAAGAAAAAAATATTGGGGGAAGACAACTCTAGTAATATATCTATACAATAATTCTATATTCAATAAACTTACCCTCTATTAACTTTTATCAACCATTTGTGAGAGTGTGCGGTTATCTGCACTAGCTGTTTTATTGTTCTTTTTAAATTGTGACCCGTAGTATATAATGATTTTACTTTGCAACAGTTTTTATTTTATTTTCAAAGAATGATGTCACTGATTAAATTAATTAAGAGGCTGTGACTGAAGAGAAAATTTAGATCTTAAACACTGTAAACCCTGAGTGTGCCTGGGTTGTCCTATTGGCAGCTAAACACGAGGGTGAAAATAAGAAAAATCTGTGTTTGGCAGGTTAATAATTTAACATTTGACCTGAAACATTTGTACAAAAGAAGCAGTAATTATCATTAGAGCCAACCTGACAAGGAGTTAGTTTATCAAACACTTATTTCCCATCTATCCACATTTTTTTTTTCAAATTTTTACTTAAATTCTAGTTAGTTAACATATAGTGTAATATTGGTTTCAGGAATAGAATTTGGTCATTCATCACTTACATATAACACTCAGGGCTTAACACAAGAAGTGCCCTCCTTAATACCCATCACTTTTCTAGCCCATTGCCCACCCACCTACCCTCTATCAAACCTCAGTTTGTTCTCTAGAGTTAAAAGTGTCTTATGGTTTGCCTCCCGCTCTGTTTTTATCTTATTTTTCCTTGCTTTGTCTTATCTTCATCTGTTTTGTTTCTTAAATTTCACACATTAGTGAAATCATATGATATTTGTCTTTCTCTGACTTGTTTCACTTAGCATAATACACTCTAGCTCCATCCATGTTGTTGCAAATGGCAAGATTTTATTCATTTTGATGGCTGAGTAATACTCCATTGTGTGTGTATATACACGTATATACGTATATATGTATATATGTACACATATATACATATATACGTATATACGTGTATATACACATATATATATACATATATACATATGTATGTGTATATGTATATATATGTGTGTATATATATATATATATATATATATATATATATATACACACACACCATATCTTCTTTATCCATTCATCATTCGATGGACATCTCAGCTCTTTGCACAATTTGGCTATTGTTGATAATGCTCCTATAAATATTGCAGTGGAAGTGCCCCTTTGAATCAGTATTTTTGTATCCTTTAGGTAAATATCTAGTAGCACAATTGCTGGGTTGTAGGGTGGTTGTTTTTTTTTTTTTTAATGTTTATTTTTGGGAGAGAGAGAGAGAGAGAGAGCGAGCGCATGAGCGGGGGAGGGGCAAACAGAGGGAGACACAGAATCGGAAGCGGGCTCCAGGCTCCAAGCTGTTAGCAGAGAGCCTGACGTGGGGCTCGAACTCACAGACTGGACTGTGAGATCATGACCTGAGCCAAAGTCAGATGCTCAACGGACTGAGACACCCAGGCGCCCCTGGGTGTCTTTATTTTTAACTTTGTGAGGAAACTCCAAACTGTTTTCTAGAGTGTCTGTACTAGTTTGCATTCCCACCAACAGTGTAAGAGTGTCCCCCTTTATCTGCATCCTTGCTAACATGTAATATTTCCTGTGTTGTTAATTTTAGCCATTCTGACAGATGTGAGATGGTATCTCATCATAGTTTTGATTTGTATTTCCCTATTGGTAAATTATGTTGAGCATCTTTTCATGTGTGTTAGCCATCTGGATGTTTTCTTTGGGAAAACATCTGTTCATGTCTTCTGCCCATTTCTTCACTGGATCATTTGGTTTTTGGGTGTTGACTTTGGTAAGTTCTTTACTGATTTGGGATACTAACTCTTTATCAGATACATCATTTGCAAACTTCTTCTCCCATTCTGTAGGCTGCCTTTTAGTTTTGTTGATTGTTTCCTTCACTGTGCAGAAGGTTTTTATCTTGATGAAGTCCTAATAGGTCATTTTGCTTATGTTTTCCTTGCCTCCAGAGACATGTCTAGTAAGAAGTTGCTATGGCTGAGGTCCATCTATCCGAATTAAGTCATTTTTCCTGAAATTATACTTTAGGTCCACCTGCTTTTTATATTTTGACAACCAGTTTTTCTTCAGACTTTATATCTCCCTGCCCAACATAAGAATTAATGTAGTGATGAGATTCACTTCAATATCATGGAACTAGCCATGTTTCATGACTCCATTTTCAGGAGGCTTATATTGAAAAAGTATGAGCACTTGAATGTAATAGACTAAAAAACTATTTTTACAGGTAGGGATAGATATCTGTTACAGATAAACAAACATAGTTATGTTGATGATTTGGCTCCCATTGTTTCCTAAACTTTCAACCTCATCAGAGAAAGCAAGGTATTAAAAACATTATTTAATACAGCTAGAAGACTATTATGTTATTAGCTAATAATATTTATCAAATAATTATTGACCAGTACTGATATAATTTGGAAAGCCTTGTTTCCCATTATTTTGAAAAAAAAGTTTATACATTCTTATAGGATGATAGAATAGAAGCATAGAAGCAGAAAGTAAAATTTTTTCCTAGTTGCATCTTGTGAGGATTCTTAATTAACATGAGTAATTGCTCTCTTCCTCAAGATCAACCCTACCAGAATAGGAAGACAGAATAGAAAGACCAGAAACTTATGAAATAAAGAAGAAAACAGTGAACAACTGTTGAGGAGAGAGTGTGCTACTTAAAATGTGTGTGTGCAAGTAGTGTTAGGAACTCTGGTCTGGTAAAGGAGGAGGCTGTAGCTGGTAATGGGAAAGATAATTTAGGGGAAAAGAAGTTGACTTCCAACTTTGACTATTCACCGTGACTGCCACTGTCACCATCCTCATGATACCGTGACAATTAAAAATGCCTACTTCTCACTTCAGAAATTAGAACCAGAGGCTCAGACATCTGTTACAGGATTCCTTAGAGGTAAAATCTGGCCAGTGATCTAGGCTCTGCTGGGGAGAGGAGTAGCAGTGGGAAGTGATGAGGCCAGAACATTCATGAACTGTCCCATCTCTGTCCCACCCAACAACCCAGCAGTGCTGTATCACACTTAAAGGAGTGCCTCTGTTGGTGGTGCTCTTCCAAGATAGAGCCTGGGAATAAGGCTCTGGCCCAAGGGTTGGTGGCAGTGAGGACTGATCAGCTGTGGTTTCCTGATATCTGGGGCTCTCCACCCTGTCTTTCTCCCATATATCTGGGGCTCTCCACCCTGTCTTTCTCCCATTTTTTCTTCATCCCATCTGGATTGCATAGACTTAGGTCTTTTATCTTTCCCAAATATAAATTGCTGGACAGAGTAGCCAATATACCCAGGGAAATATGAGTTGACCATTGAAAACAAAGATGTGTCTAAGCAATATATATTTTAAAAAAATTTTTAAAAATGTGCAGATAACAACAGAAGTAGGTGTTTTAAGTACACAGAATTTAAAAGAGGTATAATAAACACTCAAGAGATATAGGAAGATAATGATATGAAAAAAGAATAGATACTATTAAGAAAATCAAGTAGAGGGGCACCTGGGTGACCCAGTCAGTTAAGTATCCAGCTCTTGGTTTTGGCTCAGGTCATAATCCCACGGTTTGTGAGTTTGAGCCCCATGTCGGGTTCTGCACTAACAGTGCAGAGCCTGTTTGGGATTCTCTCTCTCTCCCTCTCTCTCTCTGCCCTTGCCCTGCTCATGTATGTGCTCTTTCTCTCTCAAAATAAATAAATAAACTTAAAAAAGAAAATCAAGTAGAAATATGAGATGTGAAAAATGTTACATATGCAACATTAAATATGAAAAATAAAGAACACATTTAAAAAAAATAGAATGAATGTAGACAAAGGGGAAATAAGAAAGCTAGGAGCTCAGATTGAACAATTCTCCTAGAATAAAGCTGATAAGGATAAAGAAATATTAACAAATATGGACCCTTTATAAAGAAATATCAATATCCATCTAGTAGAGATCACAGAAAGGAGAAATTAAAGTGGAGAATATAAAATATTTTTTTTGAAAATGAAAAGAAATTTTTCAGAACTAATGAAAAATTAAAAAAAAATCTCAGATAAAAAAGAACTATTGTGTACCAAAAGGAAATACAAAGAGGAGCCATATTTAGATACAGTGAATATTAAAAATATTGAAAAATTCAAAAAATTTCTGTAGAGAAAGGGCAGATCACATATAAAGGAAAAGAAGGAGATGTCATATAGTAACAAACAAAGAAAGCAATGGAATAATACCTTTAAAGTATTGACAGAAACTTTCAATCTCAAATTTATATCCAGCCAAACTGTCATTTGAAAGCAACAGCAGTTTTTGAATCTGAAGCATACAAGGACTAAGAAGTTTGCCTTACAAAAATCCCCATTAAAACACTTTTGGAAAAAGTGCCTGATAAAAAGGAGAAGAAAGTCCAAGAAGACTCTGAGAAATATGCTGATTAAATTGATTAAATAACTAGATAAAGTTCCTAGTTAAGAAAAAATAGTTAAAACCAAAGGAAAAGAAAAAGTAAAGCCTTAAGGGCCCCAAAACAAAATTCTGGACAATCATGAGCATTGGGATGTGAGAGACCACAGGAAACAGAGAATGCTCTTGCATTTTTAGAGAGACAATTTAAATTTTTAATGGAAAGAAAGCAGTAAGAATTTAAAAAGAAACATAAGAAGTGAGGCAAACTAAATTATAAACTCAGATTGGCAAGACCAATCTAAATATTTCAAAAATCAAAATACATGGTATTTAAGTAAACTTGCCAGTTAAAAAAAACAGTGATCAACAATTGGGAAAACAAATGCAGCCATCCGGAGGGTGTTAGGCTACTCTGTGGCCTGCCATAACAAAGTCCAAATCTCAGTGGCTTAATATAATAAAAAATGTATTGCTTGCTCACATTAAAATCCAAAGTAGATCTTAAGAGAGTGGAGCGAGTGGTGTGAGAAGAAATGAGTAAGAGGAACAAGAGGGAAATCGTGCTCCACACTGTTTATTCTGGGCCCAGGCTCCATTCAGTTGTGTGGAATTCTCCACTGACTCTTCTAGGTCTGGCCAGCAGGTGAGAGAAGACAGAATGCCTGCAGGAAGTCAAGGGAGATTTTAGAGGAATTTGCAGTGTTTCATATCCTATCTGCTCACATTCCATTGTTCTGAATTCACTTTTGTAGCCCTCAGGGAAGACTGAAATATGGTGAATTTTTATGCTGAGGAGTGAAGACAATATGTTTGAACAACCTGTGTTCTGTCTTCCTCATCTGCTCTTCTGGTCCTCAAATCTCTCTCTTGTCCTTCTGCACAGAGAACACCCCTCCCTCCAAATGAGAATCCCATTGTTCCCAGTAACTACATCTGTCATGAAGTCCAGGGTATCTAGATGCTGAACAGTTTTCTCCCTCAGATATATCTAGCTTTTCTTGATCCAGAAGTTATGAACTGAAGTGACTGCCACCAAAACACACATTTGATGTATGGTGGAGGAACATGGGCAGAAAGTCACAATAAAATTCTTATTTGGGAAATGGGAAACATTTGCAAATGGGAAACAAATTATCCTGAAAAAGCAGATATGGCTCTATTAATATCAGACAAAAGACTTTAAGACAAAAAGCAACATGAGAGATAGAGGCAGTTACTACAATAACAGAAAATGGTCACTTTGCCAACGTGATGTAACATCACCAAACAGATATGAATCTAATAAAACAATCTCAAGATATATAAGGAAAGAGGAAGCAATTGCAAATACATTTTCATATTGGAAGATTTCAGATACCTCTCAATTATTGATAGGTTAAGTAGACAAAACTTTATCAATGATACTGAATATTTCAAAAAAACTACACAATAAGAAGTTGACCTTATGGATATACAGTATACCAAAACCTACATCTAACACTGACAAGAATACATGTCCTTCTCAAGCACATATGATTTAAAAAAAAAAAAAAATCACATACCAGGACATAAAATAAGCCTTGACAAATTTCAGTGAATATGTAATATGCAGACTACCTTGACTGAAAAGGCAATAAAGGTGGAATTTAATGACTGGATAAGTTAAAAAATGTTCTGTACATTTAGAAATTTAGAAACACATGGAAATAACACATAGTCTAAATATATGAGTCTAGAAAATAGAAAACAGCTAGAACTGAGTAATAAAGACTCAACAACACAACTGTGGGATGCGGTAAAAGCAGTACATTGAAGAACATTTATTGGCTTAAATTAAAGGAGGGGCACCTGGGTGGCTCAGTTGCTTAGCCTCCAACTTTGGCTCAGGTCATGATCTTGCATGAGTTCGAGCTCTGTGTCGGGCTCTGTGCTGACATCGCAGAACCTGGAGCCTGCTTCAGATTCTCCCTCCCTCTCTCCCTGCCCCTCCCCTACTCACGTCTGTCTGTCTGTCTCTCCCTCTCTCTCTCTCTCTCTCAGAAACAAACATTAAATTAATTAATAATTAAGGGGAAAAGGCAAAAAAGAGTCCAATTTAAGAAATTAAAAAAAGAATAAAACCAAAATAGTGTGAGTGAGCCAGATATTCTTATTCTAATATATCTCTATATTGTTTAGCCAGACTATTGAAGTGTGAGAAAGCCAGGCAACGCCTTTCAAGAGGGATTAAAGTGTAGCTAATTAACTTTAACAAGTTATAGTTGAATTATTTACCTTGTGAACTGCAAGGTCAGACAGTCCTCCCAGAATTGCAGGAGAAAAACCCGAACGGGAAAGATTTCTTTATCATGCTGCTATGCGGGAGTCAACCACTAAATAAACATGAGAGAAAAGGGATTTTTCCACCAGATTTTTCTTGGACAGCCAAGTAAAAGCAAAATCTGGCAATAACCATTTTAAAATTCAGCTAACGTACTTAACTATTTTCTTATGTGTTTGGCACATAGTAAGTGGTCAAATCTACTAGAGTCCTATTACCTGACTCTACTTTCTCAAACTCAACATAGAATGGATTTAGAGCTTCTCAAGACACCTTTACAAAAGCATGATTCAGTTATCACATTGTACTTGCAAGAGTTTGGGCATCTCACTAATTGGCTGAAAGCTACTCAAAAAAAGTAATTATACTGTTTATCCCATTTAAAAAAAAAAACTGTGTTTATAGTGTCTATCTTTTAAGAAAATAGTAAGGACATAAATATGAATTATAAGTGCATAACCTCTACGTACATAAATTTGAGTTAATTAGCAACTTTTGCTTGTTAAAATCTCTCTGAAGTTTTAATTTAACATTCTCATTTTCATTTTACTGAAACTAAAATAATATACAATGATCTGTATCAAAATGATTAAAAATTTAGCTTAAATATTTCTTTCTTCAATAAATTCTAAAAGTTAAAGGTCATTTTAAGCCCAGCGGAAGTCATTTTTACAGAAGATAAAGGAAAGAAGAAGAGGTAAATAATTTGCAAATAATTGTGCATTTGCCATACCTAGTGATTGGCTTTAATTTAGAGATAATAAAAGTTTATATAATTTACTCTCATTCTTTAAATATTAGTAAATTTGGTCTATCTCATAATAAAGTGAAATTTTAATTTCAAAGTTCTTGCTAGGAGTGTTAAGGAGGAGATGCCGCTGTTTTTTGACAGCTAGATGCTCCCTACCAGTAATGGTCTGAACCAGGAAATCTCTTGGACTGATCTAAAGACAAAGTAGAAAATAAAATTCCCCTAGGTAATAATGTAAATCTCTATCTTCATTTGGTTAGGAAAAATCTCCAAAAATAGTATTACCTGAGAAAGATATTTCTCTTCCTTTCTGAGTATCATGGATGTGTCATCTCTGAAAATTAAATTAATGCTTATTGTAGAGAGATGTATATATTTATGTGTGTATGTTCGCTTACACTACTGGAAACACCACAAATCCACCAGGACTGTCAGTACCACACCTGGCTCTTTCTGCTACTATGGAGTACAAGAGATTATCCTAGTGAGAACTGAAATGTATGTCAATATGACTTAGTTGCTTTGTTTGAGGGGGAGACATTGCTCAGGAAATGATAAGACTAAAACAATAAATAATTTTGCTATTGGCTTCAAGAAATTCCTATAAATCACTTTATCAGAGATAACAGTCTGTAGACCTGAGTGAAGAGTTTTTCAAACAATACTTATCACTTCAGAACCCTCAGCTCCCTGCATCCACCAATCTTCTACTGTATCATGAATATTGCCTAATCTTGTTTCCTTGCCTTGAACCACTTGAACCTAGACCCGAAACCTTTTCAACTTCCCCCCACCCCTGAGATACTACTAAGACTCTGCTTCCCTTACTACAGTGAATGAACTCAATTTGTCTTTATTAACAGGGTGTCTGATGATACTTTTGGGAATTCAACATCAGGCATCTTGCCAAAGCCCAGCTAATGTTGTTTTATTTTCACATAATCGTATGTACTGTTCTAATGAAAAAAAGAAAGAAAAAAAAAAAAGCCCAAGGTAGATATTATTTGCATGGTTAATAGTATTTGTTTTCCTAAAATGATAGGAAATTTTATTCTCCGAATATCTGATAAAGGAGCATCTCTCCTTTAGTGGTAGAACAGGGTGAACTTAAGATGGGGAACAAGGCTATGAATTGGCTTGCATCCATAAGTGGAAATGTCATGTCTCAGCCTTTTGCTTGGAATCTGGCAACGGTCATATTTAGAGTTTTAAGCAGATTTTCCTACCATATTCTAACCTTTCCACTTATGACTGGACCTTCAGGCCATAGCCACATCCTGCCCTAACGGTGTTGTGGGGAACCCCGGGGACAGATAGTAAAGGGTAGTGTTGCCTCCCTCACACACTCTCCACTGAAGCCAAGGCAGCAATAACATCGCTGCTTCCAAGGAGCAGGTGCCCAGGAGTGCAGTGATCAGAGGTCCGAGGAGAGCTAACTGGTGGGAGAAGCAGCTGCCGCAGTGTGAACGGTTCAGAAAAGGATGACAGAGGACTCCTTCCGCCTTCTTAAATATACTAGGGACAGTGTTTTCACCAAAGGACAAACAGAAATTTGGATTAGAGTTAGAAAGAGATAATTACAGTAGTTTCTTTTTCCTTTGGCCAGAAAAGAAGAAACAAAATTACTGCAATCCCTGCTCTTAAAGTCTGAGTCCCCACAGTCTGTAGATGCCTGTAGGAGACCCAGCAGTCACTCCCCTGCACAGATAGAGTAAGGAGGTTGATGATCAGAGAAAGGATATCAAAAGGCTTCTGGATGGTTCTAGAGTGGTAACTACTAATGATAATTCATTAATCAGCTCCTCAGCCAGGGGCAGATAGACAGCTGCTATTTTGGTCAAAAATCATTTCTCCTCCTGATAAGGTTAGAGCATGTGGGAAACATCACAGCAGCAGAACTTATTCCTTTTCTTCATCTCAAAGCAAGATGATAAATTATCCCAGAGAATTGTTCTCATTTTCTTCTAAGAATAGATGGGTATATAAAAATAAAGTATGAAATGCAGTACTATCAAGGAGATTATTCACACAAACCTGCCAGACCAGAAGTAACACTGACTAGGGAATGTATACATAATAATACATAATTGTTGGTACCAAATTAATTATTCATTGTATGATAATCCTTGTTTCAGTAGTTATCTAAATGTTGATATCCTACATAGTGTCTTTTGTGACTGACTTATATTGGAAATGTAAGAGATCTAAGGAGAAGTTGTATTTTCCCTTGTTTTTCAGTTACAAGGTTAAGCATATATTTTAAATGAGAAGTTGCATATGATATAATGAAGAGAGTGCCAGTCAGTGGATGAGGGAATCAAAGTCCCTGCCCTTGCTCAGTAATAAATTCTTATGACCTTGGGAAAATCATTTAACTTCTGTGAACAATTATGCCCATTTCTGTAACACTCGAGGGTCTGATCTAGATCAGGGGTTGGTAAACTTTTTTTTTTAAATAGTAATTTTTTTTTTACTTTGCAGGCCATTTGGTCTCTGCTGCAACTTCTCAGCTCTGCTGCTGTAGTGCAAAGGCAGCCATAGACAAAATGTGTGAATGGGCATGACTAGATTCAATACAACTTGATTTATGGATATTGGAATTTGAATTTCATGTATTTTTCTTATGTCTGTGAATTATATTCTCAGATTTTTTGCCACCTATTTAAAAGTGTAAAAACCATTTTTAGCCGATGGGCAGTACAAAAAAAGGCTACAGACTGGATTAGACCCATGGGTCCTGGCTTACTGACCCCTGATTTAGATTCATCTTAAGAACACAATTCCCTTTGGGTTTCTTGGGGCTTGAATGGAAAAGATTTAAGAATTAAGGTGAGAATAAAGAAGCCTTTGGAGAAATTGTAGAAAACAGCATGATGAAGTGATGTTTTGGGAAGGGTGTAGCAAGCAACTAGCTGAGGGCAGGGATAACAGAACAGTTATTGAGGGGAGGGATGACAGAGAAAAGGAGTAACTCAAAACAGTAAACTTGCCTGACGGGTGACCAGAATATCTAAGTGGAATACCTCTGGCTTAAATTGAAACAGGAACAAAACCAGAAAAAAAAAATTGGGGGTAAGTAGAAATGACAATAGATAGTACACTATATTTGTATGTACACATGTTTGCATGTGTTAGCAGTCATTAATACACAGAGCTGTACAAAGAACATTGTAAGTAAGTATGGGGAATATGAACATACCTAGTATGTACCAGCAAAAGGAACAAGGACTTGAACATAAGATGAGTAAAAATAAAACTATTTTAAGGGAACTTATAAATGTGCTGTGATTGTGCTGTGATTTAATTTGCTTAAGAAATAAGTTATGTGACAATAAGGAGGGTGGCGTGAGCAGACTGACATATTGTATAATGATTTCTGCATATATCAACAGGAGGCAAGAAAAAATAATACTACTTAAATAGGTAATACCAAAGCAGACACTGATTTCATCTACTGGCTATAAAGGAGTTGACTACTATTATCACTATCTGAAGAAGTTACTGCAGTATGTGTTAAATACCATATGAATTTTTTTAAATAAACTTACTAGCATGGCTTGGATCTGGGACTTGTCTTATTAATCCTGGCCAATGACTTACAGTCAGTGTAGATACAGATATTTATTTATTTTTCTATCCACTGGTAATCTGATGACATTCCAAACAGGTGTCTTGCTTTGGCCACATATGAAAATAAACTGTATCACAAAGGACTGAAATAATTCTAACTAATTTAACAAAACTTTATTCACTGTGACATTATATTAAGAATGAAGAAAATATAAACATTAAAAAGATTTTTATAAAATTATTTCATAAATAAAAGTAATAAAGAGCACCAGAGTGTATACCCTGAAGGGAGTTGTTTGAAGTAATAAATAAGTAAGACTTAACTACATGCCGATTCAATGAAGAGATATTAACAATCTTCATGAGAGTCATAAACATTAATTTAACTCCCCCTTTACTCATAAAATATACTCAGATATGTAATAAGAATTAATAAGATGTCATTAAAAACTAAATTTTTACAACTTCACAGGGAAAATTGCTGACAATAGCTTTGTCTTAATGTAGGAATATTTTTAATGGACTCAAAATTATTCATCAAGGAGAAAAGTCACTGACTAGACAATAACAGGTACCGTATTAAGTAAATGCATTTTCCCATTTTAGATCTCTGCTAATAAGATTTAGTGGTATGATACACTGGGTCTCTTTGGCTCTTATTCTTACCTCAGCCACATCTGGATTTAAAATGTATGGGAGCTCAATTATGGGAATGCTTGCCAAGGCACACCTTGTTCTTTAGCATCAACTGAGTGAGGGAGCACCTATTAAGCTGTTGAGACATTGTATTTATATAAACTTTGCATATATAAATATTTGTTTATACCCTTATATATATTTCAATATGCTATATTGAAATCATTAAGTTCTCTGCCTGTGGTTTCTGTTACAACAATGGGATGACCCTGGAATTCTTGCTACTCTGTAATATGATATTAATTATGTCTTTTCAACAGACAGAAACCTATTTTAAGTTTCTAAGTTGTTCCTCTTCTCATCTATTAGGGATACCTATTTCAGGTATTGATCATTCCTGTGATATATGATGAAAAGACATTTCATTTAGAGGAGAATGATTTATAACATCTAAGTCCTTAAAACATCCGTCATAAGCTTTCTATAGTTTTCAGCATACAGATCTTTTACGTCTTTGGTCAGGTTTATTCCTAGGTATTTTATGATTCTTGGTGCAATTGTGAATAGGATCAGTTTCTTTATTTGTCTTTCTGTTGCTTCATTATTAGTGTATAAGAATGCAACTGATTTCTGTGCATTGATTTTGTATCCTGAGACTTTGCTGAATTCATGTATCAGTTCTAGCAGACTTTTGGTGGAGTCTATTGGGTTTTCCATGTATAATATCATGTCATGTGCAAAAAGTGAAAGCTTAACTTCATCTTTGCCAATTTTGATGCCTTTGATTTCCCTTTGTTGTTTGATTGCTGATGCTAGAACTTCCAACACTATGTTAAACAACAGCGGTGAGAGTGGACATCCCTGTCATGTTACTGATCTCAGGGGGAAAGCTCTCAGTTTTTCCCCATTGAGGATGATATTAGCAGTGCGCTTCATAAGTGACTTTTATGATGTTTAAGTATGTTCCTTCTATCCCAACTTTCTCAAGGGTTTTATTAAAAAAGGATGCTGAATTTTGTCAAATGCTTTTTCTGCATCGATTGACAGGATCATATTTTCTTTTGTTAATGTGATGTATCACATTGATTGATTTGTGAATATTGAATCAGCCCTGCAGCCCAGGAATGAATCCCACTTGATCGTGGTGAATAATTCTTTTTATATGCTGTTGAATTCGATTTGCTAGTATCTTATTGAGAATTTTTGCATCCATATTCATCAGGGATATTGGCCTATTGTTCTCTTTTTTTTTGCTGGGTCTCTGTCTAGTTTAGGAATCAAAGTAATGCTGGCTTCATAGAATGAGTCTGGAAGTTTTCCTTCCCTTTCTATTTGGAACAGCTTGAGAAGGTTAGGTATTATCTCTGCTTTAAATGTCTGGTAGAATTCCCCAGGGAAGCCATCTGGTCCTGGACTCTTATTTGTTGGGAGATTTTTGATAACTGATTGAATTTCTTCTCTGGTTATGGGTCTGTACAAGTTTTCTATTTCTTCCTGTTTGAGTTTTGGAAGTGTGTGGGTGCTTAGGAATTGTTCCATTTCTTCCAGGTTGTCCAGTTTGTTGGCATATGATTTTTCATAGTATTCCCTGATAATTGCTTGTATTTCTGAGGGGTTGGTTGTAATAATTCCACTTTCATTCATGATTTTATCTATTTGGGTCATCTCCCTTTTCTTTTTGAGAAGCCTGGCTAGAGGTTTATCAATTTTGTTTATTTTTTCAAAAAACCAACTCTTGGTTTCATTGATCTGCTCTACAGTTTTTTTAGATTCTATATTGTTTATTTCTGCTCTGATCTTTATTATTTCTCTTCTTCTGCTGGGTTTGGGGTGTCTTTGTGTTCTGCTTCTATTTCCTTTAGGTGTGCTGTTAGATTTTGTATTTGGGATTTTTCTTGTTTCTTGAGATAGGCCTGGCTTGCAATGTATTTTCCTCTCAGGACTGCCTTCGCTGCATCCCAAAGCATTTGGATTGTATTTTCATCTTCATTTGTTTCCATATATTTTTTAATTTCTTCCCTAATTGTCTGGTTGACCCATTCATTCTTTGGTAGGGTGTTCTTTAACCTCCATGCTTTTGGAGGTTTTCCAGACTTTTTCCTGTGGTTGATTTCAAGTTTCATAGCATTGTGGTCTGAAAGTGTGCATGGTATGATCTCGATTCTTTTATACTTAGGAAGGGCTGTTTTGTGACTCAGTATGTGATCTATCTTGGAGAATGTTCCATGATGTAAATAAATGGAAAGACATTCTGTGCTCATGGATTGGAAGAATTAATATTGTTAAAACTTTCAATACTACCCAAAGCTATCTACACATTCAATGCAATCCCAATCAAAATTGCACCAGCATTCTTCTCGAAGCTAGAACAAGCAATCCTAAAATTTGTATGGAACCACAAAAGACCCCGAAGAGCCAAAGTAATTTTGAAGAAGACCAAAGCAGGAGGCATCACAATCCCAGACTTTAGCCTCTACTACAAGGCTGTAATCATCAAGACAGCATGGTATTGGCACAAAAACAGACACATAGACCAATGGGATAGAATAGAAACCCCAGAATTAGACCCACAAACATATGGCCAACTAATCCTTGACAAAGCAGGAAAGAATATCCAATGGAAAAAAGACAGTCTCTTTAACAAATGGTGCTGGGAAAGCTGGACAGCAACATGCAGAAGAATGAAACCAGACCACTTTCTTACACTGTTCACAAAAATAAACTCAAAATGGATAAAGGACCTGAATGTGAGACAGGAAACCATCAAAACCCTAGAGGAGAATGCAGGAAAAGACCTCTCTGACCTCAGCCACAGCAATTTCTTACTTGACACATCCCCAAAAGCAAGGGAATTAAAAGCAGAAATGAACTGTCGGACTTCATGAAGATAAAAAGCTTCTGCACTGGAAAGGAAACAATCAACAAAACTAAAAGGCAACCAACAGAATGGGAAAAGATATTTGCAAATGACATATCGGACAAAGGGCTAGTACCCAAAACAGTGAAGAAATGGGCAGAAAACATGAATAGACACTTCTCTAAAGAAGACATCCAGATGGCCAACAGGCACATGAAAAGATGCTGAACGTCACTCCTCATCAGAGAAATACAAATTAAAACCACACTGAGATATATCACCTCATGACAGTCAGAGTGGCTAACATGAACAAATCAGGAGATTATAGATGCTGGCAAGGATGTGGAGAAATGTGAACCCTCTTGCACTGTTGGTGGGAATGCAAACTGGTGCAACCACTCTGGAAAACAGTGTGGAGGTTCCTCAAAAAATTAAAAATAGACCTACCCTATGACCCAGCAATAGCACTGCTAGGAATTTACCCAAGGGATACAGGAGTACTGATGCATAGGGGCACTTCTACCCCAATGTTTATAGCAGCACTTTCAACAATAGCCAAATTATGGAAAGAGCCCAAATGTCTATCAACAGATGAATGGATAAAGAAATTGTGGTTTATAGACACAATGGAGTACTACGTGGCAATGAGAAAGAAGGAAATCTGGCCTTTTGTAGCAATGTGGATGGAACTGGAGAGTGCTATGCTAAGTGAAATAAGTCATACCGACAAAGACAGATACCATATGTTTTCACTCTTATGTGGATCCTGAGAAACTTAACAGAAGACCATGGGGGAGGGGAAGGAAAAACAAAAGGTTAGATAGGGAGGGAGGCAAACCATAAGAGTCTCTTAAAAACTGAGAACAAAATGAGGGTTGAGGGGGGGCGGTGGGAGGGAGGAGAGGGCGGGTGATGGGTATTGAGGAGGGCACCTGGGATGAGCACTAGGTGTTGTATGGAAACCAATTTGACAATAAATTTCATATTAAAATTTTTTTTTAAATAAAAAAAAATCTATCAAAAGCAAACAGGTGTAAAACTGCAGCCTCTTCATTTTACAAGTGGCCAAAGTGGTCTATAATTTTTCTTGTAATATCTCTGTCACATTTTAACAGGTTATGCCATCCTCATTTTTATTTTTATTTTTAAATGTTTATTTATTTTTTAAAGGGGGTGTGGGGAGAGAGAGAGAGTGAGAGCACATGCACAGTGAGGGAGGAGCAGAGAGAGAGTGAGACAGAGGATCCAAAGCGGGCTCTGCACTGACAGCACAGAACCTGATGTGGGGCTTGAACTCATGAACTGTGAGATCATGACCTGAGCAGAAGTCAGATTCTTAACCAACTGAGCTACCCATGCACCCCATCCATCCTCATTTAAAAAAAAAAGGGTTGGAATATGGGATCTGTTCTTCCACTTTGTGAAAAAATTAGCATTAGCCGTTCTTTCTTCTTTAAATGATTTATAGATTTCAGCAATGAAGCCATATGAGCTAGTGTTTTATTTATGGGATTCAATTTCTTTAAAAGATACAGAGCTATTCAGATTTTCTATTTCTGCTTTTGTTTGGTTTGGTAAATTGTATTTGTCAAGGAACTTCTTCGTTCCAGTTAAATTACATTTATTAGCAAAAAATTCTTTATAATATTCCCTTATCTTCTTAATGTCTCTGAGCTCTGTAATGATGTCACCTCTTTCATTCCTGTATAGGTGATTTGTTCCTACTTTTTATTTCTTGATCAGTCCCTGTTGGAGATTATTAATTTTATTAATTATTTAAAGAAACCATTTGTGACTTTGTTCATTTACTCTACTATTGTTGGTTTTATATTTCTATTTGTATAACTTAAGATAAGGATGTGTTTCATTGATATTTTTAAACTTTTTTGTTGTTGAGGTGAAATTCCTATAACATAAAATGAACCATTTTGTACCATAGAGTTCAGTGGCATTTAATGTATTTTATTAGTGTTGTGTGATCAACCACCTCTCTCAAATTGAAAAATAGTTGTTTCACTCCAAAAGAAACCCCTGTACCTATAAAGCAGTCATTCCTCCATCCCTCCGTCTCCCAAAGACCCTGGCAACCACCATTCTGCTTTCTGTCTCTATGGACTTACCTATTCTGGATATTTCATATAAATAAAATGATACAATGTGTGACTTCTGTGTCTGGCTTCTTTTGTTTAGCATAACATTTTTATGCTTCATCCATGTTTTATCATTTTAGTGTTCCATTCCTTTTTAATGGCTGAATAATATTCTGTTTTATGTATATATCACATAATTTATTCATCCATTCATGAGTTGATGAACATTTGAGTTGTTGCCATCTTTTAGCTATTGTGAATAATGCTGCTGTGAATAAATGTATATTTTAGTTCTTTGGGGTGTATGCCTGGGAGTAGAATTGCTGAGTCATATGGTAATTCATATTTATCTTTTTGAAGAAGCAGTAAACGAGTTTCTACACTGGCTATGCCTTTTACATTCCTGCCAATAATATAAAAGAATTTCAATTTATTTACAGGCTTAAACATTTTTTTATTTTCTGTTTTGTTGAGTAATAGCCATTCACAGAAGTTATCTCATTGTGGTTTTGATTTGCATTTACCTAATGGCTAATGATGTTGGGCATCTTTTCATGTGTTGCTTGGCCATTTGTGTTTCTTCTTGGGAGAAATGTTTATTTACATCTTTTGTCTATTTTTAAATTAGGCTGTATTTTGTTGTTGAGTTTTAAGAGTTCTTTTCTGAATCCTAGATCCCTATTAGATATATGATTTTCAAATATTTTCTTCCACTCAGTGGGTTGTCTTTTCACTCTATTGATAATATCCTTTGATGTACAAAAGTTTCTAATTTTGTTGAAGTGCAACTTATCTATTTTTGTTTGTTTGCTTCTTTTGTCATATCCAAAACCTATTGCCAAATCCCAGGTCATGAAGATTTACCCTTGTGTTTTATTTTAAGAGTGTTATAATTTTAGTTCTTCTATTTAGGCAGTTATAAGTTTTCAGTTAATTTTTGTATATGTTGTGAGTAGTGGTCCAACTTAATTCTTTTGCAAGTGGATATCCAGTTGTCCCAGCAGTACTTGTTAAAGAGACTATTAGTTCCCCATTTACACACTTGTCAAAAATCAGTTGTCCATAGTAATTTCTGGGCTCTCAATTCTATTCTTAGTCTATGCTTACCCATGTGTGAGTACCACACTGTTTCGATCACTGTAGCTTTGTAGTAAGTTTTGAAATCAGAAGTGTGACCACCCCCTCCAACTTTTTTCTTTTTTAAGATGGTTTTGGCTATATAAAGCCCCTTGCACTTCTATAGAAATTTGAGGATAAGCTTTTCCATTTCTGTAAAGAAAAGCCACTGGTATTTTAACAAGGATTGCATGGAATCTATAGGTTGCTTAGGAAATATTACCATATTAACAATATTAACTCTTATAGTCCAGGAACACAGGGGTCCATTTATTTGTTTGTTTATTTATTTATTTATTGTTCATGTCTTTAATTTCTTTCAGCAATGTTTTATAATTTTCAGTGTACAAGACTTGTACTTGCTTAGTGAAATTTATCCCTAGATATTTTATTCTTTTTTGTGCTATTGGAAATGGAATTGTTTTTAAAATTTACGTTAAGATTGTTCATTACTAGTTTATAGAAATACAAATAACTTGGAGCAACTTTAGTAAGTTCATTTATAAACTCTAACAGTTTTGTGTTTACACATTTATGTGGATTCTTTAGAATATGCTAGGTATAAGATTATGTTATCTGTGAATAGAGATAGTTACACTAATTTGGCTACCTTTTATTTCCTTTTCTTACGTGATTAGTCTGATTAGAACTTGTAGTACAATTTTGAATAGAAGTGGTAAAAGCAGGCATACTTGTCTTGTTCTTGATCTTAGTGGGAAGACTCTTGGTCTTTCATCAGTAAGTATGATGTTAGCTGTGTGCTTTTCATAAATGATGCCCTTTAACATCTTGAGAAAGTTCCTTTTTACTCTTGCTTAAGTGTATTTTATTTTGAAAGGACTGTTGGATTCTATCAAGTGCTTTTTCTGCATCAAGATGATAATGTTGTTTTTTCTTCATTATATTAATATTGATGCTTGCATTGGTTGATTTTTCATGTTGAACTACTCTTGCTTTTCTGAGATAAAATCCCACTTGGTCATATTACATAATGCTTTTAACAATGCTGTTGGATTCAGTTTGCTCAGTTTGCTAGTATTTTGTTGAGAATAGTATTTTATGAATCCTATTATGAATATTCATAACAGGTATTTGTCTGTAGTTTTTCTTTCCTTATGGTGTCTTTGCCTGGCTTTAGTGTCAGGGTAATGCTGGCCTCAAAAAATGAGTTAGGGCATATTCTCTCTTCTGTTTTTAGAAAATATTGGGTAGGACTATTGTTAATTTTTTAAATGATTAGTAGCTTCACTAGTAAACTCTATCTGGTCCTGGACTTTTTTTGTTGGAAAGTTTTTTGATCACTGATTCTTGTTATTTGTTATTGAGTGTTTAGATTTGTATCACTTTTGACGGTTTGTATGTTTGTAAAACTTTGTCCATTTCATCAAGGCTATCTCATTTGTTGGCATACAAATGTTCATAATATTCTCTTATAATTCTTACTCCTGTATGATCAGTGGCAATACCCCTACTTTCATATCTGATTTTAATAGTTTGACTCTTCTCTCTTTGTCAATTTAGCTAAATTTTGTCAATTTTGTTGATCTTTTCAAAACACCAAGTTTTGGATGTTGGTTCTCTTTGCTGTTTTTCTGTTCTCTATTTGTATTTATCTGTTAATCTTATGAAGAATTCCTTGTTTATGATGAGATGTTTCTTCTGCTGGTTTCAAAATTATTTTCTTTGGGGCACCTGGGTGTCTCAGTCAATTAAGCCTCCAACTTCAGCTCAGATCATGATCTCGCAGTTCTTGAGTTTGAGCCCCACCTCATCTGCATTGTTAAGCACAGAGCCTGGAGCCTGTTTCTGATCCTGTGTCTCCCCCCCTCTCTGTGCCCTCCTTTCCTTGCTTGCACTCTGTTTCTCTCTCTCCCTCTCTCTCTCTCTCTCTCTCTCTCAAAAATAAATAAACATTAAAAATTTTTTAAATTTTTTCTTCATCTTGATCTTTTGACACTGGTTATAATTTATTTCAGTGCAGATCTCTGCATTTATCTGTCTTAGATTTGCTGAGCTTCTTGAATATGTAGATCCATTTCTTTTATCAAATTTGGGAACTTTTCAACCATTAGTTCTTTAAATACTCTTTCTGATCTATTCTCTATCTCCTGCCCTCTGGCTTGCCCATTATGTGTATGTTGGTAAGCCTGATGTCACACAATTCTTAATGTGCATTTTTCTTCATTCTTTTTCTCTTTTCTTTCTATTCCTCAGATAATTGCAGTTGGCCTATCTTTAAGTTCATTGATTTTCTTCCCCTCTGCCTATTCAAATGAGCTATTGAAACACTGATGATTTTTTATTATAGTGTGCTGTAAGCTTACTGTGCTGTAAGCTCCAGAATTTGTTTGGTTCATTTTATAATTTCTATATTGATAATCTTTTTTATTGAGGCTTTCTCCTGGTTTCATTGATCTCACAGCTTCCTTCAGCAATTTGAGCATCTTTAAGACTGTTGATTTAAAGCATTTTCTAATAATTTTAATTCTGTGCTTCCCCTATGATCATTCTGGTAATTTTTCCTACAGATGGTACATACTTCTTTGTTTCTTTGTATGCTTCACAATTTCTGTTGTTGTTATTGTTGAAAGCTGAACATTTGAATATGTAATGTGGTAAATATGAAACCCATATTTTCCATCCCCCTCAGGGTTTTTTATTTTCGTTGTTTCCTTCAGATTGTAGTTGTTTACTTAGTGAATTTTCTGAACTATTTTTGTAAAATAGTTGTTTCTTTAGGTTTTTTAAATATTTATTTTTGAGAGAGAGAGCATGAGCAAGGAAGGGGTAAAGAGAGAGGGAGACACATAATTGGAAGCAGGCTCCAGGCTCTAAGCTGTCAGCACAGACCCAATGTGGGGCTCGAACCCACCAACCCAGAGATCATGACCTGAGCCAAAGTTGGAGGCTTAACCAACTGAGCCACCCAGGTGCCCCTCAAAATAGTTTTGTTTTTTAAACTGTTTTTTATCCCATATGGTCTCTGAAGTTTCTGTTCCTTAAACTTGTAGTCAGCTAGTGTTTTGACAGAAGTTTTGTTGGATGCCTGTATCCCCATTCTCACACACACAAAAAAAGACTTTAAGGGAAAGGGAAGGGGAAGGAAAGGGTGGGAAAGAAGGGCAGGGCAGGGAAGGGAAGGGAAGGGAAGGGAAAAAAAAATAGAGAAAGGAAAGGAAACAAATCCCCCCTAAGAACAAAAACAAAAACAAAAAACATAAAAAACACAACTTCCCCAGTCTCTGCAGATTGGCTCTATGTTGTGGCACTCCTTAAAGCTTCTCCAGCCCACGTATAACTCTGCCTTCGCCTTCATTTCTTGCTTGTGCTGAGTAAACATCAGTCCAAGGTAAAAGTTTACTTAGGGTGTTCTCAAATCTTTTCTGAGCATGCATCTTACCCTGGACCTGTGTGTGGCCTGCTAAATTACATAATAAAATTATGTATTTGGGGGTACCCTAATTCCCCAAAGACGTTCCCTTCCCATCTTTTTCTCCCAGGTGTCTATTGTTTGTCTCTGCTATAATCTTTTGCCCCATGAGGCTGTACCTCCCACTCTATCTTAGAGCCTGCCAAATAAGACTTTCTAGCTTTGTTTCAATGCCTCCTTCATCACTGCATTGACAGTGACTAAAAATAATGTTACATGTTTTTCTTATTTAAAATCTGAATTAAAAGAAAGCAAGATATAATGAAACAGATCTAGTATTTCTTTAATATCTCTTAATTTAACTTGTAATATAGTTGGATTTGTTCCCTAAAGTAGCTTTCAGTTGGACTTTATTTGAACCGCTTTTTAGATCACATATTGGAAAACATATAATACAAAAATAGGTTGAGTAAACATTTGAGGTTCTGCATTATAATATACCAAGCTTATTTTAAATGCAGATATTATTTTTTTCCAATATATGAAGTTTATTGTCAAATTGGTTTCCATACAACACCCAGTGCTCATCCCAAAATGTGCCCTCCTCAATACCCATCACCCGCCCTCCCCTCCCTCCCACCCCCCATCAATCCTCAGTTTGTTTTCAGTTTTTAACAGTCTCTTGTGCTTTGGCTCTCTCCCACTCTAACCTCTTTTTTTTTTTTTTTTCCTTCCCCTCCCCCATGGGTTTCTGTTAAGTTTCTCAGGATCCACATAAGGGTGAAAACATATGGTATCTGTCTTTCTCTGTATGGCTTATTTCACTTAGCATCACACTCTCCAGTTCCATCAATGTTGCTACAAAGGGCCATATTTCATTCTTTCTCATTGCCACGTAGTACTCCATTGTGTCTATAAACCACAATTTCTTTATCCATTCGTCAGTTGATGGACATTTCGGCTCTTTCCATAATTTGGCTACTGTTGAGAGTGCTACTATAAACATTGGGGTACAAGTGCCCCTATGCATCAGTGCTCCTGTATCCTTTGGGTAAATTCCTAGCAGTGGTATTGCTGGGTCATAGGGTAGGTCTATTTTTAATTTTTTGAGGAACATCCACACTGTTTTCCAGAGTGGCTGCACCAATTTGCATTCCCACCAACAGTGCAAGAGGGTTCCTGTTTCTCCACATCCTCTCCAGCATCTATAGTCTCCTGATTTGTTCATTTTGGCCACCTGACTGGCATGAGGTGATATCTGAGTGTGGTTTTGATTTGTATTTCCCTGATGAGGAGCGACGTTGAGCATCTTTTCATGTGCCTGTTGGCCATCTGGATGTCTTCTTTAGAGAAGTGTCTATTCATGTTTTCTGCCCATTTCTTCACTGGGTTATTTGTTTTTCGGGTGTGGAGTTTGGTGAGCTCTTTACAGATTTCGGATACTAGCCCTTTGTCCGATATGTCATTTGCAAATATCTTTTCCCATTCTGTTGGTTGCCTTTTAGTTTTGTTGGTTGTTTCCTTTGCTGTGCAGAAGCTTTTTATCTTCATAAGGTCCCAGTGGTTCAGTTTTGCTTTTAATTCCCTTGCTTTTGGGGATGTGTCAAGTAAGAAATTGCTGCGGCTGAGGTCAGAGAGGTCTTTTCCTGCATTCTCCTCTAGGGTTTTGATGGTTTCCTGTCTCACATTCAGGTCCTTTATCCATTTTGAGTTTATTTTTGTGAACAGTGTAAGAAAGTGGTCTAGTTTCAACCTTCTGCATGTTGCTGTCCAGTTCTCCCAGCACCATTTGTTAAAGAGACTGTCTTTTTTCCATTGGATGTTCTTTCCTGCTTTGTCAAAGATGAGTTGGCCATACGTTTGTGGGTCTAGTTCTGGGGTTTCTATTCTATTCCATTGGTCTATGTGTCTGTTTTTGTGCCAATACCATGCTGTCTTGATGATGACAGCTTTGTAGTAGAGGCTAAAGTCTGGGATTGTGATGCCTCCCGCTTTGGTTTTCTTCTTCAAAATTACTTTGGCTATTCGGGGCCTTTTGTGGTTCCATATGAATTTTAGGATTGCTTGTTCTAGTTTCCAGAAGAATGCTGGTGCAATTTTGATTGGGATTGCATTGAATGTGTAGATAGCTTTGGGTAGTATTGACATTTTGACAATATTTATTCTTCCAATCCATGAGCAGGGAATGTCTTTCCATTTCTTTATATCTTCTTCAATTACCTTCATAAGCTTTCTATGGTTTTCAGCATACTGATCTTTTACGTCTTTGGTCAGGTTTATTCCTAGGTATTTTATGCTTCTTGGTGAAATTGTGAATGGGATCAGTTTCTTTATTTGTCTTTCTGTTGCTTCATTGTTAGTGTATAAGAATGCAACTGATTTCTGTACATTGATTTTGTATCCTGCAACTTTGCTAAATTCATGTATCAGTTCTAGCAGACTTCTGGTGGAGTCTATCAGATTTTCCATGTATAATATCATGTCATCTGCAAAAAGCAAAAGCTTGACTTCATCTTTGCCAATTTTGATGCCTTTGATTTCCTTTTGTTGTCTGATTGCTGATGCTAGAACTTCCAACACTATGTTAAACAACAGCTGTGAGAGTGGACATCCCTGTCGTGTTCCTGATCTCAGGGAAAACACTCTCAGTTTTTCCCCGTTGAGGATGATGTTACCTGTGGGCTTTTCATAAATGACTTTTATGATCTTTAAGTATGTTCCTTCTATCCCGACTTTCTCAAGGGTTTTTATTAAGAAAGGGTGCTGGATTTTGTCAAAGGCCTTTTCTGCATCGATTGACAGGATCATATGGTTCTTATCTCTCCTTTTATTAATGTGATGTATCACATTGATTGATTTGTGAATGTTGAACCAGCCCTGCAGCCCAGGAATGAATCCCACTTGATCATGGTGAATAATTCTTTTCATATGCTGTTGAATTCGATTTGCTAGTATCTTATTGAGAATTTTTGCATCCATATTCATCAGGGATATTGGCCTGTAGTTCTCTTTTTTTACTGGGTTTCTGTCTGGTTTAGGAATCAAAGTTATGCTGGCTTCATAGAATGAGTCTGGAAGTTTTCCTTCCCTTTCTATTTTTTGGAATAGCTTGAGAAGGATAGGTATTATCTCTACTTTAAACGTCTGGTAGAACTCCCCTGGGAAGCCATCTGGTCCTAGACTCTTATTTGTTGGGAGATTTTTGATGACCGATTCAATTTCTTCTCTGGTTATGGGTCTGTACAAGCTTTCTATTTCCTCCTGATTGAGTTTTGGAAGTGTGTGGGTGTTTAGGAATTTGTCCATTTCTTCCAGGTTGTCCAGTTTGTTGGCATATAATTTTTCATAGTATTCCCTGATAATTGCTTGTATCTCTGAGGGATTGGTTGTAATAATTCCACTTTCATTCATGATTTTATCTATTTGGGTCATCTCCCTTTTCTTTTTGAGAAGCCTAGCTAGAGGTTTGTCAATTTTGTTTATTTTTTCAAAAAACCAACTCTTGGTTTCGTTGATCTGTTCTACAGTTTTTTTAGATTCTATATTGTTTATTTCTGCTCTGATCTTTATTATTTCTCTTCTTCTGCTGGGTTTCGGGTGTCTTTCCTGTTCTGCTTCTATTTCCTTTAGGTGTGCTGATAGATTTTGTATTTGGGATTTTTCTTGTTTCTTGAGATAGGCCTGGCTTGCAATGTATTTTCCTCTCAGGACTGCCTTCGCTGCATCCCAAAGCGTTTGGATTGTTGTATTTTCATTTTCATTTGTTTCCATATATTTTTTCATTTCTTCTTGAATTGCCTGGTTGACCCATTCATTCTTTAGTAGGGTGTTCTTTAACCTCCATGCTCTTGGAGATTTTCCAGACTTTTTCCTGTGGTTGATTTCAAGCTTCATAGCATTGTGGTCTGAAAGTATGCATGGTATGATTTCAATTCTTGTATACTTATGAAGGGCTGTTTTGTGACCCAGTATGTGATCTATCTTGGAGAATGTTCCATGTGCACTCGAGAAGAAAGTATATTCTGTTTTTTGGGATGCAGAGTTCTAAATATATCTGTCAAGTCCATCTGATCCAATGTATCATTCAGAGCCCTTTTTTCTTTATTGACCGTGTGTTTAGATGATCTATCCATTTTTGTAAGTGGAGTGTTAAAGTCCCCTGCAATTACCACATTCTTATCAATAAGGTTGCTTATGTTTGTGAGGAATTGTTTTATATATTTGGGGGCTCCGGTATTCGGCACATAGACATTTATAATTGTTAGCTCTTCTTGATGGATAGACCCTGTGACTATTATATAATGCCCTTCTTCATCTCTTGTTACAGCCTTTAATTTAAAGTCTAGTTTGTCTGATATAAGTATGGCTACTCCAGCTTTCTTTTGGCTTCCAGTAGCATGATAAATAGTTCTCCATCCCCTCACTCTCAATCTGAAGGTGTCCTCAGGTCTAAAATGAGTCTCTTGTAGACAGCAAATGGGTCTTGTTTCTTTATCCATTCTGATACCCTATGTCTTTTGGTTGGTGCATTTAGTCCATTTACATTCAGTGTTATTATAGAAAGATATGGGTTTAGAGTCATTGTGATGTCCGTAGGTTTCATGCTTGTAGCAATGTCTCTGGTACCTTGTCTCACAGGATCCCCCTTAGGATCTCTTGTAGGGCTGGTTTAGTGGTTTTTGTTTGTTTGGGAAGACCTTTATCTCTCCTTCTATTCTAAATGACAGACTTGCTGGATAAAGGATTCTCAACTGCATAATTTTTCTGTTCATCACATTGAAGATCTCCTGCTATTCCTTTCTGGCCTGCCAAGTTTCAGTAGAGAGATCCGTCACGAGTCTTATAGGTCTCCCTTTATATGTTAGAGCACGTTTATCTCTAGCTGCTTTCAGAATTTTCTCTTTATCCTTGTATTTTGCCAGTTTCACTATGATATGTCGTGCAGAAGATCGATTCAACTTACGTCTGAAGGGAGTTCTCTGTGCCTCTTGGATTTCAATGCCTTTTTCCTTCCCCAGTTCAGGGAAGTTCTCAGCTATTATTTCTTCAAGTACCCCTTCAGCACCTTTCCCTCTCTCTTCCTCCTCTGGAATACCAATTATGCGTATATTATTTCTCTTTAGTGCATCACTTAGTTCTCTAATTTTCCGCTCATACTCCTGGATTTTTTTATCTCTCTTTTTCTCAGCTTTTTCTTTTCCATAATTTTATCTTCTAGTTCACCTATTCTCTCCTCTGCCTCTTCAATCCAAGCCGTAGTTGTCTCCATTTTATTTTGCAGTTCATTGATAGCATTTTTTAGCTCCTCCTGGCTGTTCCTCAGTCCCTTGATCTCTGTAGCAAGAGATTCTCTGCTGTCCTTTATACTGTTTTCAAGCCCAGCGATTAATTTTATGACTATTATTCTAAATTCACTTTCTGTTATATTGTTTAAATCCTCTTTGATCAGTTCGTTAGCTGTTGTTATTTCCTGGACGTTTTTCTGAGAGGAATTCTTCTGTTTCGTCATTTTGGCTAGTCCCTGGAGTGGTCCGGGACTGCAGGGCACTTCCCCTGTGCTGTCTGGAATAACTTGCATTGGTGGGCGGGGCCGCAGTCAGACCTGATGTCTACCCCCAGCCCACTGCTGGGGCCACAGTCAGACTGGTGTGTGCCTTCTCTTCCCCTCTCCTAGGGGCGGGATTCACTGTGGGGTGGCGTTGCCCGTCTGGGCTACTTGCACACTGCCAGGCTTGTGGTGCTGGGGATCTGGCGTATTAGCTGGGGTGGATCAGCAAGTTGCACAGGGGCGGGAGGTGCAGGCTCAGCTCGCTTTTGCTTCGGAGATCCGCATTGGGATTTTGTTAATTTGATTTTCAGACCCAGTCAAGGACCCTAAGAGGTTCAAAAGATTTTTTTGCCTCCTCTGTAGCTTCTTAGAGGACACATGATAGAATACAAAGAACACCTGAGATCGATTCTTACCTAGGCATTTATCTTTTTTGGTCTTCAAGTTTTTCATCTATAAAGGAGACAAGATTAAAGAGCAATAGTGTTGGGGCGCCTGGGTGGCTCAGTCAGTTGAGCGTCTGACTTAAGCTCAAGTCATGATTTCCTGGTTTGTGAGTTCAAGCCCCACATGGGGCCCTGTGCTGACAGCTCAGAGCCTGGATCCTGCTTCAGATTCTGTGTCTCCCTCTTTCTCAGCCTCTCCCCCACTCACACTCTCTCTCTGTCTCTCAAAAATGAATAAATGTTAAGAAAAATTTAAAAAGAGCAATAGAGTCTTTCTAACTTTACAGAATTATTGTTCCATTTTAATAAGATAATATTTGTGAAAGCATTTTAACAAAATTCAAACACCATGGAAATGGGGGTAATTTTTAATGGTTAATTATGTAGAACTGAAAAGAAAACTAAGGGAAATTGTATTTCTACTGATCTCCAGGTGTGGGAATATAAAGAGATAAAGTAAGACAAGGGCAGTGCGTGCCGCACACAGCACATGCTGCACACAATAACTGCTCAACCAAGGAAAAACCAAGACATACTGAAAACAGCAGAAATATTTTTCCTTCAAAATTTAAATGCTTAGGTTACTAAGGAATATTGAACAAATGCTTACCCCTTACTTCGCCCCATGCATTCTTCCTGAGTTTCCTAATGTATACGTGAGATGGTCATGTAGTTAGAGTCATGGTATATCTCATATGATTGATTACCTTGTTATTCTGCTTTCATTTCCACATACCATTGTTTACTCCGCAATAAATACAAAAGAGCTACCCAGGTCAGGGCTGCCCCCAGCCCTCTCTTGCTTAAGGGAGCTTTACTTGGTGTAGTCTCTCCCAGCTTCTCATTGTTCCAAACCATTTGGACTCTGAGTAATCCTTTCAGTCTTGCATCACACCCAGCAGCACGTGATACCCAGGTTATGAGTTCCTTGAGGAAAAATGCTACATTTTAAAATCATTATACTCTTCACTACCTAGTAGAGTACCTAAACACAAATTACGTATTCTGAGTATTCATGTAAAAATGATCTCATCCATTTAGAATTACTCATTTCGTAAATGAGGTGACACATGAGACAAATTTTAAACACTGGACAGGACTTTGAAAAGCAGAGTTGGTAGTAAAGTCTCTCCAAAGTGAAGGAACAGCATCACAGTAGTAGGAGAAGAGAGAGTATGTGGATATGGAACTTATTGAGAAATTCCCCAGGATGCTCTGAGATATTTCCTAACCATTTATTTCTTCATTATTTTTAGAGTCAATATAAGCAGGTCTAAGGGTGTATGGAAATCTTCATGACAAATCTCCACAGAACATTTAGATTTTATCCCCATCGAGGTCCCCTTATCCAGGAGTCAGTTCTCTCTGAATTTTTAATCTTTCCTTAGAATGCAGAGCATACAAAAAGTCAAGAGTGTTGAACAAGTTTCAACCTTTTAGTTAATGAAACGAATATAAATTAAATCAACAAACATATCCTTTTTTGGGGGAAGCTATCAGATTGACAAAGATAAAAGGAATTATAATACATGAAGCCTAAAGTTGATGAGGGCATTGAGAAATAGATATTTTCAAAGTATTGCTAGTGAGAGCAATGTTGCAGTCTTTGAACAAATAGTGCAGTTTGGAGATGCCTGGGTGGCTCAGTGGGCTGAGCATCTGACTCTTGATTTTGGCTCAGGTCACGATGCCAGGGTTGTGGGCTGAATCACTACATGGGGCTCTGCTGAGCATGGAGGCTGCTTAGGATTCTCTCTCTCTCTCTCTCTCTCTCTCTCTCTCTCTCTTTCCCTCTGTCCCTCTACCATGCTCACCCTCTCTCTCTCTCTCTCTCTTTCTATGTCTCTCTAATAAAATATGTGTATGTATATATATATATGTGTGTGGATATATATATATACATATACATATATATATCAGTTTAGCAGTGTTTGTCCAGAGCTTTTAAATTTTGCATACATTTAAGAATTTATCCTAAAAGACTATATGTGTAAATTAAAAATAGTGATCACAGGGGCACCTGGGTGCTCAGTCAGTTGAGTCACTAACTCTTGATTTCATGATCTCACAGTCATGAGATGGAGCCCCACAATGGACTCCACACTCAGCATGGGGTCTGCGTGAGACTCTCTTTCTCCCTCTTCCTCTGCCTCTCCCCTACTCGCACATGTGATCTCTCTCTCTTAAAAAAAAAAAAAATACTGATCACAGAATTATGTATAACACTAGAAATTTGGAAGCAATGTTACTACCTCAAAAAAGGAGATTGATCAAATAAATTGCCACATTCATAAAATATAATACTACGCAGGTATTAATGTGATTATGAAAAAAATTATTCTATATAGTACAAAAAGAAAAAAAAATATTACCAAGTTTTAAATGGTTTAAAAAATTCAAGTATTTTATTTGTCACATTTCTTTATGTGGTTGTGAAGAGAGTAACCAAAATCTTGAGTGGTATTCTCTGGGAAGTGAGAATATTTGCATTTCTAAAATTTCTTATAATAAAAAAGGTATTATTATATAAGAAAATAAGATTTTTTTAAGTACTTTGCATAACCATGTAGGTGACAAAGATTCTTTGTTTGGCCACACTTTTGTCAGTTTTCTGAACTTTTTCCACTTCCATGTAAGACCTAATTTTAGCAAGAACCCTACAAAGTCAGTTTAATCAGGACCCTTCGCCCTTGACATCACCCTCAATATGTGACCAGGTTCCTCATCCTCTACCATCATACCAGTGATGTGTCATCACCCTGGGCTGTCTTCAGCAAAAATTCTTTTAGGTAGGTTCAGATAGAATTCCCGTCACCCATGATGTTGCCTCTTAGTAATTTTCCACCTACTGACTCCCACTCTGCAAGTTGGTTATAAATTCCCACTCACCCCTGCTATATATTTGGAGTTGAGCCCAGTTTCTCTCTTCCACTGTAAAATGCCTTTGCAGTATTCCCTATATCTGTTGCAGCCATCCTGAATAAAGTATGTCTTATCATCTTAACAAGTGTCATTGAATATTTTTTTCTTTAACGTAGTTACCCTTCTCTTTTCTTCCCAATTCTCAGTTTATACTGTCTCTAATAATAAGCAATGTCGAGAAGTTAAGAGATCACAGTTTTGCTAAAGAATGAGATTCTTGAGGAAGATCAATAGTGATAAGGGTGGAAAAGTAGGTGAAGGAGTCTAAACAATAAGCTGGCAAGTTAGAGTAGACTGGCTCTATTGATTGGTGAGTGAGAAATTGTCTTCAAATAAAATGGGTACGTTCTTTCTAAGAACAAGAGACAGAAGATTGAGAGCACTGAGTTTTGCATTGTAATGGTTTTTCACATATTTCCTCTGTTTGACTTTACAGAGAACAAGCAGTAGAATATTTCAAGGTCTCTCCAGATGGGATGCTGTTAACACTCAGCTATCAGTAGGCAGAGTTGGATAAGATAGTAAGGTCAGCCATACAATGACAAAGTATGCCAGTCTATGAAGAACATTAAAACAAGAGAGCAGTAACAACAGTGTATTTAGGGCTTCGTGGAGAATTCTAGTTGTAACATGGAAACATGTAATTCAATTCTTCACCTGCCAAAGTGGAAGTGGCTATAATGTTTCTTAATAGTATTATGGTTTTGATTTATAAAACTTCTTTTTAAGTACTATCTCTTTATTAAATAAATATGAAAGAATTAATACAAATAGTATATTATATATACAAAATAATTTTTCAGCCTAAGGCAGTCTTGGTTATAGTCTATTCTTTCGTCCAATTATAGATCATAAAAGGGGATTTGACATGATTCTAACTGGAAGAGAGTAGGGAAGTTCAATGACAACTAATGATTCCATTAGAAAATACCAGGTCTAAAAATGAGAAAACAACCAAAATGTTTGGACTTATAGCAGTTTTTATAGACCAAGATAAAGGGAATATCATACAACACTGAACCAATGCAGACTTCTTAAATGACCTATCAGAGAAACTAAAAGAAATTTTTAGATACTCTTTGGTAGATTTTTTTTAAAGCATGTTCTCTATAAAAGAGGGGTAGGAAGTAAAAAAAAAGAATATGAGATTCAAAGGGAATGTATTTGCTAGAGAAAAATTATAGCATGGTTAAATATGTAATTTTAATGACAATAATTAAAATCCATATTGGATATAGAAAAGAGTGAAATTATTAATTCATAGAATAGAAGCAACAAATGTGATAAACCATTCCAGAATGCAGGAAAAAAGTTAAGTAGTACAAAACATGAAAGCTATCAAAGAGAAGATGATAGCTGTGAGAAAAAGAAAAGAGATATATCTCATGATTGACAGGTATTTCTGAAGAAGAATCAAGTCAGAAAACTTGAAACAGGAAAAATAATCAAGTATATAATTTAAGAAAAATTCACTTTCACCTGGGTGGCTCAGTCAGTTAAGCGTCCAACTTTGACTTAGGTCATGATCTCATGGTCTGTGAGTTCAAGCCCCCCGTCGGTTTCTGTGCTGACATCTCAGAGCCTGGAGCCTGCTTTGGATTCTGTATCTCCCTCTCTCTTTGCCCCTCCCCTACTCACACTCAGTCTCTCGTGCGCTGTCTCAAGTATAAATAAACATTTAAAAGAAAAAGAAAATATTTTTCTTGAAAAAAATTATCGATTGAAATAGCATTCATATGTTATTGAAAAGGAGACCTACTTCCTAATTAAATACTTAAATGATGAGGATTTAAAATAATCAAGGAGTATTTGGACTCAAAGGAATAAATTCAGGCCAGTCTCAGTTTTATTTGAATGTTAAAAGCTAGAAGAATTTTTATACATTTTTGAAAGTTACAATCTTCAGAAATCTGCCTGTTTTGTTTACTCCTGTAACCTTAAAAAACTGGAACAGAGTCTAGCACATAGTAGACACTCAGTAAATATTTTAACAAGTGACTGAATGAATAAATAAAAGTTAGTTGCCCATGATGCATGAAGGCAAAACATTGTTAAAAATTTAATTTTACAATCATGCATCCTTCTTGGACAACAAAAGAAACCTTTTAACATGGTACTTTAGCAGATGAAAATATGTACTGTGATTAATATTTTGAGCATTGAGAAGTCATAATATCAAGTCAACCATCAGTGCAGATAGTGGCATGAGGGTTGGGCAAAATCACCACTGTAGACAGACACACTAGTGAAACCAGAAGTTGGTGGACAGGTTGCTTTCTTCTAGTTGAAATATTGAAGGGAATAATCTAATTGTGAGTTTCTTTCACTTTTTATAAACCTAAACTGTAATTGCCACACACACGCGTACACACACACACACACACACACACACACACACACACACAAATTCTCTTGAACTGACTCAATTGATTTCTTAAAGGAGTCAATTCTGCTATTCCTGGAGAGATGCCACACCCTTTACCCCCTACACACAGAATGGGAACATACCAAATTGTTCTTGCATATAAAATATTTGGGGTGAATTATTTGTATTTTTTGTCTGTGTTTTCTGATTTTATTTTATCATGCATTTATATTGAATGATTTTTTTTGGAAAAATAAATACAAAATTACCATAGTGGTATGTTGGCCCCTGGTGGTTAAACATCAATGGAATGTGTAAATGAAAATAAGAATTCAGTTTTTTTACTGTTGAAAAAGAATAAACTCTTCATTTGAGAGTCCAGTAAAATACTGAGAAGACAAACGTCTTCTCTTTTGCACATGTTATGTTTGATTTTCACAACTGTCTAGTCATAAAAGCTCTGAACAAATTTTCTCTAAGTTGGCTATTAAACTCCTCATTATATCTTTCTGCCAAATCAACAACTCAAATTAGATCTTGACCCTGCATATTAGCTCCTGGTTCCCTGTTTCTTCCCCATGCCTGAAAAAGCCATCACTGACTTTCATAATTCAGGCCACTTTCTAGAGTCTTACTCGATTCAGCAGATTTGCCTGAGAGGGAATGAAGCGTGGAGATTTAGATGGAACTGTCTAACACAAGAACATGTTATTCTATCATTAATGAGAAAAACTAAGTCATTGGTTCTGCTGTTCCCTGGGTTTCAAAGTCAATTTGGTTTTTCTGAAGGTAACTGGCAAAAGTGAGGAGTCAAATTATTAATTCACAACAGGAGACAGCATGTTATTTGTTACACAATCAGCCTTCGGTGTTCTAAATGATGCACTCAATGAAGATGAACCAAAAGAGGTCACCTTCAGATATATTATTATAATGAAAATTATTGATCTGGGATCAGTGGAACAAGATTATACCAAAGACCCCTTTCTTTTGTGAAATACAATTTTTCAAATATGACAAGAACTACAAAATAAGATTAATGTTTTCTAGAGGAAAGCAGATTCTTCTGATCCACTATTTTGGATTGTTTACCTCTGCATCCATAGGCAGAGTTTTAGCTCTATGTAACAGCAGAAGGACTGAGAAGGCTCTAGGATGTTATTGTAACTAAGTAGTTACTATAGGGGACAGGAAGAAATTCTTTAGCTAGCAGAAAATAATTAGCCACCCAGAGTTTGCATCCAGGTAACAGAGTTATCTGCAAATTTGTTCCAATACAGAAAAGCTAAAAGAATACAACCAACACCCATAAAGATGGCTACCTATTATGAGAATAATATTGCAAGTTAAAAATAGTTTGGATAGAAGAGAAAATGGTTTCAGAAGTGGTTCATCAACCTCAATGCAAATTTTGCACAAAGAGGAGTGCACTGTGAATCCATCATACTCCACTATTGCCTTTCACTAGACTTTGTTTCACCTTGTCAAGGAAATAGTTAAAAAACATGAAAGACCTTGACTAGGATGCCAGGCTATTAAAGCCATTTTAAAATTATCAAGTTTCCATCGAGTGATTATCAGAGTGGAAATGGGCCCTTGAGGAACCACATTTCAGTGTCAAATTGTAAAATTCAGTGTTGTGTCCTAATAACCCATTTAAAACCTTTAATAACTTAATGTGATCATTAAGCAGATGAATACATGCTTTTATAGTGTAGAAATTAGAAAAAGTGGCCTCTGCTTTGTTGATAATATAGTTCATCTATTTGTTCAATATATATTTGAGTACCTATTAAATGCATTGTAAAGTTACCGAGGCACAATGTGACATTTACTTAAGGTCAGATATTAATTAATTAATTAATTATTAAAGTTTATTTATTTTTGAGAGAGAAAGCACGAGTGCAAGTGGGGTAGGAGCAGAGAGAGAGGGAGCGAAAGAAAATCCCAAGCAGGCCCTGCACTGTCAGCGTGGATCCCGACGTGGGGCTCAAACTCACCAACCGTGAGATCACCACCTAAGCCAAAGTCAGACACTTAACCGACTGAGCCAGCCAGGTGCCCCTTAAGGTAAAATATTTTAATCAAATGTTGATTTTGTTACTCAGCAATTTTATTTAATGTTATTATCTCTAGTAATTTGTTCATAAATTATTTTGGGTTTTCTTTGCAGAAAATCATAAAATGCGCAAATAATGACAATTTCATTTCTTTATTTCCAATCATTTATTTTACTACTATTCATTGTTTCATTTTACTATAATTTACTTATGATAATTGACAGAGATTTCTTTGGCATCAATTTATTCCTTCACTTTTCTTTCTTTTCATTTTTGATATTTTTAACGAAGTATAATACACACATAGAAATGCATGGAACAATGTGTATAACTCAAATTACCACAAATAAAATATCTGTGTAGCCGTCACCCTGATTAAGAAGTAGAACTTTACAAGAATACTGGAAGCTCCCAATAGGCCCTCTCAATTACAACCTCTTCTTTCTCCCAAAAGAGTAATTGATAATCTGACTTTGAACATCATAGTTTTGTTTTCTTGTTTTGAATATTTTGTAAGTGAAGTCAATAGTATGTTTGTCTTCTATTGCTCCATATTATATTCATTATTTATTCTTGTTTTCATTTCTAAGTAATTTTTTTCATTTTAAAAACTATTGTATATAATATTAATATAACATAATATATATATATATTTCTGCTGATGGACATTTGGATTGTTTCCAATTTTTACTTATATAAGAAAGACAGCTATATACATGATCACATGTGTCTTTTAGTGCACATGTGCATATATATATATACACACATATATATATATGTATATGTGTGTATATACATATATATATATACACGTGTGTATATATATATGTGTATATATATATATATATATATATATATATATATATATATATATATCTTAGCATATATCTGTAAGTGGAATGAATGGCATTAGCAGATACTGATACTCCATTTTCCAAAATGGTTGTACCAATGCATATTTCCATCAGCAGTGTAAAAGAATTCCTACTGCTTCATATTCATGCCAGAACTTGGTATCATCAGTTTTTAAAATTTTGCCATTTTAAAATTTGTATAGTTGTATCTAATTGTTTTAAAAAATTGTTTTCCTGAATATTAATGGGGTTGGTCATCTTTTTGTATCTTCATATGTCAATTAGATATCTTAAAGCTTTATTTTGCCTTTCACATTTAGATCTATAATCCACCTGTAATAGATTTTTATATATAACGTGAAGTAGGGGCAAGATTCTAATTGTTTCAGCACTACATACTTCAGTTCTACCTTTATGTAAATCAAGAATTAATACCATTAAAGTTATCTTACTATGTTCTGGACTTTTTACATTTCTATATAAGTTTCATAGTCATATGCCATGTAAAAAAATCTTGCTGAGAATCTTGAGATTGCATTGACTCTCTAGGTCAATCTGCAGTGAATTAACAACTTCAAATTTTGATTCTTCCAATCTGTGAATATAGTATATTTATCTACTTAGTTAATTTTTCTCTTATTTCTCTGAACATTTTGCTTTCTGTTTTTTTATTTTCTAAGTATTTTCTTGCACATATTTTTTCCAATCCGTTAAGTCCCTAATAGTTTTCAAATATTGTTAATTTTTAAAATAATTTTCTGTATATGGAAATCATTTTCTGTATATGGAATTAAAAACTGATTTTTGTACATTCATTGACCTTGTATCCAGCAATCTTGCTGGATCATATATTTATTTTACCTTCTCTTGTATTTTTCTAAACTTTTGTCACTTTCTAATTCATTTTCAGTGTTTCATTCTAATTTTTTTTAATGTTTATTTATTTTTGAGAGAGAGACACAGTGTAAGCAGGGGAGGGGCAAAGAGAAAGGGAGACAGAATCAGAAGTAATCTCCAGGCTCTGAGCTGTCAGCACGGAGCCTGACACAGGGCTCAGACTCACAGACTGAGATTATGACCTAAACTGAAGTTGGACACTTAACGACTGAGCCAACCAGGCGACCCTTCAGAGTTTCATTCTAATTTACATTAGGAATTCATAACTTTCTCTCCAGTTGTGTCTAATTGACTGTTAACCCATCCATTGAGTTCCTAATTTTAGTTATTGTATTTTTTAGTTCCTGAATTTGTCCCTAGTCATTTCTTTCATAATTCTAGTTCTTTGCCAAAATTCTCCACACACACACGCACACACACACACACACACACACACACACACACATATATATATATGCGTATATGTACATATATATGTACGCATACATATATATGTGTATTTATACACACACATATATATACATATATATATATACGCATACATATATATGTGTATTTATACACACACATATATATATAATCTATGAACATATTAAGGATAATTATTTGAAAGTACATTTGCTAATTCAATTATCTGAATTCACTGAATTTATTTCTTCTTTTTAAAAATTCTGTTAATGTTTATTTTTTAGAGAGAGAGAGATGGGGTGTGAGCAGGAGGGGCAGAGAGAGAGGATGACATAGAATCTGAAGCAGGCTTTAGGCTCCGAGCTATCAGCATAGACCCCAAGGAGGGACTTGAACTCATGAACTGCGAGATCATGACCTGATCCAAAGTCAGATGCTTAACCAAATGAGCCACCCAGGTGCCCCTCACTAAGTTTATTTCTATTGTCTGTTTTATCTCCTTGGTTTTGGCACAGTTTAGCCTCCTGCTTCTTTAATGCCAGAAATTGTGCATTTAATTTATATTTTATATTTAATACCAAATATTTTAAGTAAAGAAAATTATAAAAATATTAGAAGACTTAGAATGAGAACTTAATGTTATCTTCCTCCAGATGTTAACTTCCTCCAGAAATTATCTGTAGTTGTTTTTTCCCCAGGAGGCTAGAACCAATCTCAGACTACCTCAGACCAATTCTGGAACTGAAATTATTATCCTTACCCCTGGAGCTGAACGCTTTTGGATGTATACCAAAACTTGTGAATTTCGTAGTACCATTCTCCCACTGGCAGGCTCTGAACATCAATTGTTTTTAGCCTCAGTCCATTGAAGATGTTGATTTCTTCAGTTTCTCATCCTCTCAGTTTTCTTTCCCAGGATCTGCATATATCCCTAAGGAAAAATTGGCTGCAATGCCACATTTACTTAGATGCATTTCCTTCTTTCTCCTTCCAGATCTTATTTCCACAATTTCTCATTGTTTCTTTTGTTGCTGTTGTTGTTGCAGTGTTTTCTTTTTATTTTGGGGTTTTTTTTGGTTTTTTAGTTCTGCCAATGGCTTCAAATGTGTTTCTTGTGTTGGTCTACTTTATCCAGTTATTTTCAGTTTAAGTGTGGAGCTTAATTATTTAATGTTACTCTGCTGAAATTTAATATTCTTTCTTTCATTCCTTATTTCTATTCTAGCTCTGAAAGAAAATTATGAGAAATGTTCAACAAAAGGGAATATATAGGAACATCTATTGAGTGTCTGTTATGTGCCTCACTATCAGCTTATATTTTCATTAATCATCTCCAAATTCTGTGAAATCATTACTTTTTATCTATTTTTCAAGTTTAACAAAACAAGAAAAACAAAATAACCCCAGGAAACAGTGGCTAGAAATTCAACCCCATAAGTGCTTGTCATATATTAACGGGGATAGGGTTAAATGCAGTGCTTAATTCAGGAGGTCTGGGGTATGTCTTGAGACTGCATTTCTTATAAACTTCCGGGCGAGGTTGTTGTTGCAGTTCCATAGATAATTCACTAAGAAGCAAGGGGCACCATCATACCACCAGAATGGTTTTTCATCTTTGCCTATAGAGCCTTGTAATTCTTATTAGCCCTCCCCATCTTCCAGAAAGTGTATCATCTCTTTTCCTCTCCAATACTCTCCTCCTTTGTATCCTAAAATGACTGCTCCTTCCCTATACAGTTGACCCTTGAACAATTCAGGCGGTCGGGTCACAGCCCCTGCACAGTCAAAATCCATGTATAACTTTGACTCCCCAAAACTTAACTACCAAAAGCATACTGTTGACTAGAAGCCTTAACTGATAACATAAACAGTCAACACATTTTTATGTTCTATGCATCATGTACTGTATTCCTACAATAATCCCTAACTTTTTCTTAAATTTTTTGGTATTTCTAGGCTATACACTTCATTTGCAAATTTCTTCAAATTGTCACAAATCTGAAAAAAAATTCCAGTGTATTTATTGAAAAATACCCACACAGGGTGCCTGGGTGGTTCAGTCGGTTAAGCATCCAACTCTTAATTTTGGCTCAGATCATGATCTCACAGTTCATGAGTTTGAGCCTTGATTGGGGTTTGGCTCTGACAGTGCAGAACCTGCTTGGGACTTCTCTCTCCCATCTCTCTTTCTGCCTCCTCCACTCATGTGCGCGCTCTCTCTCTCTCTCTCTCTCTCTCTGTCTTCAAAATAAATAAACTTAAAAAAAGTAAATTAAAAAAAAAAGAAAAGAAAATTACCCACGTAAAAGTGGACCCGCACAGTTCAAACTGTATTGTTCAAAGGTCAACTGTATTTACTTGCAGTCATATTCTAACTAGGTTCCCTCATTCCTCATTTTAAAAATCATCATTTGAACTTACTCATTCCTGAATCCCACTTCTCACTTCCTGCTGTTCAACCATTAATCTGCTTCCTTCCCTGCCACACTCTCATTTTTATTCAAAATTTTCATCAGCTGGAATGATTGCAGACTTACATATAACTTAGTCAACAGCTTTTTAGCTTCATGCTTTCTGGCCTTCAGTTTTTAGTTGTGTCTTTCTCTTCATTATTTATTGCTGTCCAGTAAATGGAGATTGAGTATTAACATGCAAAACATAAAAGAGGAAGAGCAGTAGTCTTTCTAAGTACAGAAACCAAATAGAAGGAATTCTAAATAGTATTTTCCAAAGTGAGGCTCATAAACTTCCGTGCTCACCCAGATAGGCTCTTGGTAATAGGGGGAATATTGAAATAGTTGTGCCTATCATAGAAAAAGCCTAAGGAGACTGAACATAGAGAGTAGAAAAAAGGACTACTAGATATTTATTTTAGGGAAGAGTCACTAAATGGGGTTTGTGATAAGGGAAATTACTTATATTACCATCACCTTTAGATTAAGCATGATTTCTTAGTCTTCTTTCTGTCCTATGCTTCCCAACTAAACCCATTCTAAAATGTCTGTTTATTTGAGTCATACAGTAATAAGTGAAAGGAAGAAAATTGTGTCAGAGGAAGAAATCAACTTTATATGATCTCATAGCAAATGCTTTCAACATGTAATATCTAACCTTCTCTTCATTTAGCATATAAATAATGGCAAGCTCACTCTCCTGGGGGAAAATAAAATCTTGTTATTATTATGTAATATTAAGAATACTCATCATTTTATTTTACATAAATTTTAGTTTGAATATTGATTAAATATTTAAGTGATTGTTAAATTTGATGCTAACTTTGCAGGGCTTCAATCATTCCAAGACTTCTAAGACTTGTATGGTGGTTTCTTAAACAAAAGAAACAAATTACCACTGAGTTTACTTGAGAATCTTATCAAAGAACACAAAATCTTTATTAATAAAATTTCTAGCCCACTCAGTTAAAAATACCAAATGTCACTCTTGAAGAGATATATGGGAAGACTGAGAGGATAAATGTGTTAAGGATAGAAAGGATAAAAGATAAAGATTAAAAGATTAATTTTTTTAAGTTTATTTACTTTTTGAGAGAGAGAGAGAGAGAGAGAGAGCAGAATAAGGGAAGAGAGAGAGGAGAGAGAGAAAATCCCAAGCAGGCTCCACAGTGTCAGGGCTCAAACTCAGGAACCATACAGAGATTAACAAACACTTAACTGACTGAGTGACCCAGGTGCCCCAAGGTTAAAAAGTTTTAACCTTTACTTCAGTCCATGTTTTTGTGTAATCCTCTTCTACTAGAAAACTTAGATCTCAGTGAAATGCTACCTAACAAGTTATATATTAGCAACAAGGTCAATTTTACTTTAAAAGCAGTTAATTTTTACTTTATTTTGATTCTATTTTCTGAATTCATACTAATAATATCTGTACTATAAACAGTTGTGTGAGCTTAAATATTTTAGTTGCCTTTCCTTGATTAAAAAATAATGGTGTGGGAGAGGGATAATAAAGAATGCAATTTAGGAGACAATCAGCCAAACAAATTTAAATATACAATCACTGACTTTTATTTCTGACTCTAATCTTTATTCAAGTTAATTTTCATTGCTTCCAAATGGCATTGCAACTTTTCTAGTAGAGTAGATTTCTCAGTTTTTAAATGTTTCTCAAATATGGATTCTGATGGCTACTTCTGATTTAAAAAGCATTAAGAGTAGTCATTGGTTTCCTTTGGGCATATGTAGCCCATGATAACAAGTGGTCTATTCATTTATTAGTTGGAAAATGTAGATGTACCTACATCTTAAAAAGGCAATACATATTAAATGTGTGTATAATACATATATATAATAGGATAGGCTGTATATATAGGATAAGAAATAAATTATAGAGTAATAAAATATAAAACCTGTCCACATAAACAAAATGAATAAGCATAAATAGTGTTTTTACAGCCATCTAAGTATATATACATATATATATATATATATATATATATATATATATATGTATATATATTGCTACTGGCCTACCCAAACTGGAACTTTATGTATCTTCCAACCAGCAGTGTTTCAGTGCATTTAAAGGGGATCAAGTGAGAATGTATTTGGTATAGCAAAGCCAATCCAATGAAAGGGAAAACTAGCCAAATAAGTATCTTTGTGATGGCGTGTGGTCAAAACCTAGTAATTTAGGAAACCCAGCTAGTCAGTGGGAGTAGTAGAAGCATCATAGGCAATGCTGAGCGCTTAGAAGGAATAAGTTAGTAGGGAAATACCAGGAAATTCCATGTCGCTGACTCTAAAAAGAAGTGAGCTGGTAGAGATATAAGTCTATCTTCCTCTGTGTTTTTCTCTCCTTCCTTCTTTTGACAGAATATGAATAAAAATTGGATGGCAGTTTGGACTAAATTTAGAAAGAGACCACGGTTAGCACCCAAACTAGCTGACTTCCAGACCTCTCCAGAAAGCTCCCAGGCATTTTCAGAGTGCAAGAGCTGCTGATTTGGCAAGTTAGCTGAATTTCCTGGTTTGTTTTGTGACCGTCCCTCATCCTTTTCTGAGTCCCTCTCCAAATTGCCCCTTTGAGCCCTTTTACCTCCTCCTCTTTATTTTCCAGACAGCCAAAGATCAAAAACCACAAAGCCTTCTTTTTCCCTGTTAAATCACCTTTTTTTCAGCAAACAAAATCACAATTAAATGTTAATATAAGGATTTTCAGTATGGTTAAACTGATGAAAATTCACTGTAGGGTATATTCGTCCATTCCTGCCATCCTCAAATCTCTACTCCGCTCCTGTTTCTTCCCACTTGCCTAGTTAACAAGAGATAAATCACCATCAAAGCCAAATAATTTCATTGCTTGTTTTTCTCACTCTTGATAGTTGCAGATCCAAGAATTAAAGCATCGTTAGTCAACTAATTTGGAATTTTTTTGGCAATTGTTGTTATGTAATATGAAAAGTAAAAAAGAAGATTAGAGCACTCCTAAGAATCTGGTAGATGAAAAATGCTGCCTGAATCTCTAGAGCATATTTATTTTAACCAGG